>NC_090439.1:658632995-659254525 GCF_031143425.1 Pleurodeles waltl
TCTGAGAGGAGACAGACATTTCCTTCCACCCAGCATTCCCCCAAATCTCCTGATAAAAATGGTTCCTCCCTTGTGTGGGTAGGCCTAGTTCCCGCAACAGGAAACGCCCCAAAACACAACATGGACACATCACATTTTTACATTGACAACTGACATGCTTTTTGGAAGGTGCCTAGCTGTAGATTTTGGTCTCTAGCTCAGTGGCACCTAGGGAAACCTAGCACACCTGTGCACTTTTGAAAACTAGACACGTATGGGAGCCCAGGACGGGGTAACTTGTGGCGCTCTCATCAGGTTCTGTTACCCAGAATCCTTTGCAAAAAAACACTGTTTTCTCACATTTTGGTGATAGAAAGTTCTGTAATCTAAGAGGAGCCACAAATTTCCTTCCACTCAGCATTCCTCCAACAGATAAAAAATGGTACCTCACTTGTGTGGGTAGGCCTAACCCCACAACAGCCATCTAGGGAAACCTACCAAACCCTGACATTTCTGAAAACTAGACACCCGAGGGAGTCCAGGGAGGTGTGACTTGCATGGATCCCCCAGTGTTTTCTTACCCAGAGTCCTCAGCAAACCTCACATTTAGCTAAAAAATCTAATTTTGTCCTCATTCCTGTGTGGGACCACCTTTCTGGCACAAATTCCATACCACCCAATGTTCCCCTCAGTCTCCCAAAAAAAATGATACTTCACTTGTATAGGTGGGCCAAGTGCCTGTGATAGGGAACAGCTAAAAACATGTTGAAATTGATAGAGAACCAAAGCAGGTTCAAAAGGACAGTTTGAAAAAAAAGATTTTTAGGCTGACAAGTGGGGAAGAATATTTATGCGACAATTACGGGTGGTAGGAATTTTGGGGATTCCTGCACATTCTAGAAGGTTCCATCACAAAAATGTGGGAAAATGTGTGAAATCAAGCAAAGTTGGAGGTTTGCAGGGCATTGTGGGTAAGAAAATGGTGTTGGGTGCATGTGAAGCATACCACCCTGGACTCACCCAGATGTTTAGTTTTCAGATGTGTCTAGGTCTCGTAGTGTTTTCTACATGGCAGAGTCCCAAAGTGCAAAACGTACAGCCCTCACCATTCCAAGTGGGACGATTTTGAGAGTTAGACAAGCTCTCATGGCCCAAATGTAACCAAAACCCAACATAATCAAATGTCCTCTTGCCGTTGGGATAAGATGTATGGGGGGAGAGATGAAAGGCTGTTTCCTCCTTTAGTTGGGGTGGGGGCATAACCATGCCCATACTGGTTGGTAGCCACCATCCCACTATTATTAATTTATTTTTTAATTCCCTGGCATCTAGTAGGGTTTCTGCCCCCCTCCCCCTGGGGGAGTGGATCCAGGGTAATTGTTTCATCTGCCCACCGGTGGCCAGAACAACTTTTTCCCCATTTATTTGGGGTGGGGGTATGGCCATACCCAAACCCTCTTTTTATGAAAAAATCTTCCCTAGTCTCTGCTGGGCTTTCTGCCCATTTCGGGGGCAGACGGGCCTTACAAAAATAGGCCCGTGGGAAGCGACCATTGCCCAAGGGTCTGCCCCCCCAACAAAACACACACACACCAATCCCTGGTGCCTAAGTGGTTTCTGCCCACCGAGGACAGATCGGCCTAATAGAAATAGGCCGATCTGCCCCCAAGAGTGGCAGAAATGGCCTAAAATAAATTTGCCCTCTCCCCCCCACCCCCAGGGAAGCGACCCTTGCCTAAGGGGTCGCTCCCCATCTGTAAAAAAACAAAAATAAAAAATCCTTGGTTCCTAGTGGTTTCTGCCCCTCTTGGAGGCAGATCGGCCTAATTAGAATAGGCCGATCTGTCCCCAAGGGAAGCAGAAATGGCCTAAAATAAATTTAACCCCAGGGGAGTGACCCTTGTCTAAGGGGTCGCTCCGCTTGCGTGAAATTGGCGCAAAAACAAATCCATGGTGTCTAGTGGTTTCTGGCCACCTTTGGGATAGATTGGCCTAAGAACACTAGGCCAATCTGACACCAAGATGGGAAGAAATGGCCTAAAATAAATTTGTCCCCCAGAGGAGCGACCCTTGCATAAGGGGTCACTTCCCTTTTGTGATGTTGTTGTGAAAAATAAATCCCTTGTGTCTCGTGGTTTCTGCCCCCCTAGGGAGCAGATTCGCCTAATGAAAATAGACTGATCGCTTCACGAACAGGCTGCAGAAATGCTCAGACAGACATGAAAGGAAAGGAAAGGCCTTTCTTCTCCTTTCATGTCCTCTGCCTGCCCCCACCTCTATCATGCTGGAAGCTGTGCTTCCAGTGTGATGGGGGTGACCTCTGATAAGGTCAGTGTGAGATCACACGCTGACGTCATCAGATGTCAGAGGGGCTCGAGGTGGAAGGGAAAGCGATTCCCGTTTCATCACTGGCTTGGGGGGTGAGGGGAAAGGCACAAGGGGGCAGTGCTAGCGCTCCCCCATGCTCCAGTGCCTGGACGTAATGGTTACGTCCTCTGCACAGGAGCACTGTGCCGCAGGACGTAACCATTACGTCAGCGGCACAGAAGGGGTTAATTCTTTTCTTTGAGCAGAAAATGTACTGTTGAATGTTCTGTAGTATCCCAGGGGAAGAGCGTGTTTCAAGTGTAGCTAATATAGCAACATTTGTTCTAGCTGCTGAGTTGCACAGATGGTTCATAAAGCTTATGTAAAAGAACATTTGCTTATCTTATTTTGAGATTCTTAGAAAATTTAATATTTTGGCGGAACCCTGTAACCAGAGGAAGTTGACAACGTACTATTCCTGAGAAAACCCTGGATGATTCAAAAATTGGTGGTGCCATTCACAATGATTAGATGCTGAATTGGATTCCCACTGTGTGCCCACCAGAGGAACCAATCAAATGGATTTTGGCTATTTTAATTAGTGAAGTACTTTGGAACAAAAGCCCAGTCCCTCTCTGAACTTTCTTGAAGTCAGTCCACTCTTGCCTTGAAGCTGTCTAGAACTCTGTCTTAAGTCTGCTCTCACATTTCTGTTTTGAGTTTCCTGATGGGTTTGCTCATCATAGTCTCAATCGCCCTATTCTGTTATGTGGTTCAGTACTAATAACGCCAACTAGTTCTGAACTGATGACTTGTCCTATATGTAGCTCGTCCTCTACACTGTTCCATGAGGAAATGTGATTTCTTGTTTTCTATGTTAGCTCAGTCATTTACACTGGCATATGTTTTTAGTCAGTTACCCTAGCTAGATGTTTTGCAAATTATTTTTGCTTTTGCCCGCGTGTGTTAGCCCGCTCCCACACATTCAAGTCTAAATTCTGGTTAGTGTTTATGATTGTTTTTGTTACAACTGTATTCTGATTATTTTCTGAAGTCACCATTATCTGCTTTGAAATCTGATACTAATGTGCACATTGTGTTGTTGCTAATCTACATAATTCTTTGGAGTGTCTAACAGTATTGATGTTTAGTAAGTCAAATCTTTTCAGACACTTCCGACAACCTATGGTATTTATGTATGTGTATAACTTAGTTCTGCGCACCATTTATGTGACAGTGATTTTGGGATTGTAATAAAGCTTTGAAACTTTATTCAGTTTGGAGTTTGATTTAGTGTTGAATTATTCATGTTGTTTAAAATTGTTTATTATATAATGTCATTGGTTTGTGAGTTTGCACAATTCTGAATACTGACTCAGTCACCAAGTCCCAAGGTTCAGTGGACCTCTGAGGGTGAGTATTTGTGATGACATCTCAGCAGTGAACCACTCTGCCAGAGGCAAGAAGTGGAATCAAGAGCAGTCTAATAAGCACCCAGAATATTCGTATTGCCTGCCATGGGCTTCTGAGCAAAATTGCTGGCCTCTCCTCACTCACTGTTTTACAAACTAAGCACTGTAATAAAGACAATACAGAAGGCTTCAGCATGTTCTGTAATAAATAAATGTAATACCAAAATACAAAAGCAGCATACATTATTGTATATTATAACAGTAACTTCAAAGAAGCTAACTTTAATGAAAGAGCACACGTTCCACAATAAACACTGGAACATCAAAGATCCTACATTTTAATACGGACAACTTCAAACAAAAGAGCAAAAAGCTATAAGGAGGACTTTTTATAAAACACTTTGCAACTACAGTGGGCATTACATCATTTCTGATGTCAGTTAGTCATTCATATACCTCATTGAACTATAAATCTTAGATGAAAGGAGATCTCAGTGACAGATACAAATAGATTTAGAACCATGTCTTTTCTCTTTAGCAATCAAAAGCTTAATTCATTCAGAAAAGTGAACTATGTGAGGTTCACAGAAGGGCATGTCAAGGCAGAGAACATACAGATAAAGTTTACATTTTAAAGAGGAAATTGACACGGCAGTAGACAGGCAGCTGCAGCGACATGAAGCAGAATACAGGATACCAAATGTCCAGCTTGAGTCAAAAAGACGTACGGCAATTCAATTCTTAGAAAGAGCTGCTGGGTTGGAAACCTAAGACTGTATGTATCATTTGCCTTTGCAGCACGTCTTCTGCTTCTAGGCAGCATAAACACAACCTTACACAGTGTTTCAGGCACGCTCTGTTTTTTAAGAGCCAATTTGAGTTAATTCATGTTGATGTACAAACCCTGTCCTCTTACCTTTCTCAATCTATGCCGTTTTAAGGAATGGGAACTAACTCTGGGAGGCTCTGTTCTAAAGGCATAAGAAAACCCTAGGTCGTGAGGTCAAACTTCTTTATGTATGTATGTACATACTCAGCTTGTATGAACCTAGGCAAAAGGCAATAGGAAGCGGAACAAAGTCAAAGATAGTCAAACGTGATAGGGAGGATAGCTGGTTTATGGACCGCTAATGTTGTAGTGTTCTTTAAAGATGGATGTTCAGCTCATTCCTGAATTGGAGCAGGCTTGTGGCATTTCTCACGGATAAGGGGCTATTGTGCCAGATGTGTGCATGGAGAAGGCTAATTGCCTTCTACTTCTTTTTTTTCACTTTTATGTCTCCATTCCAAGGGTTCCCGTGTGGGGGGGAGGGGTGCCTGGAGCCACCAGATATGGTGAGCTTGTCATCCAGGGTAGGCAGGAGTGTCAGTTATGTTGATTGTGATGGATTTGTAAATTATGCAGCTAGTTTTGAACATGGTGCAGACCTACAATGAGAGTCAGAAGTTTCAATCGTGAGGGATGGCGTGGAAGGCTGATGTGGTCATCTTTCTTTAGTGTTTACATATGGCAAAAGACTGTGTGGTGCTGGGAAAGAATAGTGGTAGAAGAAATAACTGACCCAGATTGGTTTATGGCACACCAAGAAGGAGACATCAAGACATAAACGTTCCTGTTCCAAAACAATCACTCCTCATTTCATGTGAGACACGTTAAGCACATAGAATTGTTGGTCATACAATATCACTCTTTCCCCTTGGCTTACCCAGATGTCCTTTCTTTTCATAAAGAACTACGGGCACCCAGTAGTCCAAGGTGCAAGGTTAATACAGATATACAAAAAACAATGCTCCCTATAGGAATCATTTAGACATTCTTTGATGCCTCAGTAAGGAACTCTTATGAATGACAACCTTACTTCCAAAGCACAACAAATGTGATCCAAACAGATGCATCAACACAATATATTTTATGGTGTCAACACATATATCTATGATAAAGACAGTTGGACAACATTGCAGGTGTTCCTAGTGGCCTCACAGTGCAAGTAAGCATAATGAACCAAAAAAATGACACCATGTGCAGACAATATATACAAACATCACAACCATTTCACTGTAGCCCGTACCTGACATACGGGGGCCCTGACTCCATGCAGCAAGAATGGCAGCCCCAACTTCATGGTGGCCCCCACCTGGCATTTGAGGGTTTCTGACACCCAAGAGAAGACTTGGATGGGCCACATACTTGCAATAGTCCAAACTGGACTTGACGTCTCACACTTTCCTCACCAGAATCCACTTAACAGTTATCCCCACTAAGTCTTGCTACCTCCAGGTGCTCTCCTCCTCCTCCCTACAGGGTTCATTACTAGTGGCAAGCAGCCAGAAGGCTGGTGCTCCAGGCTCCGGACAGGTGGTACTGACTTCCTGGGTGATGGTCCTCACAGCAGGAAGACTAGCCCACCTTGGTCCCTAGTCCTGGTTACAGCAGATGCCTTGGTGGTCTTCTTTCCACACAAGTATACAGTGCAGCTGAACCACTTGTGGGACTCATGCTTCTCCCTTTATAGTCCATATCCAACACAGATGTAATTTAGTGTCCGGGCCTTTCAAATCTGTGTTGTGGGTGTTGACTCTTCTTCTGTTCTGTCCTTTGCCAAAACGATAGTCTGCTACTGCAGGAATGATTGCAGCACAAACTGACCCACCACACAGTCCAAGGGAGTAACCAGTGATCACAAATGGCCGTCAGGCTGCACTTCAATATGCCTCACAAAAGTTCAAAGGCCTAAGCCCTTCCTTCTATTATGATTCCGTAGTCCGATTCTGCCAACCCAATCATGGATTCCAACTAAAGAGCACGATACACGATCTTTCTTGCAGGGTCAGAGTGATAGAGGAGTGTATATATTAAAAACAATCCCTGAAGTTGAAACCACATCAGATGAAATATTGTGTTTCTGGTGTTTTTTTCTGTATATACATGCCCTGATGAAGGTGGCTGTGGAATTACAAATTTACTAGGAAGGTAAAATCCACCGAAACGCTCGTTGGCAATGGGGCGCCAAGTTTGACAACGGAACACCGAAGTTTCAAAAATCAACTGATGAATTACTATATTTGGATCAGACCAACTTGAATAATAGACAGCACTTGGATCTTGTGCTGTCTTTGCAATCATAGAGACTATGATTGTTAAAGAACTCTTTATAAAGATTAGTTTTGAGCAGCTGTTATATACAGTGATTTCTAGATCTCTGATTGAGACTGATGAAATAATATAAATAATATTTAAGGTTGTTGGATAAGATTGAGAAACACAAATTACTATATTGAATTTTTATGTAGATATTTGTTTTCATATTGATGATTTTTTGTGTGAAGAATAAGTGGTTATTTCATTGTTTGTTTATTCAGGTCTTTGTAGGAAAGTACCATCTTGCCTGGCATGTTATCCCCATATTTCACTGTATATATGTCATTTTAGTCAATGTGTCACTGGGACCCTGCCAGGCAGGGCCCCAGTGCTCATAAGTATGTGCCCTGTATGTGTTCCCTGTGTGATGGCTAACTGTCTCACTGAGGCTCTGCTAACCAGAACCTCAGTGGTTATGCTCTCTCTGCTTTCCAAATTGTCACTAACAGGCTAGTGACCAATTTCACCAATTCACATTGGCATACTGGAACACCCTTATAATTCCCTAGTATATGGTACTGAAGTACCCAGGGTATTGGGGTTCCAGGAGATCCCTATGGGCTGCAGCATTTCTTTTGCCACCCATAGGGAGATCTGTCAATTCTTACACAGGCCTGTCAGTGCAGCCTGAGTGAAATAACGTCCAGGTTATTTCACAGCCATTTACCACTGCACTTAAGTAACTTATAAGTCACCTATATGTCTAACCTTCACCTGGTGAAGGTTGGGTGCAAAGTTACTTAGTGTGTGGGCACCCTGGCACTAGCCAAGGTGCCCCCACATTGTTCAGGGCAAATTCCCCAGACTTTGTGAGTGTGGGGACACCATTACACGCGTGCACTATACATAGGTCACTACCTATGCATAGCTTCACAATGGTAACTCCGAACATGGCCATCTAACATGTCTAAGATCATGGAATTGTCTCCCCAATGTCATTCTGGCATTGGGGAGACAATTCCATGATCTCCCGGGTCTCTAGCACAGAACACGGGTACTACCAAACTGCCTTTCCGGGGTCTCCACTGCAGCTGCTGCTGCTGCCAACCCCTCAGACAGGTTTCTGCCCTCCTAGGGTTTGGCAGCCCTGGCCCAGCAAGGCAGAACAAAGGATTTCCTCTGAGAGAGGGTGTGACACCGTCTCCCTTTGGAAATAGGTGTGAAGGCTGGGGAGGAGTAGCCTCCCCTGGCCTCTGGAAATGCTTTGATGGGCACAGATGCTGCCCATCTCTGCATAAGCCAGTCTACACCGGTTCAGGGATCCCCCAGCCCTGCTCTGGCGCAAAACTGGACAAAGGAAAGGGGAGTGACCACTCCCCTGACCTGCACCTCCCAGGGGAGGTGCCCAGAGCTCCTCCAGTGTGCCCCAGACCTCTGCCATCTTGGAAACAGAGGTATTGCTGGCACACTGGACTACTCTGAGTGGCCAGTGCCAGCAGGTGACGTCAGAGACTCCTTCTGATAGGCTCTTACCTCTCTTAGTAGCCAATCCTCCTTCCTAGGTAGCCAAACCTCCTTTTCTGGCTACTTAGGGTCTCTGCTTAGGGGAATTCTTCAGATAATGAATGCAAGAGCTCACCAGAGTTCCTCTGCATCTCCCTCTTCACCTTCTGCCAAAGGATCGACCGCTGACTGCTCAGGACGCCTGCAAAACCGCAACAAAGTAGCAAAGACGACTACTGCAACCTTGTATCGCTTCATCCTGCCGGCTTTCTCGCCTGTTTCCTGGTTGTGCATGCTCTGGGGATAGCCTGCCTCCTTCTTGCACCAGGAGCTCTGAAGAAATCTCCAGTGGGTCGACGGAATCTTCCCCCTGCAACTGCAGGCAACAAAAGACTGCATCACCGGTCCTCTGGGTCCCCTCTCAGCACGACGAGCGTGGTCCCTGGAACTCAGCAACTCTGTCCAAGTGACTCCCACAGTCCAGTGACTCTTCAGTCCAAGTTTGGTGGAGGTAAGTCCTTGCCTCCCCACGCTAGACTGCATTGCTGGGTACTGTGTGATTTGCAGCTGCTCCAGCTCCTTCATGCACAGCCAAGCCTGGGTCCCCAACACTCTAACCTGCAGTGTACAACCTTCTGAGTTGTCCTCCGGCGTCGTCGGACTCGCTTTTCTGACTTCTGGTGGACTCCGGTTCACTCCTCTTCTAAGTGCCTGTTCCGGTACTTCTGCGGGTGATGCCTGCTTCTGTGACGGCTCCCTGACTTGCTGGGTGCCCCCTCTATCTCCTCATCCAAATGGTGACATCCTGGTCTCTCCTTGGCCACAGCAGCATCCAAAAACCTCTACCGTGACCCTTGCAGCTAGCAAGGCTTGTTTGCGATCTTTCTGCGTGGGAACACCTCTGCAAGCTTCTTCACGACGTGGGACATCCATCCTCCAAAGGGAAAGTTCCTAGTCCTCTTCGTTCTTGCAAAACACCAAGCTTCTTCCATCCAGTGGAAGCTTCCTTGCGCCCTCCGCTGGCATTTCCTGGGCTCCTGCCCACTCTCGACACTGTCGCGACTCTTGGACTTGGTCCCCTTGTCTTACAGGTACTCAGGTCTGGAAATCCACTGTTGTTGCATTGCTGTTGTTGGTTTTCCTTGCAGAATCCCCCTATCACGACTTCTGTGCTCTCTGGGGGTAGTAGGTGCACTTTACTCCTACCTTTCAGGGTCTTGGGGTGGGCTATTTTTCTAACCCTCACTGTTTTCTTACAGTCCCAGCGACCCTCTACAAGCTCACATAGGTTTGGGGTCCATTCGTGGTTCGCATTCCACTTTTGGAGTATATGGTTTGTGTTGCCCCTATACCTATGTGCTCCTATTGCAATCTACTTTAACTTTACATTGCTTGCATTACTTCCTTTTGCTATTATCTGCATAATTTGAGTTTGTGTACATATATCTTGTGTATATTTGGCATCCTCATACTGAGGGTACTCACTGAGATACTTTTGGCATATTGTCATAAAAATAAAGTACCTTTATTTTTAGTATATCTGTGTATTGTGTTTTCTTATGATATTGTGCATATGATACCAGTGGTATCGTAGGAGCTTTACATGTCTCCTGGTTCAGCCTAAGCTCTCTGCTATAGCTACCTTCTATCAGCCTAAGCTGCTAGAAACACCTCTTCTACACTAAAAAGGGATAACTGGACCTGGCACAAGGTGTAAGTACCTCTGGTACCCACTACAAGCCAGGCCAGCCTCCTACAGTCTTGTATAAGTGGGTTTGTGTTTTGTGTTATATGTTGTCTTGAGTGTCATTGTGTATATCTATGTTGTGTTGTTATTTATTTATATATGATATTTTCTTGGATGAAATATGTTATATCAAAATTGGAATTGAATGTGAAGGTCTGTTTTAAATAGGTATAGGATTAAAAGTATTTTCTTTATGTTTGATTTGTTTTTCATTTGATTTTTTTTTCATTAATTAGACAGGAGAGTGTTTTTTTTGTGAATAATTTGTACCCAACCAGACCCACCATCTCTCCCAACAAGGAGCCAAGGAGCCATTGAGGTAGGGAGTGCTCACACTCTTAAAGCCATTACCACATAGATGCAGTCACTGCCCTGAATCCAAACTCCAATGTACTTTGCCAACCAAGAAGGTGAAAATGTGGATTGTCGCGTGACCACCGCATCACACCACCTGCAACCAACAACATTGAAGCCATAAAAATAGAAGTCAATCACCACCACTGCTCATCCACACGTATTGCTACTGAGCCACCAGACTGGCAACTGGTAATGAAAATCCCCTGACGACACCTGTGAGCATCGCACAGAATGCTGGGCCAAAATAGAGGCTCATGAATATTGCTGTGTGAACTACTAGGAGAATCCGGTATAAATCATGACCTGGAATTCTCCTAGTGTCCATAGAGTGGTAATGCTAATACGTGTGATGCTTAAACACCTAAATAAAACTACTGCATTGGGGAAAAGGTCTCTTGCTGCATGAAATCGCCTCCACAGACTAGTAACATCCCTATTAACCTACTTGGCCGCTTCTGCGCACATTTGAGTGCTGATTAACACAAAATGTAAAAGTACTCACAAACACAGTTGAACAGTCATCCCCAGATTGAAGGTGACTTAGGGTACAAGTATAGGGCTTTATTGTTAACTAGCCCAAAGCAGTACTGTCACATCAGAGGTAGAGGGCAGCTGACTATTATGATTTGCATGATTAAGATAGTATGGAACATAATGTAGGTGGCATAGCTTGTGGAATGTAGATGACATGGTTAGATGATATAAATTGGTTCTACTGTCGAGATTCTGAGTTATGATTGCTTAGGCAGAGGAGCTGGCAAACATGTTTTCTGTATGTCTGCATCGCACCTAATACACAAGTATTCTTACACTTCTTTCTACCTGCCTCATAACTCAAGTGTGCCTGGATGACTGCACACAACAAATTGGCGACTAGCTAATCTGGGGTGGATCATTTCAGCAGCCTTATTGAGTGTACATGGAAGGAAGGTCGGTACACTGAAAACAGCGTTTTTTACTACTTATAAACTGGGCGCTTCAAAATTGTTTCATCACCGGAGACTTTAGCAGGTAAAGAATAGAATAGCAATAATTCTTAAAATCAATTGACATTCACAGCGTTGTCAGTATGACGCATTTTCCAAACCTGACAACTGCCAGTGAAGAAGTGTGTGCTGCGCGGTACTTGACAACAGTGTGCGGGTGCCACTGCTGGAATTCATGTGTGACATTTCACCAGAAGCAGCAGCAGTAAGGTATTGTCAGCGAAGCGCGTGCTATCTGTGAAGCACGTTTCCAAAGCTTCAGCACTCGCTTGACGCCAGGACGTGCACCGCACATCGGGTCATGCTGCATAACCTCGTTGGGGGGCATTTTCAAGGAAGAGAGCACTCGGAAACATCAATACATCAGAATTTAAAATGCTGTATATTTATTCAACATCTAAGATGATGATTCAGACAATTTTTTACCGGCATTGAATGGATTCATACAGCAAGCAGGTGAGGATTTATCCAATATTGTGTTCAAGTGAAGATATATTTTTTGCATTTGGTCCTTTGTGATATTATTACTGTGGTTCAACAAAATTTCACTACTAGCCCTCCAAATGTATTTTGGGCATCTGGCACAAACCTTCCTTGAAATAGGTAGAATGGAAGGAGTATTTTGTGAATTACATTTCTGCGATTGATGAAGCAAATAAGATGTCTGCAGACCCCCCAAAAAAGGGCTCTGATACACGCCTTAGGTCATGTAGGATTAAAGACATTTAGTTGACTGCTGAAAGCAACCATCAGTGGGGATGTGAATGTTGGTATAGCTGTGTTGCAGGATTTGGATAAATACTTTGCGGCAAAAATCTGTATAAGCATAACCAGGTTAAACATTTTCCAACGCAAACAGATTCAGCAAAGGTGAGTCAGCCGATGACTATGTAGCAAAGTTGAAGAAGCTGGCAATTGATTGTGAATTTGGAAAACTTCACAATGACTTCGTAAGATATCAATTGGTTATGCATGCTAACAACCCAACTATCCAAGAACGATTTTGGGTTAATAGTGATTCTCCACTTGAAGATGTCCTAGCAATTGTATGCAAGGTGGAAATTTCAGGGAAATGTGCCACAGAATTAGAACGAGATGACAAAGAAACGGATTGTATCTGCAAAGTATGGACAAAGACAAGAAAAGTTCAAAGACAAACAAGAAAAAAAGAGATAGAAGATACTATTGTTGTGACAGCAAGGAACATCTTGTGTATTGTAAAACATCTCTTGTCCTTAAACAAAAGTTCTGCAACTTCAGCACTATAGGACATTTCACAAAGGTATGCAGGAGGAAACGAAACAGTGTGAAATGCTTCTATGAAGGAAAAGATTCATGTGAGAGTGACGTGGAGGAAGAGACACAGAATGTGGACAATGTTATGAGTCTAAAAGAAAAAATTGTGTTGAACATTAATGAATGCAGTATCAAAGGAAATCCTGAGTATAACATGACTATCTAAGGCGTAGCCATTAGGATATATGTAGACTCAGGATCACCCTTTACTACTGTCAACAAATAAGTATGGACAAACATACGTGTTGGGAAAATTGGCACATTTTTGTCACCATTTGACATTAATCTGGAAAGTTACACTGTGGAGAAAATGAATGTTTTGGGGTTCAGATGGTTGACTTTTTCATTTAAGGATAGACATGCAATAGGTAAGCTATATATGTCAAAGAGAGGGCCATCTGAACGGGGATGGCAGGATCAAGGTAATCTACACATTGTTTTAGACTGAAACAGCACTGATAAAGTGTTGGTGGTGGATGAAAGGAATTCTGTAGGAAACAACATGGCAAATACATTTTTGGATGTAATCAAACCAATAGAGAGTTCGGAGTGGATTTCCCCTGTAGTGATAGTTCATCATAGCAATGGCGAGATTCATTTTTGTGTCAATTTGCAACACATAAACAATAACATAGTTATTGATCATTTCTCTTCACCAAAAATCAGAGTTGGTGTCATACTTAAAAGGAGTCACATGGCTTTAGACCATTGATTTCTCGGGCTGCATATCATTAAATTCCCTTTACATCAATGTCCAGAATTCTCATAGCATTTATCACACCTTTTGGTTGTGTTCAGTTCAGATGGATGCCGTTTGAACTGGCATCGGCTGCAGCTGCTTTTCAACTCCTAATGCATAAATTATTTGGAAAGGAGAAAGGAGTAATATTCTTTCATTATGACGTATTAGTCTTTGGGGAGGAAAGAAATACACATGATGAGAGATTAATGACAGTGTTGAGAGTAGTGGAAAGTAAAGGGTTGACTGTAGAATTGGGAAAGTGCAAGTTTGCAGAGAGAAGTGTAACGTATCTGGGGCATGTAACTCGAGAAGAAGGCGTGAAACTGAAACCTTCATTACTAAATGCTATTACTGGGGCCCCAGCACCTACAAACAAAGATGAAGTGAGGTCATTTTTAGATATGGCCGAGTATTGTACAAAGTTCATACAAAACTTTGCAGACAATGGCCATCATTCTGACATTGGCGGTCTTTTCCGAAGACCACCATGGTGACGGCCGCCAACAGACTGCCACAGAAGTGGAAATCTGCCCACCGGATTATGACACACAAACACAAAACCGACAGACACCAGCCACAACCACAAGTCCGCCAGACCCAGCGAAGGTGAAAAACTGCCAAACATACCACCCTCCCCGCTTCGCCAGCAGTACACGGCCCTCCAAATTATGACCCACGAATCACCACAGCGGACATTCAACAGCGGTCAGCCAGTGGCAGTGCACACCTCTGCTGCGGAATAGGGCATCCAACACTACTTGAAGCCAACATTGGCCAGAAAAAAAAACTTACACCTGACACATATGCACACACCCTTCAACAGCACTATAAAACACACTCCCACAAAACTCACAATCCTTTGCAAACACAAACATACTGTTATACCTTGACAGGCCAAACCCTTAGAGAACTGTCCACACACACCACATCTACCTATACATCCGTCACGCTTCACACACCACACACCCTACCTCATCACTGTACACCTGCTGCACAACACACATGCACAATAGTCATGTCCCCACAAAAGCACCTCCGTTTCACTGCTGAGGAGTTGCAGGTGATGGTAGAAGAAATCGGCAGGGTAGAGCCTCAGCTGTTCGGTGCGCAGGTCCAGCAGATCTCCATTGCCAGGAAGATGGAGCTATGACAGAGAATCGTGGACAGGGTGAACTTTGTGGGACAATATCCAAGCACAAGGGATGACATTAAAAAGAGGTGGAACGACCTACGGGAGACGGTGCATTCCATTGCATCAAGGCACCAGGTCGCCATCATGAGGACTGGCTGTGGACCCCCACCTCCTCCTCCATAGTTGACAGCATCGGAGGAGCAAGTCTTGGCAATCCAGCATCCTGAGGGCCTTAGTGGAGTCACTGGAGGGCTGGATACTGGTAAGTCACCATTACTACCCTACCTCCACCAATACCTGCATGGCATGTCACCCCCTCACCCTAAATCCCTACACCCCTCTCCATCCCATACGGTGCACCATCCCAATAACCACCCTCAATTGTGTACCCCTGCATGCCCTACCCACTGTAAGCACACCTCTCCCAGCTCTGCATGCACACATAACAGCAATGCATGTACAGCATGTAAAACTACCAATCCCACCACCATAAACCAAAGATGGGAGGACAACACCAAACCCATTGTGAAAGCCAGAAATGCATAATATGTGACGGACAATGACACTAACAAATCACTTATATCTCCACAGGTGCCCCAGCCAATGTCAGAGGTGAGCATGTGCCACAGCAACCCAGTCCTCCACCAGAAGATGCCCTCAGAGATGACAGCAACTCTGGATGTCCCGAGCTGGATGAACTCCCTAGCCCATCCGGGACCACAGGTCAATCGGCTTCCACATCCCACGTTCAGTCCACCAGAGGGTCCCCCCTCCGACTCCAATACAACAGCAGCCACCCAGCGTCCCCAATCCACTGTCCCCAGGACACTTCGATCAATAGTGTGCCGACCTGTACAGGGACCCGAGTCGACACCACACAGGCAAGAAGATGAAGGGTCTGGTGTAAGTAGGAGTAGGCACATCGTTCAGGGGACACACACACAGGGGGCAGGGGAGGTGGAGGTCAGCTGTGCACCAGGGGGATGCAAGGCCCAGAGAACCGACTGCCCAGGAGGCACTCACACATGTCCTGGGGGCATACCAAAAATCCCAGGACAGGATCGGCCAGGTGATCACCATCATGCAGGAGACCCAGCAGCTGCAGGGGGGTACACCACTAGGAGGTCATGCAGCAGTTGCAGGGCCTAAATACCAACATGGCCTCCATTGTAGAGGTGCTGGGTGACATGGTCAACACCATGCGGAAGAACAGGGCACACCAGCGGCCCACTTCCACTAGCCAGTCCACTCACCAGCCATCAACATCTGCTGCCGCTTGTGGACAGGAGGACCTGCAACACCACCCACAGACCAACAGCACCCGTCCCCCTGCTGAAGGTGAACCACCCGGCGAACGTTACCTGCAACCCAGACAGACACCAGAGACTGTTGCCAAGACAAAGATGACCACCAGGAAATGAGCCCCTCCAGAATGCCCCCCTTGTGTGCCACTGAGTCACCTTGTTCACTTTGGACTGTCATTGCTTCTCTTCCTATGGCCCCATGGGCACTGGACCTGTGCTACAAACCAACTGGGCCACTACACTGAAGTTTCCGTCCACCATCACCCCACTCTATTGCACTATCCCTTCCTTTTTGTCACTTCATTAAACACCCTTGAACATAACTGGAGGATTTGTTCTTTATCATACAGAAATTAGCAATGCATTGGACATTATTATGCTGTTCAAATGTCCTGTAAGGTGTGAGTCCATTCAACAAATGTGTTATGCAGTCTGTAGTCATCACATCAGTACACAATTGTGACCACACCAACATCTGCAAAAAGGGAAGGCATAAGTGACATTCAGTTGAAATGAAAAGCAAGTGATTGGCACAACACAGCTGGCACACATCACTTAACTGAAATGGAGATATGAACAAAATTACAGTCTTACCTGAGTGTCATTAGAAGTACTGCTGTATGATATGTGTCCTGTTGTCCACATCCACATCCTCCTGCTCCTCCTCATCACTGTCTTCAGTGTCCTCTGCTGCCACAGGTGCATTGTCTCCCTCCTCCTCCTGCAGGTAGGGCACATGGCGGCTGAGGGCCAAATTGTACAGTATGCAGCAAGCTACCACTATCTGGCAGACCTTCTTAGGGAGTGTAGCATAAGGATCCACCTGTTTTCCATGGCTTAAAGTAGACCAAATGTGCATTCTACAACCCTCCTGGAACGGCCATGTCCTTCATTGTACTGATTTTCTGTCCCTGTTCTTGGATTCCTCACAGGGGTCAACAGCTAGGACAGATTTGGGTATCCAGGTGTTACCTGGAAGTAGTGAGGGACATACATTACTCATGTACAATGGCATGGAGTACAACTCCAGTTAACATACACTGACATTCACCTATGAGCCACAGTCTGTGCCTCTGTAGTCATGCCATCACCTGTGGGACACAGCTATTCCTCAATACATAGGCATCATGCACAGATCCAAGAAACTTGACAGTGACGTGGGAGATGTATTGTGAGAGAACAGGGCTGATTGCAGAGGCCCCCTAACTTTTTGCCCCCATTTTCCACTTTTTGCTGGTGTTTTCCTGACTCTGATGGTGCCCTGGGTACTGCTAACCAGTCCCAGGGCCTGTGCTCTGTGTAAAATTAGTATGCAAATTAGGCTAATTATAATTGGCTAAGTCAACCTACTTATAAGTCCCTAGTATATGGTAGGGCATGTAGGTTTAGGGACACCAGCAATAGGTAGTGCACCCATAGGTGCCCAGTGTCATTTTAAAAGCAGGTCTGCCTTGCTGGCTGCTTTTAAATGAAAATTATATGCAAATTCGACTTTGGAATTAAAAGTAGTTCCAAAGTCTTAAACTACCTTATTTTTACATATAATTCACCCCTAAGGTGTGCCCTATGTGCCCCAAGGGCTGGGTGCCATGTAACTATACGCAGGGACCTTATAAACATAGTGGTATAAGCCCTGGTGAGGTAAAACAGCCACATTTGTTTTTCCCTAATTGTAGTGAATGGCCTCCATAGGCTAGAATGGGGAGACTTTATTTTAATTTTGAAAGTCCCCTTAAGTAACAGATACTAAGAGTTTGGTATCAAATTAATTGTTATAATAAATTCCACAACTTCCAGTTGTGGGATTTAACATAACTTGTTCAGGTAAAGAGTTTTAAACTTTACCTAAAAAGTTGCCAACTTCAGCCCTGCAGTGTTTTTGCAGCTGTGCTCTGATTGGCCAGCCACTGGCAGCCTGGCCAGGCTGCCTTGATGAGGTGTGAAGTGGCCTGGCTTCACACAAAGAGATGTGGCTGTGGGAGGAGATCTCCCCTCAGCAGATGGTGAGGCAGGAAGGGGGAGGGCTGCCATATTGGTCTTCAAAGGCAGAGAAGGACACTTGGAGCAACCCAGCAACACCCCCACATCCTGCAAACCCAGACAGTTAGGTGCCCCCTTGATTAGATTAGGAGAGGGCAGGAGAGGGGTGTGTTTAGGATTTTTAGCCACACCAGTGGGTGGGCTCAGCCAGATGTAACCACCAAAAATCACTTTCAGCCATGATGGATTTTTGAGGAATGTTGCCTCCTGGGATTGATTTTGCCACACTTCCCAGGAAGTGGTCATCAGAGGGGGAAGGACCCTGCACCTGATTGGAGAACCAGGACCCCCCTGTTTTTCACCCAGGAGCAAGGATAAAACTGGCAGACCTGCACCCACAGCTTTGTTCCCTACCAGATCCCCATTAGATTCCAACAAGGAAGAACCACAGGAGAAGTTGGGCCCCTGGCCTGCTACCAGATCCGCATTAGATTCCAACAAGGAAGAACCACAGGAGAAGTTGGACCCCTGGCCTGCACCCAGACCCTGCACTCTGAACGACTGCACCAGCTGCACACTTGGGCTTCACCACAAGAAGGACTTTGCCTGGCTTCAACTGGATCAAGGAGGGACTCCCTGTTTGTTACAGGTGAAAAATTGGTAACCAGAGTCCCCTGCACCAACTCCTGAAGAAACCAACCAGCTGACCACTGTCCAGTGGCCAAAAAGGAGTTTGCGCCAGGTGCATTGTGGGAGTTGTAGTCCACACCCCCAAGGATCATCTCAGAGCTTCTGGAACCTTGGGGTGAGCTGTGGACCCCAAAAGAACCTTAAAGGAACATCTGGAAGAAGATCCAGAAGTTTGGAGAAGTTTGGAGAACTTTTGAAAAAAAGCTCCATAGAGGGACCGACCCGCCGTGGCAACTCTAGCCGGCTTGCCTTAACCGCGACCCGGCCTGATTTGCAGGTTCGTCCCAGTGAAGAAAATCTCCAAAAAAGAGACTAAATCCGAACGTAGAAAGATGACCAGGACCTCCCAGCCAGCGTATCCGGGGAGGGCTCCAAGGACGTCAGCTCAAGATCCAGGTTTGCCCCAGTTGAAGGATTTTCACCTTGAAAAAACGACTAAGTCCGAGGGTAAAAATCTCCACTGAAGGTTCCCGCGACGCGTATCTGAGGAAGAGTTCAGGAGGTCGGATTGGACTGGCTGGTTCATCCCGCTGAAGAAAATCTTCAGAAAAGCAACTAAGTCCGATGGTAAACTTTTGACCGAGGTCTCCCGCGGGCTATAGCCGAGCCAGACTCCATCGCGGTCGGCCTTAAACTTTGACTTTGCCCCGGTCGAGGTGTAACCAGATGGGCACTTTTTGTTTCTAGGCGCTTGAAAATAGTAATTCTTTAAAAATTCATATCTCCGTTTCCCCTTATCCGATTTTATTCGTTTCTGTGTCATTTTAAAGATAAAAATATAATCTATTTTTATGAATTGGTTTTGGATTTTTAAACTGTTTCCTGTGTATTATTTAATTACTGTTTTGTGATATTTGAATGCTTTACACTCTGTCTCCTAAGTTAAGCCTTGTAGCTCGTTGCAAAGCTACCAAGGGTTGAGCTGGGTTTAATTTACTGAGACCTAACTGGACCTAAGTGGAGGTTAGTGGCCTATTGCTAAGTGTAGGTACCTACCTGCCCTTACCAATAACTCATTTTCCAACATGTATTGATCAGCAAGACACACCCTCTGAACATTTAGAGAGCGGTAACTCTTCCTATTCCTATAGACCTGCTCATTTGCCCTGGGAGGGACCAAAGCAAATATGGGTCCCCTCAATGGTCCCAATCACATGTGGTATGTGTCCCATTGCGTAGAATCCAGCCTTCACCGTGGGCAAATCTTCACTCTGGGGGATTGAGATGTAGCTGCTCATGTGCTTGAGTAAGGCAGCCAAAACTCTTCCAAGCACAATCGAAAACACTAGCTGTGACATTCTTGCAGCCAAGCCCACTGTCACCTGGAATGAACCACATGCCAGGAAGTGGAGCACTGAGAGTACCTGTACTACAGGGGGATTTGTTGTAGTGCTATGGAAAGCAGGAATCCGATTGGGTTCCAATTGTTGACACAGCTCAGTAATTGTGGCCCTGTCCAGATGATAGGGGAGTATGATGCGGTGGTCCTCCAGTGTAGCCAAGTCCTCTACGATCTGTACATGGGTGCTTCCCTCCGCAGTGGTTGGTATCTAAGTGAGCCAAACATGAGATGTGTGTGACTACAAGAAGTATGGACACACAATATCACAGTACACAGTGCGTGTATGTATGTAGAAGACTGGAATTGTCTTGGTGTGTACCATTGGTACCTATGACACACATTAAATTGTCTACCATGAGTGCCAGCATTAGGAACTGACAACCGCCTGTCCTCTACTCAGGTACAGGTGGAAGTGACCTCACTCCGCCGACGTTTGGCGTCATGGCGGAAGGCGGTCTGCACCGCTGTGCATCTCCTCATTGGTTAACATGGAGGTCTATGGAGCACAGGAACCAATGATGATCAGTGTCGGCGGTGACGGTGTACAGCGCCATGGACGTGACCACCATTTTCTCTGTACCACTTCACTTGATTCCTGACTCACTTCGGTTCAACCTCTCCACTGCATGTGCTGCTGTGTCCTGAGTCTTGAACCTGTGATGGCCTGTGCTACAGGGGAAAGGGCCCCAGCCTTCACATCTGAGGAGCTGGAGAAGCTTGTGGATGGTGTCCTACCCCTGTATGGGGAGTTATATGGGCCTCCAGACCACCAGGTGAGTACATAATGGGCACGTTGGATGCGACATGGCTGCATGAAGATTTATGTGTATCTATAGCCGGCGGAGCACCCACTGCAGGAAACGGTGGGAGGACCTGAGATGATGGGCCCGGAAGACCACAGAGGCCCAGATGGGGGCAGTCTCCCAATGAGGGAGGGGTGCCCGTCGGAGCCTGACCCCACTAATGGCCCGTATACTGGCAGTGGCCAATCCTGAGTTGGATGGGTGCTTGAGGGCAGCACAGCAGCCACAAGGAGGTGAGTACAGACTGTGTGGCATTTTGTTTTTTTGCCTGCCATGGGGTTTGGGTACAAGATTCTAGTCACTGCCAGTTTAGGTACTCTTGTGTGGTCCTGCTTAGCAATGTAGGGAGGTATGTATATTTGGTATTGGTAAGTAGCTAGCATACCATGGCAGACATGGCTTAGTCAGTCCCAGTAGGTGTGTAGATGGTAGTGTTTAGGGGCCAGATGTAGCAAGAATCGAATTTGCAAATCGGAAATTCGGATGCAAAATGGTGTCTCAGACACCTTCTGCAAATCGCAAGGGGGTCGCAAAGACCCACCTCATTAATATTAATGAGGTGGGTCGCAATTTGCGACCCCCTTGCGATTCCCTGCACTCACAGGGATGGTGGCCTGCTGGAGACAGCAGACCTCCATGTCTGTGACTGCTTTTTCAATGAAGCAGTTTTTTTTTTTTTTGTATTGCAGCCTGTTTTCCTTAAAGGAAAACGAGTTGCAATGCAAAATAAAAAATGAAACCATTTGGTTTCGTTTTTTCAGAGTACGCAGTGGTCCATTGGACCACTGCCTGCTCTGAAAAAACACCCCTTCCTATTTGCAAGTCGCATTCCCATTTTGCGAGTCGGTACCGATCCGCAAAATGGGAATGTGCATCGCGATGGCCGATTTGCATGGCGCAAACTGCGATTTTCACAGTTTGAGCCATGCAAACCGGTTCGTACATCTGGCCCTAGGTTCTTTACTGATGTTGTATCCAGGTAATGGTTTGGCATTGTGGTCCATACTGCACAGTGTTAGTCCCAGTGAGTGGTTGTGATGTGTATGGCATATGTGCTGTTGTTGCTATTATTGACCCTGTGCTCCCTTTCTCCCCCACCCTTTCTCCTTTTCTCATCCTGTCCTTTTGTGCATTAGTATCATCTGGTGAAGGAGCAGGTGCACCAGCGAGTGGGGGAGCTGCAGCCCACGGGACCCAGGAGGCAGATTGCACCGACGCCGAGGGGACCAGTGGGTTGGATGGCGAGAGGAGCACCACGGGGGAGACAGAGGCAACAACTACAGACTCTGATTACTCCTCTGATGGAAGCTCCCTGGTGGTGGCGGACCCCTCTGGGACCATCCCAGCTACAAGATCTTTCACCACCCCCTTCCCAGCACCTCCCTCCTAGTAGTTCCCCACCCAGTTGCCTGTCCCCGCTCACCCAGGAGTGTGGGCATCTCCTTCACCCCAGGCACCTGAGGCCCTGCCCCAGTCAGCCCTGCTGTCCTCACTGAGGAGAGTATTTACCTCCTGAGATCCATCTCCGTAGAACAGTCAACCATAATGAATGCTATCCAGGGGTTGGCATCCCAGATGCAGCAATGCAATGCCTACCTGGAGGGCATTCACGGTGGCTTGGCTGCCCTACAGAGATTGTTTCAGGCTCTGGCCTCTTCTTTGACGGCAGCAAGTGTCCCTGGTTCTTCCATTCTCCCTGCAACTACCTGTTCCCAGTCCCAAAGTCCTCTCCCCCAACCCGTCCCACACACACAATCTGACAAGCATGCACCCAAAACAACAGACAGGACTTGCACAGAGAAACACAGGCACCACACTTCACTCCACAAGCACACACAGCCAACACACAGATGCACATGCAACAACAGCCACTGCCTCCACTGTCTCCCTCTCCTCCTTCTCCCTCACAGTCACATTAACACTCACACCTGCATGCACTGCATCATCAGTCCCAGATCCTGCCACCTGTACAGCTTTGCCCACAGTCACCACAACAGCAGACACTCAGACAAGCACACTACACACAACATGCGCAGTCACCACCACCACCATCACAACCTCATGCAGCACACCCACCTCACTTGCAGACACCACCACAACATTGTAGGAGGCTGGCCTGGCTTATAGTGGGTAACTGATGGTACTTACACCTTGTGCCAGGTCCAGTTATCCCTTATTAGTAGATTAGTAGCGTTCTAGCAGGCTGATAGAGGTAGCTATAGCCGAGCAGCTTAGGCTTAACTAGGAGACATGCAAAGCTCCTACTATACCACTTATATCATATAGCACTATATCATAAGAAACACAATACTCAGAGTTTCTAAAAAAAAAAGGTACTTTATTTTAGTGACAATATGCCAAAAGTATCTCAGAGGATATACTCCCTTAGGAGGTAAGGAAAAATACACAAAATATACACACAAACCAAAATCAGCTAAGTAAACAGTCAGAAAAGTAGTGCAAACACTAGAGTACAATAGGATGCAATAGGACACAATAGGCCTAGGGGCAACACAAACCATATACTCCAAAAGTGGAATGCGAACCACGAATGGACCCCAGGCCTACTGTAGTGTGTAGAGGGTCGCTGGGAGTGTAAGATAAAACTAAGGGTGTCCAAGATACCCCACCCCAAGACCCTGAAAAGTAGGAGTAAAGTTACCCTACTACCCCAGAAAGACAGTAAAGTCGAAATAGGGGATTCTGCAAAGGCAACAACTGACTGCAAAGCACTGAACCTGGATTCCTGGACCTGAGGACCTGTCAAGGAAGGGGTCCAAGAGTCACGTAGATGTGTCCGGGGGGGGGGGGGGCAGGAGCCCACTAAACCACGAATGAAGGGGCAAAAGGACTGCCTCAGGGTGGAAGAAGCCAAAGCTTCTGCAATGACGGAAGGGGCCAGGAACTTTTCCTTTAGTCAGATGATGTCCCACGGCGTGCTTGAGGATGCAGAGTTGTTTCCACGCAGAAAGACCACAAAAAAGCCTTGCTAGCTGCAAGAGTTGCGGTTGAAGATAATGGGTGCTGCCTGGGCCCAGGAAGGACCAGGATGTCGCCCCTTGGAGGAGGAGACAGAAGGGGAGCTCAGCAACAGAGGGAGCCCATGTAGAAGCAGGCAGCAGCTGCAGAAGCACTTGAACATGCATTCAAGAAATCTGAGCACAGTGGTCGTCTCAACACAACAAAAGAGGGTCCCACAAAGCCGGTGGTCAACTCAGTGAGTTGAGCAATGCAGGATGGAGTGCTGGGGACCTGGGCTGTGCTGTGCACGAAGGAATCCTTGCAAAAGTGCACAGAAGCCCTAGCAGTTGCAGATCACGCAGTACACAATATTACTGTTTGGCGTGGGAAGGCAAGGACTTACCGCCACCAAATTTGGACAGAAGGACCACTGGACTGGCGGGGTCACTTGGATCCAGCTCCTGTGTTCCAGGGACCATGCTCGTCAGGATGAGAGGGGACTCAGAGGACCGGTGATGCAGACGTTTGGTGCCTGCGTTAGCAGGGGGAAGATTCCGTCGACCCACGGGAGATTTCTTCTTGGCTTCTAGTGCAGGGTGAAGGCAGACAGCCCTCAGAGCAAGCACCACCAGGAAACAGTTGAGAAAGCCAGCAGGATTAGGCTCTACAATGTTGCTGGTAGTCGTCTTGCTACTTTGTTGAGGTTTTGCAGGCGTCCTAGAGTAGTCAGCGGTCGATCCTTGGCAGAAGTCGAAGAGGGAGATGCAGAGGAACTCTGGTGAGCTCTTGCATTCATTATCTGAAGAGAAGCCCACAGGAGAGACCCTAAATAGCCCTCAGAGGAGGATTGGCCACCTAGTAAGGTAAGCACCAATCAGGAGGGGTCTCTGACGTCCCCTGCTGGCTCTGGCCACTCAGAGGCCCCCATTGTGCCCTCACACCTCTGCATTCAAGATGGCAGAGTCTGGGACACACTGGAGGAGCTCTGGGCACCACCCCTGGGGTGGTGGACAGGGGAGTGGTCACTCCCCTTTCCTTTGTCCAGTTTCGTGCCAGAGCAGGGGCTGGGGGATCCCTGAACCGGTGTAGACTGGTTTATGCAAGGAGGGCACCATCTGTGCCCTTCAAAGCATTTCCAGAGGCTACTCTTCTCAGGCCCTTTTCACCTATTTCCAAAGGGAGAGGGTGTAACACCCTCTCTCAGAAGAAATCCTTTGTTCTGCCTTGCTGGGACTGGGCTTCCCAGACCCCAGGAGGGCAGAAGCTTGTCTGTTGGTTGGCAGCAGCAGAGAAAACCCCAGAGAGCTAGTTTGGCAATACCCGGGGTCCATGCTGGAGCCCCGGGGATGCATGGGATTGGCACCCTAATACTAGATTTGGCATGGGGGGACAATTCCATGATCTTAGACATGTTACATGGCCATATTCAGAGTTACCATTGTGAAGCTACATATAGGTATTGACCTATATGTAGTGCATGTGTGTAATGGTGTCTCCGCACTCACAAAGTCTGGGGAAGTTGCCCTGAACAATGTGGGGGCACCTTGGCTAGTGCCAGGGTTCCCTTACACTTAGTAACTTTGCACCTAACCTTCACCAAGTGAGGGTTAGACATATAGGTGACTTATAAGTTACATAAGCCAATGTAAAATGGCTGTGAAATACCATGGACGTTATTTCACTCAGGCTGCAGTGGCAGTCCTGTGTAAGAATTGTCTGAGCTCCCTATGTGTGCCAAAAGAAATGCTGCAGCCCATAGGGATCTCCTGGAACCCCGATACCCTGAGTACCTAGGTACCATTTACTAGGGAATTATAAGGGTGTTCGGGTGTGCCAATCAGAATTGGTGAAAATGGTCACTAGCCTCCAATGACAACTTTAAAAGCAGAGAGAGCATAAGCACTGAGGTTCTGATTAGCAAAGTCTCAGTGACACAGTTAGGCACCACACAGGGAACACATATAGGTCACAAACTATGAGCAGTGGGGTCCCGGCTAGCAGGATCCCAGTGACACATATAAAACACACTGACAAATAGGGTTTCCACTATGAGCACTGGGGTCCTGGATAACAGGATCCCAGTGAGACAGTAAAAGCACCCTAACATATACTCACAAACAGGCCAAAAGTGGGGGTAACAAGGCTAGAAAGAGGCCACCTTCCTACAGCAGACACTCAGATAAGCACCCTGCACACCACATGTGCAGTCACCACCACCACCATCACAACCTCTTGCAGCACACCCACCTCACTTGCACACTCCACCACAACATACATACACATGTCCTATTTGCCCTCTCCCACCCTCTCTGACCCCCTCTCCAAATACACATATACACTCCCACTCAGACACTCAACAGCCATCCACCTCACATAAACACACATTGTCCTTGCACCTGCACCCAAGTCTACCACACCTACTCCTCCTACAACCAGTCCCTCTACCTCCACTCCCAATCCTCCTCCTACAACCCGCCCCATTGGTCCTAAGAAACTTTTCCTTTCCAGCCTTGACCTCTTCCCTCCCCTGTCCTGCCTGTAAGAGACAGATCCCTCTCCCCCAGCTCAGTACCTCCAGCTCCCAGTCCACTCCTGTTCCTCCCCCCTAAAGCTAAACCTGCCACTAAGGGGCACAAGAGCGGCACTCCAGCCCACCGGCCCAACCCCACTCCTCCGCCCCTAAACAAAGGAGTAAAGGCCCGCACTCCCCCAAACCCAAGTCAAAGGACTCCCGTCCGAAAAAGAAACTCCCAGATCCCTCACCCCCGTGCTCCCTAAGGTGCCTGCCTACAATCACCATGATGCCCCTGCCCATTGGAGTGACTTAGGCTATCAGGAGTCAAGTTGGACCTTGGACATTGCCCTGTGGCCATTTATTGTCTATGGACTGGCCAATGACCCTTTGTATATATGTATATATTTATATATTTTAGATTGAGGATGCTGTTCCCACATAATTACAGTGGTTGGCCCAGAGGTATGTCTCCTGGCTTTCTTTGCTCCTGGGTTAGGTTGATGTTGATTAACTCTGCAGATGGTTCTCGGTGTGTGGTATGTGTGTTTGGTGTGTGTTGCGCATGTGGGTGTGTCACTCTCTCCCCCTCCCTTGTGTGCTAGGCAGGTGTACTCACCGTCATCTGCAGCATTGGTGCGCCTGGACTCGCATTGCGTGGTACAGCATAGGCAGGACTTCCAGTTCAGGATCCATGTCGGTCACGGGCTCCTCGGTGTCCCTGAAGGTGAGTGTCTCCTTTTATATGATGTGTTTCCGCCAGGCTTTTGGTGTCGGTGGCCCTGCCCCAGAAATCCTGGTGGTCTGCTATGTCATTACATGGTGGGCGGGTCGTTGTCTTCCGCCTGGCTGAAGATGGCTACCGCCGTGGTCAGTGGACGGACCGCACTGGCGGTTTGGGTGGTACGTTGGCTCTCTATGGAAGGGACTATGGCCATAGTCATAATTTGGCAGTCTTCACCGCCAGCCTGGCGACGGTACTACCGCCATCGCCAGCGTGTCAGTCAGCTGACCACCAATCTCATAATGACCACCAATGTGTATAACAGACAACTGCTCAAAAAACTTGAAATTTGTGTGGGACCTACATAGTGAAGAAGAGTTCCATAGAATTACACGTGACTTAGAACAAGCGCCTACCCTATGCAGTTTTGACCCAGAGTTGGATTGTTTGTTAACTACTGATGCAAGTAACAAAGAGTTAAAGGTCAGCCCTACCATAAAAGGATATTAAAGTTAAATAAAGCATCATCCTGTTTGCATCTAGGTCCTTGTCACCAGCTGAAGAGAAATATCCCACAATAGAAAAAGACTCACTAGCATGTGCATAGTCGCTAGAACATTTCCATGCTTTTGTATGGGATAGACCAGTTGCTATTCAATGTGATCATAAGCCCTAAGTAAAGTTGTTGACATCAGAAGGGAGGGTTACAGCTGCTGCTAAAACTGGGAGATTATGTAGGAGCATGAAAGATTAAATTTACAACACTGTGCAGATTACAGGCAATGACAACCTGATAGAAGATTAGTTTTCCAGAATGCTTTGTCCCTTGAAAAAATGTGAAGATGACCCTTGCAAAGACTTGAAAATTGCATTAGTACAACATACTTGTGTAACAGCTATAAAAAGGAGGAATGCGAGAAGGAGCAGAAGGAAGATGCTACTTTGCAAATGACTTTGAAATATATGTCTGATGGTTGGCCAAAGAAAGAACAATTGACAGAAAAGTGTAGGACTTTTTGGTAAATTAGATCTGAGTTGTCCATTGATAGGGATTTGATCTTTAGAGGAAGACAGATTATTCCTCTGGAAGGTTTGCAAGAAATAATTTTAGCTCTTTGTCACAAGGGACATTTAGGAATTGTATGGACATGTATTTTGATGGCCGGGCAAAGACAAAGCAGCGGAAAGATTAGTCAGAACACGTGGAACACGTTCTTCTGCTGATAAATCTTTACATACTGTAGGACCACCTATGAGTGAGTGCATTGTGCCAAAACAACCTTGGGACTGTGTAGAAGTGTATTTGTTAGGTCACGATGGAGAGTTGTAAGAGTATGTGATTGTATTGATGGACCTTTTCTTGCTTAGTGGATGTAGTAGAGAGAGCAGACACCATCACGGTTTTAGAATTCCTGGATAGGACATTTTCCCTGAAGGGATTTCTGCTATGCTGTTGACCAGTAATGGGGAACAATCTGTTTCCAATGCAGCAAGAACATGTTTTGAAAAGTAGGTGTGAAGCATAAAACAACATCTCTATATGACCCCAGTGGTAATGGGACTGTGGAGAGGTTTAATCAGGTGATCAAAAGGACCATCGATTTTGCAGTGGGGGTAAAGCGCGATTGGCGTATTGCAGTAAAGGAAGCTGTGTGGGCATACAGAGTAACTATGAATGACTCCATTCTTGATAATGAGAGGAAGAAACCCAGAAGTAAGTTCTCTCTTGCATTGCTGTGTGAAAGGGCAGTTGAAAATGGTCTCCTGCTCTCATGAGAAAGAATTTGGAAAAGACACATGTCAAAGTACTATGATTCTTTACATAATGTTAAACCTATTAGCATAAAAGTAGATGATTGGGTTTGTGAGAGGAAACCTAATAAAGCATCCAAGGGTGAGAGTCAATTCTTTAATCCTGAGCAGGTGTGGAAGCTTTTCTGAATGCTAGCAGACTCAAAAGTGGTAAAGTAGGAATGTGTGGCTTTATGTTCTGGAGATCAAAGGGTACACTGCAAAGATGAGGTGACTGATGGAAGGAAAAGTTGTCCTTCTTCGGAAGATCTACTGGAGCCTACACGTACTATTAGTACACCACCACATGATGGTATTAATGAGACAGCAGGTACAACCAATGTACTTTCATCCGATGGTGACAAAGGCACACCCAGTGATGGTATGGATGAACCCACCAAAGATGGTATTGAGAGCTTGAAGATAAATATTTCAGCACCACAAGTCTTGGAAAAGGAGTGTGAGGAGAGAAAATGGAATTACCAGGATGGTTGAAGGATTATGTCATAGGTTAAGCCATTCTTGTGCTTCCAGTTCTCATATGTAGTATAATAATAGTATAATAATTGCTATAGTATATGTATCCCCCCTCCCATTCTTTCATCTTTCCTGTGTTATTATTTTCCATTTTAGGTGCATTGCAAATTATATTTGAGGTAAAGGGAGGGGGATATGTTATTGAAAATATTGTATAATTTAATTACCAAGGTGAAGGGAATGTGTTATGGTTTGCATGATTAAAATAGTATGGAATATAGATGACATAGCTTGTGCAATGTAGATGACATGGTTAGATGGCATGATGGTTCTACTGTCGAGATTCCGAGTTAGGATTGCTTAGGCGGAGGAGCTGGCAGACCAGTTCCCTGTATGTTGGGATCGTACTTAATAATTAAGCATTCTTACACTTCTTTCTACATGGTTCTTAACCCAAGTGTGCCTGGATGACCGCACACAACACTGACACCTGAGCAATGTAGCAATGAAGTCGTCCCCATATTTCTAAACCTCTGGCGACGGGAACTATGCAGTTTCACATACTTCTGTGGATTTTTGCAAAATGTTGTTTCTTAGGTGTTCTGCTGTGACTTTATAAGTCAGACAACTCATATGCGAATCGGCTCGACCCAATCAGAAGGAGGAGTCCAACTAAACTTCTTGGCAATATCCTATACCTACAGAAGAGAAACAAACCTGGATTAATTTTAGTGTCATTCAGGGTTAACATTGGATGGGTTCCAAGGCATAACAAGTACGGGCTAATCAAAGCTGGATGTGTCTGAATGATATATTGCAGCTTTGCAACTGATTATATGCAAAGTTGTTTATGTACCCTGACTTTTATGGATATACTCGTGTAACACTTTTAACCTTATTAATTTCCGACTTCCTTTTTGATCCAGTTCATCCCTGCTGCATGGAAAAAATGACGAGTGACATGCTTTATACTTCCTCTTGGGGCAAACCTGGTAAGTCCCTCATGTCTAAAATGCACAGAGGCACAATGGACGGTCAGCACAGTCAAACAACAGTATGTAAACAAATACATTATAATGCAGAACTAGAGCGGTAAATGTGCTCACAAGAAATACCAGGAATGGAGGGATTGCTGCAGGACAAATCCATCGAATATATGGGTGAAGATTACTTTTGCCTGCACCATTGTAGGAATGGTTGAAGGCCTGAAACGTGCTCTGTACACTTGTGTAGGTTAGGCGAATATTTTAAATTTTTTTCAGTATATGACGAGTGGTTTCTGTATAAAAATTAAATCCATAAACATTGACATTGAAGTAAAATTATAAGTAAGGAAGTGCAAAATGCGCTTGGATTGTTTTCAAACTAGAAATACCCTTTTCATTTAGCAGCAAAGGCAAGCACATAGAAGGTTAATCAGTTATTTTATGTATTGAGCTGTGCGTATACTTATGGTAACGCGTCCGTCTATGTCAATTTATACACATCAGGACTCGTTTTAGGACGATGAATCTTTGGGCCCAGTGGTGAGACACCGTAGGACGAGATAACTGATCAAAATCTCAATCAATACGTCAATAACATTGTCAATAGTTAACACCAAATATCTTACTTTATTCATTAATAAACCTTCGGCGCAATCATGACCTTTCAGTCATGAATAACCACACCTTAATGAAGTTTTATGAGTTTTATTCCCTATTGATTACAATCTAAGAGCAAAGGCATTAATCTCAAAGTCAAGAAGTATATAAGCACAATTACAAGATGACAACCACAGTAGGCTTTCGATAATGCAAAGATCAGTAGCATAGACAATTAGATAGATATAAGCAGATTGTAACACATTGAACTTTCTAAGATACTAGTTCAGCATAGCACCACGTCAGTCACGTCAGTTTGTCAGTCAGAATGAATACCTCGTCTAACCTCTAATTAGCATTAGCATGTTGGGCTTCATGCAAAACAATTTTGAACACCAGTTTGGAAAACATCTAACTAAGGTCTCTAATAAAAACATACAGCAGTTGGTACCTAGAAAGAAAAGGCAAATAAATGAATTTTCATTAGCAATTTTATAATTACCCTCCTCTGATTAAGTCAGCATTCAGGATCAGTCTTCGTCTTCAGGACATCAGTTAGATCGCCGTCAGTCTATCTAAGTTAAAGGCAAGACACTCTCCTCATAAGGAGAAAAGTGTAAGGGGCAGTCTATGGGCAAGGATGATTTGTCTAAGTCTCAAGTCACAAAATAGTGTGACAGAGTTTCGGGATGCAATCGATATCATTCCCTACCTAAATGTGTCGTCTGTTCCCTGTCTTGGGTTTTTATCCCTTTCTCTTGATTTGTTCCAACAAAATTCTATTGGTCAGTCAATACACCCCACCATTGTTAACCTATCAAATTATACATTAAGTAATGCATTTGTCATTTCTTGATATTAACTTGTCTTTTGATTGGTCTTCATAATCGGCATTTCGTAGGTGGCATATCCGGGGTTACTTCACCATCTTGGCACACGTCTCAGGTTAAAAGTTCTCTTTCCCTCGTCTCATTGTCCTTGGAAGTGTCCATAAATGTTTCGAAGCACATCATTTTATACTAAAAGATGCTAGCATGCGGATGAGAAAATTCCTTCATGTTACTAACAAAATACAGAAAGAACAATAGCTGGGTCATGGTCGTTTGCAAGTCCGCACACTGAAGAGACAGAAAAATACACTTTTAATATGAGAGCTACACAGCTTTGCTTGGCTCATGCTAACTTTAAGATATACGAGTTCTAATGAATGCAGTTTTATACGTTTTAGTAGGCACAGTTTGAACGATTATCTCTTATAGTTGACATTAGTTTACACACATAAAATCATTTATGTTAATGTATATGTCTCAATGAATATTTTATTTAATGCAGCATTGTTAATCATAAGCATTTCACGTCTATAATATGTAATATCAAATACGCTCTCTCAGTCCCTCCTCTGATGACGCTCGTCATCACAAATCTTTTTGGTCTTAATTTTTCACCTTGCGCATAATACGCATTTCAACATCCTGCCCTTTATGTGAGCTTTCCCATATTTCATTGAACATTTTCTCTCTTTCACTTTCTTCGTTTCTTTGGGTTCTTTTAGTCAAATTTCTTTTCACTTTATCATTTATTTTGCATATTCCCCAAAATCCCAATAAACAAATCAGAACAATTAGTAGTCCCATCATGATTTTTGCAAGTACCCCATTCCAAATGTTTGTAAACCAGCTTCCCACTCGGGCAATTCCTTTTCCAAATTTCTCCCAAACACCAAGTTCTTTTAGATCCTTTAAATCTGTACTATCTCTAGTCAGGTTAGTAAGCATGCTTCTAATTTTCTTACTGTTGTCAGGTATATATGAGCAGCAATGATGTTCATTAAGCATTTTGCACACACCTCCACTCTTTGCTAAAAGAATGTCTAAAGCAAGCCGGTTTTGAAGAGTCATAGCTCTTTCCGCAGCAAGTTCAGTATCCATCAGAAGTATAGCTCCTGTAAAGTTTGTCAGCATGTTATCCACAATAGTAGACAACTTTTGAATTTTCATAGAATTTAGGATAACCCCCACTGAAGGGATTATAGCTCCAAATATGTCACCAATGACAGCCGCCACTGATTCTCGTTTTTGTCTGGCATGTTGTAATTCAGATGTTTTAGGTAGTTGTTTTAAGTCATCAATCTGGTAAATCTTTGGGAATATTATTCCCAAATAACATGTCCCATACCATCCCTTAGGGAGACGGTAATATGCATTTAACCCACAGATGTAATAGATTCCAGGAATCGCTGGGTCTTGTCCATTTAACAGAAAGGTCCATTTGCTCTGAAACAAAAACACATGCCTACATTCACTCGTTCCCACAAACAAATTATCTTGATCAGATTTCGGTCTATATATGCAGAGTCTACCTACGTGTAATGCATCTATAGCAAACTTGCCTTGTGTTTTGATTTCAGTATAAGCATAATCATTTGCATAAGTGCGTTTTTCTAAACCTTTTTCTAATCTTTCTTTTAATGCTTTGCGTCTATCATCTGTATGATCTAAAAAGCTTTTCTCTACAGGAGACAGTAAGCATGTTAAATTATTGGGATGTGCATAAGCAGTTCCAAATGTTAGTGTTGGCTCAAAGAATCCTCTAACTAATTTTATATCATGCTCTTTAGCTAGCTTATTTAAAAATTCAATAACAGGCACAAAAGAAAACACAACGTCTAAATTTGAATAAAAATATTGCACATGCTCTTGATCATAAAATCTTGTTAGTAGCAAGCTACAGCTGATCCCATACGTAAGAGGGAGGCTATGATAAGTAACTCCCTCCTGCACAGATGGAGGAATTTTAGTGCATACATAACAGTCTTTCGCATTCATAGTTTCCACATACTCATTTAGTAAGCGATAGAAAACATTAGTAGAAAGCTCCCCTTTTGCATTAGTTCCCTCATGCAGATGTCTTGTGTCTTGCTCAAATTTCTCCCATGGTGATAGTTTATTAGTTGTAGTAGTAGTCTCAGGTTTTGAAGTTGCATTAATAGTTTCACTCTCTCTCCATGGCATTCCCACAATCACTCCCACAATCATTATTGCGCATACAACACCTATCATAAGTCCTAACCAACCACACACTTTACTTCCTTTGTTACTATAAGCCATGTTTGTATAGAATCAGAATAGCAGAACCACAATCAACTCTGGGCAGCAAACTCTTTCTGCGTAATTTACAGCGTCTTCACTCACTCCAGGACCCTTTTCGTCAATTCAGGTTAGCAGCTTGTCGTAATCAGGTTTCTATAAGTCAAATCCAGGTTTAATGTCACTTTCCGGTAATTTTTCTCTCTAAGATTCTTGATTATTATTTTTCAGCTTTCACAATTTCAATCTTTTATCTTCAGTTTTCTTGTTGTATATTCTTCAGGTACCGTAGTACTGGCCTGGTATTTCTCGATCAAAACAGAATGCTAAGAATTCTTGTTGCCCTTCAGAGGTTGTAGCATATGCCCATTCAGGACCGGTATATCTTCTGTTTGCTTTTCTTTTTCTTTTTAATTTTCGTTCTCCTTGCTGTTCTTCTTCACTCAGATCATCTGCTCGTGAGGTATCGCTTTCCTCTATTATTGTTTCGTTTGCTATTTCTCTTATTCTAAAGTGTGATTTGTCTGGCCAATTATCACCTCTGTTCGTCTTACTTCGGTGTTTTCCTTCAGTACCTTGGACAGCACCCTCCTCTTGTAATATGGTGTTTTCTCCTGATAGGCTTGAAACTTGTTCAGGAGATTCTGATTCGTCCTGATTTAAATTTGCCACTTCTTCGTCTCTCTCTCCTTGTTCAACACTGTATTCAGATTCTGAATTGTATTCGTCTGCTTCTGGGAGAACCTCTCCTTGTCTTTGTTCTCCTGCTGCCTCCACTGAGATTGGCACTTCGTCACCTCTCTCGAACTCACTGATAGTTTGAGGGACACGGCTGTTCTCAGCGGGCTCTCCTGTAGTCTCAGATCTTTCTTGACTGTACCGGAATTTTCAAGTTCCTCTTCAACAGGACACGCTACCCTTTTTGTATGGCTGGCATGTATCCAGTTAGGAACCCCGGCACACTTCACAGCAGTAGTGGTCGTCAATATCACTTGATATGGCCCTTTCCAACGCGGCTCAAGACACGATTTTCTTACGTGCTTCTTGACAACCACCCAATCTCCAGCTTGCAGAGAGTGTCCTGGTTCGCCGATTGGTGGTAACGTGTTAGCTTCCACCTGGTGAGAGAAAGAGCGAATCACGTCAGCCAAACTTTTGCAGTAATCCAACACCATATCATCTGTAATATTCACTAGTGCATTTGCAGGTACCGCCGGTAACCTCATTGCTCTGCCCATGAGGATTTCATGTGGGGACAATCCCGTTTTCTTATCTGGCGTGTTTCTCATAGACATCAGCACTAGAGGTAATGCATCTGGCCACTTCATGTATGCAGTTTTATACGTTTTAGTAGGCACAGTTTGAACGATTATCTCTTATAGTTGACATTAGTTTACACACATAAAATCATTTATGTTAATGTATATGTCTCAATGAATATTTTATTTAATGCAGCATTGTTAATCATAAGCATTTCACGTCTATAATATGTAATATCAAATACGCTCTCTCACTTATATGCGGTATTTGTAGTAAGGCGGCCTTTTGTGTCAGCAGTTCGAAGTTGTTTCATTTTACTAGTGGACTAGGCTTCTGATCTGAAATCCTTCATTGGAGTAAAGTAATTGAGTTGACGTTTGTGATCTCAATCACTTCCTTCTAGCTGTCAGGACAAGGCGAGCCTGTACTCGAACCGCAATAAGTGGAGAACCGATGTTTTCAACTACAGTTGCTTCAGAATATTCAGAGGCACCAATAAATCACCTACAAGCTCTGAGTTTTTTCCTCTAGATTTTTTGTGATTTACAGAATTATTTTTTTTAAAAGCGTTATCCATGTTAATAGGTTTCAGAGCCGCAGTCTATTGGCTTTGCCAACGTTTGTTCTCTTTTACTTTCTATTTCCTTTTCGAGTTATTTGGAAGAAACAAACCCTGCTCCTTTCCTGTCAGTATTTCAGCCTATCTCCATAGCAACCGCTCTCAGGCTACAGCCAGGCCACGGTCCGGGAGTTCCTGCAGATCTTGAAACACAGTAGCTCCAAATTGATGCCATCTGTTAGTGTAACCTTTCATGAAATGCCAAGAGCAAGTAGATGCCTTTCTTGTTCACATAAACTTCAGCAGTATTTCTACGTGCTTGTCATATCTCATAGAACCCTTGTGAAGAGAAACCATTCTGTACAAATACAGACTAAATTCCTTGTTTCAGTGACGGTTTGATGCCGAAGTTATTTTCTGCATTTCCGAATGAGAATGAAGGCAGCAGAAAACTAATTCAACACTGTGCAGTTCGCCAAAGCCAGTGCCAAAACTTGAAAGGAATAAATGCATTGTGTTGAGACACACGAGGTCACCGGCTTCGGGAGACATTATTCTCTTGGGCTAGGAAGCAAAAGATGGTTTTGAGCACTTACGCGGCGGCTTGATAAGAAAATAGTAATTCTTGCGACATTCCATTAACCCAACCCATTCCGTCCCACCGCTCTCCCTGTAAAAATAAATGTACTTCAATCCACTTTGCGAGGCACTTGGTTATCACATATTTCCAGGTTGTCTGTTGGCATTGTATTTTCGGATTCCAAAAAGCAGAGAGCAGCTGTTTTAATTAGTTGCATGTTTTGGATGACGACTCTGGCAAAGTTGTCAAGTTCCGAACTCAATGCTTGATTAGTTAAGCTTGTCCCAATTTTGTTTCCAGAGAATTCTGGGACTTGTGGTTTTAGTCAACCCAGTACAAAACCAGGACTGCAAGTACCGATACTCTAAGTAAAAACCAAAACTGGCCTAACTGGTCACGCATGGTTCTGAGAACCTTCACGGCTATGCTCTGGGAGCATTCTGCTTTTTCCCTTTGGAGAAGCTGTTATCAGCTTACGTTTCGAGTTAACCACATCAGGGTATCTTCAGTATTTTCCTAAAAGCAGCCACTAAAGCATTTGATTTAAAAAACCTCTTTTAACTCGCCTATATTGTCGGCCGGCCTTGCCCTATAAGAACCAATTGGACAAGGTAGGAATACGATGTAGTGCCCTTTGTTTTCCTGCTGTTTGTACTACTCCTCGCACAAAAGACAATATGCTGCTTGCCCCCAGCCCTCTAAGCCACTTCTCCTTGTTCCCCAGTCACTTCCTGTCCTAGAACCTCCAGTTCCTTGTGTCAGGTCTTAGTGTCCTACTCTACACCTCCCCCCGATTTAAACACAGACTCTGGCTCTCCTCATTGGTCTCCATCTCCTTGATCAGTTGTCGAGGTTGAACTACTTGACGACCTGAGTGGATGGTCATCTTTGCCGGGGGTGTGGGCAGTTGGAACTCTTCTCTCACAATGATATGGCTTTTCTCCACTCGTGGGTCATTTTATGTCTCTCTTGGGGTGGTAGTCTCCTTGCGTGGGTTGGTGGTAGCTTGAACTGTGACACGTTTCTTGTGATGAATTTTCCTGGAAGGGTCACTGTGACCATGTTTCCTTTCCGTACTGTCACCTGCAGTGGCTTGGTGTCACAGCGCGTATACGCCTTCTTTTGTTGTTTTTCCTTGACCACCACCCAGCACCCATTCCTCTGAGGTGGTTTCCTGCTTCCGTACTTGGTATCTGCATACATTTACATTTTTTCTTTTTTCTCTCTGTCAGTGGCCTGAAGTCTGGTGGCATCTATGGTATGCATTGCAGTCCATTGTGGAAATTCGGTGCTGACAGCTTGCCCAAACAAGAGGGTAGCGGGGCTCTCTCCTGTTGTCGAGTGTGAAGTGGTTCGATATGGGTGCAAGATTTGGCATAGTGCTTTCTTAATCATTATTCCTTCTTCAGTGGCTCTCTGCACAGGCTTGCTGCACAGTTCTTTTTAGGGTGCCTATGAGCCGTTCGGCTATTCCATTGGCCTAGTGCCATAGTGGTGTTATCCTGCAGTGTTTAATGGCAAGATTTCTTAAGAAGTCTTTGAATTCTCTACTGGTGAAGGTGGATCGTTGTCTGATTTTCAGGTTAATGAGAGTCCCCATTTTCGAAGAAGTTGTCCAGCATTCAAATTATCTTCTCATCTTCAATGGACGAGATCATCTCAACCAGAGGGAACCAGGAGCATTTAGCCACTAATACTAGGAGGTACTACAGGAAGTGTACCAAAGAAGTTGACTGTTACATGCTCCCAAATGTTTCTCTGGCAGTTCAATCATTGTTAGTGGTATTAGCTTAGTTGCCGAGGACTGACACTTGCACATGTGCCATGCCCGCAGTCCTGCCTCTAACATGTCATCCAGTTTTGGGGACCACAGTCTCTCTCATAGAGCTCTTTTGGTGGTGACAATTCTTCTCTGTCCCTCATCCACCAGCTCGATGGCCTGCTTTTGTAGGCTCTTGGGGATCATGGTTCACAACCTTCACAGCACGATTCCTGCTTGTGTCACAGAGAACTCTTCTTTGATATTGTGGAATGCTTTGATTTCCTCAGAGTCACCTCCCCACTGCTTGCTGTGTTTCCACTTTTGCATCTTAATAAGATGTTTGACCAGTTCCGGGTCTCCATCTTCCTTTGTTGAGGAGGTTTCCTGTGTACTGTACATTGCCGGAGTATGCTTGTGTAGATTATGAAGTAGAGTTGATCATTTGCATATAGGCGGGTTTGGCTGTGTCAGCTGTGGGGGTGTCTTGAGAAGTAGTCAGTGGGATTTGGTTCCTTCTCCCTGACTTGTGAACAATTACATAATCCTATTCCTGTAAGCGTATACCACATCTTTCAATCCTTTGGGGTATTGTTGCTTTAGAGTTGCTGAAAATTGTTAGTAGGGCTTGATGGTCTGTTACAATAGTGAATCATTTGTCATAATTAAATTTGTGGAAGTGTTGACAGGCCCAAACAACTGCTAGGTTATTTTTGTCAGGTTAGGAGTATCCTCTTTCCATGTCTGAGACACACTACGGCCCTCATTATGACACTGGCGGTCGGCGTTAACATGGAGGAAAGTACTGCCAACAGGCTGGTGGTACTTTTCTCCATATTATGACATTGGCGGTTTTGCAAAAGCCAAACCGCCAATGTACTACATAGACTGCCATGGCGGTAATGAATGCCGGGCTGGAGACTTCACTCTCCAGCCCGGTGGCCGTCACTTGCCCGCCTGTGGGATTATGACCCCACCTACCGCCATGGTTTTTGTGGCATCATTACCACCACGAAACCATGGCCGTAGGCACCATCAGTGACAGGGAATCACTTCCCTGTCACTGATGGGGGTCTTCCCTGCCCCTTCCCCCTTCCCCTACGCAGGTTTCCCCCCACTTCCCCTTCCTCTCCATACCCCCCTTCATACACGCCCCTCCCTTCACACACGCACACATGCATACACACACCCGTTCCAACATTTATCCACGCATGCACACATCCATTCACACACACATTCACACACGCAGACACGCATTCACACAACTCAACATACACGCACTCACACATCCATACATGCACTCACACGACACACAACACACCCCGCATACACGCACAGACATACACAAACACCCCCCCCCACACACACAAAACCCAACCCCCATCTCCTGTCGGAGCACCCAACTTACCTGTTTTCAGGGGTTCCTCTGGCAGGAGACGGGATGGGGCACTGCTGCCAGCAGCAGCGTCCGCCAGCAGAACACCCCCAGGCCGTATTATTTGTCATAATACGTCCGACGGCGGTCTACTGGTGTGGGGCTGCTGCTGGCAGCAGCGCCACCTTACCACCATCTGCCAGCATGCAACAGCCAGATTTCGGCCATCCTTCTGGCAGAAATCCAGCTGTGGTCATAATACTGCAGACGGCTGGTAGCCACGGCGATGATGTTTTGGCAGCCGTTGCCGCGGCGGTAGGAATTTTTTACCGCCAATGTCATAATGAGGGCCTATGTGTTGCTGGGATTCTGAGTTGCCTGCATGTTGCCCTACTATGGCCCCAGCCCAACCGGGCTAGCATCTACTGTCACTTCTGTGTGTAGTTTTGGGTCATAGTATGCCATTACAGCTTCCTTTTTTATTGGTAAAACTTTGCTTGCATTAGGGTGATCATCTGAAGTTCACGTTTTGTTTTGTCAGGATGCAGAGGGGTGCACTGATGGTGGGGTAGTCTCAGATGTGCCTGGTATAGTAGCTTGCCATCCCCAGGACGGATCTTAGCATGCTTGCATCTTGTGGCGGGCTGACGGTGGTGGGAACTTTGACTTTTTCTGGGTCTTTCCTCTGAGAATATGTAGCCAAAGAGCTTCAGTTTGGTTTTGTGAAACTCCAATCCCTCTGCATTCATGTTCAGTCCTGTCTCTACAAAGAGCTGCCATACTTTGTGGAGCGCCACGTCATATACTTCGATCATGGCTCTGAACACCAATATGTCATCACTGTAGTTGAATGAATTTGATACTGGCTGGAAGACTCTGCAAATTACATTTTGGAAGATCTTGGCTGCCGAGGAGATGCCAAAGATTAGTGGCTTATATCAGAAGACCACAAAGTGCAAATTGTGCGGAGAATGTTGTGATGAAATAGTATCTTTCATCAAGCTTTATTTGATGGTACCCTTTGTTCAGGTTAAGCTGGATTTTTTTTTGCTGCATTCAGTTGTGTGATTATGTGTGAGTTGAGGGTCAGGGTATCTCTCTCCCTCTACTGCTTTGTTTAATTGAAGGATGTAGACACAGATCTGTACATCTCCATCTTTTTTGTCTTTCTTTTGTAACATTACTCTTAACTAGACCCACGGGGTGGGGCCTTTGGTGGTTTCAATGATATCTAGTATCAAGTTTTTTGATTTCTTTCTCCAGTGCTTCCTGGAGATGGAAAGCAATCAGTCTGTACCTTTGTGCAACAGGCCGAATGTCTTTGTTTATGTGCAGTTGGCATGGACGTCCTTTAATTTTCCTAGACAGCTAATAGAGTGGGGAATTTTTGGTTTATCCCTCGTTAGGCCTGTATGTGGTAGTTGATTGAGATCAGTCCCAGTTCTGCTGTTGTGGCAAACCTGAAGAGACATACGCCTGATGCTTTCTGTCAGAAATGGGGTTTCTGGTTGGCTAGGATATGCACCTAAGCCAGGCAGAATCCATCAAACTAGCGAGGGCAAGTAAGTTACATAACAGAAATAACCTGTGCTTGGTGCACAGCAGTCAGACTTATCCCCAAAGGTCATGTGTAAAGCATTTGCGCAACACACTCATACCAGTGATACAATAAATACACCTCAAAAAGATTCCACACAAAAATATGTAAAAAATAAACTATATTGTACATACAAGACCCAAATTGCATGAATCATAAGTATTGTACATTTGAACCAATCAATGCCATGGAATTCAGCAAGGCAAAGACCCACATGATCTGTGCCCTGCGGTCGAGAAAGGCTGAAGTGCATCCCTACAACACACAAATCACCCCATGACATCATAACATAAATCATAATTATGGTGCATATTACGTCAGCTGTAAGGTAAGACTCCTTATCCTACACAAAGCAAGTCTAAGGTCGCAATCCATCCCTTATATATAAATTGCTGTCCTGAGCGATGCTGGTTGAACACAAAATACTTTGGTAGGTATAGTGAAAATGATAGGGGATTAGACTAGCACCTTAGATGTAGGGAACAACCATTTCATCAAGATTACCCTTGGTATTTTTCCAGTGACCGTAGTTTCTCTAGGCATGGTCACCTAGTTGTGAGGAAAGCATCGAATTCTCCTATGGTTATGAAACCCTCCCAGCAATTCCCCTGCATCCCACTTTTAAAAGAAGTCAAGGGGGGGTACACCAGCAAGATTTGTTGGGGGAGGCCTCCATGGGTCTGCCCAAGGGCAGCGCTGTAACACAGCAGTGGCCCCACGAGCATGCATGGTGACTGCTCAACCTCCTGGCATGACAAGGACAACACATCTGAAAACAGGGGGGGAGACCTCCTGTGGTCTCTCCCAACATAGAAGGAACAGCAAGGCCACCTGCGGCCGTGTCCAGGCAGTATCTTCTTGGGGGGAATCATCACTGTCCTTTGAGGCATGAGCCAGGCCTCAGATGTGGGCCTCGGTTACCAGAGCCCTGCATGCACTGACTCCACCGGCATCCCTCAGCGCGTGGGAAGAGTAGGGCCACACAGGGGGTGGAATCTTCTCAGTGCAACGGATGCTTTACTAGAAGAAGCAATTGCAGTCCAGCTCGTAAGGACCCTTTGAGGGGGGATCTCAAGGTGTGGCGGTCGCTTTACTTTGGGCGATGTGCTGATCCAAGCACCATGGTTCTGGTGATGCAGTGTTGGACTGTGCCTGGGGCATGACGGTGATAGGCGCAGACTCCACTTCGGCATAGGAGTCACAGCACACCTGTCAAGCGCCCCACAGGATGGTGTATAGCACTATTCACACGCTGGCTGAGTGACCAAAGCACTATACATAGCGTCCTTTATGCCACCCATCCACAGCAGGTAGCTGGGCAACACAGAAGAGCAGTCCAGATGAGTCCTTTTTGCAGTCCAGTACTCCTTTTGACAGAGGTTCAGTCCCAGTTCCAAAAGCGCTCTCCAAATCATGGGGCGAGAGCACCTATACTTATACTCCAGGTGCCCAGCTTCTAGAAGGTGCAAGAAGGTCCCAGCCAGATCTGAACAGTTCAAAGAATTTCCCTTCTCCCCTACTCTGACTCCAGGCATCAGTAGGGAGTAAACACAGCCTATTCACATGTAAGGTGTGAACAACCCTCCTTCTCCGTAGCCCAGAATACCATCAGTAAGTAGGTGGATGCCAATGTAACCCTGTCACACCTAACCCTCCCTGATGGATGGCTGCCTGGAGAGCATGCACAAAGTGGAGCTGTCACTCTGCCCCAGATGTAGATTGGAGCCAGGTTGGAAAGCACCAGAGTTATAAGCACAGAAAAATGCCCACTTTCTAAAACTAGTATTTCTAAAATAATAATGTAAAAACCACCTACGCGAGTAAGCAGGATTTCTCACTATCATTCCAAACATACCGAACATGCCCGCACTCCTCCTTACAGATCAGAAATTACCACTTAGATATATATAAAGGAATTCCTAATGTAAATCTAAGAGGAGAAGCATTCACAGCAGTGAAAAACGAAATAGGGAATATAACACATAAAACTACATGTCCCACCTTTTACATACACAACAGCCTGCCCATAGGGGTATCTAAGGACTACCTTAGTAGTGACCTGGTGTAGTAATAGGGGAGTTTAGGCCTTAGCAATTAGTTTGATTTGCCAAGCCAGTATGGGAGTAAACTGTGCATGCAGGCACTGCAGTGGTAAGCCTGAAACAAGTTTGAAAGGCTATTTCTGTGGGTAGTGCAATCTACGCTGCAGGCACACTAGTAGCATTTCATTTATAGGTCTTGGGTATATGGTATACCACTTCACAAGTTACTTACAGGTAAATTAAATAAGCCAAATAGGTGTAATATAATTATACCAAGTTTTAGGGGAGAGAGCACTTGCACTTTAGCACTGATTAGCAGTGGTAAAGTGCCCAGAGTCCTAAAACCAACAAAAAGAGGGTCCGAAAAATAGAAGGAGAAAGGCAAAAAGGTTGTGAATAACCCTGCGGAAAGGGCCATTTCCAACATTTTCCATTGCAGCACATGATAGATGTTTCAATGCTCATTGCCCTGTGTCACAGGGTAGCTTTGAATGACCCTCCACTGTTGACGATAAATAGTATTGAGTGGTTATTTACTCTTAGATGAACGACTGGGCCACCCCTGCTGACTTCACCTGCTGTATCTCCTCTCCAGTAGGGTGTATGTCTGCTACTCCCAGGCTTGCTGCAGTTTCCTACCCTTGGTGTTTGAGGATCGTATTGAATTTTCCTGTGCACTTCAGGTGCTCCCTTCCTGCCCACCTGTACATTTGCCATTGGGTTTTGGCAAGTTGCGGCTTGTGTGGCAGGCAAGCTAGTTCTCGTGTTCCTATTACATTTATAGAAGCGCCGCTGTCCACCACAAATTCTGCTGCCTGGTCTCCCATCTTCAGGTTGATATTGGCCAGGTGAGTCTCTGGTTCCTCTGCAGACATCACCGGGAGGTAGCCATCGTCGTCACTGTCTTGTCACTGAATGCTAACTTGATTGACTGGCTGGATGACAAAGTGGAGGGTCGTTGTCTGTACTAGATCGATTGTACTGCACATAGTGCATCACCTTGTCTTTTGACCTGAAGTGGTGGCTGAGTGTGTCTTCTTGCTTCTCTTTCGTCATGTGACAGTCAGACTTCTCCCGCTTGTCCTGCGTTCAGCAAACAGACTTTAAGTGATTGCTTTTCCTCCATTCTTTGCATGTCAGTTCTAGGGCTGGGCACTTTCCCACTTGTGAGTATGACAGCCTGCATCTGTAGCACACTCATGTTGGCTCGTTGGATGTGGACCTAACCTTGTCTTTGCTATTCTGGTTGCTGAGTACCATCTCTTTGTGGTTGGTTCCTTCATCCATTGTGGCTGCTCATCTTTCAACCCACTTTTACACTCTTCCTCTCTAGCTACAGCTAATGTCTTGTCTAGGGTGTGCGTTTCGCTGGGCATTCATCTTCGGAATGAGTCAGATTGGCACTTGTTGATTATTCTGAGTCACATAGTCTCCTTGTTGTTGAATTCACAGAATCTGCGGTTCTTGAGCAGTGCTTCTTGACGCTACGCAAATTCGTCCATTGTTTCTCCCGGTTGTTGTCACCACCATTTAGGGCATGGGTACTCACAAACATTCTCTCAGGGTCCAAAATGCACAGTCTAGGCTATCACTGAGGGTTGCACAGATGATGCGGGGTGTGTGACCAAGGCAGAGGGGGGTAGGGTGATTTGGGGGCGGGGTTAAATTGGGCAGGACATGTCATGGATGGGAGTTTAGTGGACAAATTCTACCACGTGTAGTAAAACCATGCATGGCATTCAGAAAGTACTTCTTTAAATAAACTATTCAAAAGATTGAGAAAATGCTGCATTTTCAAATAAACATGTGGATATGTTTGAAATGTAACAATTCTAAAGGATGCTAAACTAATTTCTAGAAAATGTGCACCTTGTGGTATAAATCACATACATTGCTGTAAGGATGATAACCTCTGTCAATGGAAAGTACATTCAACCCTGCACTTTTAAAAATGTCTTTTATTCTGATAAAGAGCACCATTCAGATAGGTACCTAAAGCAATCTGATTATTAGGTATCAGTGCCGATGTTGGAAAATCCCCAATAAAATTGATGTTCAAAGCTAAAGATGGAAAGTAGCTGAGGTATAGCTAGTTCCTTCACACATGACTAAATTAAGTGAAGAAGACATACAGAGTGTTTCCTGTGTGCAAGATTTGAAGTGCAAGAGTAGCAGTGCAAGTCCCTCAATCTTGTTGCTGCACAAGGAGTGTTACTCTAATGTGAAGACTCCTTAGTGAATGTAGAACAGTCAGTATAAAGGCATATAGGATGCAGGAAAAGTATTTTCCAAAGCATAGTGTTTATGAGCTAATTTTACAGTTCATCTCTGCAATTAATGTCCTGTACTCTGGGACTTTTTCAGAAAGTGTAAGTCTCAAGAGGTGTACCAGATATACATCAGTCAGTTTGTTTCTTAGTTTATTTTTTAGAACACCCATTGTGGAAAAGGAACACTCGCATACATACGTGGAGCCAAACATACATAGTATTTTCTGTGTCAAGGAGAAAAGAAATGGGAATTTTGCAGAGAGCACACTTTGCCAGAAATCTTCTGGTTCCTTCCCCAAGAAAGAGGACTCAAGCACAGAGCTGTATTGCATTGTCCATTAGTTACATCTCAGCTTGTGCCCTTTTCAAACCAAGATTTCAACAGCTTCAAGATTCCTTGTACTAACCATCCACAGATTTTCTACAAGCTTGAAAAGTGAGGTGAGAACTCTAAACAGAAAGAAAATCACCTCTTTATGCCCACAGAAATTTCCTCCAGATAAGCACGCATTTTGAGACTCAACAACCTTTCTTGAGATTTTTCAATCTTCTGGGTGAAGGCCTACAACTTAGGAAAGTGCGTGAGATCATCATCTTCCAGCTGCTCTCTAGTCAGGCCAAGTTTACCTTTGAAAGAATATATGGACACAAGTTTCTGTCTGCCTTGAAGTGCCAGATTGAGTGTTGAAATGTGAGAAAATGTCACACAGAAAATGGAGCAGGGTGAGTCAATGCAAGTCAAAAAAGTCTGGAAAGGACTTTCCTCAACTAATTAAAAACTTCAATTTCTGGAAGCAAAGTAATGAACCTTTCTAGATCTCTATCTTTGATCAACCACCTTACTTCGGTATGTAACAACAGGTCTGCATATTCTGTTTCAGCATCCTGCAACATCATCTGGAAAGTCTGTGGTTGAGTGCTTTTGCTCACATAAAATTGACAATTCTGACTACTTGCTTCATAACATCATTTAAGTGTCCTTGTTTTATTTTTGCGCACAATGCTTCCTTATGAATTATGCAATGATAAGCAATGAAAGTGGATGATGGAAGTATTTTTCTTAACGAAGCCCCTCTTCTGTCCAATCATGAAGGGTGCCCCATCTGTAGTAATACTTACAAGATGGTTAAATTTCAGGTGATGGGATTTGAAGAAATTGCACATGCTGTTCAATACATCCTCTCTTCTTGTGTGACCATGCAATGGCAAAAGGCACCCAGACCATTAATTGAGCCACATCACTTACATATGTTGACTCATCAACAGCAATGCTAAAGAAATGGGACACATAGGGCCATATTTATACTTTTACACGCAAAACTGTGTTAGCGCAGTTTTGCATGTAAAAGTATAGAGCTGGCTAGTGCCATTCCTGGATGCCAGCCGGGCGCCATATTTATGGAATGGCGCTAATGCCTCGTTAGCGTCTTTGTAAATTATGCTAACCGGGTGGGGGAGGCATAGGGGAAACCAGAGCTTGTGCACCGAATTATGGCGCTACACTTTTTATAGACAAAAAAAATGCCTCTAAGCAGTGTAACGCCATTTCCTGGTGCACAACCCCCATGGACATGGCTCTTGTCTTAGTAAAGACAGGAGCCATGGCCATTGGGGCCAGCGCCATGGAGGTGGCCCCTGACCTGGGGCAAAAAGCCAGAGCAGGTAAAAAAAACAATATATATATATATATATATATATATGTATATATATATATATATATATATATACTTATATATGGGTTCCCCCAACTTGTGATGTCCCTCTGGTGTGGGTCGGGGTGTCCCTGGGGCCAGGGATGGGCACCTGTTAGCTCTCTCCATGGTCTCTGACCATGGAAAAAGGCCCAGAGGTCCCCTAATGTCTGCCTGTACCGAGGCATTAAATAATGGTGCTAAGCAAGCTTAGCGCCTTTTTTTAAGGCCCCCGTGCTTGAATTTAGCACGGGGGATAAATATGGCGTTAAGGCCATATGGTCATTTTCTGGACGGGAAAGCGTCTCATTGACGCAAGGTTGGTTTTCACATCCAGAATATTACGTTAACTCCATATCTTTGGCGCTAGACCGGTCTAGCGCCAAAGTATAAAAAAAATGACGCTAATTCACTCCCCCTTCATGACTGATGGCTCAACCTCGTCTCAGTTACAGAACTCTACACACAACCAATGAGGTGACACGTGTGCTGCTGTTTGGGGGAACATGGTTGAAAATGTAAATGTGGTGTTAAAAATATTGAAATGTCGACATTGAATGTTCAATTCTCACAGTATGTTTTGACAGTACCCTATTTGCACATAATAGATGTATTCATGCATTTCAGCTTATAGCTAGATATTATTGATTCAGAAATGGTACATCTTGGTATCACATTTCTTATGTACAGCCATCCCTACCTGAGAGCATTAGAGGAAAGAAGCAAGAAAGAATATGAGACCAACCCTTCTTAATAAAATGCATTTACAAAGCCATGCAAATGAAGATGCAAGTGGCTTTGCATTGGAGTTAAACCTACAAAGTAACACAAGGCAGTTCCTTGCCTTATGTTGGGGAGGCGTTAAATGGGTGAAGTATGGAGGGGTACCCACACATCCACCTATGTATTTTGATGCAAACCCATATATACTAAAGTCAATCAACATGGGTTTGTGCCAAAATGGTGCATCTACCTGAAGTTGGTGTAACAAGGAGAAATATCCTTATTTCTCCTTGTTACTTCCTCTTTGCATGTGTGCTTGATTTTGCACCACACATAAAGAGCAATCAGCCTCCAAGAATATTTTGTTGTGCGGAAAGGTATGCTTTCTTGACTGCAAACTATTCTGACCACAATGCAGACACCCTTGCATCATGTCTCAAGGGTGTCTGTGTTGGCGCTAGGGCCCAGAAGTGTGCCAGCACCACACGAGAATAGAACCACACCATATATTTGTAGACATGGCATATTTCTGTTCCCTCCCTTTGACACAATGCAGCACCCTCCCTTTCTGTGATGTGTCAGAATTTAGTAAATCTACCCCTATGTAAAAAGACTTCTGGTGCAACTTCTTCCCCCAAAGACACCAGTGTTGCAATGACTTATCTATGTAAGGTTAGTGCTGATCAGGGCCACCCTCAGTGTACACAAGTTCTCTCTCTTCAGATGACATTGTTATAACTGCAAAGGAGGGTCTTCATTACTATGAATTTGCACCTGCAGGACCCTAGCCTTCTGAAACTGAGATCTCCCAGTTGATTCAAGTCACCATGATGCTGCAGTACTTGCAGCTGTCCGCTCCCAGCTGCATCCCCAACCCCACTGTTGTCAAAAGAGGAAGAAGTAGAAAACATCCTGCGTACCACTGTCACTGTTGCTGGTGCACAATGTCTTCAGCAAGACACCTTCTGTGTATAGGATAGGGCTGGCAAATAGATTCCAAGCAGGTCTATTTCAATGGCGCAGGCAGCAGAGAGGGCTATCTACAGGAGGACAGAGGATGCTAGGAACATTTCTGGAGTAACCACGTGAAGAGACAAGGACTGACTTGGGCCCAGAGGAAGTTGTAGGTAACTGACCTTTAGCAAAATAAAGTAAACAACCTAGCCAGTCTAAAACTGAGATCCCCATACTAAACCATTCCCATCTAGATCTGGGCCTGGCTAATACACTCTGGCTAGCAAGCTGTTAACTAAAAACTTGTGTAAAATTGCATTTTAGTGCAGTGCCAGGTCTTGAGTCCCTTCCTTAGTTACACTGAACTTAGTAAAGGTATGTGTACTTAATGGAAAACCACAAGAGGAGCCCATCTGCACAGCAACATAAAACAAGGAGTCACTCAAAAATATATGCCGTCCAGTTGGGGAGACTGCAGACTGCAGATAGCCCAGAGAACAACATGTGATTGATGTATGAGGTAAGCTGTATAGCCCAAGTGTGAGTGCAAATGCTGTCCCACATTAGGCATGTTGGATTTTGTTCTATCTATCCTAGATAGCTAAAGCAGCTCTGTTAAACTCACCTCCAACAAAACCTGTAGCTCCCGATATGTACATATTCGAGGCCTATATGTACTCATGCTTCTGAATAGAGCATTCAAGTATGTGGTCAATCCAAAATGTATGGCTGAGCATGTAAAGTGCTAACATTGCAAATAGCACACCTAAATGTTTTAGGAAAGATACCCACAGTTAGGACCAGTGGGATTATGTGGCAGGAGAGGGCCAAATTATCCGGCAGGGTTGACTAAATCAAGAGCAGGCAAATTATGGAGCATTATGCAGGACATTTTGTAGTAAGATTACTTAATTATTTCATTATTTGTAAACTTGCTAACACTGTGTGGGAATTGGTTGCACCTTATTAGTACCATTTTAATACTCAAATATAGCAATAAGGAAGAAAAAGGTGACAAGTCCAGCTTTGCAAAGGGCCTTTCACTCTGCAGTAACACATGTTGCATTTTTAATAACTTTTGAACAGTTTGAGCTAGAAACATTTTTTTTGCTATAATGTGCAGATTACGCTGCAGATGATGTATTATGTGGCAAATGCAGCAAATCTATAATTATGCAAAAATCGCCATGACTGTGCCAGCACATAGTTCAATTTGCCCTGCCCATAGTTAAGCACCTGGTTAAGGACACATTGTTGCTGAGCTAGATATCTTTCATTTCTTCAGTGCTGTCAAGATCCTCTCCACTCTATCACTGAGCCACAGGCCAGGAAAGCTCCTAGCTTGCAGAACAACACAGACCATGTTAATGTTGTGGCTCTACGCTAGGCTATTCACAGGCACAGCAAGACTAGGAACAAACTGACATACTAAGTGTAAAAACACATACCACCAATGCAGTTCATGACAAAACACACAGTAACAAATAAAAAAGGCATTTTCTCGCACCTCACAAAACCTTTCCTATGTTACATTTAAGAAAACATCCATAGTTCAAGTAGCAAAATCGTTCTGAGATTCTGTTACTTTCTGTCCCAGATCGGAAAATCAGTCTGCCTAATAAAATACAAATACATTTACCTCTTTTTGCACGTAAATTACTTTCCATGATCATGTGGTCAAATAGCAAAATATCAGTACCTCAATGCTGCTTGCTCCACCAGAACCACACCAGAGGACGAGCCCTGTCCCTACAACAATCTGAGCCTCCTTTGGAAAAAAAAGCCAAACCAAAAAACGAAAAGAAGTTGAGTGGCTCCAAAAAGTACAGGTATAAACGGGTCAAGCAATTACATTTATTTCCTTGCTAATTTTACAAATATTGGACTTTTATATTAATTTGATTTAAAATCATGCATCTGGCTCTTTAAAATCATATTCTCTGCCCCCCTGGAACCCCCACCCTTGCTTCAGCAAACAGGTCCGGTCCCCACCTTACTGTTCTCCGGACACCTCCCATTTCCTGGCAAGCCTACTTACTTTCAAATACAAAGCTCCGACAGCAGAGCCTCTGTGAGGTGCATGAGTTGCACTTTCTCTGGCAGCGACCCACGGGCTGAGGAGAAGTCAAGTTCTGGTTGACTCCAGTGGCAAGGCAGGGCTTGCAAAAATGCACAGCTGTGGAGCTTAAGCAGATGGAGAGGAAAGGCTGAGGGCAGGTAAGACAGAATATCTATGCTGGGCTGTAAAGGATTCCAGTAAACTGCATGCCCTTTTTATAAGCCTTTTCCTCTGACGGCTACAAGAGGGTGACTTCACCGCGTAAGAGTGGGGAGGCGCAAGTGAGCAGGTAGGTAGACACTATTTTCCTGAACATGCTCTGTTAACTTTTTTTTCACTTTGAATGCGACCCCTGAGGAATGAACACAGGCAAGGTAACGGTTGCTATACCCGTTTGTTATCCACACAGGGGCTGCATGGAAAGGTCTGGCGGGCCGCAAGTGGCCCGCGGGCCGTACTTTGAGTACCACTGAGTTAGGACCTAGTTTTCATAGAAAAGGCGTTATTTGACTTACCTTTATCTTTGACACCGTTTGATGAACTGTTACAAAATTTTCCAGAAAAAGTGCCCTCTAGAGTCTTGTTGTGCATGAAAAGTTTGAGGATGATCCATCAAGTGGGGGTAGAGAAAAAGGGGGTTAAAACAAGTCTGTTTCCCATGTTAATTCCCATGGATTCTTTAGACACACCTGCAGCCCGAACCGCTAGACAGAATTACACCAAATTTGGCAAAAATGTATCTTTTGGTCCTCAGACCACACTTTTTTTATTTGATCTAAATCTGTTCAGTAGTTTCTGAGATATTAAAGGGAAATTATTGGGTCAAAGATCCATGGAGATCTCCTGCTGAAGTCTGATTGGCAGCCAACACTTCATACAAGAAGTGTTGCCAGCCATTTTGGGACTTGGCTTCAGCCGAGTCCCCAAAAAGTCAAATAAAAAAATAAAAGGGGTCAAATTTTACCCTACCCTCCTAGCCTTAGTCCAAGGGTCTTAAAAATATTTTTTTATAAATCTCAGCATAATTCACAGCTGGAGCCATAGATTTTTCTAAGTGTTTTTAAAGAAAAAAGGTGTGGTCTCCCGCGCTCTAAACCTCTGTAGGCACCAGTAGGGCCAGGCCTCGGTAGCATTAGGGGTTAATAATAGGAGGGGGCATTGGGGCACCCCTCTTTGGGCTTTTAGAAGCTCCAGGAACCACCACCTACATGGTGCTATCCATAATTACTATGTGAAGGCGTGCGGCACCCCAGGGGCTACATGTAAAAAGAATAATAGGGGGGTCACCCTCCCTCATGGGGCCTGGAGACTGCCACCTTCTTAGGGCTATGCGTGACAACTATGCGGGGGCTGCACGGCCCCTGCACTCTGGGTACTACCACCTACCGGGGGCATCATATTAAAAAACTAATAGGGGTGGTTCCACGGACCACCCCAGACACTGCTACCTCCCTGGGGCTACAAAATGATTGAAGGAGGGGGTCCTGGCCCCAGGGACCACCACCTTCTTGGGGCAAAATAGAAAACAAAGAGGGGGGACACGTTTCACCCTCGTGGAGCCATTCATGACCATGGGGACCGCCAACCCCTAGGGTCGGCTCCTGCTACATCCTGCAGTGCCTACCTTTGGGAGGTAGCAGCTCCCGCCAAGCAAAATAAAACACTCCTCTTTCAGCAAGCAGGAGCTTTAAAATGCTCCTGCTTGCTAAAACAGAGTTTTCATCTCTTTCCCAGCCTGTTAACATGGTCCTAACGATAACTACCTAGTGGCGACCACCAACAGGTAATATATATATATATATATATATATATATATATATATATATATATATATATATATATATATATATATATATATATATATATGTATATTGTTAGAGGGAAATCTGTTAATAAAATAAAACAAATCATTTTGACAAAATAAAATAAGTTTAATCGATTTTCAGCTGGGAACAACAGGCAGTCTCACATAGAGGCCATGACTGAAGTTCAAAGTTCTGGTTCAAACACCAGTAGCATTTATACTGTAAAACCACAAAAAACTGTGGTCAAGAGTTCACCATTGACGTAAGCAACTACAAGCAGTACAGATAAGATAATGAGGTGCCTCTGGAAAGAAGCACTTGCACTTGTTGGCCTCATGGGTGGATAAGTTACACTGACTCTGCACGAGAAGAGATTATGGGGGTCATTTCGACCTCGGTGGTCTTTTGACAAGACCGCTGAGGGACCGCCGTGCTGAAGCCCGCCAGTGGTGGCGGTTTTCCGCTCAGCGTATTATGAATGCCTTTTTTCCTTTTTCGGACGGAGAGCTGCCAGCAGCCATACTGGCGGGCGGCGGGCAAGTCGAGGTTGCTCCACCTCCACCGCCATGTCAACAGAACACGGCCCACCGAATCACGTTCTGTGATTCGGCGTGGCGGTGTTCTGTTGACGGTGTGGTGGCGGTGGAGCAGCCCCCATGGATCCCGTCCCCTCCCGGAGGATCAACGGACCAGGTAAGTTGATCATCCGTTAGGGGAGGGGGGTGGGGGGTGTTGTGTGTTGTGTGACCCCTATAGTGCTCACCGCCATGGATTTCATGGCAGTTCCAAACCCCATGAAATCCATGGCGGTCAGCCTCGTCATGATACCGCCAGCGGTATTGTGACGACCGCCGGGCTGGAGACCCAGGTCTCCAGCCCCACGGTCGTCTCCAGCCCCACGGTCGTCTCCGCCCTGGCGGTCGGATCAGAGAAGTGGCGGATGACCAAAATTCCACAATTTTTACCGCCAGCCTGTTGGCGGTAACACCGCCGCTTCTCCGCCGACCGCCAGGGTTGTAATGAGGGCCTATATGTTGGGTGCTGCTCATGGTAGCCCTGCCTTGCAAATACTTATCTGACCCTTACACAGTTCCCCTTACTATATATATATATATATATATAATGCCGTCCTCCGGTTCTTCCACTGTTATCCACCATGTAGGGGTGCTGTAGGACTGCAGGCACAGGACCCGCTATAAATTCAAACAACACCTTGATGTAGTCAACGAAAGCTCGCACTCCGGGATGTTGCTTCTCATGCAAAGTTTAATTGGCTACTCTGTTTTTTGACGTGGCTATATCTTTGGCACAGTTTGATGAATCTTCATACAATTGTCAAAATAAAGTGTCTTCTTGTGCCTTGTTGTGCATGGACAGTTTTGGGTGATCTATCAAGCGGGGTCAAGAAAACAGGGGTAAAAAAAAGTGTATTTCCAATATTAATTCCCATAGAGATTGTAGACATGACTGCACCCTGAACCACTGAACAGAATTACACCAAATTTGGTAGAAAGCACACTTTTTGTTATTTGATGTAAATCTAGTCAGTAGTTTTTGAGCTGTTAAAGAAAAAATACATTTGTATATCTGGGTGGAGCCTCAGCACAGATCTCATTGTGAAATCTGATCGGTTGTCACTACATTAACCAGAAAGTGATGGCAGCCATCTTGTGACCAATATACATGATAGTAATCCATTGAAATGCATTGTAGTGAATGGGATGTTTTGAGGATCACAAAAAGGAGAACGTTTAAAGGGTGATGACAGATTTTAGCTACAATATAAATTATTTGTTGCTAAGGTGATTTTACCCTGTGAAAAAGCCTCCTGCTGGGAGTTCATGAATCATGTTTGAGAGAAAGCTGTTTTGTCATGATTTTCCCATAGAAGTTATGGAAGGTGCTCCAGAAGCTAAGGTGAGAGCATATTTTCTGTAAATTCACAGTCTTACTTCTGACAAAAGTGTGGCACACCTAAAGCCATCTAGATTGCATCAAACTGGTAACATTTAGAACATTGAATTTAGAAAGCAACAAAATGAAGGGTTTTATTTCGTCATCAAAACTATGGTTAACGTTGGAGAAAGAAAATTAGGAAATGTTTTAAGAGAGATCTCAAATATCTTCTCCTTTTATTTCATTAAAACATTCTGACAAGTAGACTGAAACATGTACTTTCAACACTAGCTGCATACTGCCAGTCAGGGCCGGATTTAGGGCGGTGCGACTGGTGCCGCTGCTCCGGGTGCCTAACTGGATGGGGGCACTGACTTAAGGGGAGGCGTTGTGTTTAGCAAAAACTTATGAAACTTGAGATTTAAAAGCACATGCTGAAAAGGTCAGTGTGCAGCATTCAGGAAGCAATTAAAATGGAAAGATAACTCTTGTGATTAATGTTCCTCCAAGAGAGAGAGATCAGAGTTCTGACTAGCGGCAGTTTTAGTTAGCGTAGAGGGTTAATATTCCTGCTTTAAGGAATAGAACTATGTTTTATATGGATAGCTAAGCGGATTAGTAAAGCAAGCCTTTACAAGGACTTTAAAACAAATGAAATGTATGTGAGAGGGGCTATGGAGAGAATAGGGGCACTTTTGCCGGGTGGTATTGAGGGAATCCGAGGAGATGGTCATAGGGTGGGGGGGTGCCAAAAAAGTCTATCACACAGGGCGCCACAAGCGTCAAACCCAGCCCTGCTGCCAGTTAACTCCATGTTGATCAGCAGTTTATTAGATTGCTCTAATGAGCAACCACAGTGCTAACTTTCTGAATTTATGCCAAAAGTGTGGCATATCTGACCACCATCCTGATGGAATCGAAGTGGAAAATTAAAAGCATTTTTTACTGAGGATACTGACGTAAAAGAGAAGATCAGGGAGCTTCATAACAATAGGTTTCCCAAGACGGCTACCAAAGATAAAAAGAGCCTAAATGTAACACTAATATCACCCAAGTATAGCCCAATGACAGAAGTGTGCAAAACACTTAATTTTTGTTGTTGTTTTATATAGCAGAGACATGACCTGAAGGTATTGGAGTGCTTTACATGAGCATCACTCACATTACATAAAGTCACATTATGTTTGGGCTTTTGGGATGGAGAAATTAAGGCCCTCATTATGAGAATGACGGTAAATCCCACTTACTGGCCACGCTGACTGCCACCAACATACCGCTACCGCCGTGGATATCCGTTCACCATATTATTACACACACACACCAATCTGTCACTATTCAGCCACACACACAATTCCGCCACACCAAAGGTCTGTGATAAACTGGCGGTATCAAAACCCACACTGTTACGCCAACAGAACTACGCCCATCACATTATGACCCACGAATCACCACAGCGGACATTCAATGGCGGTAAACCATTGGCGGTACATATGGCCGCGCTCAAAATACACACACAGATACAAAACAAGACCACATTGGACAATTCAAACTACACACACCACACCCACACACCTACACCACTATAAAACACACACCCACATCACCCACAACCCTTTATAACTACAACTTATTGTCACGAGACAGACACCCCGACCACAGACAAGACCAGAGCCACACGCCACCATCACCTATACACCACCCACGCACCTTACATCACACACCATAACACATCACCCTACACACCCTCATCCACACAACTCACACAACACCCATGGCAACCACAAAGACACCCCAGGTTCTCAGAGGAGGAGCTAAGGGTCATGGTGGAGGAAATCATCAGGGTAGAGCCACAGGTATTTGGAGCACAGGTGCAGCAGATATCAAAAGCCAAGAAGATGGAGCCATGGCGGAGGATCGTGGATAGGGTCAACGCCGTGGGACAGCACCCAAGAACTAGGGATGACATCAGGAAGAGGTGGAGCGACCTACGGGGGAAGGTATGTTCCATTGCAGCAAGACACCAACTCGCATTATAGAGGACTGGCGGTGGACCCCCACTTCCTCCCCCACAACATGGGAGGAGCAAGTCTTGGCACTCATGCATCCTGAGCACCTGGCCGGAGTAGCAGGAGTACTGGACTCTGGTAAATCAACTCTATACTACTATCACCCCCCTACCCCATGCCATCACATACCCCCACCCTCACCCTCACTCCCATCACTCCACCACCTCCCACACACCCCACCATCACATATCACCCATGCTGATGCCAAGCCATGAATGCACTACCAATGCATGGACACCACTCACAGCCCTGCATGGACACCTATCACCAAAGCATGCACACTAGAGAGAACTATACATCCCACCACACACCAACGTACACAAGTGAAAGCTGCGAGGGTGAATACAAACAAAGAGGGCAACCCACTGATGTAAAATATGTCACACACAGAAACAATAACACTGCATTTACATCCCCACAGGTACCCCAGCCAATCTCAGCAGAGAAGAGGTGCCAGCAATATCCAGTCCCCACACAGAAGAGGCCCACAGTGATGACAGCGACTCTGGACGCCTGGATCTGGATGACCAACCTGGCCCATCAGGGACCTCTGGACAGTCGGTTACCCAGCCACAGTCACACACCACCACAGAGCCTCCCCCCTCAGGAAACACCACCACAGCACCCACCCAGCATACCCATACCTCTGTCCCCAGGACACGTCTATCAGCAGTGTGTCCACCACTACAGGGACCCCAGGGAACACCTCGCCCCCAAGACAATCACGGACGTGGGGTCAGTGGTAGAGGGCACACATTTCAGGGGACAGAGGCACAGGACAACAGGGACACTGGGAGGACTGCTGTGCGCCAGGGGGAGGACAGGCCCAGGGATCCGATTCTCCAGGAGGCACTCACCGAGATCCTGGGAGCATACCAACATTCCCAGGATACACTGGGCCAGATCCTGGCCAACGTGCTGGAGAACAGGCGAATGCAGGAGGGACAGTACCAGGGGATAAGGGAGGACGTGCAGGCCATTAACACCACCCTGGTATCCATAGCAGGGGTTCTGGCAGACATGGCCAACATTATGATGGAGGCAGCCTCACAACAGAGGGCCCCTGCAACTAGCCAGACATCTGAACTGCCTTCCACCTCCGCTGCCGCTAGTGGACAGGAGGCCCCGCCACAGGACCAACAGGCCACCAGCACCCCTCCCCCTGCAGAAGGAAAACCACCCCGCAAACGTTCCCTGTGATCCAGGCAGAAGCCAGAGACTATTGCCAAGACCTCCACCAGGAAATGAGATTCTCCTGATTGTCACCCTTGTGTCCCACTCAGTCACCCTGTCCACCTTGAACTGCCATTGCTCCCCTTCCTATGTCCCCATGGATAATGAATCTGTGCTACAAATAGACTGGAACTATACCCTGGACTTTCCTCCATCATCACCTCATCCCAATGCACTTTCCCCACTCCTTATCACTTCTATAAATACCCTTTGGATAAATACAAGTATGGAGTATGTCAAATGATTTAAGAATTTATTTGTTTAAGCAGGTTCAAACATTGGAATCCAACTGTACAGTAATTTTCACATAAGAAAGACCTGTAGTTGGCTGCTGTGATCACACCAAGAGTGATAGTGGGGCACCAACATCTGCAAAATGAGTTGCCAAAGGGCACAGTGAGTGGGCATAGAAGTGGGAAAGAACAGCATGCCAGTGACAAAGATAAACAAAAAACGTAAATGAAATATGAAGTAACACTGTCTTACCTGTGTGTCATTGGAAGTATTGACGAATCACTGCAGTTCTGTTGTCCTCGTCTTCTGCCTCCTCATCCTCACTGTCCACAGGGTCCACTGCTGCTACATGGCAATCTCCAGTCTCCTCCTCCTTCAGAAAAGGCACATGGCGTCTCAAGGCAAGGTTGTGCAACATGCAGCATGCCACAGTTATCTGGCAGACCTTCTTGTGTGAGTAGCAGCGGGATCCACCTGTTAGACGGAGGCACCGAAACCTGGCCTTCAGGAGGCAGAATGTCCTTTCGATTATCCTTCCGGTTAGGCCATGTGCCTCATTGTAACGTTCTTCTGGCCTTGTCCTGGGATACTGAACAGAGGTCAGTAGCCATGATATGTTGGGGTAACCAGAGTCACCTGCAAATATCAAGGGACAGCATTTAGCCACACACTATCACTATCACTGATCTCTTTACCTTCTCTTTTCCGCTGTGCTCCGCCGTTCTGTGCATTCTGTGTCTGTTATTGTGCCTTCATACTTTTCTGACCTGATCTCTTTACCTTCTCTTTTCCGCTGTGCTCTGCCGTTCTGTGCATTGTCTGTTTCTTGTAGTTTTGCCTTTTCTCCACTGTTTTTTCCGTCTCTGGGCCATCTCGACCCTTGTGCGCTCCCCCGGCTCTGTTTATTCCCCACCGCTGTGTCCCTGCGGCCCGCCCCCCTCCCGCCCCAATTCGCTCTCCCTTCCCACCCGCCTCCCGCCTCCCAGCTGCCCCTCCCTCCCACCTCCCCCTCTTAATGGCGTTTGCTGCACGACGCAGGTGAGAGACCGCTGACCTTCTGGCCGGAGCTCGCTCCCCTGCGCCGACAGCACCACCTTGCTGCGCCGCCTCTCCCCACCCCCGCCTACATGACCGATCGCGTGTTCGAGGTCCCCCTCCTCTTCCCTGGTGTCCAGCGACTCTAGTAAGTGTTTCTACCCTGTGCATTGTATTATTTGTGCCTTCCTACTGTTTCTGACCTAATCTCTTTACCTTCTGTTTTCCGCTGCTCTCTGCCGTTCTGTGCATTCTGTGTCTGTTATCGTGCCTCCCTACTTTTTCTGACCTGATCTCTTTAACCTTCTCTTTTCGGCTGTGCTCTGCCATTCTGTGCATTCTGTGTCTGTTATTGTGCCTTCCTACTTTTTCTGACCTGATCTCTTTTACCTTCTCTTTTCCACTGTGCTCTGCCGTTCTGTGCACTCTGTGTCTGTTATTGTGTCTTCCTACTTTTTCTGACCTGATCTCTTTACCTTCTCTTTTCCGCTGTGCTCTGCCGTTCTGTGCATTATGTGTCTGTTACTGTGCCTTCATACTTTTTCTGACCTGATCTCTTTACCTTCTCTTTTCCGCTGCTCCCTGCCGTTCTGTGCATTGTCTGTTTCTTGTAGTTTTGCCTTTTCTCCACTGTTTTTTCCGTCTCCGGGCCATCTCAACCCTTGTGCGCTCCCCCGGCTCTGTTTATTCCCTGCCGCTGCATCCCTGTGGACCCACCCCCTCCCGCCCCAATTCGCTCTCCCTTCCCACCCACCTCCCGCCTCCCAGCTGCCCCTCCCTCCCATCTCCCCCTCTTAATGGTGGTCGCTGCGCGATGCAAGTGAAAGACCCCTGACCTTCTGGCCAGAGCTCGCTCCCCTGCGCCGACAGCACCACCTTGCTGCGCCGCCTCTCCCCCACCCTCGCCTACGCGACCAATCGCATGTTCGAGGCCCCCCTCCTCTTCCCTGATGTCCAGCTATGCTAGTAAGTGTTTTTACCCTGTGCATTGTATTATTTGTGCCTTCCTACTGTTTCTGACCTGATCTCTTTACCTTCTGTTTTCCGCTGCTCTCTGCAGTTCTGTGCATTCTGTGTCTGTTATCATGCCTTCTTACTTTTTCTGACCTGATCTCTTTCACCTTCTCTTTTCCGCTGTGCTCTGCCGTTCTGTGCATTCTGTGTCTGTTATTGTGCCTTCCTACTTTTTCTGACCTGATCTCTTTTACCTTCTCTTTTCCGCTGTGCTCTGCCGTTCTGTGCACTCTGTGTCTGTTATTGTGCCTTCCTACTTTTTCTGACCTGATCTCTTTACCTTCTCTTTTCCGCTGTGCTCTGCCGTTCTGTGCATTCTGTGCCTGTTATTGTGCCTTCATACTTTTTCTGACCTGATCAGCCCCAGTCCGCCTGGCCCAACCAGCCAAATTCCCCCCAGACTCCACTACCACCCCCACTCGCTCCTCACCCTCAACCACGGAGCCCACCCCAACTGCTTTCAAACCTCCCCCTCACACACACAAGGCCCCTTCTCCTGCCGCAACTGCCTATTCTCCTGCTCCACCCCCCACGCACCTCACACCAACACCAAACACAACATCTTCCACACAACAACATCCGCATCCACCAACAAACCCTACAACCCACACAAGCCCCACGCCATTGCCACCCCTACCCTCAGCAACACCACAAGCAGCCCCGCTAACACTATCACACATCACAACAACCACCCCACCCGCAACCATCTCAGCTGTCTGCTACTTAACACACGGTCCCTACACAAACGTGCCATAGAACTCTGGGACCTCATCACATCACACTCACCTGACATCGTCTTCCTCACAGAAACGTGGACAAACCTCACATCCAAGCCAGACATAGCCATAGCTACCCCAGAGGGCTACAAACTCCAATGCAAAGACCGCCTCAACAAACCAGGAGGCGGCATTGCCATCCTTCACAGAGACACCATCAAGGTCACCACCAACACCCTCGACACCCTCAACAACGCAGAACACATGCACTTCCTCATCCACATCAACAACACCACCACCCTCAGAGGCACACTCATATACAGAACCCCAGGACCATGCCCCCCATTCTGTGACACCATCGCTGACACCATCAGCACGCACGCTCTTACCTCCACAGACTACATATTCCTCGGCGACTTCAACTTCCACCTGGAAAACACTCACAACCACAACTCCTCCTCCCTCCTGGACAACCTCACCAACCTGGGACTCAAACAACTGGTCAGTGCCCCCACCCACTTGACCGGACACACACTCAACGCAATTTACACCTCAAGCCAACACGTTACCTACACCCACACCACCAAACTCCAATGGACGGATCACCATTGCGTCCACTTCTCCTACAACAAACCACCCACACACCACCACCAACACACCACCCCCTACCGCATGTGGGACAAGATCCCCACTGAGCTCCTGAACTCCCAACTTACACAAACCCCCCCAACAACACCGACCCCAACACCGCCACACAGAACCTCAACAAATGGATCACCACCTGTGCCGACGCCCTCGCGCCCCTCAGAAAATACATCCCCACCCGCAATATCAAGAATGCCCCATGGTTCACCACCGAACTCCACGAGTCCAAACGCAAATGCCGCAAAGCAGAGAAAACTTGGAGACAAGAACCCTCCACCACAAACTTCTCTGCCCTCAAAACCACCACACGCATCCATCACCAACTCATACACACCGCCAAAAGCCAAAAGAGCACACTACAAGGAACGCATTGACAACAACTCACATAGCAGCAAAGAACTCTTTACCATCATCAAAGAGCTCTCCAAACCCAAAGCCAGCAACCAAGACCCCACACACACACAAACCCTCTGCAACTCCCTCTCAAATCACTTCCATCACAAAATCCTGGACATACACAACAGCTTCACACCACATACACCCCCCACACGCACCCTCCACCCACCCAACACTAACCCACCACACACACCACCCAACCTAATCACCACCTGGGCCCCTACCACCAACGAAGAAACTGAAAACACAATGAACTCCATTCACTCTGGCTCCCCCTCCGACCCATGCCCCCACCGAATATACAACAGGGCCAGCCTCGCCATCTCCCCCATACTCTGAGCCATAATCAACAGCTCATTCGAAACCGCCACCTTCCCAGACCTCTGGAAACACGCGGAAGTCACTGTGCTCCTAAAAAAAAACAAAGCCGACCCGGACGACCTCTCCAACTACCGCCCCATCTCCCTCCTCCCTTTCCCAGCCAAGGTCACAGAAAAAATAGTCAACTCCCGCCTATCCCACTTCCTCGAGAAAAACCACACACTCAACCCCTCCCAATCTGGGTTCCGCAGGAACCACAGCACAGAAACCGTGCTCATCGCTTGCACCAACGAAATCAGATCCAGAGTCGACATGGGCGAGACCGTAGCACTCATACTCCTGAACCTCTCCGCAGCCTTTGACACTGTCTGCCACCACACACTCCGCACACGTCTTCACGACGCCAGGATCAGACACAAAGCCCTGGACTGGCTCACCTCCTTCCTCACCGACAGAACCCAAAAAGTCTGTCTTCCACTCTTCCAATCACCCGCCACCAAAATCACCTGCGGAGTCCCACAAGGCTCCTCCCTCAGCCCCACACTCTTTAACATCTACATGACCCCTCTAGCCAACATCCTCAGACCCCACGGCATCACCATCCTCTCATATGCTGATGACACACAACTCATCTTCTCCCTCACCCGCAACCCCAACACCGCCAAATCCAACCTACACAGCACTCCTTGACACCGCTGCCTGGATGACAGCCAACCACCTTAAACTCAACTCCAACAAAACCGAAATAATCATCTTTGGCCCACACAAAAACACTTGGGACCCCTCGTGGTGGCCCATCACGCTACGCCCCGCACCCAACCCCGCAAACCACACACGCAACCTCGGCATCATCCTGGACTCCTCCCTCTCGATGACCCAACAAATCAACGCCCTCACCTCCTCATGTTTCAACACACTCCGCACACTGAAAAAAACATTCAAGTGGATCCCCACAGAGACCAGAAAGACAGTCACCCACGCACTCATCAGCAGGAGGCTAGACTATGGCAACACCCTCTACGCCGGCACCACACAAAAACTCAAGTGCAAACTTCAGCGAATCAAGAACTCAGCAGCACGACTCATCCTCGACCTCCCCCGACATGAACACATCTCACCACACCTCAAATCCCTCCACTGGCTCCCCATAGACAAAAGGATCCCCTTTAAGATCCTCATCCACGCACATAAATCACTCCACAACACCGGCCCAACCTACCATAATGAAAGAGTGACCTTCCACACTCCCACAAGCCACCTCCGCTCCGTCGACCTCTCTCTCGCCACTGTCCCGCGCATCAAACACACCACCAGCGGAGGCAGATCTTTCTCCTACCTAGCCCCCAAGGCCTGGAACTCCCTCCCCACCCACCTCCGCAAGACCCAACACCTCCTGATCTTCAGGAATAACCCTAAGACCTGGCTTTTCGAACAGTGATCTCCCCTCCCCTCCCACCCTCCCTCTCTTTCTTCCCCCCACCCAGCGCCTTGAGACCCTCACGGGAGAGTAGCGCGCTCTATAAGTCTCTTTGATTGATTGATTGATTTGGCCCACACCATACCAATACACCAACATGTACTGGGTGGGGACTAGGGCTCACCTTTAGACTTTTCATCCTTGGCATGGTCTCCCTTAACGTTTTGCCTCTGTTTCCCAGGTTGTTAATGTGTGCTGGACTCTGATTTTGCTGTTTGTGTTACTCTGGTCACTTTACCACTGCTAATCAGTGCTAAAGTGCAAGTGCTCCTATACAACATGTATACGTAATTGGTTAATCCATGAGTGGCATATTTGATTTACTAGTAAGTCCATATTACAGTGCACTAGAGGTGCCCAGGGCCTGTAAATCAAATGCTACTAGTGGGCCTGCAACACTGGTTGTGCCACCCACATAAGTAGCTCTGTAATCATGTCTCAGACCTGCCACTGCAGTGTCTGTGTGTGCAGATTTAGACTGTAAATTCAACTTGGTAAGTGTACCCACTTGCCATGCCTAAACCTTCCCTTTTCTTACATGTAAGGCACCCCTAAGGTAGGCCCTAGGTAGCAACAGGGGCAGGGTGCAGTGTATGGTTAAGGTAGGACATATAGTAATGTGTTTTATAAGTCCTAACAATAAAATATTGCTAAATTTGTTTTTCACTATTGCAAGGCCTGTCCCTCTCATAGGTTAACATGGTGGCTACCTTTAAATCTGATTAAAGTGTAAATTCCCTTTGGGAGCGGATGGACATGTGGAGTTTGGGGTCTCTGAGCTCACAATTTAAAAATACATCTTTTAGTAAAGTTGATTTTAAGATTGTGTGTTTGAAAACGCCACTTTTTGGAAGTGAGCATTATCTTGCTTATACCATTTCTGTGACTCTGCCTGTTTGCCTGTCTGGGTCAGTTTGACAGTTGGGCTGGTTGCACCTCACATGAGACAGTGACACAAAGGGAGCTGGGGTGTAGTTTGCATTTCCTGATAAGCCATCTGTGCTAGGAAGGAGGGGAGGAGTAGTCACTCACACCTGAAAGGGCTGTGCACCACCTGAAAGGGCTGTGCCTGCCCTCACACAATGTAGTCTCCAACTACCTGGTGTGTGTCTGGGGCCTGGCCTGGGCAAGGCAGGATTTCACAACCACGGACTTTAGAACACTTCTGGAAACCAAGAGGAACCTCTGCCTGTAGAAGAGCTGAAGAGCTGAGGAAGAAGAGCTGCCCTGCCTGTTACTGTGCTTTGTGGAGCTATCCTGCAGTTGCTGCTTCTGCCAGAGTAAGAGGGCAAAGACTGGACTTTATGTGCCTTCCATCTTAGGAAGATATCCAAGGGCTTGATTTGGAGATTGCCTCCTGTTGTTTGAAGTTTCAGGGACAGCAAAGACTTCTCTCTGCCAGCACCTGGAGTCTCTGGAGAGATTGCTACTCTGCCAAGTGGTGCCCATCCAGTTCCTGGGACCCTGAAAGGAGAAGCTGGCAGCCTAAGAAATCCACGCACAGAACGCCGTGCGGGGATAAGATCGATGCACCTCCGATCTGCCGCTGAAAAATCAACGCGCTTCTGGCTTCATGGCTGAAAATCGATGCTCACCTGCAACGTGACCTGAAGATCGATGCCCGGGGCTGGAGAAACGACGCACAGCATCGCTGACGGAGGCTGGTGAGATCGCAACCCACGGCTGTGTGGTTTTGAGATCATCGTGCGGCTGGATTTCCAAAGCAAGTACCGCTGGGCGTGTAAAAACAAAGCAAGACCTGCCCAGACCCGAGAGTGCTGATCGGATCGACGGATCACTCTCCTGCGGAGAGAAGAAAAGACGTGCCCCGACCTGATGAAAGTGAGTGAAATCGACGCATTGCAAGCCCTTTTTGACGCACACTCACCCGTGCGGGTTACTTTGTGACTCACCCAAGGTACATTTTCATGCTAACAGTGTTAGTGTGTGTTTAAAATTACATGAAGAATCTTTTTGCATTTTTATTGATAACTTGACTTGTGTATTGTGGATTTTTGTCGTTTTGGTCTTGATTTGTTTAGATAAGTATTTCCTATTTGTCTAAACCTGTGTTTTGTCATTTTGTAGTGTTTTCATTAAGTTACTGTGTGTGCTGGTACAAATACTTTACACCTAGCACTCTGAAGTTAAGCCTACTGCTTGTGCCAAGCTACCAAGGGGATAAGCAGGGGTTAGTTGAGAGTGATTCTTTTTTACCCTGATTAGAGTGAGGGTCCCTGCTTGGACAGGGGGTAACTTGACTGCCAACCAAAGACCCCATTTCTAACACTCACCTATTAGCCACACCCTGTGCCTCTGTAGTTGGCCCATCACATTTGGGATGCTGCTATTCCTCTGGATAAAGGCATCATGCACCGACCAAGGATACTTAGCATTGACATGGTTGATGTACTGGTCCCCCAGGCACACCATCTGTACAGTCATGGAGTAAAAACTCTTTTGATTTCTGAACACCTGTTCATTTTGCCAGGGGGGTACAAATGCAATATGTGTTCCGTCAGTTTCCCCAATGATGTTTGGGATATGTTCCATTGCATAGAAGTCAGCCTTCACTGTGGCCAAATCCTCCACCTGGGGAAAACAATGTAGCTGCACATGTGTTTAATCAGGGCAGACAACACTCTGGTCAGCAATATTGAGAACATTGGCTGTGACATTCCTGCTGCCAAGCCCACAGCCACTTGGAAAGAACCAGATGCCAAGAAATGAAGCACAGATAGGACTTGCACAAGAAGGGGAATCCCAGTGGGGTGACGGATAGCAGATATCAGGTCAGGCTCCAATTGGGCACACAGCTCTGTGATTGTGGTCCCGTCAAGTCTATAGGTGAGGATAATGTGCCTGTCCTCCATTGTTGCCAAGTCCACCAGGGGTCTGTACACGGGGGTATGTCTCCATCTCCTGTTCATCTGCAATGGTAGCAATCTATGGGGCAAAAGAATGAGGAGCCAGTCACAAACTGTACATCGTAGCCACTCCAGTACAATGCATGATGTTAATTTTTTATGTGTTAGTGGCATTTGCCCTGTATGTTCACTTGTGAACTATGACGCAGTTATAATCCAGGGCCTGCCCCCCCCCCCCGAAATGGCATCCGCCTGTCTTGTGTGGAGGGACAGGTGGAAGTGAGGTAATTCTGCTGATGTCATGCGCCATTGCGGGAGGCGGTGGGAACCGCCATGCAACGCCTCATTGGATAATATTGGCCCCTATGGGGTACAGTGGCCAATGGTGATGTTCGCCGGCGGTGACGGTATACACCATTACGGATATGACTGCCATTTTTTATATAATTAGTCACTGCTACCTGATCTTCAACAGGAGAGGACCTACACTGCATGTGCTGCTGTGACCTGTGTCTGGAACCTACCATGGTTCGCGTGACTAGGGAAAGGGCCTCTGCCTTCACCTCGGTGGAGTTGGAGAGATTGGTGGATGGGGTCCTACCCCAGTACTGACTGTTGTATGGGCCTCCAGACCAACAGGTGAGTATACTGTGAGCAAGATGCATATGGCATGTATACATGGAGTGGTGTGTGTGTGAAGGCCTCAGGTAGGGGGGTTTGGTGGATGGCCCCTGGGCGACGGGCAGCTTGTGTGCTGGGCCCTGTGTGTGCAAATGGCGATGTGAATGGGTATGGTGGGCCATGAGTGTAACAAGCAGGACGGTCTGACTAATACCTTTCCTTGTGTGTATTTCTCTGCAGGTCAGTGCCCATCAAAAAAAGGGTATATGGCGTGTCATCGCCAAGGAAGTGCGGACCCTGGGGTTCTTCAGCAGGCAGAGCACCCACTGTCGGAAACGGTGGGAGGACCTGAGACACTGGGCGCAGCAGATGGCTGAGGCCCATCTGGGGATGGCCTCCCAATGAGGAAGGGGTGCCCGTCGAACCCTGACCCCCTGATGGCCCGCATACTGGCAGTGGCATATCAGGAGCTGGATGGGCACTTGAGGGAATCACAGCAAGGGGGTGAGTACAGTGCCCATCATTATAACTTACGCATGGTAGGGGGGTACCCGGGTGGGAGATATGTGTCAGTGGGTGCCCCTAGGCCAGGCCTGACATTGCAGAGTAGGTCCCATGTTGGGCAGGGTTCTGACGTGACATTCCTGCTACCTAGCTTGTAGGCATTCACTACTGGGCATGGCTGTGTGGGTCCCAGGTGTGCTGCAGTTGTCGGTACGTGCCCCTCCCCATGCCCTGGTGGCCAGCATTATCACTGGTAGTGCATTGCATAGTGGGTAGGGCTGTTCCCTGTGTGTGAGGGTGGTGTGTGCGCCAACAGTGCTGTTGGTGCAGCCATTGACCAGTGTATCCTTTGTCTCTCCCCCCATCTTTTTTTGTCACCCTGTCCTTATGTGCATTAGTATCATTTGGCGGAGGAGCAGAGGCACCGGCGACGGAGGGAGCCGCATCCCACAGGACCCAGGAGGCAGAGTCCACCGACGATGAGGGCACCAGTGGGACAGAGGGCGAGAGGAGCACCACGGCAGAGACTGGAGGGGAAAGTTCAGACACAGATACCTCCTCCTATGGGAGATCCCTTCTGTGACCACCCCAGGTACAGCCGCCACCCCCGTACCAGCACTGCCCTCCCAGCAGCCCCTCAGTGAGTTGCCCGTGCCCGCTCACCCAGGTGGGTGGGCATCTCCTTTGCCCCAGGCCCCTCAGGCCCTGCCCCAGTGAGGAGGCTATTGGCCTCCTGCGATCCATCCCTGTAGGGCAGTCAACCATTGTGAATGCCATCCAGGGGCTGGCAGCCCAAATGCAACAGACCACTGCATTCCTGGAGGGAATTCACACTGGCTTGGCGGCCCAACAGAGATCAATCCCGGCTCTGGCCTCCTCTCTGATGGCAGCCATTGTCCCTGTTTCCACCCTCCTTCCTCCAACTTCCTCTTCCCAATCCCAATCTCATTCCCCTCAACCCAATCCTATCCCAAGCACACAGGCGGACGAGCATGCACACAGGACAACACACAAGAGTGGCTTTGGCAAACACAAGCATCACACATCATCCCACAGGCACTCACACAAACACCATCCAGATGCAGACATACCAGCATCCATTGTCTCCATTGTGATCCCCTCCTCCTCCTCCTCCACCTCCCTCCCAGTTGCGTCTACACTCACACCTGCATGCACTACACCATCATCCACTGCCAGCATCACCACCACACCTAGCAGAATTCACACCTCACTGGCAGACAACACCACAACTGCCATGCACACGTCTCCTGTGTCCTCTCCCACTGTGTCTGTCCCCCCCAAGGTACACAAACGCAAGCACTCAGACACCCAACAGCCATCCACCTCACAACAGCTTCCAGCCCATGCACCTGCACCTAAACACAGCAGACTGACACCTCCTACAACCACTCCCTCTTTCTCCACTCTCAAACCTTCCCCATTTCCCCGCCCCAACATCCCTTACCAGCTTTTCCTCTCCACCATTGACCTCTTCCCTACCCCTCCCCCGTCCTTCACGTCTGGCCAGGGTGGCAAACACCCAGGCAAGCACCTCAGCTACACAGTCCACAGGCCCAGTAGTCTCCACACCCAGTCATGGTGGGAAGGGATCCAGGGCACCAGGCAGCCTCAAGGAAAGGGCGCCTGCCCCATGTGCTGTCCTAAAGGGCAAGGAGCCATCCCCAGCTGCTGCCAAGAAGAGCAAGGAGCCATCCCTAGCTGGTGCCAAGAAGGGCAAGTGGCCTGCACCTGCAGGCAGGAAGGACAAGGGGCCTGGTGCAGGGACTCAGTCGGAGCACCCACCACCAACCATGGTTGTGCAGCCATCTGATGCTTCAGGGGATGGGCTGGAGCCTCCCCCCACCACCAGCACCACTACCAATAGTGGGCACCCGTCCGAGGCTTCAGGGGATGGGCAGGAGCCTCACCCACCACCACCAGCAGCACCACCACCAGCAGTGGGCAGCCGTCCGAGGCTGCAGGGGATGGGCTGGAGCCTCCCCCCACCAGCAGCAGCACCACCCCCACCACCACCACCAGTGGGCAGCTGTCCGAGGCTGCAGTGGATGGGCTGGAGCCTCCCCCCACCAGCAGCACCACCAGTGGGTAGCGTCCAAGGCTGCAGGGGATGGCCTGGAGCCTCCCCCCACCACCAGCAGCAGCACCACCAGTGGGCAGCCGTCCGAGGCTGCAGGGGATGGGCTGGAGCCTCCCCCCACTACCTGCAGCAGCACCACCACTGAGCAGCCATCACCACCGCCGGACGGTCTGTAGTCCTGCCTCCATGGGCTGTTGTGCAGCATGCCCCATGCAAATCCTGTGGAAAGGACACCCAGCTGAGAGACTTTGGCCTTGCACTCCCCAGGAACAAGAGCACAGGGCATGATGCCCCCTTCAGAACCAGTGGGTATGGCACCCACACACCTCATCCTCCCCAGGAACAAGAGCACAGGGCATGATGCCCCCTCCAGAACCAGTAGATATGGCAACCACTCACCCCATCCTCTCCAGGAACAAGAGCACAGGGCACAATGCCCCCTCCAGAACCAGTGGATATGGCACCCATCCTCCCCAGGAACAAGAGCACAGGGCATGTTGCCCCCTCTGGAGCATGTGGGCAAGTCACCCACCTGAGAGACTGTGGCGCTGCACTTTCCAGGACATAGCAATGGGCATGTTGCCCCCTCCAGGACCAGTGGTGTTGTTCCATCTGCCGGCTGAGGTGCCCCCCATTCCCCATCTCCCTGAGGTGCCTGCCTATTTTCAAAATTATGCCCCTGCAGTGTTCTCTCCGTGTTGCTGCAGGAGACAAGACGGGCCTTGGACTTTGTCATGTGGCCTGTGGCCCATGCACATTGATGATTGGGCAGTGTCCCTTGAACTGCACATATGTATATACCATTGGATTGCTTATTCCGATTTTCAACTGTATTTATATTATTCCACTCACTTTCATCTATTCCTGTAGTCCTTGCATTATTTCAGATCTCAAAATCACAGGATGCCTAGCTGACGTAGAAACTCAACCTTGGTTACCTAGTTGCACGGTCTGCAGCTCTGGCTATAAACCACATCCTCTCCCCTAAGAGTAACATATAATCAAGTGATCAACTGGATACAAAAACATTAAGATAGCAAATGCTTTGTTGCTATTTAAGAACTCCGAAAATGTGTCCTCATTTTAGTTTTTAACAGCACTAACCATAATAATGGAAATAAGACCATCTCAAATGCTTTAGTTTTTACTGTTTTAATTACCTCAAGATGACGGCAGCATGCCACACTTTTGTAATAAACATAGATTGTTAGTAATCTAGTTGTTCATTAGAATACTGTGGGGAGGCAGCACAATGGACCATTGAGGACAGGGGAAAGGGGACACAGGCAACAAACCAACCATGCAGGACAGGCAAGAGAGGCTGTGGCAATATAACAAACCATTGAGGGCAGAAGGAAGAGGCAGTGGCAGTACAACCAGACATGCCAAAAACCCCGATTCCAGCAGGAGACTCCCAATATTTATTTATGCCCAAAATGGCTTTATTTTATCTGTCTCCAAGATCAAAATGTTGGCAAATATGGTACATTAGATCACTGCGGGCAGTAAAAATGGGGTAGGGACATGGACTCGGATAACAGAGGGCAGGAGAGAAATGGGCAGGGGCACTAAACTGACCTCACAGGCCAGACATCAGGGGTTGAAGCAGACCAATATGCCACACAGGGCAAGCAGGATGGCTGTGCAGCACAACGGACTATGAAAAGCAATAGGGAGGGCATAGGCCATGCACATGGATAACAGAGAGCAGATGGGAAAGAGGAAATGTGTTTGACAATTGCCCTCTCCAAAGGGCCCCCCTCACTTTTGCCTTCCTCCTCCTCTTTTTGTTACCTCATTTTTGCTGGTTTTAGGACTCTGCACAATGTACCACTGCTGATGCTAAAGTGTCTGTGCTCTCTCCCCTAGACATGGTACCATTGGCTCTTACCCAGTTGGCATATTTAATGTACCTATAAGTCCCTAGTAAGGTGCACAAGAGGCCCCCAGGGCCTGTAAATTACATGTTACTAGTAGGCCTGCAACACTGATTGTGCCTCCCACATAAGTACCCCCTAACCATGTCCCCGGTCTGCCATTGCAAGGCCTGTGTGTGCAGTTATACTTCCACTTCAACTTGGCATTTAAAAGCACTTGCCAAGTCTTAAAATCCCCATACCCTACACGTCTCTATTAAGGTAGACCCTAGGTAATCCATAGGGCAGGGAGCTATGTAAGTAAAAGGAAGCACATGCACTCATAAATTTTACATGTCAAGGTAGTGGAAAATTCCCAGTGGGTTTTTCACTACTGCGAAGCCTGCTTCCCTCATAGGCTATCATTAGAGATTCCCTTCTATGCTTTTAAGTAGTAATTTGTGATCTGAGAGGAATAGACTTGTTATATTTGGTATGGTTGGAATGGTAGTAAAAATCCTACTTACTGATTAAGTTGTTTTTACATTTCTATTCCAGAAATGACACTTTTAAAAAGAAGGCATTTCTTTGAACGTACTTCCATCTGTGCCTTACAGCCTGTCTACAATCTGTATCTGGTCTCTGCTGGTTGACAGCTCCCCTTGTGCATTCCACCCAGACAGCCATAAACACAGGACACTCAGCTGCATCTGCTTTTATCTGCATACAGATGGGTTTCTCTGGGCAGGATGGGCTGAGGGTCTCTCTCTTACACTTCAAAGGACAGTGGACTGCCCTCACACAAAGGACTGATAACCCCCCACAGGGCTACTGGCAGACAGGGCTGGGTTGAAAGGGAAGTGTGTGCACTTCAAAACCACTCTTTGAAGTGTCCTTGCCCTCAAAGGCACCTCTGGCGGGGTCAGTGACCCCACCAAACCAGACCCTTCTGGATCTACAACTGGACTCTGTCAGAGGGACTGCGTGGCTGCCCAAAGGACTCATCTGGACTGATTTGCTGGAAGGACTGCTGACCTGCTTTTTGCCATGCTGGCCCCTGACTCTGCTGGAGGGACTCTGCCTTCCCCACAAGTGCGCTCCAAGGGCATGGATTGAGCTTGCCCTCCTGTTCAGAAGTCTCAGGACCTCAATGACTTCATCAAAGAGAATGCCTGCAGAAGTTGACGCAGCTCCTGCTTCTTCATACAAGCGCATCAAGGATTTTCAACACGTCATCCCTGGGTGTCAAAATATCCCTGCATCGCAGTGAGGAACCAAGGCTGCGCTCCTGGAAATCAACACATCACTTGCAGCATGGAAAGAAATGACGCATCATCTGCGCCACGTGGGAAATCCACTGCAGTGCCTTATTTTTCAGTGCATTTCCTCCTCTGCAGCCACCCAACATCATTATTTTTGACACATCACAGGTACTGTGTGTTACAAGGATACAGCCACTGATTCTTAAGGATTCAGACTCATTTAAACCTTTAAAAAGTAATATCTTGGCTTGTACATTTTGGATTTTTGTTGTTTTGGTTTTATTTGATTCAGATACATTTTATTTGATTCAGATAAATGTTAGCTATTTTCCTAAATGGGTAGTGAGTACTTTTGTGGTGTTTTCACTGTGTTACTCTATGAGTTATTCAACAAATACTTTACACATCGCCTTCTGAGTTAAGCCTGCCTGCTCTGTGCCACCCCACCAGAGGGTGAGCACAGGAAAATTTAGGTTATACAGTGCCTTACCCTGATTAGGATTGTGGTCCCTACTTGGAAAAGGTGTATACCTCTGCCAACTAGAGACCCAATTTCTAACACAAGGGCAGCAAGCTGACCATACCGGACAGGCAGGAGGAGCGGTTGCGGCATAATGAACCATAAAGGGCAGGAAGGAAGAGGCAGGGGCACAACAACAGACCAGGCAAGGCAGGAGGGAGGGAATAGGTGCCTGCATATAGAAAACAGAGGGCAGGGGGCATGGGGGCATGACTGGAACAGCAAGCTGACCAGGGAGGGTGAGCTGGATGGGCACTGGAAGCACACCACACCATGGAGGGCAACAGTGAGACTATAATGGCGTACACACAGACAACAGAGGGAAGCGCTTTGAGACCCTCACCGGTGAGTAAATGCACTTTATAAAAACTGATTGATTGATTGATTAAAGGTGGGAGGGGGTCAGAAGCAGCAAGCTGACAACACAAGGCAGGTCGGAGGAACTGTGGCAGCATAGAAGGCCATGCATGTCAAGCGGGGTAGTTAGTGGCTGCACAACAGCCATTGTGGGCAAGAGGGAGGGGACAGGGGAACATACAGAGGAACATGCAGTTCACAAAGGATGGGTAGGGGCTAGACATAGACAAGGAAGGGAGGAGGGCCATCACCACGGACCACCCGGGGTAGGCAGGAGGCACAGTTGCAACACAACAGAGCATGGCGGGCAGAAGGGAGTGCCAGCAAAATGGACCATGGAGGCAGGAGGGAGGCATTAGGGACATGGAAATCATACAGCTAGTTGGAGGTGGCAAAGACAGGTGGCAGTCATCTGACCATGCTAAGCAGTGGTTGCTCAACAGAACACTCAGAGTAGATAGGAGGGGCAGTGGCAGGTCCATGGAATATGGTAAGCAAAAAGAAGGGAGTAGGGACAAGCACTCAGACATTGGAGGCAGGGGGAAGGAGGGTAGGTACAGCAAGCTACGCACAGAGGCTAAGCAGTAGGACAATGTTTGGTGCATAGAATTGGGCAGCAGCGGGCAGGAGGAATGGGCAGGGACTGTAGTGTGGTTAGTTTTACGTATCCTTTGCGCAATAGCTTCAGGCTTTAGGCCTTTGTGCACTTTGCCCTGGATGTATTTTATTCATTTGCTTGCAGCTTAGAGCCTCTGTGCACTTTGCTCTAAATGCTTTTTATTAGGCTTCGTACTGTTATTTTTCAAATAGCCAGTTCTACGGTCTTGTTTTTTATTCATATCACACTGTTTAGCCTACTTCAGCACTGGAGTTCTCCATAACACATTCCTGTTCACTCTGTGCATCAGTCAAGGATACAGTCTGGTGCATTGCCGATAGACGTGGTAGAAGTTTAGTCTTTGGCATTCCTGCGTAGGGACATTTTGTGATCACGCTGACATGTTAGTTATAAAATCACTTCCTTGTCCCAATACATGCAAGAGGGAGATTCCGACCAGGGAACCACAACTAGACGCTGACTGCCTCGTTGCAGATGCTGAACCAAGATCACAGGCCTTTGCTCAGGTATGAGGGCTGATGTCTCCCCAGGGATTCAGAAAGGCAAGTTAGAAGCTTAACATGCTGTGTTCGAAATAGACCAAGCAGAGAGAGAGAGAGAGTAGAAACTATTAGACACCATGATAGCTTTGTTCTTATGTTTTACTCTCCTGGTGACTATTTCAATCCTACTGTGTTGTTTGGTTCTGGTTATTGCGGCTCACGCCTTATTATCTAAAATGCAGTCATTTTATTAAAACATTATATAAAACTTATACTGCCTTTGTCATTTGTATATGAGATCGTATTGTAAATGAGAGAGTTGGTTTGGATCTGAGTGACCACGACTTCCCTGAGAAGTTCCAAAGATGTCATGCGCTAGGCTGCCCAATCATCTCTTCCCCTTGGGAGAAATGAGGCACTGCTAGTTAGCCGGAGCAAAAACTGGATTTAGGGTGACAGAGTTCCTTACACGTCGGTCCGACTCAGTCCCCCACACCGTGATCGATCCTGCTGCCTAGAAATCCAGTAGTCTCATTTAGGATAATGAGAGCCCACGCGACATGGCGCCGCCAACGATTGGTCTGGCTCTAATATTTAGGTCTGGCTGACTCTCTCGGTCTCGTATATATTTTGACTCCTCGGTTCCATAAGCGGAGACGTCCGTGGGGCTGAGGGTTTCAACCACCACGGGATAGGTACATCCTATTACTTAGTGGTTGGTTGTTCAAGCTTGAACTTTAAAAGGAAAACCCCGATATTGGTGTGCCTTCTCTGACCTAGTGCTGTTTTTTACAAATGGCGAATCCTAATGTAGTGAATATAGCAATCAATATGAGACAACCGCTCACAGGACATCTGGTGGCACATGGCCTGACGGTCCAGGGGGGTCCGGTCACTTTTGTGGTGGACGCCCATGCAGCCTATAGAACAGAACTTTTTTATTCTTGGGTTGTATTTCCAGCAGTTGATGGGGGTACAAACACTTTTCACGAATACACTGTTGCGAATGTCCCTGGACAATACAGGGCTTATGCATATTTAGAGATACCTTTATCTTATCAAGAACACCATAATTGGCTTGATGGCGCCCTTCCACACACAGTAGCACAAGTTAGGTTAGGTCCACTGAGTAATGATGGTCCTACCTGGCCTTTATTGGCTACATATACACCTCATCCTGCGGCTGCTCAATTGACAGTGGTTGAAGTTTGTCGTTTATATACAGACGTAACGGCTACATATAGACGATTAGTTCAGTTTGTAATGCAGACACTAAATACAAACGCAGCGCGTGCTGCTCTGGCGCACCCACAAGCAGTTGTTCCGGGTATTAATCCAGCCACTGTGCACTCAGTTATGGGTAAAGTACCAGCTAAACGTGAGGAAACTCCATTTTGGCTGTCGCAAAAAATTTATACGCTGGAAGCAGTATTTCCCCATACGGGACCTCAGGATAAACATAGAATATTGACGATGTGTTTGCCGTATGGGATGGTTCCTCCCGTGGACCTTTGTAATACCTGGGGCACGGTGTTTGCCGCGCTCTACACTACGGCACACGGTACACCGACATTAGCTAATTTACCGGAAGTGCTTAAACAAATTCAAGATGAATATGGGGCGGCCCCTGCCTTGGATTTGGGCATGCAGTTAATGGCCAATTTTGCCGCAGTTTCTTCTATTATTTTGAGTAATCTCAAGGGAGAGGCAGTAGCACTGGCAGTGCGAATGCGTCTTCGGGACGTTCCGCAGATTAATCAAGAGCGGGAACTCCCGAGAATAATTGCAGACACATATTCCAGTATTGGTCGCGATAGCCTAGAGGCTAGACCGCAAAAACCCCAATTACAGGGTAAAAATAATAAAGATAATGCTAAACAACAGCAACCTGAGGGTACTAAAAAGCGCTGGGAAAAGAAACAGCAAACACCTAAGAAAGATGGGGGACAGTCTCCGCAACCGGAGACCCCGCAGAATAGGTATAATCTCAGGAATAGGGATAATTTGAAGACGCCTGAAAGATATCAATATACTGATACACGCCAATCTCGTTCCTTTCAGGACTCCTCAGAGAAGAGAAGTGAGAGAGGTGGGCGATCAGAGCGGAGAACCGAGTACGTGAAACCAAGACAGGATTCACAACGCTCAACGGAGGTTTCTATTAAACAAGAAGAAAAACTGCTGCAACAAAAACAGCAATTTAAAAAGAAGGAAGTGGCAGCAGTCTCAGTTAGACATGCCGCTCAAGAAGAGAGTTCTCTTGACGAACAAGACATGGGCGTTGGCACTGTTAGACAGCGCGGCAGAGGTCACAATAGTTCGCCGGAGTCTTCTAGAGCATCTGGAGGTGAAAGCAACTGATGACTTCATACAAGTCGAAACGGCGGATATGCGAGTCTCTGATCCTGATAGAGTATATCAAGTGACTCTGCAATTAGAAGGGGACATTGACCGCATTGTACACGCCATCTTTTGGGACCATGTGGTGAAATCATATGATGTTCTGCTGGCCGAACGAGATTGGCCGCCTGACTTTGTTCGCGACTGTCCAGTGGGGGAAGAGGTTATTGCACCTTACTTCTCGCCACTTGTTCCGAGAGAACTAGCGGAGTCCTATAGTAAATTATGGGCTCTTGCACAGGCCCCCGCTCTATATAGAAATAATGTGGGGTGGGATAGACAATCACCTTATCATGTAATTCCAATAAAGGGCGAACCTCAGCCGCAGCCGCAGTATCCTATCAAATTTGAAGCAAGGGCATCAGTTAGGAATATTCTTACACAATTGGAGTACCAGGGTGTAATTGAGCCCTGTGTCTCGCCGATGAATAATCCCTTATTCCCGGTTGTTAAACCGGACCATTCATATAGGATAGTGGTCGATTACAGACATTTAAATGGTCATACACGCACATATGCAATACAGAATTCACCTCGCGCAGCGCTTATGAATAATATAGTGCGTAAAAAATACAAAACAACGTTAGATATCTCAAATTGATTTTTCTGCCAAAATATAGCACCCGAAAGTCGGGACTATACCAGTTTCAGTGCGTTTGGCTCTCAGAAAAAGTTTTGTCGTTTGCCTCAGGTGTATAAGAATAGCCCAGGACTGTTTTCGGCTCATGTAACTGAAATTCTGCACGAGTTGGACCCTGAAGCGTTATCATATGTTGATGACATATATCTGACAGACAATGAGATTCTGCAACATCTAAGGCGTGTTTCAAGCATTGTTGTGGGGTTTGCTGAAATTGGCTATAAGTTTAATTTTAAGAAATCGAAGATTGCCTTCCTCAGCGTCATTTTCCTGGGATATGAGTTGTCGAGAGAGGGCAGGAGCTTGGCGCCACATTTTTTGGAGAAATGTGCTCAATTGCAGCCTCCTAATACGGTTCAGAAGCTCCAGTCATTGTTGGGGATTCTGAATTTTGGCAGAACTTACATTCCTGAATATGCTACGCGTATAAAACCCTTATACAAGTTGATTTGTCCGAATTTTTTGAGTAGATTTTGGACGATTGAGCATACACATATCCTACGAGATTTGCAGACTGATCTCTTAGCAGTTAAACACTTACACACACGGGAAAATAAGACACATTTAGTCATCAGGGTGATACCTGGGGCTGTTGGGTTTACGTATGTCACCTTTAATGAGGGTGAGACAGTCCCGATTCCATACAAGTCCCACTTCTATTCTGCTGCAGAACAACGATTTGCGCAAACTGAGAAAATACTCACTGCCGTACAGATGGCTGTGATTAAAAAAAGACCTCTTGCCCAGAGCCAACGCATTATTGTCGTTTCCCCGATTCCGGCCTTAGAGGCTGTTACAAAAGCGAGTGTTCCTAATTCGAAAGCTTTACACCCGCGATGGATACAATGGGCTACGTCTTTGACAGCCACTGATGTAGATTACATATTTGTCCCTAAACTGCAGACTCAAGAATTTCTTCAATATGAAATGGAGTACCCAGTTCCTGCTGCCACATTGCCTATTGACCAATATCAGGTGGTCATGTATACCCATGGCTCTGCGCAACCAGCGGTTGGGACTAAACAACAGTATTCTGCTGCATGTGCGGTGGTGAGCGGCACTATGGAGGGGGAAGTGTTCTGCCCCCGACATACTTATACTAAAACCTTGGGAGATTGCACGGCACAGCTGGCTGAGCTCAAAGCTCTATTGTTAGCGTTGGAGCATGCGGATCTGGCGATTTTAACCTTGCTGGTCTGTGACTCCTACTACTGTTTTCAGTCTTTCAATGAATATCCACACTATTGGAAGTTGAATGGGTTCAGAGATTCTAAGGGCAACACCATTAAACACAAATTGTTGTGGGGTAAGGTTGCGGATCTGAAAGAGACGCTTCCTAAGGTCCATGTTGTGCATACCCTTGGACACCAGCGCGTTGGGATACACGTTGCTGGGAATACTTTGGCTGATGAAGCCGCGAAGTCGGCAGTTGCTGTTGCCACTGTGGCCGCAGTGACTCGTTCGAGTTCCAAACCAGACACAGAGATTTCGACTGCCATAAAAGCTACGGCTGATGGCACGCCATTTTCTCAAGGATTTCCTTCTAAATATCGTTACTGCTTGGGTAGTGCGTTAAATGCTGTTGTTAATATTCCAGGCATTGGTGTACGTGATTTACCAAATAAAATTGAGAGACCTCAATTAATTTCTGCAGCACATGAGGGGGCGGCATCTGCACATGCTGGTGTGGCTGCCACGATTTCGCTTTTACAAGCTCGTTACTGGTGGCCTGGTCTCTATAAAGAGACAAAGCAATATGTCATTTGTTGTGATGTTTGTCAACAAATTAAAGCTTCATCGGCTAGACGCCCGCAGAAGACGCCCCTTTTAATTTCAAACAGACCTTTACAGTGTGTGTACTTGGATCATTGTGGTCCGTTGACCCCAGACACTGCCTACAAATATATCTTGGTTGCTGTAGATTCGTGCTCCAGATTTGTGTGGGTCTGGCCACAGCGCTCGGCTGACGCTCGGACTGTTATTAAAGATTTGCGTATCTTTGTCGATACATTTGCAGTTGCGGCTTTTCATTCGGACCAGGGCCCTGCTTTTGCCTCTAAGGCATTCAGGGACACCATGGCTTTGTTGGGGGTCCAACTCCAATTCTCGTCTCCATTTCATCCCGAGGGAAATTCTGTCGTGGAGCGTTTAAATCGTGATTTAAAGCAATCCTTAACGGCCAGAGTTATAGGTACGGGTCGTAGTTGGCTAGCCCACCTGTATGGAGTACAGAGAGCACTTAATAACTTGCCTAGAAGGTCACTGGGGGGTCGTACTGCATATGAGTGCCTGTTTGGAACACAAATGTATGTTCTTGATCTAGATGGTCCTGGTGTGGAGGCGGCGGATACGCCCTTTGACATAAATGATCATGTCACTGTTTTGCAGGATTTATAACAATTCCGTGAAGATAACTCTTCTGCAAGTGCTGCCTCCTCAGGAATTAAGGATGAGCCAGTAACTCCTACTGGTTGGATACCCAGGATTGGGGATCTAGTGCGTGAAAAGGTCGCGGTGAAGAAAGAATTTGGTCCTTCTTATCGAGCACCTGTCCCTGTGTTAGGGGTTAGCGGCACAAGAACTGTGATTTTACCGCCGCTGCAAGGGGCCAAAGGAAATCGCTTTGTTTCCATTGATAATGTCAAGTTACAACATGTGGCCGATTCTGCACAGGAGACCAAGAGGGACACCCAGTAGTTCCGGAATCCCTCTCACTACTGGGGAAGAAGTCCCGCTGCAGGTGATTTACACTGACGCTGTTTCCTCTCCGAGCTTGGGAGGGTGGAAGATGATCTTGCGATTGTTCCACAGACAACGATTAATTTAGAATCTTTTGATCAAGTTGCTGTACGTCCTACTGATGTTTCTGAACATGTGATTTATAGTGTGCCAAGACGAGAGCCTCCATCTGCTTCTTTGTTCACAGTTGCACCTTTTGCAAGAACTGCCTCTGGCTGCTTCAACGACACTGATGATGCAGTGTCCGGCTCCTCGTCCTCGATGTCTTCAGTCCGAGGTCCACGTAAGCTGCTGTGTTGGCTTAAACGCACATATTTTGTTTTTCCTTGGAACTATTTGTGGCTTTTTATAGCTGTTATGACTCTTTTTTTGTGGTTGGGATTTGTGGTTACTTTTTTTCTAGTAATACATGGTCATTTTCTTCCTGAACGATCTGACATTGAGCACGTGGAGACTGTGTTAAAACCACATTTTTCCTCTCATATGGTTCGAAGAGACTTGTCCAATGTAAACATTTCTGTAATACCGATTCCAGATGGGATTGTGTGGGATAAAGTAATGTTTGATATATATGGTCCCACTGAATTGATTCAAATACCGTATGCCCTCAAGTTATTACTGAATGATATTGTTATACCAGGCATTGTTTCTGATGATTGGGATGTGAAGACAGTAGATTCTATGCTGACAGAGTTGCAATATTATACTGTCTATGACGATGAAGATGTTTACCTCAATTTCAATTCATAAAGCTTTATTCTGCACATATAAATGACCATAAAAGCATGAACAAAGAAGGGAAAAAAAAAAGACAACAGTACATATTTACAAAGACATTGCAATTAAAACTTAGTTATTAATTATAGTTAATGGCTCATTGAGTAATACATATGGTCATTCATAAATATATAAAAAGAATAATAAAATACATTAAAAACTCATACTTTTCCTGGAATTGATGCACTGATTTAAAAAGGTGGCAGTATAAAAACAAATATCTGCCGATTAAAAATTAAAGCCATGGCATGTTTAACTGTACGTGTTCCGTATTTAACAAACAGAGGTTTCAAAAATACTATACGAAAACATGTATACAGTTTACAGAACAGCAGAAGGTGCACAGTGCTCTGTGTAGATACATTATCGCACCTACATGGCCCAATCGGGTGTTTCTTAATGTTTGGATGGGCTACTAAACAATGTGCCATCCCAAGTCTTAGTCTGGTTAGCACGAATTTATGTGAATTCCTAGTCACCATAGTTAGGTAAGATGGAAAACCCTCCATTAGATTGTATCTATTATAAAAAATGACGGAGGACAATGATCCGGCTATAGTTGCTCGTTTCCTTTCTGCATAGGTTAGAAATATACTTTTCATTTCTGATTTGGAGATCGTGGTTGCTGCACTAGGATTATTTAAAATATTCAGATTAAAAATGTCTGAAAAACAGACAACAACATATTTAACCCAGGGAATATCTCAATATTTATCCGAACGTAGGCAATCCTCAACAATAGTTCTGTTAAGTAGCTTCTCATCGCCAAGCCAAAAAGACCGCCAGACCATCAATGGTTTAAGTGATATCAGATCAGTTAAATAATTAATGGCTAATTCACGATGGCTTAATTCAGTTGAGGCAGAGATGGGCAAAAACAGGAGCTTTTTTAAAAACATATTTTCCTCCAACTGTAAGTTGTAGGTACAGCTATAACCCCATACTCCTGCCCCATACAGAGCAATAGTCACACATCTAGCTTGGTAAATCTTGAGCATATCCCTGGTTCGACGATCCCCAACTTTTGCAGCAAATCTATAAATACCATAAGCATTTTTTGCCATTTTATTCCGGATGTTATTAAATTCATTGTTCCATTTCCTGTCGTTAGAGAAGGTAATACCTAGGTAACAAAATTTATCCACCTGTTGCACCTTTTCGCCGTCTATATAGAAGGCATTTAACGTTTTGGCTTTAGCTCCGCAGGTCATGGTATGCGTTTTTCCCTTATTAATTACTAGTTTTCTATCTTTAATAAAGGAGGAAAAACTATCCATTAGTCGTTGTAATCCGACAGGTGTTTGAGAGAGTAAAACAGCGTCGTCGGCATATAGTAACACCGGCACCGGAACACCGTTGATCTGAGGAGCATCAGCATTAACCTTTTTTTAAAATATCATCAATTCCATTAATAAATAAAATAAATAAGAGAGGTGCCAAAACACAACCCTGTCTAATTCCTCGTGTAACACAGATTTTTGGAGTACATTCTCCTCTGGTTCCAAAACGTACGTTGGTTTTCAATTTATCGTATAACCTAGCGAGGAAAAAGATTATGCCTTCTGGGGCTCCTAAATTTAACAGAGTTGGCCATAAAATGGAATGATCTACCATATTGAATGCGCTGCTCAGGTCAGCAAAACAAAGATACAGGGAACCGGGTTTCGCTTCAGTATACTTCCCGATCAGTAGATCAAGATTGATGCACTGGTCGAGCGTACCTCGTCCCTTCCTAAAACCATACTGGCTATCAGCCAGTATGCTATCCTGCTCAGCCCATTCCTCTAATCTTACTAACATCACTCTACTCATAACCTTGACTGAAGAGTCAAGGAGAGAGATCGGGCGGTAATTCTTAGCATCAGATCTACTTCCCTTTTTATGAATTGGCACAATGATTGATTCACCCCAAGTTACAAGGGCCTCGGCACACACGGCAACATTAAAAACAATGGTTAAAAGGGGGCCCCAGACATCTGGTGCAGCTTTATAAACGTCTATAGGTACCCCGTCCGGGCCCTGAGCTTTCCCTCCTTTGCTAGCCCGTATACCATATTTGACCTCACTAACGGATATATCCAAAGGCAGAGTAGGCCACTTATTGGGACTAGGATCATTGTCTTTATCAGAGTCAAAAATGCTGGAGAAATGTGCAATCCAACCCTCGCTAGAAACATTAGAAGTCAACTGTGGTGTTTTTTCATCCCTTAGAAAAGGCGAGTTGACCGTGGCCCAAAATAATGTACAATTTGATAATTCAGCAGCTTGGTTGAGGGAATCCCAAGCCTGTTGCTGCAGTTCACCCTTCCTCTGTTTGAGCGCACATTTATATTCCATTCTTAATTTATTTACCAGTTTTTTGTCCCTGGGCCTCGCTGCTAAAGCCTGCTTGAGGCCAGTTAGTGCGGAAGTGCAAAGGTGATTAAACCATCTCGGTCCGTTCCTACTTTGCCTACTATTGCGACTGGTAAACTTGGCATCAATAGCTTTATTAATTTGGTTAAAACAATATAAAACCCTCTCAGAGTCAGAACTATTTTTTAAAATAGAAGCAATGTCCAGCAGGCTCTCATTAATTATGGAGCTAGTTAAATCATCGGCTCTTTCACCAATCCATCTTAGCCTTTCACCGTTAGTCCTATGTGGTTCTACATTAGAAATAATAATTCCCACATCCACCGAACTACCGGCCCAAAGGGTAGTGTCCAGAATAATACGGTTGTGGTCACTTAGGGTAGTTACTTCAATTCTTGGTGGATCACAGTAAGAACTAATATTAGAAGATGTGATCACATGGTCAATGACCGAGCTGGTGTGCCAATTTTTAAAAGTGGGAATGGGTAAACCATTAACATCTTTACAGCACTCCACTATTTCCAGGTCATAGCAGCCCATGAACTTATGCAGTGCTTCCCCATAACTATTATGTCCAAAATGCGGGACATCCCAGCCGGCACTGTTAGTAACCCCACAAACCCTTTGTGTAGACAAATCGCACAAAGTAGTATTGAAGTCCCCTACCCAGATGAAGTCAAATACAACATTCTGTTCCAGACATAGATTTTCGACAGCGCCGGCTAAGTCTGTTACTACTTTGACCCGGGTAACATCAAAAATGTTATTATAATAGTTAATCAATAAAACATTATGGTCTTTGTCATCCACAAGCCAGAGGATCTGCACAAGGTCCCCTACAGGTATATACTTTTTAACCACAATAGGACGACAGATCGTTACAAGTATAAGGAGACCGCCTTTCGCTCTACCTATACCACCTCCCAACGCCGGTAAATTGTAAGAAACGAATCCCTCATAGTTAACTTCATCTTTACACCATGTTTCTTGAAGACATAAAATGTCATGGGCATTAACAAACGTTAACCATCCCGGATCCCTCTCCTTCGATTTCAGCCCTGCCACATTCCAACAAACAATAGTAATAGTATCCTTACCCCTAACACAATTACTATCAGGCACCATACCATTGTTTCGTACCCAATTCGCATTCTGGTTTGAATTGCTTATGTCCCCACAGTCGGGCGGTGCCCTTATATCCACCGCCAATTCAATTTCTGTGTTGTTGGGCATCTCTTGGGCCATGGTATTGTCTATACCGATATCCACACAGGGAATAATAATCACCTGGGGTAAGAACTGCCCTCCCTCATTAAGTCAATCATTTGCACCCAGAGAACTTAGGGGTTGAAACCGGTTTTGCATTGAAATATCAGGGTATAGCCTGTGTGTAGCAGGGCATAATCTACTTCCTCTACTCCCATAAGGGGCATTATTATGATGGCTGTAAAAGAAAGCAAGCGAGCGGGCACACACATTATTATCAGTAATTGGTAATAAGGCAGCTCTTAATAATACAGTGGCAGCATGTTGAGGGTGTTTAAAATTTATAATGACACAGTCACCACTAAAACTTTTCTTAGAGCTCCCTATCCAATTTACCCTTCTGGTAGTCAGAACTTGATCTGAAAGTTCAGAAGGGAATCCACAATACCTGTGCATCCAGGAAACGGTTTTATTTTTTAAAGACTCGTGGGTTTCCTGATGATTCCCCTTTGCAACAGGGGGAACATTAGCTAAAACTACCACATATGGTGCGCAGTCAGGAGGGAGATTAATGGCGCGCCTTCGCCTTACCTCAGTCCAATCCTCTTTTCTATCAGGTATTAAAACAACCTGGCTATCATTACAGGCTAAGGACTGTGCTGTTGGGTAGTTCTGTACAACACTCCTACTAATATCTAAACCTGTAACATCACCGGGAGGAGCAACCTGAGTATCATGATTGCTTATTGTTATTGGGGCTGACACACTATCTGCTTCCACCAGTGTTTTTTTGAGGAGATCGCCTAATCTATTAACCTCCGCGGTTAGCTGATCAATTTTTACCATAAGAGGTTTTACAATACCCTTAATCTTTAAGTCAATAATACTTACTAAGTTTTTTGTTTTTTCTACATCTAGTTTAACGTCGTCGATATTTGCCGTATTATCCTCATCCTTATCTGGATTCTTGAGGGGGCTAACTAATCTTTTTTTTGCGGGCCGAGCACCCCGACGTTTAGTCTGGGTCTTTCTACATTCTCTAACCACTCTAGGTAGTGGGGTGGGTGGATGTTGCACTATGGGATCAGTAGAAACCTCTAGATCGGCTAAGGTAGAAGTATTCTGCATAATCATTTCCCTATCAGGAACACCGGAATTAGTGCAGACACTACTACTGTCATCCAGAGCCAATGGAGCAGGTGAAAGTTGCACACTAGATAATGGGGGGGGGCTGCTAAGCCCTAGGGATTGTCTCCTCTCGCAGTTAATCTTACTAACAATCTTCACTAAATAATTATCCAATGTCTGGGGTATAGAGGGGACTTTTTGCTTTGACATGCTTAACAGTCACAAATTATCATTTTAAAATCGAATAAGGCTTTTCCAAATTACACACGAATAATAAGATAATAAGGGCTGCTTGAAAACAAAATGTGATATACACAACCTACATACAGTCCCAAAAAAAAAAAAACACTTAATGAACTCTCACAGTGTACAGGTATACAGGTCACAAAAGTCAGCAGCCTGTATAAACCAGAGCCTCGTCACAAACTGTCCGCCCTTAATCCGGGCTTCGTCCTGGGCGCAGCTGTAGGCTACCTGCAATATAGGGAGTCAACAACCAATGGGCAGATGGACGTACACGGCTGAGACTCCCCATGCGCTCCCCATGCGCTCCTGGGAGCTGTAGTCCCGTGTAACGCTTCACCAGCTCCTTCCCAGCAGTCTCCAACAATCGCACCCCCTCTAGGGACTACGGCGACACAGGTATCGAGATGCCTCCAAAGCGCTCTGTCCTTTGCCGCCCACCTCGGCTGCTTCCTCACTCTATGCGGCTGTCTCGACGGTACACAGACACCGACAGAGCCCACTCTCGACGGCACACAAACACCGACTGAGCCCGCCGCACAGACACCGAAAGAGCCTGGTCTCGGCAGTATACAAACACCGACAGAGCCCCTTGCTCTGCTCCGTCTTTGCTCCGTCTTTGCCTCCACACCTCGTCACTGTCTCGCTTCCCCTGCTCGGAGCCCGCGATCCTCGCAGCCGGCGTCGTCACTCAACAGGGGATTTGGGACTAGCAGTAAACATAGAAACCCGCAACAGCACCGGATCATTTGGCCTGGGTCCTGGGTCCTGAGGAGCCTCTGCCTCTCCCTCGCCCCTCAGCTGCTCCTTATCCCTCCCGGGGTCGTCCTTCAGCTGTCTCCGGGCTGCCTCCGGGCCCCTGGGGTCGACCAGGCGGGCCAGGCGTGTGAAGCAGCAGAGAGAGGGTCTCGCGCTGGGGGAGCGCGCCGGTGAGGAACCGCGGACTTTGTGAAGAGCCGCCGTCTGGAAGGAGCCACTCAAACCAGCTCCAGGCTCCAGGCTCCGTGCCTCGAGTCACCCAGCAAGAGTTTCCCGGTGAAAAGTTTCCCCCCACGGGCCCTCGACCCCCTGCCAAAAGCAGCAGCAGCAGCGTTCGTGCTGCGGTGGCGGCAGCAGCGTTCGCCGCAGCGCGCCACGCAGTACTCCGATGAGAGCCACCCGGCACCTACGTGGGAACGTCCCTCCGTTTCCTGATTCTTCTCTTGTGCGGATTGTAGGAGGCTGGACTGGCTTGTAGTGAGTACCAAGGGGTACTTGCACCTTGCACCAGGCCCAGTTATCCCTTATTAGTGTATAGGGTGTCTAGCAGCTTAGGCTGATAGATAATGGTAGCTTAGCAGAGCAGCTTAGGCTGAACTAGGAGACGTGTGAAGCTACTACAGTACCACCTAGTGTCATATGCACAATATCATAAGAAAACACAATACACAGTTATACTAAAAATAAAGGTACTTTATTTTTATGACAATATGCCAAAGTATCTTAGAGTGTACCCTCAGTGAGAGGATAGGAAATATACACAAGATATAAATACACAATAGCAAAAATATGCAGTATAGTCTTAGAAAACAGTGCAAACAATGTATAGTTACAATAGGATGCAATGGGGAAACATAGGGATAGGGGCAACACAAACCATATACTCCAAAAGTGGAATGCGAACCACGAATGGACCCCAAACCTATGTGACCTTGTAGAGGGTCGCTGGGACTATTAGAAAATAGTGAGAGTTAGAAAAATAACCCTCCCCAAGACCCTGAAAAGTGAGTGCAAAGTGCACTAAAGTTCCCCTAAGGACAAAACAGTCGTGTTAGAGGAATAATGCAGGAAAGACACAAACCAGCAATGCAACAACTGTGGATTTCCAATCTAGGGTACCTGTGGAACAAGGGGACCAAGTCCAAAAGTCACAAGCAAGTCGGAGATGGGCAGATGCCCAGGAAATGCCAGCTGCGGGTGCAAAGAAGCTTCTACTGGACAGAAGAAGCTGAGGTTTCTGCAGGAACGAAAAGGGCTAGAGACTTCCCCTTTGGTGGACGGATCCCGCTTGCCTTGGAGAGTCGTGCAGAAGTGTTTTCCTGCCGGAAGGACGCCAACAAGCCTTGCTAGTCGCAAATCGTGCGTTTGGCGTTTTTGGACGCTGCTGGGGCCCAGGAGGGACCAGGAGGTCGCAAATTGGACCTAAAGAGAGAGAGGACGTCGAGCAAGACAAAGAGCCCTCACTGAAGTGGGTAGCACCCAGAGAAGTGCCAGAAACAGGCACTACGAGGATGCGTGAAACGGTGCTCGCCGAAGTTGCACAAAGGAGTCCCACGTCGCCGGAGACCAACTTAGAAAGTCGTGCAATGCAGGTTAGAGTGCCGTGGACCCAGGCTTGGCTGTGCACAAAGGATTTCCGCCGGAAGTGCACAGGGGCCGGAGTAGCTGCAAAGTCGCAGTTCCCAGCAATGCAGCCCAGCGAGGTGAGGCAAGGACTTACCTCCACCAAACTTGGACTGAAGAGTCACTGGACTGGGGGGGTCACTTGGACAGAGTCGCTGGATTCGAGGGACCTCGCTCGTCGTGCTGAGAGGAGACCCAAGGGACCGGTAATGCAGCTTTTTAGTGCCTGCGGTTGCAGGGGGAAGATTCCGTCGACCCACAGGAGATTTCTTCGGAGCTTCTGGTGCAGAGAGGAGGCAGGCTACCCCCACAGCATGCACAAGCAGGAAAACAGTCGAGAAGGCGGCAGGATCAGCGTTACAGAGTTGCAGTAGTCGTCTTTGCTACTATGTTGCAGGTTTGCAGGCTTCCAGCGCGGTCAGCAGTCGATTCCTTATCAGAAGGTGAAGAGGGAGATGCAGAGGAACTCGGCTGAGCTCATGCATTCGTTATCTGAAGTTTCCCCAGAGACAGAGACCCTAAATAGCCAGAAAAGAGGGTTTGGCTACCTAGGAGAGAGGATAGGCTACTAACACCTGAAGGAGCCTATCAGCAGGAGTCTCTGACGTCACCTGGTGGTACTGGCCACTCAGAGCAGTCCAGTGTGCCAGCAGCACCTCTGTTTCCAAGATGGCAGAGGTCTGGAGCACACTGGAGGAGCTCTGGACACCTCCCAGGGGAGGTGCAGGTCAGGGGAGTGGTCACTCCCCTTTCCTTTGTCCAGTTTCGCGCCAGAGCAGGGCTAAGGGGTCCCCTGAACCGGTGTAGACTGGCTTATGCAGAATTGGGCACCTCTGTGCTCAACAAAGCATTTCCAGAGGCTGGGGGAGGCTACTCCTCCCCTGCCTTCACACCATTTTCCAAAGGGAGAGGGTGTCACACCCTCTCTCAGAGGAAGTTCTTTGTTCTGCCATCCTGGGCCAGGCCTGGCTGGACCCCAGGAGGGCAGCTGCCTGTCTGAGGGGTTGGCAGCAGCAGCAGCTGCAGTGAAACCCCAGGAAGGGCAGTTTGGCAGTACCAGGGTCTGTGCTACAGACCACTGGGATCATGGGATTGTGCCAACTATGCCAGGATGGCATAGAGGGGGCAATTCCATGATCATAGACATGTTACATGGCCATATTCGGAGTTACCATGGTGAAGCTACACATAGGTAGTGACCTATATGTAGTGCACGCGTGTAATGGTGTCCCCGCACTCACAAAGTTCAGGGAATTGGCTCTGAACAATGTGGGGGCACCTTGGCTAGTGCCAGGGTGCCCTCACACTAAGTAACTTTGCACCTAACCTTTACCAGGTAAAGGTTAGACATATAGGTGACTTATAAGTTACTTAAGTGCAGTGTAAAATGGCTGTGAAATAACGTGGACGTTATTTCACTCAGGCTGCAGTGGCAGGCCTGTGTAAGAATTGTCAGAGCTCCCTATGGGTGGCAAAAGAAATGCTGCAGCCCATAGGGATCTCCTGGAACCCCAATACCCTGGGTACCTCAGTACCATATACTAGGGAATTATAAGGGTGTTCCAGTAAGCCAATGTAAATTGGTAAAAATGGTCACTAGCCTGTTAGTGACAATTTGGAAAGAAATGAGAGAGCATAACCACTGAGGTTCTGGTTAGCAGAGCCTCAGTGAGACAGTTAGGCACCACACAGGGAACACATACATATAGGCCACAACCTTATGAGCACTGGGGTCCTGACTAGCAGGGTCCCAGTGACACATAACAAACATACTGAAAACATAGGGTTTTCACTATGAGCACTGGGCCCTGGCTAGCAGGATCCCAGTGAGACAGTGAAAACACCCTGACATACACTCACAAACAGGCCAAAAGTGGGGGTAACAAGGCTAGAAAGAGGCTACTTTCTCACACAACCCCCCCCCAAACGAAGGACAATAAGGCTAACCTTGGCCAGTTGAGACTTTATTGTCTAAGTTGTGATAAGTAGAGAGTAGCTCTGCAATAGACTGGTTACTCCCTTTATCATCCAGTATATGGTTACTTCCCTGTGGGGATGTAAACCACCCTGTTTGAAGTTTTTTAGCTAAGCACCAATGTGAAGATGTATTTTCAGAGTTTCTATCAATATGTTTTAGTTTAGAGCAGTGGGAATTGTCCACTGAACCTATTTGTAGTGATGGAAATGCCAGACAGGGATGCTGTCTCAGAAAAGCCATAGCTGGGCAAAAACTTTGTCCATATGGCTGGAAGAGAGAACAGGGATGCTGTTTCTCTTGAGTTGGAGCAGGGCAGGGATGCTGTCCTATGAGCTCCACACTAGGGCAGGGATGCTGTCCTAAGTGTTGTGAGGCAGTGCAGGGTTTCTGCACTAAAGTTTCTCTGGGAGGGTTGGAGGGATGCTCCATGTTAACTAAAATGGTGCTCTTTTTCTCACCAATGTTAGTTATCCCACAGAGAGGCACTTCTACCTCAGGGAGTCCAGCTTTGCCAGCTGATGATTCCCTTGGAACAGGTGCCACCCCAGGAGAGGTTTCTCCCACCACAGGAATGCTATCCTGAATGGCAGGGTGGTTAGGGGATACTGTGATACCCTTTTTACCTGTTGATGGAGAGGGATCCTGAGTTTTCAGGCCTTCTCTCCTTTGCTTTTTCATTTCAGTAGAAATGAGAGGGAACAATTCCTCAGGGATGCCCAGCATGGCTGCATGGGCATAAAACTCTACATCAGCCCAACCTGAGGCCTCTAGGTCATTACCTAAGAGACAGTCTACAGGTAAGCTAGGTGATACCACCACCTTCTTAGGGCCAGTAACTCCACCCCAACTAAACTGAATTATAGCTAAGGGAAGAAACTTAGTGGAGTTATGGACATCAATAATTTTATACTGTTGTCCAATGATGTGTTGATCAGGGTGCACTAGGTTTTCAGTCACCAAAGTGATACTGGCACCTGTGTCCCTGTAGGCCAAGGCCTCAACACCATTTATTGAAACTGTCTGCCTGTACTTATCCATTGTAAGGGGACAAGCAGCCAGTGTGGCAAGGCCAATGCCACTAGGTGTGACAGAAACTGTCTTGGGAGTGACTACCCCAGTTTCTACTATGGACCCAAAAGTGAACCCAACTACACCCTTTGCTTGACTGTTGCCAGCAGTCCCACCACTAGTACCACTACTGCTAGGGGCACTAGAGCTTGATGTATTAGTGGTGGTAGGCTCAGGGGGTTTACCTGGACAGGACTTATCCCCTGGCCTATGGCCTCTATTTTTACACACAAAGCACCAAGGCTTTTTAATGTGTGTGGGTTGAGAAGAAGAGGAAGAATTAGTTTTATCCCCACTCTCTGAAGAGTATTTAAGATTTGAAGTGGGATCTTTGTTTTTACCCTTATCCCCATGCTTATCTTGAGATTTTTCACCATCTTTCTTCTTATTGCCATCTTTGTCACCCCCTGTATGAACTTTTCTGTTCACCCTTGTTCTGACCCATTTGTCTGCCTTCTTTCCCAATTCTTGGGGAGAGGTCAGATCAGAGTCTACCAGGTACTGGTGCAACAAATCCTACACACAATTATTAAGAATATGCTCTCTCAGGATCAAGTTATACAGGCTGTCATAATCAGTAACTTTACTGCCATGTAACCACCCCTCCAAGGCCTTCACTGAATGGTCAATGAAATCAACCCAGTCTTGTGAAGACTCCTTTTTGGTCTCTCTGAACTTTATCCTGTATTGTTCAGTGGTTAAGCCATAACCATCCAGGAGTGCATTCTTAAGAACTGTAAAATTATTGGCATCACTTTCTTTCACAGTAAGGAGCCTATCCCTACCTTTTCCACTAAATGATAGCCATAGGATAGCAGCCCACTGCCTTTGAGGGACATCCTGTACAACACAGGCCCTCTCAAGTGCAGCAAACCACTTGTTAATGTCATCCCCCTCCTTATAAGGGGGAACTATCTTGTGCAGATTCCTGGAATCATGCTCTTTTACAGGATGACTATGGGGAATACTGCTGCTGCCACCATGGGTATCTAAACCCAACTTCTGTCTTTCCTTCTCTAATTCAAAAGACTGTCTATCCAAATCCAGCTGTTGCTTTTTAAGCTTCAGTCTGGTTTGTTCCACCCTCAACTTATTGAGTTCCCTCTCGAACATTCTGTCATCAGGGTTGGTGGGAGGGACATTCCTAGAAACAGAGGTATGATGGGAATGAACAGAAGGAGACCTGTCCCTTACAGAAATCATTCTAACAGCTTGGCTTACAGAAACATCACTACCAGTATGGTGAGAATAAATGCTTTTGCTATGATGTGAGACAACACTATTTGTATGGTGTGGCTCATCATCATTACCATCTATGCTAGACTGTCTAGTAATGGGCAGGCTAGGAAGTTTCTTTCCTGAATCTTTTCCTGGGGGAGTCCCTGAATCAGATTGGGAACTATTAGGTACTTTTTCAACAGATGAGGCACTTATTGCCTTATCTTGTTCTCTAAGCATGTTAACTAACAATTCCAAGGAAGGATTCTTCCCTACACTCAAACCTCTCTCTACACAGAGACTCCTTGCTCTTTTCCAGCTAAGGTTGTCATATGCAAGTTTGGACAGATCTACATTTTGGCCTGTGCCAGACATTTTTAGAGAGAGTTAAAGTGATAGAAAAAGAGAAAAAAGTTTTCAGAACTTTTTGGAAAGACAGAAAAAAAACTTTTTAAACTTTTAAGAACTTTTTGAAAGTTTAGAAGTACATTTCAGCACTTAGAAAAGAGTGAAAAGAGGAAATGCAAAACTTTTTGGTTATGTGTATATACACTGACCTTGTTTTGTATATTTTTCTCTTATGAAAAGTACAATGACAAGAGTGGTAAGTAGTCTCAAAGCACTTATCCCACCGCTGCACAACCAATGTAGGAGGCTGGACTGGCTTGTAGTGAGTACCAAGGGGTACTTGCACCTTGCACCAGGCCCAGTTATCCCTTATTAGTGTATAGGGTGTCTAGCAGCTTAGGCTTATAGATAATGGTAGCTTAGCAGAGCAGCTTAGGCTGAACTAGGAGACGTGTGAAGCTACTACAGTACCACCTAGTGTCATATGCACAATATCATAAGAAAACACAATACACAGTTATACTAAAAATAAAGGTACTTTATTTTTATGACAATATGCCAAAGTATCTTAGAGTGTACCCTCAGTGAGAGGATAGGAAATATACACAAGATATATATACACAATATCAAAAATATGCAGTATAGTCTTAGAAAACAGTGCAAACAATGTATAGTTACAATAGGATGCAATGGGGAAACATAGGGATAGGGGCAACACAAACCATATACTCCAAAAGTGGAATGCGAACCACGAATGGACCCCAAACCTATGTGACCTTGTAGAGGGTCGCTGGGACTATTAGAAAATAGTGAGAGTTAGAAAAATAACCCTCCCCAAGACCCTGAAAAGTGAGTGCAAAGTGCACTAAAGTTCCCCTAAGGACAAAACAGTCGTGTTAGAGGAATAATGCAGGAAAGACACAAACCAGCAATGCAACAACTGTGGATTTCCAATCTAGGGTACCTGTGGAACAAGGGGACCAAGTCCAAAAGTCACAAGCAAGTCGGAGATGGGCAGATGCCCAGGAAATGCCAGCTGCGGGTGCAAAGAAGCTTCTACTGGACAGAAGAAGCTGAGGTTTCTGCAGGAACGAAAAGGGCTAGAGACTTTCCCTTTGGTGAACGGATCCCTCTTGCCTTGGAGAGTCGTGCAGAAGTGTTTTCCTGCCGGAAGGACGCCAATAAGCCTTGCTAGTCGCAAATCGTGCGTTTGGCGTTTTTGGATGCTGCTGGGGCCCAGGAGGGACCAGGAGGTTGCAAATTGGACCTGAAGAGAGAGGGGACGTCGAGCAAGACAAAGAGCCCTCACTGAAGCGGGTAGCACCCAGAGAAGTGCCAGAAACAGGCACTACGAGGATGCGTGAAACGGTGCTCGCCGAAGTTGCACAAAGGAGTCCCACGTCGCCGGAGACCAACTTAGAAAGTCGTGCAATGCAGGTTAGAGTGCCGTGGACCCAGGCTTGGCTGTGCACAAAGGATTTCCGCCGGAAGTGCACAGGGGCCGGAGTAGCTGCAAAGTCGCAGTTCCCAGCAATGCAGCCCAGCGAGGTGAGGCAAGGACTTACCTCCACCAAACTTGGACTGAAGAGTCACTGGACTGGGGGGGTCACTTGGACAGAGTCGCTGGATTCAAGGGACCTCGCTCGTCGTGCTGAGAGGAGACCCAAGGGACCGGTAATGCAGCTTTTTAGTGCCTGCGGTTGCAGGGGGAAGATTCCGTCGACCCACAGGAGATTTCTTCGGAGCTTCTGGTGCAGAGAGGAGGCAGGCTACCCCCACAGCATGCACAAGCAGGAAAACAGTCGAGAAGGCGGCAGGATCAGCGTTACAGAGTTGCAGTAGTCGTCTTTGCTACTATGTTGCAGGTTTGCAGGCTTCCAGCGCGGTCAGCAGTCGATTCCTTATCAGAAGGTGAAGAGGGAGATGCAGAGGAACTCGGCTGAGCTCATGCATTCGTTATCTGAAGTTTCCCCAGAGACAGAGACCCTAAATAGCCAGAAAAGAGGGTTTGGCTACCTAGGAGAGAGGATAGGCTACTAACACCTGAAGGAGCCTATCAGCAGGAGTCTCTGACGTCACCTGGTGGTACTGGCCACTCAGAGCAGTCCAGTGTGCCAGCAGCACCTCTGTTTCCAAGATGGCAGAGGTCTGGAGCACACTGGAGGAGCTCTGGACACCTCCCAGGGGAGGTGCAGGTCAGGGGAGTGGTCACTCCCCTTTCCTTTGTCCAGTTTCGCGCCAGAGCAGGGCTAAGGGGTCCCCTGAACCGGTGTAGACTGGCTTATGCAGAATTGGGCACCTCTGTGCCCAACAAAGCATTTCCAGAGGCTGGGGGAGGCTACTCCTCCCCTGCCTTCACACCATTTTCCAAAGGGAGAGGGTGTCACACCCTCTCTCAGAGGAAGTTCTTTGTTCTGCCATCCTGGGCCAGGCCTGGCTGGACCCCAGGAGGGCAGCTGCCTGTCTGAGGGGTTGGCAGCAGCAGCAGCTGCAGTGAAACCCCAGGAAGGGCAGTTTGGCAGTACCAGGGTCTGTGCTACAGACCACTGGGATCATGGGATTGTGCCAACTATGCCAGGATGGCATAGAGGGGGCAATTCCATGATCATAGACATGTTACATGGCCATATTCGGAGTTACCATGGTGAAGCTACACATAGGTAGTGACCTATATGTAGTGCACGCGTGTAATGGTGTCCCCGCACTCACAAAGTTCAGGGAATTGGCTCTGAACAATGTGGGGGCACCTTGGCTAGTGCCAGGGTGCCCTCACACTAAGTAACTTTGCACCTAACCTTTACCAGGTAAAGGTTAGACATATAGGTGACTTATAAGTTACTTAAGTGCAGTGTAAAATGGCTGTGAAATAACGTGGACGTTATTTCACTCAGGCTGCAGTGGCAGGCCTGTGTAAGAATTGTCAGAGCTCCCTATGGGTGGCAAAAGAAATGCTGCAGCCCATAGGGATCTCCTGGAACCCCAATACCCTGGGTACCTCAGTACCATATACTAGGGAATTATAAGGGTGTTCCAGTAAGCCAATGTAAATTGGTAAAAATGGTCACTAGCCTGTTAGTGACAATTTGGAAAGAAATGAGAGAGCATAACCACTGAGGTTCTGGTTAGCAGAGCCTCAGTGAGACAGTTAGGCACCACACAGGGAACACATACATATAGGCCACAACCTTATGAGCACTGGGGTCCTGACTAGCAGGGTCCCAGTGACACATAACAAACATACTGAAAACATAGGGTTTTCACTATGAGCACTGGGCCCTGGCTAGCAGGATCCCAGTGAGACAGTGAAAACACCCTGACATACACTCACAAACAGGCCAAAAGTGGGGGTAACAAGGCTAGAAAGAGGCTACTTTCTCACACAACCCCCCCCCAAACGAAGGACAATAAGGCTAACCTTGGCCAGTTGAGACTTTATTGTCTAAGTTGTGATAAGTAGAGAGTAGCTCTGCAATAGACTGGTTACTCCCTTTATCATCCAGTATATGGTTACTTCCCTGTGGGGATGTAAACCACCCTGTTTGAAGTTTTTTAGCTAAGCACCAATGTGAAGATGTATTTTCAGAGTTTCTATCAATATGTTTTAGTTTAGAGCAGTGGGAATTGTCCACTGAACCTATTTGTAGTGATGGAAATGCCAGACAGGGATGCTGTCTCAGAAAAGCCATAGCTGGGCAAAAACTTTGTCCATATGGCTGGAAGAGAGAACAGGGATGCTGTTTCTCTTGAGTTGGAGCAGGGCAGGGATGCTGTCCTATGAGCTCCACACTAGGGCAGGGATGCTGTCCTAAGTGTTGTGAGGCAGTGCAGGGTTTCTGCACTAAAGTTTCTCTGGGAGGGTTGGAGGGATGCTCCATGTTAACTAAAATGGTGCTCTTTTTCTCACCAATGTTAGTTATCCCACAGAGAGGCACTTCTACCTCAGGGAGTCCAGCTTTGCCAGCTGATGATTCCCTTGGAACAGGTGCCACCCCAGGAGAGGTTTCTCCCACCACAGGAATGCTATCCTGAATGGCAGGGTGGTTAGGGGATACTGTGATACCCTTTTTACCTGTTGATGGAGAGGGATCCTGAGTTTTCAGGCCTTCTCTCCTTTGCTTTTTCATTTCAGTAGAAATGAGAGGGAACAATTCCTCAGGGATGCCCAGCATGGCTGCATGGGCATAAAACTCTACATCAGCCCAACCTGAGGCCTCTAGGTCATTACCTAAGAGACAGTCTACAGGTAAGCTAGGTGATACCACCACCTTCTTAGGGCCAGTAACTCCACCCCAACTAAACTGAATTATAGCTAAGGGAAGAAACTTAGTGGAGTTATGGACATCAATAATTTTATACTGTTGTCCAATGATGTGTTGATCAGGGTGCACTAGGTTTTCAGTCACCAAAGTGATACTGGCACCTGTGTCCCTGTAGGCCAAGGCCTCAACACCATTTATTGAAACTGTCTGCCTGTACTTATCCATTGTAAGGGGACAAGCAGCCAGTGTGGCAAGGCCAATGCCACTAGGTGTGACAGAAACTGTCTTGGGAGTGACTAGCCCAGTTTCTACTATGGACCCAAAAGTGAACCCAACTACACCCTTTGCTTGACTGTTGCCAGCAGTCCCACCACTAGTACCACTACTGCTAGGGGCACTAGAGCTTGATGTATTAGTGGTGGTAGGCTCAGGGGGTTTACCTGGACAGGACTTATCCCCTGGCCTATGGCCTCTATTTTTACACACAAAGCACCAAGGCTTTTTAATGTGTGTGGGTTGAGAAGAAGAGGAAGAATTAGTTTTATCCCCACTCTCTGAAGAGTGTTTAAGATTTGAAGTGGGATCTTTGTTTTTACCCTTATCCCCATGCTTATCTTGAGATTTTTCACCATCTTTCTTCTTATTGCCATCTTTGTCACCCCCTGTATGAACTTTTCTGTTCACCCTTGTTCTGACCCATTTGTCTGCCTTCTTTCCCAATTCTTGGGGAGAGGTCAGATCAGAGTCTACCAGGTACTGGTGCAACAAATCCTACACACAATTATTAAGAATATGCTCTCTCAGGATCAAGTTATACAGGCTGTCATAATCAGTAACTTTACTGCCATGTAACCACCCCTCCAAGGCCTTCACTGAATGGTCAATGAAATCAACCCAGTCTTGTGAAGACTCCTTTTTGGTCTCTCTGAACTTTATCCTGTATTGTTCAGTGGTTAAGCCATAACCATCCAGGAGTGCATTCTTAAGAACTGTAAAATTATTGGCATCACTTTCTTTCACAGTAAGGAGCCTATCCCTACCTTTTCCACTAAATGATAGCCATAGGATAGCAGCCCACTGCCTTTGAGGGACATCCTGTACAACACAGGCCCTCTCAAGTGCAGCAAACCACTTGTTAATGTCATCCCCCTCCTTATAAGGGGGAACTATCTTGTGCAGATTCCTGGAATCATGCTCTTTTACAGGATGACTATGGGGAATACTGCTGCTGCCACCATGGGTATCTAAACCCAACTTCTGTCTTTCCTTCTCTAATTCAAAAGACTGTCTATCCAAATCCAGCTGTTGCTTTTTAAGCTTCAGTCTGGTTTGTTCCACCCTCAACTTATTGAGTTCCCTCTCGAACATTCTGTCATCAGGGTTGGTGGGAGGGACATTCCTAGAAACAGAGGTATGATGGGAATGAACAGAAGGAGACCTGTCCCTTACAGAAATCATTCTAACAGCTTGGCTTACAGAAACATCACTACCAGTATGGTGAGAATAAATGCTTTTGCTATGATGTGAGACAACACTATTTGTATGGTGTGGCTCATCATCATTACCATCTATGCTAGACTGTCTAGTAATGGGCAGGCTAGGAAGTTTCTTTCCTGAATCTTTTCCTGGGGGAGTCCCTGAATCAGATTGGGAACTATTAGGTACTTTTTCAACAGATGAGGCACTTATTGCCTTATCTTGTTCTCTAAGCATGTTAACTAACAATTCCAAGGAAGGATTCTTCCCTACACTCAAACCTCTCTCTACACAGAGACTCCTTGCTCTTTTCCAGCTAAGGTTGTCATATGCAAGTTTGGACAGATCTACATTTTGGCCTGTGCCAGACATTTTTAGAGAGAGTTAAAGTGATAGAAAAAGAGAAAAAAGTTTTCAGAACTTTTTGGAAAGACAGAAAAAAAACTTTTTAAACTTTTAAGAACTTTTTGAAAGTTTAGAAGTACATTTCAGCACTTAGAAAAGAGTGAAAAGAGGAAATGCAAAACTTTTTGGTTATGTGTATATACACTGACCTTGTTTTGTATATTTTTCTCTTATGAAAAGTACAATGACAAGAGTGGTAAGTAGTCTCAAAGCACTTATCCCACCGCTGCACAACCAATGTAGGAGGCTGGACTGGCTTGTAGTGAGTACCAAGGGGTACTTGCACCTTGCACCAGGCCCAGTTATCCCTTATTAGTGTATAGGGTGTCTAGCAGCTTAGGCTTATAGATAATGGTAGCTTAGCAGAGCAGCTTAGGCTGAACTAGGAGACGTGTGAAGCTACTACAGTACCACCTAGTGTCATATGCACAATATCATAAGAAAACACAATACACAGTTATACTAAAAATAAAGGTACTTTATTTTTATGACAATATGCCAAAGTATCTTAGAGTGTACCCTCAGTGAGAGGATAGGAAATATACACAAGATATATATACACAATATCAAAAATATGCAGTATAGTCTTAGAAAACAGTGCAAACAATGTATAGTTACAATAGGATGCAATGGGGAAACATAGGGATAGGGGCAACACAAACCATATACTCCAAAAGTGGAATGCGAACCACGAATGGACCCCAAACCTATGTGACCTTGTAGAGGGTCGCTGGGACTATTAGAAAATAGTGAGAGTTAGAAAAATAACCCTCCCCAAGACCCTGAAAAGTGAGTGCAAAGTGCACTAAAGTTCCCCTAAGGACAAAACAGTCGTGTTAGAGGAATAATGCAGGAAAGACACAAACCAGCAATGCAACAACTGTGGATTTCCAATCTAGGGTACCTGTGGAACAAGGGGACCAAGTCCAAAAGTCACAAGCAAGTCGGAGATGGGCAGATGCCCAGGAAATGCCAGCTGCGGGTGCAAAGAAGCTTCTACTGGACAGAAGAAGCTGAGGTTTCTGCAGGAACGAAAAGGGCTAGAGACTTTCCCTTTGGTGAACGGATCCCTCTTGCCTTGGAGAGTCGTGCAGAAGTGTTTTCCTGCCGGAAGGACGCCAATAAGCCTTGCTAGTCGCAAATCGTGCGTTTGGCGTTTTTGGATGCTGCTGGGGCCCAGGAGGGACCAGGAGGTCGCAAATTGGACCTGAAGAGAGAGGGGACGTCGAGCAAGACAAAGAGCCCTCACTGAAGCGGGTAGCACCCAGAGAAGTGCCAGAAACAGGCACTACGAGGATGCGTGAAACGGTGCTCGCCGAAGTTGCACAAAGGAGTCCCACGTCGCCGGAGACCAACTTAGAAAGTCGTGCAATGCAGGTTAGAGTGCCGTGGACCCAGGCTTGGCTGTGCACAAAGGATTTCCGCCGGAAGTGCACAGGGGCCGGAGTAGCTGCAAAGTCGCAGTTCCCAGCAATGCAGCCCAGCGAGGTGAGGCAAGGACTTACCTCCACCAAACTTGGACTGAAGAGTCACTGGACTGGGGGGGTCACTTGGACAGAGTCGCTGGATTCAAGGGACCTCGCTCGTCGTGCTGAGAGGAGACCCAAGGGACCGGTAATGCAGCTTTTTAGTGCCTGCGGTTGCAGGGGGAAGATTCCGTCGACCCACAGGAGATTTCTTCGGAGCTTCTGGTGCAGAGAGGAGGCAGGCTACCCCCACAGCATGCACAAGCAGGAAAACAGTCGAGAAGGCGGCAGGATCAGCGTTACAGAGTTGCAGTAGTCGTCTTTGCTACTATGTTGCAGGTTTGCAGGCTTCCAGCGCGGTCAGCAGTCGATTCGTTATCAGAAGGTGAAGAGGGAGATGCAGAGGAACTCGGCTGAGCTCATGCATTCGTTATCTGAAGTTTCCCCAGAGACAGAGACCCTAAATAGCCAGAAAAGAGGGTTTGGCTACCTAGGAGAGAGGATAGGCTACTAACACCTGAAGGAGCCTATCAGCAGGAGTCTCTGACGTCACCTGGTGGTACTGGCCACTCAGAGCAGTCCAGTGTGCCAGCAGCACCTCTGTTTCCAAGATGGCAGAGGTCTGGAGCACACTGGAGGAGCTCTGGACACCTCCCAGGGGAGGTGCAGGTCAGGGGAGTGGTCACTCCCCTTTCCTTTGTCCAGTTTCGCGCCAGAGCAGGGCTAAGGGGTCCCCTGAACCGGTGTAGACTGGCTTATGCAGAATTGGGCACCTCTGTGCTCAACAAAGCATTTCCAGAGGCTGGGGGAGGCTACTCCTCCCCTGCCTTCACACCATTTTCCAAAGGGAGAGGGTGTCACACCCTCTCTCAGAGGAAGTTCTTTGTTCTGCCATCCTGGGCCAGGCCTGGCTGGACCCCAGGAGGGCAGCTGCCTGTCTGAGGGGTTGGCAGCAGCAGCAGCTGCAGTGAAACCCCAGGAAGGGCAGTTTGGCAGTACCAGGGTCTGTGCTACAGACCACTGGGATCATGGGATTGTGCCAACTATGCCAGGATGGCATAGAGGGGGCAATTCCATGATCATAGACATGTTACATGGCCATATTCGGAGTTACCATGGTGAAGCTACACATAGGTAGTGACCTATATGTAGTGCACGCGTGTAATGGTGTCCCCGCACTCACAAAGTTCAGGGAATTGGCTCTGAACAATGTGGGGGCACCTTGGCTAGTGCCATGGTGCCCTCACACTAAGTAACTTTGCACCTAACCTTTACCAGGTAAAGGTTAGACATATAGGTGACTTATAAGTTACTTAAGTGCAGTGTAAAATGGCTGTGAAATAACGTGGACGTTATTTCACTCAGGCTGCAGTGGCAGGCCTGTGTAAGAATTGTCAGAGCTCCCTATGGGTGGCAAAAGAAATGCTGCAGCCCATAGGGATCTCCTGGAACCCCAATACCCTGGGTACCTCAGTACCATATACTAGGGAATTATAAGGGTGTTCCAGTAAGCCAATGTAAATTGGTAAAAATGGTCACTAGCCTGTTAGTGACAATTTGGAAAGAAATGAGAGAGCATAACCACTGAGGTTCTGGTTAGCAGAGCCTCAGTGAGACAGTTAGGCACCACACAGGGAACACATACATATAGGCCACAACCTTATGAGCACTGGGGTCCTGACTAGCAGGGTCCCAGTGACACATAACAAACATACTGAAAACATAGGGTTTTCACTATGAGCACTGGGCCCTGGCTAGCAGGATCCCAGTGAGACAGTGAAAACACCCTGACATACACTCACAAACAGGCCAAAAGTGGGGGTAACAAGGCTAGAAAGAGGCTACTTTCTCACACAACCCCCCCCCAAACGAAGGACAATAAGGCTAACCTTGGCCAGTTGAGACTTTATTGTCTAAGTTGTGATAAGTAGAGAGTAGCTCTGCAATAGACTGGTTACTCCCTTTATCATCCAGTATATGGTTACTTCCCTGTGGGGATGTAAACCACCCTGTTTGAAGTTTTTTAGCTAAGCACCAATGTGAAGATGTATTTTCAGAGTTTCTATCAATATGTTTTAGTTTAGAGCAGTGGGAATTGTCCACTGAACCTATTTGTAGTGATGGAAATGCCAGACAGGGATGCTGTCTCAGAAAAGCCATAGCTGGGCAAAAACTTTGTCCATATGGCTGGAAGAGAGAACAGGGATGCTGTTTCTCTTGAGTTGGAGCAGGGCAGGGATGCTGTCCTATGAGCTCCACACTAGGGCAGGGATGCTGTCCTAAGTGTTGTGAGGCAGTGCAGGGTTTCTGCACTAAAGTTTCTCTGGGAGGGTTGGAGGGATGCTCCATGTTAACTAAAATGGTGCTCTTTTTCTCACCAATGTTAGTTATCCCACAGAGAGGCACTTCTACCTCAGGGAGTCCAGCTTTGCCAGCTGATGATTCCCTTGGAACAGGTGCCACCCCAGGAGAGGTTTCTCCCACCACAGGAATGCTATCCTGAATGGCAGGGTGGTTAGGGGATACTGTGATACCCTTTTTACCTGTTGATGGAGAGGGATCCTGAGTTTTCAGGCCTTCTCTCCTTTGCTTTTTCATTTCAGTAGAAATGAGAGGGAACAATTCCTCAGGGATGCCCAGCATGGCTGCATGGGCATAAAACTCTACATCAGCCCAACCTGAGGCCTCTAGGTCATTACCTAAGAGACAGTCTACAGGTAAGCTAGGTGATACCACCACCTTCTTAGGGCCAGTAACTCCACCCCAACTAAACTGAATTATAGCTAAGGGAAGAAACTTAGTGGAGTTATGGACATCAATAATTTTATACTGTTGTCCAATGATGTGTTGATCAGGGTGCACTAGGTTTTCAGTCACCAAAGTGATACTGGCACCTGTGTCCCTGTAGGCCAAGGCCTCAACACCATTTATTGAAACTGTCTGCCTGTACTTATCCATTGTAAGGGGACAAGCAGCCAGTGTGGCAAGGCCAATGCCACTAGGTGTGACAGAAACTGTCTTGGGAGTGACTACCCCAGTTTCTACTATGGACCCAAAAGTGAACCCAACTACACCCTTTGCTTGACTGTTGCCAGCAGTCCCACCACTAGTACCACTACTGCTAGGGGCACTAGAGCTTGATGTATTAGTGGTGGTAGGCTCAGGGGGTTTACCTGGACAGGACTTATCCCCTGGCCTATGGCCTCTATTTTTACACACAAAGCACCAAGGCTTTTTAATGTGTGTGGGTTGAGAAGAAGAGGAAGAATTAGTTTTATCCCCACTCTCTGAAGAGTGTTTAAGATTTGAAGTGGGATCTTTGTTTTTACCCTTATCCCCATGCTTATCTTGAGATTTTTCACCATCTTTCTTCTTATTGCCATCTTTGTCACCCCCTGTATGAACTTTTCTGTTCACCCTTGTTCTGACCCATTTGTCTGCCTTCTTTCCCAATTCTTGGGGAGAGGTCAGATCAGAGTCTACCAGGTACTGGTGCAACAAATCCTACACACAATTATTAAGAATATGCTCTCTCAGGATCAAGTTATACAGGCTGTCATAATCAGTAACTTTACTGCCATGTAACCACCCCTCCAAGGCCTTCACTGAATGGTCAATGAAATCAACCCAGTCTTGTGAAGACTCCTTTTTGGTCTCTCTGAACTTTATCCTGTATTGTTCAGTGGTTAAGCCATAACCATCCAGGAGTGCATTCTTAAGAACTGTAAAATTATTGGCATCACTTTCTTTCACAGTAAGGAGCCTATCCCTACCTTTTCCACTAAATGATAGCCATAGGATAGCAGCCCACTGCCTTTGAGGGACATCCTGTACAACACAGGCCCTCTCAAGTGCAGCAAACCACTTGTTAATGTCATCCCCCTCCTTATAAGGGGGAACTATCTTGTGCAGATTCCTGGAATCATGCTCTTTTACAGGATGACTATGGGGAATACTGCTGCTGCCACCATGGGTATCTAAACCCAACTTCTGTCTTTCCTTCTCTAATTCAAAAGACTGTCTATCCAAATCCAGCTGTTGCTTTTTAAGCTTCAGTCTGGTTTGTTCCACCCTCAACTTATTGAGTTCCCTCTCGAACATTCTGTCATCAGGGTTGGTGGGAGGGACATTCCTAGAAACAGAGGTATGATGGGAATGAACAGAAGGAGACCTGTCCCTTACAGAAATCATTCTAACAGCTTGGCTTACAGAAACATCACTACCAGTATGGTGAGAATAAATGCTTTTGCTATGATGTGAGACAACACTATTTGTATGGTGTGGCTCATCATCATTACCATCTATGCTAGACTGTCTAGTAATGGGCAGGCTAGGAAGTTTCTTTCCTGAATCTTTTCCTGGGGGAGTCCCTGAATCAGATTGGGAACTATTAGGTACTTTTTCAACAGATGAGGCACTTATTGCCTTATCTTGTTCTCTAAGCATGTTAACTAACAATTCCAAGGAAGGATTCTTCCCTACACTCAAACCTCTCTCTACACAGAGACTCCTTGCTCTTTTCCAGCTAAGGTTGTCATATGCAAGTTTGGACAGATCTACATTTTGGCCTGTGCCAGACATTTTTAGAGAGAGTTAAAGTGATAGAAAAAGAGAAAAAAGTTTTCAGAACTTTTTGGAAAGACAGAAAAAAAACTTTTTAAACTTTTAAGAACTTTTTGAAAGTTTAGAAGTACATTTCAGCACTTAGAAAAGAGTGAAAAGAGGAAATGCAAAACTTTTTGGTTATGTGTATATACACTGACCTTGTTTTGTATATTTTTCTCTTATGAAAAGTACAATGACAAGAGTGGTAAGTAGTCTCAAAGCACTTATCCCACCGCTGCACAACCAATGTAGGAGGCTGGACTGGCTTGTAGTGAGTACCAAGGGGTACTTGCACCTTGCACCAGGCCCAGTTATCCCTTATTAGTGTATAGGGTGTCTAGCAGCTTAGGCTTATAGATAATGGTAGCTTAGCAGAGCAGCTTAGGCTGAACTAGGAGACGTGTGAAGCTACTACAGTACCACCTAGTGTCATATGCACAATATCATAAGAAAACACAATACACAGTTATACTAAAAATAAAGGTACTTTATTTTTATGACAATATGCCAAAGTATCTTAGAGTGTACCCTCAGTGAGAGGATAGGAAATATACACAAGATATATATACACAATATCAAAAATATGCAGTATAGTCTTAGAAAACAGTGCAAACAATGTATAGTTACAATAGGATGCAATGGGGAAACATAGGGATAGGGGCAACACAAACCATATACTCCAAAAGTGGAATGCGAACCACGAATGGACCCCAAACCTATGTGACCTTGTAGAGGGTCGCTGGGACTATTAGAAAATAGTGAGAGTTAGAAAAATAACCCTCCCCAAGACCCTGAAAAGTGAGTGCAAAGTGCACTAAAGTTCCCCTAAGGACAAAACAGTCGTGTTAGAGGAATAATGCAGGAAAGACACAAACCAGCAATGCAACAACTGTGGATTTCCAATCTAGGGTACCTGTGGAACAAGGGGACCAAGTCCAAAAGTCACAAGCAAGTCGGAGATGGGCAGATGCCCAGGAAATGCCAGCTGCGGGTGCAAAGAAGCTTCTACTGGACAGAAGAAGCTGAGGTTTCTGCAGGAACGAAAAGGGCTAGAGACTTTCCCTTTGGTGGACGGATCCCTCTTGCCTTGGAGAGTCGTGCAGAAGTGTTTTCCTGCCGGAAGGACGCCAATAAGCCTTGCTAGTCGCAAATCGTGCGTTTGGCGTTTTTGGATGCTGCTGGGGCCCAGGAGGGACCAGGAGGTCGCAAATTGGACCTGAAGAGAGAGGGGACGTCGAGCAAGACAAAGAGCCCTCACTGAAGCGGGTAGCTCCCAGAGAAGTGCCAGAAACAGGCACTACGAGGATGCGTGAAACGGTGCTCGCTGAAGTTGCACAAAGGAGTCCCACGTCGCCGGAGACCAACTTAGAAAGTCGTGCAATGCAGGTTAGAGTGCCGTGGACCCAGGCTTGGCTGTGCACAAAGGATTTCCGCCGGAAGTGCACAGGGGCCGGAGTAGCTGCAAAGTCGCAGTTCCCAGCAATGCAGCCCAGCGAGGTGAGGCAAGGACTTACCTCCACCAAACTTGGACTGAAGAGTCACTGGACTGGGGGGGTCACTTGGACAGAGTCGCTGGATTCAAGGGACCTCGCTCGTCGTGCTGAGAGGAGACCCAAGGGACCGGTAATGCAGCTTTTTAGTGCCTGCGGTTGCAGGGGGAAGATTCCGTCGACCCACAGGAGATTTCTTCGGAGCTTCTGGTGCAGAGAGGAGGCAGGCTACCCCCACAGCATGCACAAGCAGGAAAACAGTCGAGAAGGCGGCAGGATCAGCGTTACAGAGTTGCAGTAGTCGTCTTTGCTACTATGTTGCAGGTTTGCAGGCTTCCAGCGCGGTCAGCAGTCGATTCCTTATCAGAAGGTGAAGAGGGAGATGCAGAGGAACTCGGCTGAGCTCATGCATTCGTTATCTGAAGTTTCCCCAGAGACAGAGACCCTAAATAGCCAGAAAAGAGGGTTTGGCTACCTAGGAGAGAGGATAGGCTACTAACACCTGAAGGAGCCTATCAGCAGGAGTCTCTGACGTCACCTGGTGGTACTGGCCACTCAGAGCAGTCCAGTGTGCCAGCAGCACCTCTGTTTCCAAGATGGCAGAGGTCTGGAGCACACTGGAGGAGCTCTGGACACCTCCCAGGGGAGGTGCAGGTCAGGGGAGTGGTCACTCCCCTTTCCTTTGTCCAGTTTCGCGCCAGAGCAGGGCTAAGGGGTCCCCTGAACCGGTGTAGACTGGCTTATGCAGAATTGGGCACCTCTGTGCCCAACAAAGCATTTCCAGAGGCTGGGGGAGGCTACTCCTCCCCTGCCTTCACACCATTTTCCAAAGGGAGAGGGTGTCACACCCTCTCTCAGAGGAAGTTCTTTGTTCTGCCATCCTGGGCCAGGCCTGGCTGGACCCCAGGAGGGCAGCTGCCTGTCTGAGGGGTTGGCAGCAGCAGCAGCTGCAGTGAAACCCCAGGAAGGGCAGTTTGGCAGTACCAGGGTCTGTGCTACAGACCACTGGGATCATGGGATTGTGCCAACTATGCCAGGATGGCATAGAGGGGGCAATTCCATGATCATAGACATGTTACATGGCCATATTCGGAGTTACCATGGTGAAGCTACACATAGGTAGTGACCTATATGTAGTGCACGCGTGTAATGGTGTCCCCGCACTCACAAAGTTCAGGGAATTGGCTCTGAACAATGTGGGGGCACCTTGGCTAGTGCCAGGGTGCCCTCACACTAAGTAACTTTGCACCTAACCTTTACCAGGTAAAGGTTAGACATATAGGTGACTTATAAGTTACTTAAGTGCAGTGTAAAATGGCTGTGAAATAACGTGGACGTTATTTCACTCAGGCTGCAGTGGCAGGCCTGTGTAAGAATTGTCAGAGCTCCCTATGGGTGGCAAAAGAAATGCTGCAGCCCATAGGGATCTCCTGGAACCCCAATACCCTGGGTACCTCAGTACCATATACTAGGGAATTATAAGGGTGTTCCAGTAAGCAAATGTAAATTGGTAAAAATGGTCACTAGCCTGTTAGTGACAATTTGGAAAGAAATGAGAGAGCATAACCACTGAGGTTCTGGTTAGCAGAGCCTCAGTGAGACAGTTAGGCACCACACAGGGAACACATACATATAGGCCACAACCTTATGAGCACTGGGGTCCTGACTAGCAGGGTCCCAGTGACACATAACAAACATACTGAAAACATAGGGTTTTCACTATGAGCACTGGGCCCTGGCTAGCAGGATCCCAGTGAGACAGTGAAAACACCCTGACATACACTCACAAACAGGCCAAAAGTGGGGGTAACAAGGCTAGAAAGAGGCTACTTTCTCACACAACCCCCCCCCAAACGAAGGACAATAAGGCTAACCTTGGCCAGTTGAGACTTTATTGTCTAAGTTGTGATAAGTAGAGAGTAGCTCTGCAATAGACTGGTTACTCCCTTTATCATCCAGTATATGGTTACTTCCCTGTGGGGATGTAAACCACCCTGTTTGAAGTTTTTTAGCTAAGCACCAATGTGAAGATGTATTTTCAGAGTTTCTATCAATATGTTTTAGTTTAGAGCAGTGGGAATTGTCCACTGAACCTATTTGTAGTGATGGAAATGCCAGACAGGGATGCTGTCTCAGAAAAGCCATAGCTGGGCAAAAACTTTGTCCATATGGCTGGAAGAGAGAACAGGGATGCTGTTTCTCTTGAGTTGGAGCAGGGCAGGGATGCTGTCCTATGAGCTCCACACTAGGGCAGGGATGCTGTCCTAAGTGTTGTGAGGCAGTGCAGGGTTTCTGCACTAAAGTTTCTCTGGGAGGGTTGGAGGGATGCTCCATGTTAACTAAAATGGTGCTCTTTTTCTCACCAATGTTAGTTATCCCACAGAGAGGCACTTCTACCTCAGGGAGTCCAGCTTTGCCAGCTGATGATTCCCTTGGAACAGGTGCCACTCCAGGAGAGGTTTCTCCCACCACAGGAATGCTATCCTGAATGGCAGGGTGGTTAGGGGATACTGTGATACCCTTTTTACCTGTTGATGGAGAGGGATCCTGAGTTTTCAGGCCTTCTCTCCTTTGCTTTTTCATTTCAGTAGAAATGAGAGGGAACAATTCCTCAGGGATGCCCAGCATGGCTGCATGGGCATAAAACTCTACATCAGCCCAACCTGAGGCCTCTAGGTCATTACCTAAGAGACAGTCTACAGGTAAGCTAGGTGATACCACCACCTTCTTAGGGCCAGTAACTCCACCCCAACTAAACTGAATTATAGCTAAGGGAAGAAACTTAGTGGAGTTATGGACATCAATAATTTTATACTGTTGTCCAATGATGTGTTGATCAGGGTGCACTAGGTTTTCAGTCACCAAAGTGATACTGGCACCTGTGTCCCTGTAGGCCAAGGCCTCAACACCATTTATTGAAACTGTCTGCCTGTACTTATCCATTGTAAGGGGACAAGCAGCCAGTGTGGCAAGGCCAATGCCACTAGGTGTGACAGAAACTGTCTTGGGAGTGACTAGCCCAGTTTCTACTATGGACCCAAAAGTGAACCCAACTACACCCTTTGCTTGACTGTTGCCAGCAGTCCCACCACTAGTACCACTACTGCTAGGGGCACTAGAGCTTGATGTATTAGTGGTGGTAGGCTCAGGGGGTTTACCTGGACAGGACTTATCCCCTGGCCTATGGCCTCTATTTTTACACACAAAGCACCAAGGCTTTTTAATGTGTGTGGGTTGAGAAGAAGAGGAAGAATTAGTTTTATCCCCACTCTCTGAAGAGTGTTTAAGATTTGAAGTGGGATCTTTGTTTTTACCCTTATCCCCATGCTTATCTTGAGATTTTTCACCATCTTTCTTCTTATTGCCATCTTTGTCACCCCCTGTATGAACTTTTCTGTTCACCCTTGTTCTGACCCATTTGTCTGCCTTCTTTCCCAATTCTTGGGGAGAGGTCAGATCAGAGTCTACCAGGTACTGGTGCAACAAATCAGACACACAATTATTAAGAATATGCTCTCTCAGGATCAAGTTATACAGGCTGTCATAATCAGTAACTTTACTGCCATGTAACCACCCCTCCAAGGCCTTCACTGAATGGTCAATGAAATCAACCCAGTCTTGTGAAGACTCCTTTTTGGTCTCTCTGAACTTTATCCTGTATTGTTCAGTGGTTAAGCCATAACCATCCAGGAGTGCATTCTTAAGAACTGTAAAATTATTGGCATCACTTTCTTTCACAGTAAGGAGCCTATCCCTACCTTTTCCACTAAATGATAGCCATAGGATAGCAGCCCACTGCCTTTGAGGGACATCCTGTACAACACAGGCCCTCTCAAGTGCAGCAAACCACTTGTTAATGTCATCCCCCTCCTTATAAGGGGGAACTATCTTGTGCAGATTCCTGGAATCATGCTCTTTTACAGGATGACTATGGGGAATACTGCTGCTGCCACCATGGGTATCTAAACCCAACTTCTGTCTTTCCTTCTCTAATTCAAAAGACTGTCTATCCAAATCCAGCTGTTGCTTTTTAAGCTTCAGTCTGGTTTGTTCCACCCTCAACTTATTGAGTTCCCTCTCGAACATTCTGTCATCAGGGTTGGTGGGAGGGACATTCCTAGAAACAGAGGTATGATGGGAATGAACAGAAGGAGACCTGTCCCTTACAGAAATCATTCTAACAGCTTGGCTTACAGAAACATCACTACCAGTATGGTGAGAATAAATGCTTTTGCTATGATGTGAGACAACACTATTTGTATGGTGTGGCTCATCATCATTACCATCTATGCTAGACTGTCTAGTAATGGGCAGGCTAGGAAGTTTCTTTCCTGAATCTTTTCCTGGGGGAGTCCCTGAATCAGATTGGGAACTATTAGGTACTTTTTCAACAGATGAGGCACTTATTGCCTTATCTTGTTCTCTAAGCATGTTAACTAACAATTCCAAGGAAGGATTCTTCCCTACACTCAAACCTCTCTCTACACAGAGACTCCTTGCTCTTTTCCAGCTAAGGTTGTCATATGCAAGTTTGGACAGATCTACATTTTGGCCTGTGCCAGACATTTTTAGAGAGAGTTAAAGTGATAGAAAAAGAGAAAAAAGTTTTCAGAACTTTTTGGAAAGACAGAAAAAAAACTTTTTAAACTTTTAAGAACTTTTTGAAAGTTTAGAAGTACATTTCAGCACTTAGAAAAGAGTGAAAAGAGGAAATGCAAAACTTTTTGGCTATGTGTATATACACTGACCTTGTTTTGTATATTTTTCTCTTATGAAAAGTACAATGACAAGAGTGGTAAGTAGTCTCAAAGCACTTATCCCACCGCTGCACAACCAATGTAGGAGGCTGGACTGGCTTGTAGTGAGTACCAAGGGGTACTTGCACCTTGCACCAGGCCCAGTTATCCCTTATTAGTGTATAGGGTGTCTAGCAGCTTAGGCTGATAGATAATGGTAGCTTAGCAGAGCAGCTTAGGCTGAACTAGGAGACGTGTGAAGCTACTACAGTACCACCTAGTGTCATATGCTCAATATCATAAGAAAACACAATACACAGTTATACTAAAAATAAAGGTACTTTATTTTTATGACAATATGCCAAAGTATCTTAGAGTGTACCCTCAGTGAGAGGATAGGAAATATACACAAGATATATATACACAATAGCAAAAATATGCAGTATAGTCTTAGAAAACAGTGCAAACAATGTATAGTTACAATAGGATGCAATGGGGAAACATAGGGATAGGGGCAACACAAACCATATACTCCAAAAGTGGAATGCGAACCACGAATGGACCCCAAACCTATGTGACCTTGTAGAGGGTCGCTGCGACTATTAGAAAATAGTGAGAGTTAGAAAAATAACCCTCCCCAAGACCCTGAAAAGTGAGTGCAAAGTGCACTAAAGTTCCCCTAAGGACAAAACAGTCGTGTTAGAGGAATAATGCAGGAAAGACACAAACCAGCAATGCAACAACTGTGGATTTCCAATCTAGGGTACCTGTGGAACAAGGGGACCAAGTCCAAAAGTCACAAGCAAGTCGGAGATGGGCAGATGCCCAGGAAATGCCAGCTGCGGGTGCAAAGAAGCTTCTACTGGACAGAAGAAGCTGAGGTTTCTGCAGGAACGAAAAGGGCTAGAGACTTCCCCTTTGGTGAACGGATCCCTCTTGCCTTGGAGAGTCGTGCAGAAGTGTTTTCCTGCCGGAAGGATGCCAATAAGCCTTGCTAGTCGTAAATCGTGCGTTTGGCGTTTTTGGATGCTGCTGGGGCCCAGGAGGGACCAGGAGGTCGCAAATTGGACCTGAAGAGAGAGGGGACGTCGAGCAAGACAAAGAGCCCTCACTGAAGCAGGTAGCACCCGGAGAAGTGCCAGAAACAGGCACTACGAGGATGTGTGAAACGGTGCTTGCCGAAGTTGCACAAAGGAGTCCCACGTCGCCGGAGACCAACTTAGAAAGTTGTGCAATGCAGGTTAGAGTGCCGTGGACCCAGGCTTGGCTGTGCACAAAGGATTTCCCCCGGAAGTGCACAGGGGCCGGAGTAGCTGCAAAGTCGCGGTTCCCAGCAATGCAGCCCAGCGAGGTGAGGCAAGGACTTACCTCCACCAAACTTGGACTGAAGAGTCACTGGACTGGGGGGGTCACTTGGACAGAGTCGCTGGATTCGAGGGACCTCGCTCGTCGTGCTGAGAGGAGACCCAAGGGACCGGTAATGCAGCTTTTTGGTGCCTGCGGTTGCAGGGGGAAGATTCCGTCGACCCACGGGAGATTTCTTCAGAGCTTCTGGTGCAGAGAGGAGGCAGGCTACCCCCACAGCATGCAAAAGCAGGAAAACAGTCGAGAAGGCGGCAGGATCAGCGTTACAGAGTTGCAGTAGTCGTCTTTGCTACTATGTTGCAGGTTTGCAGGCTTCCAGCGCGGTCAGCAGTCGATTCCTTATCAGAAGGTGAAGAGGGAGATGCAGAGGAACTCGGCTGAGCTCATGCATTCGTTATCTGAAGTTTCCCCAGAGACAGAGACCCTAAATAGCCAGAAAAGAGGGTTTGGCTACCTAGGAGAGAGGATAGGCTACTAACACCTGAAGGAGCCTATCAGCAGGAGTCTCTGACGTCACCTGGTGGCACTGGCCACTCAGAGCAGTCCAGTGTGCCAGCAGCACCTCTGTTTCCAAGATGGCAGAGGTCTGGAGCACACTGGATGAGCTCTGGACACCTCCCAGGGGAGGTGCAGGTCAGGGGAGTGGTCACTCCCCTTTCCTTTGTCCAGTTTCGCACCAGAGCAGGTCTAAGGGGTCCCCTGAACCGGTGTAGACTGGCTCATGCAGAATTGGGCACCTCTGTGCCCAACAAAGCATTTCCAGAGTCTGGGGGAGGCTACTCCTCCCCTGCCTTCACACCATTTTCCAAAGGGAGAGGGTGTCACACCCTCTCTCAGAGGAAGTTCTTTGTTCTGCCATCCTGGGCCAGGCCTGGCTGGACCCCAGGAGGGCAGCTGCCTGTCTGAGGGGTTGGCAGCAGCAGCAGCTGCAGTGAAACCCCAGGAAGGGCAGTTTGGCAGCACCAGGGTCTGTGCTACAGACCACTGGGATCATGGGATTGTGCCAACTATGCCAGGATGGCATAGAGGGGGCAATTCCATGATCATAGACATGTTACATGGCCATATTCGGAGTTACCATGGTGAAGCTACACATAGGTAGTGACCTATATGTAGTGCACGCGTGTAATGGTGTCCCCGCACTCACAAAGTTCAGGGAATTGGCTCTGAACAATGTGGGGGCACCTTGGCTAGTGCCAGGGTGCCCTCACACTAAGTAACTTTGCACCTAACCTTTACCAGGTAAAGGTTAGACATATAGGTGACTTATAAGTTACTTAAGTGCAGTGTAAAATGGCTGTGAAATAACGTGGACGTTATTTCACTCAGGCTGCAGTGGCAGGCCTGTGTAAGAATTGTCAGAGCTCCCTATGGGTGGCAAAAGAAATGCTGCAGCCCATAGGGATCTCCTGGAACCCCAATACCCTGGGTACCTCAGTACCATATACTAGGGAATTATAAGGGTGTTCCAGTAAGCCAATGTAAATTGGTAAAAATGGTCACTAGCCTGTTAGTGACAATTTGGAAAGAAATGAGAGAGCATAACCACTGAGGTTCTGGTTAGCAGAGCCTTAGTGAGACAGTTAGGCACCACACTGGGAACACATACATATAGGCCACAACCTTATGAGCACTGGGGTCCTGACTAGCAGGGTCCCAGTGACACATAACAAACATACTGAAAACATAGGGTTTTCACTATGAGCACTGGGCCCTGGCTAGCAGGATCCCAGTGAGACAGTGAAAACACCCTGACATACACTCACAAACAGGCCAAAAGTGGGGGTAACAAGGCTAGAAAGAGGCTACTTTCTCACACGGATGTTTACCTATTTAGAGATAATCATGGTGACATGTTTTGCTACAACTATTATGGACACCACTTTATTCATAAAGCAAGTAGACCTAAGTCCATATTTGATTATGTGCAATGGGAACATTGCCCAACTCCTCCGCAGGGGAGTTCAAAAACGTATTCTGATAAATTTGCATACTTTTCTGGGAATAATCAACAAAATGCTAAGTCTTACTATTTTAAAGTTACTCCGTATGCTAATAAGCAAATGTTATTGACCAATACTAAATTACTATATTCAAATTTGTTTGTGTCTAAACTTTCGGTTGAGGGGTATGAATATTGGTTTAAGACTGTTGATTTGAAAAGTGTCTGGGGAACGAAAAATTGGCAAATGCAGGGCAGGGACACATTATTTAGAGCATGTATCATCCCTGTGCAGATGATTTTCCGCAATGACACGGTACAACAGACTAGCTGTTTGGGCTTGGCAACGATTAGAGAGTTAAATTTGCCTAGTATACCTGTCCCTTCCAAATTGAACAATTAGCAGCGATATGTTAATGCTACGTTTAGTGAGTTTACACACTGGGTCCAGAATGGTACGCTTAACACTTCATTGGTACATCCGGGCGGGTGGTTATTATGGCCTGTAGACACTAATAAGTGTCATCAATGTTTTGTCACCTCTTCAGGGGGGTTCAGGACTAGTAGGGCAGACCCTTGTTACATTTCACCAGAACATGCTGATATCATAACTACATACAGCGTGGGAAAGCTTTGTCAGCAATGGTTGAAGTCATCCACGCTGGATGCTGTTAAATCACATCTCACGTTACTGTCTAATGATAATGACTTACAAGATTTTTTTTCAGGACCTAAGGCACCACGGAAGAAACAATTTTTATACGAAGTATATAATGAGATTTGGAAGCTTTCCCAGCAGGAGGCAGCGGCCCGGTTGAGGCAAATTGATCAGGAAAACCTGATGCAGGCTTTGTGTGTTGTAGATAATGGCATGCATACCCTTTCTGAACGTGTTTACACAATTGACAGCATCGTTTCCTCTGCTATAGACATTATTAAATCAGATATGTCTTCTTTATATCATGGGCAGAGTCAGACGCGGTCCATCATGCAGCTGGGTTGGACTCTTCAGACCTTGAAGGCAGGTCGCGTTCCGTGGTAGCACATTCGTGCCAGAGAGATCTTTGTCTCCTTTAATTTAACTCGTCAACAACAGCTGATGGCTAAAAAGGAAGCGACGTATGTCATGTTGAATATTGAAAAATTGGAAAAACTGCCTTTCACGGTTGCTGAGATTCCGTCAGCTGAGTGGTTGATTCATGGGGTAATTAATCTGCCTATCTCCACTCTGCAATTTACTTCTTGTTTGAAGCACATTCCGGTGGATAGATATGAACGGTTGGGAGACAGTTACATACACGAGGTGTGGGAGCTTCCCTTTCTATACAGATGTATTAATGGTTTGAGGGAGGTTTTTCTTAGCAGTAGTGGATGCGAAACTTCTGTCAGCCATTCCATGGTTTGTAAACAGCTGTCCTTGCACGGAGCATGTAACGCTTCGATTGCTAACTTAGCTTGTTATCTGAAGGGAGTTCCAGTCCCGGTTATTAAAAACACCTTCCAGGTGCTTTCTAACGGCAGTTACATTGTTCTTAACAGCGAACGCTGCTGTGGCATGCGTGCCGGAATAGTTTACGTTGTCGTTGTCACCAAGGCCGTTACGTGCTGCGGGAATGTGTTGTTTCCCCCCACTCAAATTAGGGAGGTGGCAGACATCTGGCCTCATATTGCTACTTCCAAGGTTAATTTCGACAAGTTGAGTCGACTAAAGGCTTTATTGTTTCAAAAGCATGTGGCCCTTACATCTGCTAGCGAGACCTATGCACTACAGGTGGCAAGGTCATCAGCGGAAATACAGTCCCTTTTGAATACTAACTTTCCGAGTCACTTTGGTGAACTTGTGGGACGTATATTTAATGCGTCCAGCACTGCTGGAATTGCACATTTTTTCAAAGCCGTTGGCGTTGGTTTTGCTCACACCTTCTCTTCCATATTCGGTTTGATACCTTTGGCTATACACTCTATTTTCGGAAGCATTTTTGGGGGTTTCCCGATTACTTTGGCTTTATTGGCTGGAGTCTTGCTATTGTTGCTATTTTTTCACAATGGCTGTCCCGCCACGACGAGATCCTATATTGCTGCTCCCGTCAGCGCAGCTGTGTCGTGAACGCATAATGCAGCATTTTGGAGCGACACTCCTAGGACATTTGGAGTGTGACTGGTCTCTGTCATTCCGACCAGTTTTGGATTGTGTGCAACCCGTGTTTCGGTGCCTTTGGTGCTCGTTTGAACATGCACTGGCTTTCTGTCTCTCACTGCAGCGCCCTCCAGTGGTCGAAACTGATCTGTTGATGTTCCCGATTAGGGCTCATTCCCAGACTTGTGCACTACGGTTGCGTTTGCTTCGTGAGGCAGTTTATGAGATTCCCTTCCTGGAGGAAGATGGTATTGTCTCATTCATAGGCCCTGCACGGGGTGCCGCCCTGAATGGTTTTGGGGCTTTGGAACACACCTGCTCCATGGTACTTTGTGGCGTGGATCTTCCGATATTGACATATATCGAAGTGGAGGAACTCCTGCTTTCTATTGCTTCTGTCTGACAATTGGATTTTCTTTCTCTCCTGCAAAATTGACATTATATTGAATTTGGCTTTATCGTCACATGTTTCCTAAATTTATGACTTTGTTGTCTTCTGACCTTGTCGAAATATATATAGTTTTATGTATTGTTTATATTTGGGGCATACTTTTATATTATTGGAACCACTTGCTACTGACAAGGGGAGGGTGTAGTGTGGTTAGTTTTACGTATCCTTTGCGCATTAGCTTCAGGCTTTAGGCCTTTGTGCACTTTGCCCTGGATGTATTTTATTCATTTGCTTGCAGCTTAGAGCCTCTGTGCACTTTGCTCTAAATGCTTTTTATTAGGCTTCGTACTGTTACTTTTCAAATAGCCAGTTTTACGGTCTTGTTTTTTATTCATATCACACTGTTTAGCCTACTTCAGCACTGGAGTTCTCCATAACACATTCCTGTTCACTCTGTGCTTCAGTCAAGGATACAGTCTGGTGCATTGCCGATAGACGTGGTAGGAGTTTAGTCTTTGGCATTCCTGCGTAGGGACATTTTGTGATCACACTGACATGTTAGTTATAAAATCACTTCCTTGTCCCAATACATGCAAGAGGGAGATTCCGACCAGGGAACCACAACTAGACGCTGACTGCCTCGTTGCAGATGCTGAACCAAGATCACAGGCCTTTGCTCAGGTATGAGGGCTGATGTCTCCCCAGGGATTCAGAAAGTCAAGTTAGAAGCTTAACATGCTGTGCTCGAAATAGACCAAGCAGAGAGAGAGAGAGAGTAGAAACTATTAGACACCATGATAGCTTTGTTCTTATGTTTTACTCTCCTGGTGACTATTTCAATCCTACTGTGTTGTATGGTTCTGGTTATTGCGGCTCACACCTTATTATCTAAAATGCAGTTGTTTTATTAAAACATTATATAAAACTTATACTGCCTTTGTCATTTGTATATGAGATCGTATTGTAAATGAGAGAGTTGGTTTGGATCTGAGTGACCACGACTTCCCTGAGAAGTTCCAAAGATGTCATGTGCTCGGCTGCCCAATCATCTCTTCCCCTTGGGAGAAATGAGGCACTGCTAGTTAGCCGGATCAAAAAACGGATTTAGGGTGACAGAGTTCCTTACACGTGGGTCTGACTCAGTCCCCCACACCGTGATCGATCCTGCTGCCTAGAAATCCAGTAGTCTCATTTAGGATAATGAGAGCCCACGCGACAGGACATTAAGCTAAACGGAGGGCAGTGGCAGCACATCGGGCTATGCAGGGCAGGGTGGGTGCATGGACTCAGACAACAGAGGGTAGGGATGAGGTGGATGGGGCAGCAAGCTAACTGCTCAGGGCAGGCGGGAAGGACAGTGGCGGAACAATGGACACACAGGGCTGAAATGAAAGAGCATGGTCCTGGATTTTAAGAATGGGTGGCAAAAATGAGGGGGGGCAGGAACAGCAAGCTTGGTTGGGGGCAGCAGAATGCCAGGCCAAGCCCTGGGTCGAAACCCCTCAATTGCTCATTGCAATGGCCATTTTACTTAATGTTTTTAAAAAACCTAGAAATTCAGTGAAAAACACAAAAATTACAGGAATGTTATAGTTCGGAAATACTATTAAAAAACGTAGAAATTCATTAAAAAACAAAGGCTACAGGGGCATTATAGGTAGGTTCAGATTTTACACACACAAAACTATTTGAATTCAGCTGTTGTTATTTCAAGTAACTATAACTCTTGCCCTAAGGTAACTATAACTCTGGCCCTCGCTATGCACTGCTAATTAACACATATTTTACAGAACTCAAGACATCTTCCATGACATCATTGATAATATCACTGTAACATTTGTAGTAAAATTGTGCGTGGTGAGGGTGTGATGTGAGTTATTGTTACCTTAGGGCACGAGGTGTAGTTACTTGAAATAAGTCTGGGGTGGCAGTCCGTGGGGTGTAGGGGGTGCAGGCCTTGAGGCTCTTCCTATAGTTCCTGGGAATTAAAAAAATTGCAAAAAAATATTTTCAAGGTGGATCTGCAGATCTGCAGTTCCACCTTGAAAAGTTATGCGATAAATACGCTTGAGGAAAAATAACAATGGCAAAGTTACAGACACACAAGGTCACTGGAGACATTACCAAAGAATATTTCAAGCATCTCTAGTGTAGCAGATGCACTATACTTATACCCAACAAGGGCAGGATTCATTCTGGCATGATGCTCATTTCACAGAAGTTAAACCTCAACCCAAAGCACTTACAGATATAATCAAAGCAGGTGCCCAAGTTCAAGGTCCACTTCTGTAAGGTACTAATGATCCTAGTTTCTTGTACATGGTAAAGGCAAAGCAAGTGTTTTTCCTTTACATTTCCACCTTAAAAAGTTATCTGTAATCCTTGATAAAGGTGTTTACAGTTTTTTTGTTAGCACAATATTGCACGCAGTGACTCTGATATACATGTGTATGTATGTATATATGTATATATATATATATTTATTCACTGAAAAAAACAAAGGTTATAGGGACATAATAGTTAGGAACTAGAATTTAAAAAAATAGAAATTCTCTTAAAAAACAAAGATTACAGGGATGTTATAGTTAGGCTCACATTTCAAGCATACAAAACCACAGACATTCAGCTGTTATAGTTAGCGTGACTCGTGCCCTAAGGTAACTATAACTTGTGCTCCCACCATGCAGAAGAAAGCTACCTCACAAAGGTAGGCACTTTGGGAGGCAGAAGGAGTCGGCCACAAGGAATGTCCATCCCCAGAGCCATATATGTCTCCACGAGGATGAGGAGGCCCCCATCCATCTTTTAATTTTGCCGCAGGAAGTCAGTGTTCCCCGGGGCCAGGGGTCTGTGATGGACCCTTCCTTTAATGGTATTTGAGCCCCAGGGAGGTGGCGGTCTTGGAGTCCGAGGGGGTAGTCCGATGGACCCCCATAATTGTGTAGCAGTATTTGGCCCTGTATACTATGCAGAGTTAGCCCCAGAAAGGTGGTGGTCCTTGAGGCCTGGTGGGGGTCTGAAGACCCCCCAATTATTATAGGTTTTTTTTTTGCCTGGGGAGGTGGTGGTTCCTGGGTCATGGGGGCCATGTGACCCCCTGCATACTTTATACACTTTGCCCCAGAGAGGTGGTGGTCCCTGTGGCATGGGAGGGCTGTATGGCCCCCCTTGCATACCTTATACACTTTGCCCCAGTCATGGGAGGGGCTGCATGGCCCCTCTTGCATGCCTTATACACTTTGCTCTAGGGAGGAGGCTGTCACCAGGGCTACAAAAAGCCCAAGCAGGGGGTCCCTGCACGCCTCCTCCTTTGATGAGCCTGCAATGCCCCTGGGACCTGGCCCAGCCATGGGCCAAAGCATTAAGTAACACAGGAGACCACTTTTTTTTTTAAATCACAGAGAAAGCCACAGATCCAGACTTCTCTGTTATTTTTTAAAAAATTTGCTTTTTAGCCTCTGGGGGGGAGGGGGGATAGGGGGACCCCTAGACCAAGTCTAAGGGGGGTAGGATAAACATACTCTGAACCCCTTTTCTTTTTTTCTTTTTTTTTACATTTTTTTGGACTTGGCTGAAGCTGTGTCCCAAAATGGCTGCCAACACTTCTTGTCTGGGGTGTTGGCAGACAGTCAGATATCACCCGGAGATCTCCCTGGATCTGAGGCCCTAGATATACAAATGTATTTTCCCTTTAATACCTCAAAAACTACTGAACGGATTTACACCAAATTAAAAGAAGAGTGATCAGCTGACCAAAAGCTGCCCTTTTTGCCAAATTTGGTGTAATTCCGTCTAGCCTTTCGGGCTGCAGGCGTGTCTAAAGAGTCTATGGGAATTAACATGGGAAATGCATTTTTGTATTACCTCCCATTTTTCTCGGACTCCTCTTGATCGGTCATCCCTAAACTTTCCATGCACTACAAGATTTTTAGGCAAACTTTTTGTAGTACATTTTGTGAATATTCATCAAACAGTGTCCAAGATGTAGGCAAGTCAAAAAATGCTTATTCAATGTAAAATAGGTCCTAACTATAACTACCTAATGACCACCGGCAGTAGGTAATATATATAAATATATATATATACACACTGGCGGTCGCCATTAGGTAGTTTTTTATAGGACCTAGTTTCAATAGAAAGAGCGTTTGTTGTTTTGCCAATAACTTTGGCGCCGCTTGCCAAATCTTCACGAAATTTTTGCAACTTATAACTTGCTCAGTTCAGCTGCTATCTAAAAAGTTTCAGTGTGATCTGTCAAGCAGGGACTGAGAAACTATAACCTGTGCCACCACCATTCACATCTAATTACTCTACATATTACATCATTGATGACACCTTCTGTGGCATCTTGATATTATCACTGCAACATTTGCAATAACTTTATTGATGAGAAAACTGGGCGTGGTGGGGGCGTGAGTTATAGTTACCTTTGGGCGCAGGTAATAGTTACTTGAGTTAATCATAACTATAATTGCTGAATTTCAATGGTTTTGTGCGAGTATGTTCAGAACCTGACTATAATGTCCCTGTAGCATTTGTGTTTTCAGTGTATATATATATATGCATATATATATACACACACACACGCAGATATGTATGGGTTGGCATTTGGTGAGTGTGAACCTATCTCAAGAACAACACACAGAGCACTGAATAGAGGGCAGAACCATCAGGAAGATTCAATCACTGAGGGAAAGTGAGGAGTTCTGGTCCATGAAGAGGTGTGGCTTCAGATTTCTTACTGAATTGTAGGAGAGCCTGTGTCAATGCTGAAATGTGCAGCAGCTAGTTCTAGTGTGTAAATTCAAAAGCACTGCTAATAATTTCGCAAAACGTGCATGAAATAGTTGTTTGCTAAGACATTAAGGAGCTCAAACCAATCAGAAAGGCCAAAGAAGATGTCAAAATTATGAGTTCCCAAGATGTTCTGCATACATGAACTTACCACCACACTCTTCCTACAAACACCTACCAGTAGACTATTCCCAGAAAAACCAGAGGAAATCAAAACCATAAAAAAATTAAATAGCATTCTATTAATGCCCTTCAAGTGAACTTTTCCCTCAAGAAAGCAAAAGATGCACCTAATGTATAGAAGCCAACCATAAGAAAAACATTGCCCTACTTGAATGTCAGCTAAAGGAGCTAAAGGGTTAGGAATCACAAACTAAAAAGGTAATGAAAAGAAGTTGCTAAAGAGAACATATGTGCAGAAAGCCTCTACGAGTCTTGTCTTCACCAATCACAGCTTTGTCCAAGAAAAGGAGAGTTCCCCTGTTAACTTCAAATTTACAAGAGATAAATATTGAGATGGAATTATACTTGGATATGTGTTTGGAAAGGAACAAAGGAAAAGAAACTATATTGATTGAATACACCAAAACTGATGGCATTATTTAGGCAAATTCTGGAACTCTCTGACATCAACCCACCTAACCTTAAATAAGCTGGTTTTGTGGAATGAAAATAGGGAAGAGAAATTACTAGAGTATCCTTATTCTCCCAATTTAAATGTTTTCACTCTTAAATCTAGTGACTCATTAAATGCACTGGGGTCAGGCATCAAACCAATTGAAGATATACCCCTATTAAGCCAGAACGAGGCCAGACTGTGAATTGTGAAATTTTGTAGCACTCTGTCGTCACCTCAAGTGGGCTTCTATCGCTCACATTGATTCTTTTCAACAACAAAATGCAGTTTAAAAAGACCCTTCATCAACCTCAGTATAGCCACCTTATGTGAGGTTGTCACAATATTTTTTCACCATTAGCCCTAGAAGAAGAATCACAAATGTCAATCTTAGAGCAAAATCCTATTAACCAAAAAACCTGGTGATATGTGTCCCAAATTACAAGTCTTTTTCTGTTTTAATGGATGTGGAAATTTAAATAATGGAGGTGTCCATTTACAAAATGGAGTTGAAACTTGGCACAGTAAAGTTTGTGAAGGTGAAGCTAATCTAAGTGAAAATGATTGCCCTGATTCTGAGAGATGCTTAAGTGCATAAGGATGCATGGTCATTTTTAGCTGATACGTTAAACTATGGGTGGGTCTAACAAATGCAATTTTGAGTAGCGTAATTCAGTGAAATTACCAAAACGTTAAGCAAATTATGCTTAATCATGCAAAATGCATCTTGCACTAGAACAAATACCTGAATCGTCTGCTCAGGTAAAAAATCTACCTGAAATACCGCACAAGTTAAGAAATTGCCCGAACAGTAATTCTTGTGCTGAAATTTCTCACCGAAATTACATGGAATGGAGTTATGACATAATCTCGATTTTTCTGCATAGGTTTTGTTAAGTGAAACTATCAAAATTACATCAATTGCTCTGGTGTAATTCAAATTTGGCCACGCCCGACTTTGAATAAGCTCAAGTTTGTAATTTAAAAAACTTTGGTAGAAAATCTGAATTCTCTTCCCATCACTGCCTGAGATTTTAAGATGAGGTTGGTGCGTACAAAGTCAGATGACATTTTGAAGGATTGTTTTAGAATTACATAATGTTCCTTCAGCTAAATTTCTGCTTTGTGCTAGCACTATTTAAACCAAAAACGTGTGCAGTTCGATGACCAAGCTTTAGTATGGTCTGTCTGAATGGAAAAGCCCTTATGAATCCTCCACAAATCAGACTTTCCATTTCGACCTTCAAGCCTATTTTATTGACTATATCTTTGGTCCAATTCTAGAATGTAATATTTTTCAGAATTGTAAGGTGCTGACCTTGAACTATGTGGCCAATGTGCTCTTAGAACCATTTTTGGTTGCAAAAATAAGTCTCTGTCTCTAGAGTATTCATTCATATTAGTAGTGGTGTAACCCAGACGACTGGCTACCAGGCTGTACTTTATACATTTGCAACAATTGATGGATTATCCAGTCCTCTCTTCTGTCTAAGAAGAATTCCTGTTAAGCAGCGATAATTTCACCTGATGTATTACCGTTGTTAACAATGCTGTTTCCTGTCTGCAATTATCATTATAGTACGTGGTTGTATTACATACTTATTGGGGTAAAATAATTTCATAAATCTTGCCAAAAGTTAAAAAGTAAACTACATAAAATGTAAACATCACCTTTTGTCTTTAGTCTTTTTGGAAGGGCAGTTTGTATATAGCAAGACGCTTACTAATTTGTGGGTGGATGTCTATCCCTCCCTAAACTCTACCTTACTCCTCCTTTTAGTAAGCACTCCACATTTCCAGCCATTACCCGCCTGTCCAACCCCTCATTTGCTACCAAATACTAGGCCTCAGAATGCCAAGACCTCTGCAAACTGAGCAGAGATCTCCGCATACATAATATAGGAGAGGTAAAGGTGTTCACATGTAGGTTTGTGAATAACATTTTGTAGTATGTGTCAAGTTACTGTACTACTACTAAACATATGGAAAATGCGGTTTGGGAATACAATTCTATAGTGCCACATGAATGTGTAGAGTGGCTGCCTGAAGCAGGTTTCCAATAGGTCTCATTGTTTGATGACTCAGGCTTTTCATTGTAAATTAAATTTTAGCCTCTTGGCAGAAATTATCCTGAATTGGTATGCTATTTTAGCTTTGTATGAAAATCACAATGAAATGCATTATCTTTGCTGGAAAGTGCTCGATTGTAGTGAGAGAAACTGGGAAATCTAATGTTTAAAACATTTATGCAAACTAAAAAAATGTCATACTCTTTCGATCTATCGAACCATAAATTACGATCTGAGTTGCTGGAATTCTGATTTGGATGTAACCCAATTTTTGCAGTTAGTGCTTTCTGCTTATAGGAGCAGGCAAAATATGTAATGTTTTGTACATTTAACTCTATGGGCCTCATTTACAATGCCCTTGCGCCACTGCAACATCACATTTATCGACGCTCTGATGGCACAATGCCTTGCGCCATATTTACAAGGTGGCGTTAAGCCACTTTTTGTGACTTAATGCCACCGTGTATGTACGGCCCCTTCACACGCATCACTTAGCGTGGCAGGGGCATGCAATGGGTGTTGCTGTGGGTGTTCCACTGCAACTCCCATTGCATTTTGATAATGCCCCAGATTTATGAGGAATCGTAAACCTGAGGCAGCTCCAAAAACGAACGCCACCCCAGGGGTAGCGTTGGATGGCGCAACAAGGAGAAATACTTTTATTTCTCCTCATTTTTGCTTTTTCTATGTGTGCTGCATTTTGCAGCACACTTAGAAGAGCAAAACACCATGAATTATTGTTTATATGTGGGAAATTGTCTCTTCCTGCACACAATCATTCCCTGCAAAGTAGGCGCCCTTGCACTATGGTGCAAGGGTGCCTGCATTGCTGCTAGGCAGCTAAATTGTGTGCCAGCGCTAGAGGAAACACGGGTGTGCTGTAGTTTTGGAAACACGGCACATCACTGTGCTTCTGAAGTGGCGCAGAACGGCGCTGCAAATTTTGGTGCAATGCTGGGCTGCGCCACTTCCTGATAAAGGAGGCCCTAAATGTTTTGTATCTTGTATGAGAATTGATTGCCATTAACTTTTGGAGATTTGCGGAAAGTATTTAAAGCCTGTTTTCATAAAGTACTTTGCTGCTATTGATCTTCTAGAAACAATGCACTTTTTTAGATGTAGTGATCAGTAAGATTGCTTTTTATCTGCTGTTAAACATTATTCTACTCAATGGGTGGTGATTTTCCGATGTATTTTGATAGTATATAGACATGTTGTCTTAATAAAAAATGTATTATTGTTACTAGTAGTAGTATTGTTAGCATTCCCATTAGCATTATTACATTCAGATATTAAGATGGTACTTCTGGGACATCATTAATTTGTACTAAAATAACAATAGTGAAATAATAGTTCCACAGATTATGCCGAATTACGCCACATAGTTAGCGTTTTCTTGCCAATAATGTAGTCAGTCCTATCGCATAATTTGATCCTCTACTGCTGTGTAACGTCAGTGCCGTTGCTAATGCGTTTTTTATAATAACATATAGTTAAAGGGCATTGTAACTAAAATCCGAAGCTCAAAATAACTTAAAACAATACATTTTCAAACAGCTCAAGTTCTTTGCCAGGATTATGCATCATGGTTAAAAAGAATCAAGATACAGTATCAAATGATTAGGATTCCCATTACGGAAGAATCTTGCGCTGCCGAAAGCGATGAGGAAATCCAATTCTAGGTGAGAGGAAATGTGAGTTTGGGAATAGATCAGATATAGGAAGACAATGGGCTGCTTCTATTCCTTGACACCAATCAGAAATGTGAAATAGAATTTAAACGAAGCTGCTATAAATATCTACAATGAAGAAGATTGTTGTCCAACAGCCTTAGCTGAATTTGTTATTCTCACATTCCCCTTCAATTTCCTCCTAGTTTATATAATTTCTAACTTTGACACTATGCTGGCTAGTATTGAAAAAAATCGTCAGTATTTTTCATTACTACAAATATCTTTCGTTGTACAAAATGAGTACTTCAACAGGTGTGTCTAACACACCCACCAAATTTCCAGATGCCTAGCAAAGTAAAGGTCAATGCTAGATTGCCTTAGAAAAGTATAAAGTCCAGCAGCGAATGCGTCCACTTCCTTCTCCGTTGAGCTATACCATGAGAATCATACTGACATCCTCTGAATAATCTATGTGGGAAGCTGTTTTATTAAACGTAATAGAAGGTGAAGGTGGAATGAGAGGTGCAAAGAGAGCAGCTTGAACTAGGAGTGACGGCGCCTGCAGAATCTCACACCGGTCCATGCAGCAGCGCTCTGAACTTTTTACTGCCCACATGCACTCCTCTGAACATGAAGAACTAGCCCTCAGTGGTGAGATTGGCAAGTTTCATTGAGCCATAAAATGCAGTTTGTAACGTAATATACAGTACGAGGACCCGGAAGCACCATCTCAACTGCACAAAGCACTTCCCCCAAGGAGCTATACCCCTCTTAATAAAATATGGGAGGTCAAAGGTGAAATAGGAGTTGAACAATATTTGCCACTGTTGTAGTTACCCTATACGTTGGTCCTTGTCCTGTGACTCCTTCGCATGCAAACAGAAGTCCTATATCTTTGGGAAAAAGACATCCAGCACCTGGACAAATACCAGTTGACATGTATGATTTAGAAACGGTTGAAATGACCTCAGCAATGAAAATCATCCTTTCCTTCCTGAATAGCGTACAGCTCCTGGAAATTACTAAATCTTAACATCCTACTCACAGGGAGTAATAAATGGCAGGGGTCTACTAACCCAACTCATCCCACACCCTGCAAAACCAAACCGTAAGGGCCAGTACCAGAGGTGGGCTACTTATTCTGAAGTCCTTCTTGACTTACTACTTCACAATCTAATGTACCTTACTGAGTTTTAATTAGGAAGGTTTAGTGCTCCTTTCTTAAAATATTTATTCTGCAAAGTATGTTGAAAATGGCAGTGATGTAGTGATGGATTTCCTTGATAACCTTAGAGCTCTAAGTAATAATGAAGACTTCCAGAACAGAGCGACAATCAGACCAGAAACTCGAGCCCATATTTATTCTTTTTTGCACGGGGCAAAAATATAATTGTATTTTGTAAGTTTGTGCCACCTTTGCACAAAATAATTGCTGCAGATGTGCCACAAAAAAAAGTATAAATATGGACCTCAGATTGTCCCCGACCTCAGAGCGGTCTGCCATTCCTTAGCGCCTTCTGCCAATAGGTGAGAATATTATCATGATGAGGTTCTGTATACATGGTTGACATTCTTATGCATTTATCTATACTTCTTTAACACTTGAAGCAAGTCCGCCAGATGCAAATTAAGAGTGAAGACTGTCAGCCCATATCTGGGCAAGGAGTCTGGTTTTTAGAAAATAGAAGCAGGTTAAAAGTGACGTGTGCAAGGAGCGAGGGAACCTCAGAGAGAAAACAGTGGCACACATGGTTTTTATTATGATAGGTCTAATAATGAATAAAGAAAGACTACTTTTTTACTACAGAGGAACAGTGTGAAAAACAGATAAAGCAGAAGAATTATTTGCAGATACGTGAGGCATGAAAAATAGTTAAAAAGATAAAGATGGAGTAAGCATAGGGGAGCAGCATATTCAGTTTTTTAGTTTGTAAAAGAATGAGTGCTGGTGCCTGCTCAGAAGCCCGCGGACGATGTCTTTAAATGCCAGGGCATGGAATATTAAGGCTAATACATCTGGAATTCACCCAGGCTTCTTTAATCCACTCCTGGACACTCAATGCCCCATTATCTCACTCTTATGTGTAATGATGTAACATGGCTCCATGCCAGAACACTGGGCATGGAACCAGCTTGTTCTGAGGTTCTATGATGCAGGGTTCTCTGCAAGACAGTTGATATGCTGGCTGTTGGTTGAGGCTGTAATAAATACCTCTTACCACATATCTTCATCTGGTGTGGATTCACATTATTACACTGGCGACGAGGATGGGATAAAAAGGAACCCAGAGGAAGGGACAGCCTCAACAACAAAAAAGAAGGAAGAGCTTGGATTATTTAAGAGAAAAACGGAGATAACTTACAGAGACGTGCTGGGAGAGGATCGAGCGTCTTGCAGCATGTTCTAGCTTAGAAAAGTGTGAAATTGCAGTTGTAGGGGCTTTGTGGAAAGCTGTTTGAGCATTTACTAAGGATCAAAGTGGTCTCTGGATGCTTCACGACGTCAGAAGGTCAGTGAGCAATTGAAAAAGGACTGTAAGCTGTGGGAATTGTTGGCGGCCATCTTGAGTGTGGTGAAAGGAGAAAAACAAGCCAGAGTGACTGAAGAAAATAGACTGGATGTTTGGTTGCGGCCATTTTGAGTGAGGAAAACGATCCGAGATTGCTCAAAGAGAAAGCAAGCCCAACTGCCTGAAGAAAACGGACTAAATGTTTCGTGGCGGCCATCTTAGATGAGGAAGAAGGATTTTTTTTTATTTTAAAAAAAAAAATGTTTTTGCAGCGCAATTGTTGGAGGACATCGAAGAAGAACATCGACGGTCTATTGGAAGTTGAAACTTAGACGGAGACTGGATAAGGATCACTATATTGGTTTGTGGTCACAGGAATATACATTTCTTTGGAAACTTTATTGCACTTGTGGAATACAAGTATTGGGCGTTGTAAAATGAAGTAAACTGAAAAGGTCGTCTCTGCGGTGACAAACACACCTGAAGACCCGTGTTTGATATAGCGGCATCGTGCTGGGACATACGGTGACTGGGAAACCTTTTGGACTTTAAGTACTTTTAGCAACTAGTAGGGTTTGGAATATATTGTGGGGAAGAAGTGTTTTACACCTCTTGTGAGTATGCAGAATGTTACGGCGCAGCCGTTTTTCTTGTCAGATCCAGGAGAACCGGTTATTAAGTGGAAGAAATGGAAAAAGATTTTTGAGAATTATGCCAGGGTGTGTGGTACGAATTTGAGTGGTGAAAGGAAGCAGGCACTTTTGTTACATTGTTTAGGGGGTGAAGGACAGGAGGTGTTGGAAAATCTACCTCCATTGTCGCAAGCTGATCAGAGGGGGTTGAATGAATATGAAATATGTGCAAGACAACTAGATTTACATTACTTGCCAAAGATTAGTACTATTATGGAAAGGTACCATTTTGGTTTGCGGGAGCAAGGGAAAGAGGAGAGTGTTGAAGAATATATTACGGCGTTACGGAAGTTGGCTTCAAGTTGTAAATTTGGGGCGTTGGTAGAAGAAAGGATTAGAGATCAGTTTGTGCTGAGGTGTTGCAGTGATAAAGTGAGGGAAGAACTCTGGCTAAAGGACGAGCCACCGTTGGATGAGGTTGTTAGTATTGCAAAAAGGGTAGAGCATATGTTAAAGTGTGTTGGAGAACTAAGTAAAGCACATAAAGAAGACAAGGTCAGTGTAAAAGCACAAGAAGTGGAGTGTCAAGTCATACAAAAAGATGAGAAGAAAAAAAAGTATGAGGGTGTCCGTGAGAAAGGTGTTGTAATTGAAAATAGTGCAGAAAAGACACAGGGGAATAGGAGGTTTGCAACACCTTTTCAAGGAAATTGCTACAGATGTGGAAGATTTGGACACATGGCTAATGCAAGTGAGGGTCCTGCTAATAGGATTACTTGTAATGTTTGCGGAAAAAGAGGACATTTTGGGAAAAATTGTAGGATGAGGAATAGGAGAGATTCTAGATCAGAAATAAAGGAAGTCAGTTTTCAAGTTAGTGAGAGTGAGGTGGAACATCCCTCTGAATGGGTTTTGGTGGGGGATGTTAGAGTCAAAATGAAATTTGATTCGTGCTCTCACATCACGTTTCTCTCAAAGGATCTTTTTATGAAGAATTTTCAAGGAAGGAAGAAACTGTTCAAACCTAATATTAAACCTACGGGTTATGGTGGGTTGCCAATTAAGTTATTAGGTTATTTTGATGACTGCATTGAGTACAATGGTAGGTTCACTGATGCTAGGATTTATGTTGCTGAGAGGGGTGATAATTTGTTGAGCTGGAGTCATCAAGCACGTTTGGGTGTCATTCTCAATCCTAATGCACATCCATCTGTTCAGGTACAATCTATTGAGGGTGACGAAAACAAGTTTGTGAGAGCTTTTGGTGAATTGTTCAGTGACACCTTGGGGTGTTTAAAGGGGTACAATCACCATATTAAGTTGAAACAGGGCGCAGTACCAGTTGTGGCAAAAGTTAGACGCATTCCCATTTGTGTCCAAGACGCTGTACAAAAAGAGATAGATAAATTGTTGTCCACTGGTGTTATACAGCCTGTAGAGGCAACGGAGTGGTTAGCTCCCATTGTTGTGGCACGTAAACCAAATAATGAAATCCGTCTATATGTGGATCTTCGTGCCTTAAATAAAGAAGTGGTGGTTGACAAGTTCCCACTTCCCAATATTGAGGAATTAGTATCATCGTTGGATGGTGCTTGTTATTTTAACACTCTGGATATGGCATCAGCATACCATCAGGTTCCGTTGAGTAAAGAGTGTCAAGAATTAACGGCTTTTATTACGCCAATGGGGGCCTTCAAGTTTTTGCCTATGCTGTTTGGGCTGGTTTCTGCGGCCTCAGTGTTCCAGAGGATTATGGAAGATCTTTTTAAAGGCATTTCAGGCGTAAAGTGCTACCAGGACGATGTATTAATATGTGGGAGAGACGTGAGAGAACATGATGAGAGGGTGCATGCTGTGCTTAAAAGGATGCTTGATGCTGGGTTATCTCTTAGGCGAAGCAAATGTAAATTTGGAGTCACTGAACTCGACTATTTGGGTCATCATATTTCACGGCAAGGGGTGAGTCCTAAAAAGGATTTGGTGGACATTATCGAAATGTTAAAAGAACCGTGTACAAAAGATGAGGTTTCTTCATTCTTAGGTATGGCAGAATTTTATAACAAATTTATACGAAATTTTGCAGATAAGACAGTAAATCTAAGGAAGTTGATGTGTAAGAATGCAGAGTTTGTTTGGACGGAAGAGTGTGGTACAGAATTTAAACAAGTAAAAAATTAGCTCAGGAATGCACCAAACTTACAAGCTTTTGTACCTAGGAATCCCACTTTCATTGTTACTGATGCGAGTATAAAGGGGCTGGGTGCTCTTCTTTTTCAGATCAGGAAGGGCCAAGAGGTGCTAATAGCTTGTGCTTCAAGATGCTTGAAAGGGGCAGAGATAGGGTATTCTGTTATAGAGAAGGAAGCGTTGGCAATTTTCTGGGCCATAAACAAGTTCAGAAAATTTGTGTGGGGATCTTCTTTCGTAGTCAGGTCTGATCATAAACCCCTGAAAGAAATTTTTGAGAAGAAGGGTTTGGACTCAATTTCCTCGAGGATCAGGAGATGGGTCATTTCCTTACAGGAGTATAACTTCATGTTTGAATACATTCCGGGAAAGACAAATGTAACGGCAGACTGTCTGTCGAGATTGGTGGAGGTGGTAGGGAATGATAAATCTCAGGATGAAAATGATCAATGTGATGCTGAGTGTGGCATAAGAGTTTGTGATGTTACGCTGGGGCTGTAAAGGAAGATGAATGAAGGGATGAGTTGCAAAAGGATAGTGAATTGTGTTCTGTGATGTCTCTTTTGGAACAGCATAAGTCTCGAAGTCTGGTTAAACCTTGGTCGTTAGTTGCGAATGAGTTAGCCGTTGTTGATGGTATTCTAATGAGGGGCACCAGAATGATTCCCCCATTGAGTTTGAGAGAAGTCATCGTGAACATGGCTCATGAAGGGCATATGGGCATTTCTAAAACCAAAGAGCGCATCCGTCAGGATTTCTGGTGGCCTGGATTAGATTTGATGGTGGAACGTACTGTTAGGGAGTGTACACCTTGTCAAGCTAGTGATAAGGTGCTCAAACCAATATGTTCACCTATGGTTTGTAGAAGTTTACCAAAAAGTCCATGGGATGAATTAGCTATCGATATTGTGGGGCCATTGCATGGAGAACATCAGACTCCTTACCTGTTGGTGTTGCTGGATTTTTATTCACGATGGGTGGAGGTGAGTTTGGTGAGAGAGATCACTTCTCAATCTGTGATCAGTTTTTTAGAATCTGTGTTCAAACGCGAGAGTTTTCCTAACTCTATTCTTTCTGACAATGGTCCGCAGTTCTGTTCTGCTCAGATGGAGGAGTATTTTGTAAAATGTGGAATTGTACATAAAAAAATTGCGTTATATCATCCAGAGGCGAATGGTGCTTTGGAGAGATTTAACAGGACTTTAAAAGAGAGTATACAATTAGCAAAGGTAAACTGTTTAGATTGGAGAAAAGAACTGCAGGGTCGTATAACAGCTTACAGGTACACTCCTCATGCATCAACGGGGAAGACTCCTTTTGAACTGCTCAGGGGAAGGTCTCCAAATACTTGTTTGTGTCCTGGCTGGATGGTTGCTGGGAAGGGTTTGAAAAACAATGGTATTGGGGAATGGAGAGACAAAGAAGTGTCTCTGCAAAGCAAAAGGAAGATTTATGTTGATAAAAGGAATAATGCGAAAGTTAAAAATTTTGAGGTTGGAGATAAAGTAAAGGTCAAAGCTGTTGGGTGTCAAAATTGGTCAAAATATACCTCTCCAAAAACTATCATTAAGCTTTTTAAAAATGCTGTCAAGACGGATGATGGTCGCATCTGGAATCATAATCGTGTAGCACATTTTGGGGGGTGTGGTGTGGCCGACAGGAGAGATGATACTTCTTATTGTTTTCCCTCTGACATTGATTTAAGGTCTGATCATACTCGTAGGAGTGTCAGAACACGCAGGTTTCCTTTACAATTGCGTGATTTTGTGTAGTTCTTTCTACCCTCTTTTTCTTTCTGTTCAAATGTGTTTTTGTTCTCATGTTACTTCTGTTCTAATGTAAAGAGGAAGAAGTGTAATGATGTAACATGGCTCCATGCCAGAACACTGGGCATGGAACCAGCTTGTTCTGAGGTTCTATGATGCAGGATTCTCTGCATGACAGTTGATATGCTGGCTGTTGGTTGAGGCTGTAATAAATACCTCTTACCACATATCTTCATCTGGTGTGGATTCACATTATTACATTATGGATTCCTGCTTTCTTTCGGAAATGTCTGAAGAGGAAAAAAAGAAGTGATGGTCCCTAAAAATGAGTAATAGTCATACAATATGTTGTTCTTTTTATAGATTTCCAAAATGTTAGAAAAAGAAGAAGCACTGGAGGCCATTTTTCTCGTAGTCACTGATGTTTTTGCACAATCACATAATTCACAACCAACATGTGTTTCACCCCATATGGCGTGCACGCCTGGGGCTTTTTCCAGGCTGTTTATGTATTCCATAAAATGAGAAACAAAAGTATGATTCACAATGACATCATCAATATTCAGAACAATCATTCATTATATCCAGACACTCAGTATTTCCAACAGACGATGCATTTCCAAAGAGTCAAATGGACAGTAAACATACAACATGAAGACAAACAAGAAGAACAAACATAAAAAAATAGAAATCTAGAAAATGTTAACATTAATCAACAAAGGATATTCCAATCATTTGTTCATTTAACCAGTGTGTAAATAGGTTCCAAATATGATGATTTATCTTTTAGACGTCCAAACCTAGAACAATGTGTACCTATCAAATCAACATTGTGCATCTGTGCTAGTGTACATGCAAAGAACTATAGTACATATATGTCATTTCATATTGGGTGATATCAAAGAAACCGAAAGAAATGTGTGGTAGTTTCAAATTGAGGACACCAGTGCCACAAAGGTATCTGAAAGTAGGGTGACAGACAATGCTTTTCAAAAAAAGTTCAGGGAACATAGTGCCAAGCTATGCCTACAGAGAAACTGTTATAAAAGCAGGTCTTCAAATTCAGTCCACAAATGAAGAAGGCAAAGTCAAATATTAGAATGAATTGTAAATTATTAATGGCATGCCCGAAAACAAAAATATCCTATCTATGAGATAACTGCTGGTCTTGTCTAGATATTGTTGCCAAACCAGGCACTGCACAGGAGCGGATCCCTTATTCAGCCTCTCCTAAGATTTTGTCAGGTTTGACTCTGATCATGATGGGGACAGCAACATCGTAAACACTAGCGTGCATCATGCGCAATCCAACTTCTCTAACATCAAGGGGGACACATTGCCAGAAATACCAATGCACATAGCACACTAATTGCAATATTCTCCCTCACCTCAGAAAGGAATTTGTGGCTTCATAGGCACTTCTAGATACCAGGACCAAAATCCTGAAAGCACGGAGGCCTTGCGAGACTCAGGATCCATGTTGGGTGTGGCTGGCTGCACCTGCCTATTTAAACAGCACCCAGCCAGCAAGGAACGGTTGTCGTTCCTGCCATTGACCTGCAGAGAGCTCCCCTCAGGTCTTCAGCTTAACTCTTCTTGACTGCAACATCTTCCTGCTGCCATTCTTTGGGACATTGACCATTCCGCTGCACATCTGACAACAACCTGAAAAAGAAAAAAGAGAACCAGATTTATACAACACTAAAGCGATAACGCAATGTGTGCAGATGTAGTGTACTAGTGTACTCATCTTGATTGTGTGTGAGGTCCAAGTTGACCGAAGTGTAGATATCTAGGTGCAACTCCAGCAGAGACTTGTAAGATCTTATTGCACACGCTGGCCAAAGACAAACTTCTAGCAATTAACAGTGTCAATCGGCTAATATACCTAAAGCATAGACTAATGCATCACTGTAACATGTTGTGTTGAACATTGTTATAAAGTGTAATATGTTATGCCACCTTGATTACAGCAAATGTATTCTAATTCTTGACATGAAAGTTTAGATACTAAACTATATAGGGTCATAACTATGCAACAAGCTGTTTTACTTATGTTGAGTTAATCACTTGATAACTTAATATTATTGTCAATGCATTGCATTATTGCCCATTGTCTAAAGCTACGCATCACAGCCAGCATAGCTGTGGTATGTACAATGCTCATCGATATACATAGAATGATATGTTACATTCCTCATGTGTTAGAGAGACACCCCTTGATCACAACTGTTATATGTGATCCTAAAGGTATTACCGATTCCAGTGATTACCATATACCATTTCCCAGGAACTCCATTGTGAGACAACAGGTAGTCCAGGTTGGAAAGAGGGAATAATCAGGTACTCCAACTCTCTATGGGAAAGAAGAAGGTAGGATGATTGGGGTATGCTCTTTCTTTCACACAACATTGAACTCACTACTGTGCCTTCCTGCCTACAGAAAACTGGAAGGAGGGTTAATATCCACAGATGGGCTGCCAGGAGAGGCCACAGATAGTGCAGTTAACTGGAGCAGTGTCTCTTATTCCCCATTACCCTTTCCCCTATTGGATTAGAGCTGCCTAGGCATTTTCGCATTGCCGTGTGATTTGTACCAGGTGGTGGAGTTGGGACTCAGCATCTCATACTAGAGATCACTATGGGAACCGCAGGTAAGTGTCTTGTAATAACTTGGTTTATGGTACAGAAAAATCCAAAATAACAATACGAAAGAACAAACTATCTAGAGGTAATTTGAAGGGAGAATCAAAAACAAGCAAACACAAAGAGGAAAACGTTACGGGACTTAAATGATGGGAAACGCTTGCCTTCTGGGTCCAAGGAGTCTGTGGCAGGAAAGCTGTATAATACAAAGGAGGAGTGTGTTGCATTAGTCCCTCTGGTCATCTGAAAGTATTTCTTAGATGGCCTGCTTAAAACGTGTGCAGGGAGTGGTCCATTAGTGGTTAAAGGTGAGAGTGATGGAAGAAACATAGGATATAAATGGCGTTAAAAATAATGCTAAAAATGGGGCAGTGAAATGTAAATTACACAATGCCATTTTTGCGGGCCTCTGCGTGGGAATGCCCCCCTTGCATTCATTATGCCTGGCGCAGTCATAATGTGGCGCAAGGGGTTACAAAGTGGTTCATGCCACTTTGTAAATATGGCAAAGGAGAATGGCCTCCTTAATGCCACATTACTGTAAACAAATGACACTACTGTGGTGCTAAGAGGTGCTAGGGCCTTGTAAATCTGCCCCATAGTTTGGCCTGCAATATACCATATTGGGGTGCAGTCGACTGAGACACATATGGAGAAAGAAACCATATGCTTAGACATCACATGTGTCAGGGTGGGCGCCCATCTAACGTACTACATACCAAAATGCCTGCATTTCTGTGACATATACTATACCAGGTCATGGGCCCGCCTTCCCAGCTGTGTAGAACACCAATGGTGACACTACCTAGGCAGAGCAAAGGGACATGTAACAAGCTGTAAACCCACTCTGTGCTTGACCCAAGACTGCAGCTCTGATTTGGCCTATCATCTAACCTTTCCTCACCAGTCATCAACCTCAGAACAGTGCAGCCTGTACATGTTCATGTAAGCATACCAACTAGAGACCTGTCGGCCCCTGGGTAGAACTTGGAGCCCCCCCCCCGACTGTGAGAAGAAGGAGAGAGGGTCCCCATCCCTCCCATGGTTGCTGAAATTGAGAGCCAACAGCAAGAACCATGGGATGCATCAGAACCAAAATTGATAAACAAATCCCCCACTATCTCTTCCTTTCCACCACCTCAGAATTCTCCTCTGCCCTGAGACCAGAAGACTATACTGCCAACCATAGCGGCACCCCCCGTGGATAAACTCCAGGAAATATGTGACTCTCATGTGGCCATTGAACACTGCCTGAGGGTCAATACAACATACATCAGCTTCCTTAAGGATGACCGGCTCAAGTTCGATGACAAGGCCAAAAATAAGGAGATGACACTCTCCACTCTGTGACCATGCCAATCGAAACACACTGCGCAAATTGCTATGCCGACAGATATATCAGTTCCAAGCACGCACGGATGATGTGTAAGGGAGGGCCCGAAAAAATAATGTACATATTATGGGTGTAGCAGAGGGCACAGAGGGTCTCCAAGTCACTCAGTATATAGAGGACTGGCTCCAGATTGTAGTGGCCCGATGGTCTTGTCTGATCTGTTTACAGTCGAGAGAGCATTCTTAACTACAAGGACTGGGGCACACTGCTGCAAGATGCTCATGATAAAACACCCATCTTCATGAAAAATGCAATGCTTTCTCTGTTCCTGTGGTCCTAGACTAAGCCCTAGCAATCCAGCATATACCTTCCTACTTTCAAGAAGTGAAAGACACCTGCACACAGCTGTTCTCATGCATGCACTGCTGTTCCCATCCAAAGTCAAGGTGAATCATGGTCAGTGAACCATTTTTTTTCAATCAATCAATCAGGGATTGGTAAAGCACAGCTACTCACCCATGAGGCTCTCAAGGTGCTGGCGGGGAGGGTGGGTGCTGAGGATCAGTCTAAGAGCCAGGTCTTGAGGTCCTTCCTGAACTGTGACAGGGTGGAGGATTGCCTGGGGTAGATGGGGAGGGTGTTCCATGTCTTGGCGGCGATGTGGGAGAAGGCTCTTCCTCCGGCTGTGGTTTTCTGGATGCAGGAGACGTTGGCGAGGGCCTGGTCGGGGAGCAGAGTTGTCTGACAGGAGTGTAGAAGGAGAGTCTGCGGTTGAGGTACGCTGGTCCAACGTCATGTAGGGCCTTATAGGTGTAGGTCAGGAGTTTGAAGGTGATTCTCTTGTCGATAGGCAACCAGTGTAGGTCTCTCAGATGGGCAGAGGTGTGGCTATGTCGAGGGGCGTGCTTGATGAGACGGGCGGAGGGGTTCTGGATGTGTTGTAGTCTTTTTTGGGTCTTGGTGGTGGTTCTGGCATAGAGCGCATTGCCGTAGTCGAGGTGGCTGCTGACGAGGGCCTGGGTGACTGTTCTGGCTGCGGTAGGGATCCACTTATAGATTTTACAAAGCATGTGCAGGGTGTGGAAGCATCCCGATGAGACAGTGCTCACCTCTTGGTCCATTGAGAGCAATGAGTCTAAGATCATGCCCTGGTTGCGGGCGTAGTCAGTGGGGGTGGGGACATTTTTGAGGGCGGTGGGCCACCAGGAACCATTCAAGGCAGAGGGTGTGGAGCCGAGGATGAGGACTTCTTCTTTTGTCTGATTTCAGTTTGAGGCAACTGTCTTTCATCCAGGCGGCAACTGCTTTCATTCGTACGTGGAGATTGTTCTTGGCGGTGATCGGATTGTTGGTGAGGGAGACTGTTAGACCTGACAGCCTTGGGGTGGTCACCCCAAACTTTTTGCCTGCCTCCCTCCACTTTTTGGACACTGTTTGTGCTGGTTTTAGATCACTGGTCACTTTACCACTGCTAACCAGTGCTAAAGTGCATGTGCTCTCTCCCTTAAAACATGGTGACATTGGTTAATACCCAATTGGCTTATTTAATTTACTTCTAAGTCCCTAGTAAAGTGCACTATGGGGGTCATTCTGACCCCAGCAGTCAAGGACCGCCGGGGCCAGGGTCGGCGGGAGCACCGCCAACAGGCTGGCGGTGCTCCGCAGGGCATTCTGACCGCGGCGGTATGGCCGCGGTCAGAACAGGAAAACCGGCGGTGTCCCGCCGGTTTTCCGCTGCCCTGCTGAATCCTCAAGCTGCGCCGCCATGGGGATTCCGAAACCCCATACCGCCATCCTGTTCCTGGCGGTTCGCCCGCCAGGAACAGGATGGCGGTATGGGGTGTCATGGGGCCCCTGGCATGGCATGGGCACTGCAGGGGCCCCCGTAAGAGGGCCCCACAAAGAATTTCAGTGTCTGCTTAGCAGACACTGAAATTCGCGACGGGTGCACCTTTCCCACTCCGCCGGCTCCATTCGGAGCCGGCTTCCTCGTGGGAAGGGGTTTCCCGCTGGGCTGGCGGGCGGCCTTCTGGCGGTCGCCCGCCAGCCCAGCGGGAAACACAGAATCACCGCAGCGGTCTTCAGACCGCGGAGCGGTGTTCTGGTGGGGGAACTCTGGCAGGCGGCCTCCGCCGCCCGCCAGAGTTAGAATGACCCCCTATATGTGCCCAGTGCCTGTAGATTAAATGCTACTAGAGGGCCTGCAGCACTGATTGTGCCACCCACTAAAGTAGCCCCTTAACCTTGTCTCAGGCCTGCCATTGCAAGGCCTGTGTGTGCAGTTTCACTGCCAATTCGACTTGGCGTTCAGAATTACTTGCTAAGCCTCAAACTCCCCTTTTTCTACATATAAGTCACCCCTAAGGTAGGCCCTAGGTAACCCATAGAGCAGGGTGCTGTGTAGACAAAAGGCAGGACATGTACCTGTGTAGTTTACATGTCCTGGTAGTGTAAAACTCCTAAATTCATTTTACACTGCTGTGAGGCCTGCTCCTTTCATAGGCTAACATTAGTGCTACCTTCATATACTGTTTGAGTGGTAGCTCCTGATCTGAAAGGGGTAACAATGTCATATTTAGTATGGCCAGAATGGTAATACAAAATCCTGCTGACTGGTGAAGTTGGATTTAAGATTACTATTTCAAAAATGCCACTTTTAGAAAGTGAGCATTTTCCTGCACTTAAATCCTTCTGTACCTTACAATCCACGTCTGGCTGGGTTAGTTGACAGCTCCCTTGTGCATTCACTCAGACAAACCCCAAACACAGGATGCTCAGCCTCCCTTGCATACATCTGCATATTGATTGGCTCTTTCTGGGCTGGGAGGGTGGAGGGCCTGACACTTACATGTCAAAGCACAGTAGCCTGCCCTCAAACAAAGGACTGCTACACCCCCTACTGGGACCCTAGCAGACAGCATGGAACTGAAAGGGGACCATATGCACTTCTAAGCCACTCTTCGAAGTCTCCCCCACTTCAAAGGCACATTTGGGTATTTAAACAGGGCCTCTGGTCCTACTAACTCAGACACTTCCTGGAGAAGAACCCTAAACCAGAACCTGCAACATGCCAAGGCGAACTGCCTGGCTGCCCAACTGACTCACCTGATTGCTTTCTGAGAAGGACTGCTGTCTTGCTGTTGCCCTGCTCCCTTGCTTCCCTCTCGCTGTGCTGAGAAGTGCTCTCCAAGGGCTTGGATAGAGCTTGCCTCCTGTTCCCTGAAGTCTCAGGACCAAAAAGATTTATATCCTGCAAAAAGAACTCCTTGTGCCGCAAAAGTCGACGCACAGCCTGCAAGAAACTACACACAGCCTGCATGCCGAACGACGCAGCCAGCCTTCACAAGGAGAAGATCGATGCAGCGTCTGCGTAGCGACCGGAAATTTGATGCACGGCCCACTGGGTCGATGGAAAGCCAATCCGAAATGATGCAGCCCGACTTACTGAGTAGAATCGACGCAGCACCTGCCATACATTAGAAATTTCCACGCAATGCCCACCGGATCGATGCAGCCCCTGTGACTTTGCCCTACAAGCGCCGGATTTCAACGCCTCATCCCTGGGGCGCCGAAAACCCCACAACCCGAAGAGGATCCAAGTCCAAGCACCGGAAATCGATGCAAAGCCTTCCCTGCGTGAAAATTAAACTACACATCGCTGGGTGCGTTCCGAGAGCACACCTCGCTGTTTTCCACACATCTCCTCCTCTGCGGTTCCTTGCCGAGATTTTGAACGCAAACCAGGTACTTTGTGCTTGCAAGAGACATTTGTTGCTTATAAGAGACTAAAGACACTTTGTATCATTTTTACCGTGATAATTCAACATGTACTTATTGCATCTTAATCGTTTTGACATGCATCAGAAAAATATTACATCTTTTTCTAAACACTGTGTGGTGTTATTGCATGATTTATTGCACAAATACTTTACACATTGCCTTCTAAGTTAAGCCTGACTTCTCAGTGGCAAGCTACCAGAGGGTGGGCACAGGATAATCTGGATTGTGTGTGACTTACCCTGACTAGAGTGAGGGTCCTTGCTTGGACAGGGGGTAACCTGACTGCCAATCAAAGACCCCATTTCTAACATTGGTGATCAGCGATGAGGATAGGACTTGTATTTGTGCAGTGACATACAATAGCTAAGTGTTCACTACCTACCCACAGTTGAAGGTCAACTTGATTCTTTATATTTTTCCGCAATTTCATTTTCTACCTGACATTTATAACTAAATCCTCACTCAACATGTCTCTTGCTGGGTCTCAAGCTGGAGATGAAGATTTCGACCTAGTCATGCTAGAGACATATACTGTGAAACAGCTGAAAGGGTTCTGCAGGGATATGGAAGTACCCACCCAAGGGTCCTCTAGAAAGGAGCCATTCCAAATGGCACTGAGGGCCTGGGCACAAACCCATTCAGAGGAGGATGCTGAGGAGAAGGAGCAAGAGGAGGGCCACTAGAGGATTTTTTGCCATTATTGGAGGATGTTACCAATGTGATTGTGCCCCCTGGCAAACCAGGGAGCAGTGTCTCTGACCATGGCCTGACCACAGAGGAAAGGAAGGAGGAAAGAGAATTCCAATTACAAATGCCAAGGTTAAAAATTGAAGCTCAACGGGAGGAGAGGAGGGCAGAAAGAGAAGCACAAGCAGATGAGAGAGCCTTGGCTGAAAATAAACTTTTGTTGGCTCATGAACTGAATCTCAAGGAGCTGGATATCAAGACAAGACAGTCTGAGTCCAGCAGTGATGGTGGCAGCAAACATGCAGGACCTGTTGGGGAAAAGAAGGTTTGTATACCCAAAAGTGTAGTGCTAAGTTATGTGATGGGAGATGACATTGATAAGAGGTTGGCTGCTTATAAACTTGCACTAAGGGCTCATAGGGTCTCTGAGGAGCAATGGGGGCAGACTTGTGGTTTTATGTACCAGTAGTGGGGAGGGACACACTTCTTACACTAGATCCACAAGATCAAAATGTCTGTGCACCCATGAAAGCTGCTTTACTTGCCAAGTTTGGGCTGACTCCTGAGAGATACCATCAGAGGTTCAGGGACAGCACCAAACTATCTACACAAACTTGGGTAGACTGTTTTGATTTCTCCAATAAGGCACTAAATGGATGGGTGCGGGGCAGCAAAGTAAATGATTACAAAGGATTATATGATTTGATTCCGAGGGATCATATGCTCAGTATTTGTTTTACAAAGTTGCACCAGCACTTAGTAAACAGTTAAACAGTAAGCTGACTGATCCTAGGAAGCTTGCTGAGGAGGCAGACCTCTGGGTTAGCACCAGAGTGTCCAGAAAGGTACCTGGGGGAGACACCCACAAGGGAGGTCAGGGTTCCCAACAGAAGAAAGGAGGGGGGGAACTTAAACATAAGGAGTTCTCCAAAGGTCCCCAAAGAAATTCCCAAGGGGGTGATGGTACCCAGTCCCAACCTGGTTTGAGAAAAAGCCAGGGTACTTTGATAAAAAGCAAGGGAAATGTATCTCCAAATGCTTAGAGTGCTTCAAGCATTGACACTCTAAGGGTGACTCCCAGTGTGCCATGAGGGCACATCCTCCACAGAGGGCAGACACCCGGGTTAGCTAGTGTAGCGCTTGGGGGAGGAGATAGTCCCAGTTAGCTTTGGGGAGCAGATAGAGGTGTCACTAGTGTTAGCGCGTCAGACCTTCATAAGTAAACTTACAAGGGGATGCGAACAGGTCGATTAACCTTTTGACTCGCAATTAAGAAGTTCTTACCATAGTTCCAGTACATAATCAATTATCAATTACACAATAATCAACAATCATTAGCAATCAAGAAGATCAATAATCAATGGAGTCACTAAGGGCCAGATGTAGCAAACACTTTGCGACTCGCAAATGGCGAAAATCGCCGTTTGTGAGTCGCAAATGCGTGTTTGCTATGTAGAAATGCATTTTGTGAGTCGGAACCGACTAGCAAAATGCATTTCCGAGTCGCAAATAGGAAGGGGTGTTCCCTTCCTATTTGCGAGTCGCACTGGTATGCAATTCCATTTGCGACCGCGTACGCGGTCGCAAATGGAGTCGCAGTTACCATCCACTTGAAGTGGATGGTAACCCACTCGCAAACGGGCTTCCCCTTTGTGACTGGACCCAAAATTATTTTTTCAGAGCAGGCAGTGGTCCAAGGGAACACTACCTGCCCTGAAAAAATCCGAAACAAAAGTTTTTTTTTTTTTTTCTAAGTGCAGCTCGTTTTCCTTTAAGGAAAACGGGCTACACTTGGAAAAAAAAAATGCTTTATTGAAAAGCAGTCACGGACATGGAGGTCTGCTGTTCCCAGCAGGCCTCCATCCCCGTGAGTGCCCTGAGTCGCTATGGAGTCGCAAATTGCGACCCACCTCATTAATATTAATGAGGTGGGTCTTTGCGACCCCTTTCTGCATAGCAAATTGCGACTTGCAATTTGCGAGTCGCACCGACTCGCAAATTGCAAGTCGCAATTTGCTTCTTTCCTACATCTGGCCCTAAATGTCACACACCATGACCTTTCAGCCATGAAGAACCACACCTTTAGTAAACGTTTAGTAAGTTTATTTCCCTATATGAACAATGCTAAGGTCATGTAGATTAATCTCAAAATCAAATGAAACACATATAAAAACAGGACTGGTTGTCCAAAGCGGCGGAAGAAACGCAATCTAATCAAAGCTTGAACCACAATACATTCTAGAGCTACTGTGCAAATCAATAACAAAGTCAGCTGTGACAAGGATATAACATACATGGAATTCAGCAAGGTAATTCATCAATCATTAGTCCTTATAATTGTCAGTAAATTGTGAGGGCCCTTAAATAACTTCAGATTGGCATCAGCATGTTGGGCTTCATGCAAAACAATTTAGAAACATGAATTTGGAAAAACATCTAACTAAGGATCTATCAAAACAGGGCAGTTGGTACCTAGAAAGAAAAAGCATAAATTGCATAACAGTCACATTTCATTATATATACCTATCCTCGTATGGGTCAGCAAAACAGAATCAGCCTTCGTCATCAGTCGATCAGCAATGCATCAGGATCTCCGTCAGAGAATATGAGCCTAATGTCGTATGAATCTTTCCTAAAGTCTCTTCTTCTCCTCTCAAGTCTCTCTAGATGTCAAGTTTCAAGTCTGAGACTTTTCCCCTCTGTGGCATTGTTATATCAAAGTCAACTAAACTGTCCCCTAATTCCCCATTGGCCAGTTAATCGTATGTTCATACTTTACCCAATAATGTTTCTATACCAAATCTATGAATTCTAATATTTCGCTATTCACATGCAGTTGATTGATCCTCTTTAAGATGTACTCATCATCCGGCTTGTCAGGTAACAATATTGATGCATCTTCAGCTCCAGTCAGTATCTTCATTGTTCTTGTTCTGGGAACGTCAGTCTCACACACATTACACATAAAATGTTACACTAGCAAGAACATCATCTCCTTGCAGTCGGTTCTCACGAAAAGCTTCTGTTAAGCACTTTTAACAAGACAATGGACATTTCACAGTTTAATTCACTCGATCAGCATTTTCATTAACCGTTAAGAAATACAGCCTCTGCATGAAATTTAGGAAAATAAGCCAAGACACTCGCTAAGTTAAGGCCTACAATTTATAAAGCTAAAGCATACTTCATAATCCTTAATATGACATATTACTGCATTAATCTAGTACATTTTCAATATTTCATGAGTATTAATCATTAATTAGTACATTTCATGAACACTGGTTGCCGTTTTTCGAGGTCACATTTTCAAATGCGTGCATTATTTTTCTACGTTAATTCATTTTCCACATAAACTCATTATTCAAAATACATAAACACTTATTAATAATTTCTAATTAAAAAATCTGAGCTAGCAATCCCTCCTCTGATGACTAAATGTGTCATCACACTAATTACCACCCACAAACTTTTACGATTCAATTTCTTCATAATTTTGTCTATCCCTTGAATTTTCCCTGTAACATTTTTCCCTTTTCTTTTCTTCCCTCCTCTCATTATGCTTAAACCTTTTCAATTTAATCCTTTTGCATAATTTGTATAATCCCCATTTGTAAATTAGACAAACCATGACAATTAATATCCCTCATAATATTTTCAATAGTACCCCATTCCAAATGTTGCTGAGCCAATTTCCCACTAAAGCAAACCCTTTGCCAACCTTTTCCCAAACACCTGGTTCGTTCAATTCTTTCAAATCAAAACTTGCATTAGTCAGATTAGTAAGTAAAGGCCAGATGTTCAAAGCAGGTTCCACGTCGCAAACAGTGAAGTTCTCTGTTTGCGATGTGCAAAATGCACTTTTCAATGCACAAACCTCGTTTTGCTATTCGGTAACCTGGTTACCAAATCGCAAAATGGGTTTGCGAGTCGCAATTAGGAAGGGGTGTTCCCTTCCTAATTGCGAGTCGCAGTGCAATGCAGGATTGGTTTGTGACCGCGAACGCAGTCGCAAACCAATTGCAGTTTGCACCCTTTTGAAATGGGTGCTAACCAATGCGCAAAAGGGAAGGGGTCCCCATCGGACCACTTCCCCGTTGTGAATGGCACTGCAAATTTTTTTACAGAGCAGGCAGTGGTCCTTTGGCCAATGCCAGCTCTGGATAAATAAAACGAAAACGTTTCATTTTTCGTTTTTGTAATGCATCTTGTTTTCCTTTAAGGAAAACGGGCTGCATTACAAAAAAAAAAAAATGCTTTATTAAAAAGCATGCACAGACATGGTGGTCTGCTGTCCGCAGCAGGCCACCATCCCTGTAAGGGCCGCCATTCGCAAGGGGGTCGCAAATTGCGACCCACCTCATGAATATTCATGAGGTGGACATTTGCCCCCCTTGCGATTCGCAGATGGTGTCAGGGACACCATCCAACATTCTGAATTGTGACTCACAATTTGCGGGTCGCAATTCAGAATGTTCCTACATCTGGCCCTAAGGGGCTCATTCTGAGCCCGGCGAGCGGCGGGCACCGCCGAAAGACCACACCGCGGTCAATAGACCGCGGGGGTCATTTTGACTTTCCAGCTGGGCCGGCGGGCGGTTGCCAGAAGATCGCTCGCCGGCCCAGCGGGAAAGCCCCTGCAACGAGGAAGCCGGCTCCGAATGGAGTCAGCGGAGTTGCAGGGGTGCGACGGGTGCAGTAGCACACGTCGCGATTTTCACTGTCTGCATAGCAGACAGTGAAAATCTTTGTGGGGCCCCACGACACCCGTTCCCGCCATCCTGTTCCTGGCGGGTTTTACCGCCAGGAACAGGATGGCAGGAAGGGGGTCGGAATCCCCATGGCGGCGCTGCTTGAGGATTCTCTGGCCCAGGGGAAATCCGGCGGGAAACCGCCGGATCCCCTTTTCTGACCGCAGCTTTAACGCCGCGGTCAGAATGGGCACTGAAGCACTGCCAGCCTGTTGGCGGTGCTTCCGTTGCCCGCGGCCCTGGCGGTTTAGGACCGCCAGGGTCAGAATGAGGGCCTAAGTCTCTTATCTCTTTACTATTGTCAGGTATATATGATCAACAATGCCTAGAATTAATCATTCTACAGACTCTGCCATCCTTCGCTAAAAGAATGTCTAAAGCAAGACGATTTTGAAGAGTTATAGCTCTATCAGCAGCTAATTCAATATCTATCAGGAGTATAGCCCCTGAAAAATTTGTCAGCATGTTATCTACAATAGTAGACAACTTTTGAATATTAATCGAATTCAGGATGACTCCCTCTGAAGGAATCACCGCACCAAATATATTTTCCACTAACTCAGAGGAGGACTCCCTCCTCTGTCTCTTATGATGTAATTCAGTCACTTTTGGAAACTTTTTCAAATCCTCCATTTGCTAAATCTTTTGGAAAACTATTCCCAAATAACCTGTCCCATACCATCCTCTTGGAAGACGGTAATAAGCATTAAGTCCACAAATATAGTAAATCCCTGGAATTGCAGGTTCTTGTACATTCAACATAAATGTCCATTTACTCTGAAACAAAAACACATGCCTGCATTCACTCGTACCCACAAATAAAATGTCAGTGCATGATTTAAGCCTATATATACAAAGCTTTCCTACGTGTTGTGCATCTAAAGCTAATTTCCCTTGCATTTTAATTGCACTATAAGCATAATCATTCTTGTAAGTCCTTTTCTCTAAAACTTTCTCTAATTTCTTCTTTAACGCCTTTCTCCTATCATCAGTGTGATCTAAGAAGCTCATCTCTAAAGGTGTAAGCAAGCATGTCAGATTGTTGCGATGCCCATAAGCTGTGCCAATTGTCAATGTAGGTTCAAAGAATCCTCCAACTAATACAATGTCATTATCGTTAGCTACCTTCCTCAAATTTCTAATTAAAGGAATAAACGAAAACACGACATCCTGATTTGAATAGAAGTACTGAATATACTCCTGGTTATAAAATCTTGTTAGTAACAGACTACAATGTATCCCGTAGGTTAGGGGCAAACTATGATATGTGACTCCTTCCTCGACTGATGAAGGAATCTGCGTACACACAAAACAATTCTTCGCATCCATTGTCTCAACATACTCACTCAACAGACGATAGAAAACGTTAGAAAAAAGCTCTCCCTGTGCATTAGTATAATCATTCAAATATTTCTCATCTAACTTAAACCCCTCTAATGCCGTTAGTGCATTAGTCATCTCAAAAGCAGAAGTATGGTTGGCTCCTCTCGTATAAAGAACAGACATACCCACAATCAACACCACAAACAATATCCCGCACATAATTGCCACACCAATGCTTATATATTTACAGTGCCTAGCATCTCTACCTTTTTGACCAAAGTCAGCCATCATTTGTAAAGAATCAGAAAGCAGAAGAACTTTAGAAAACGTGCAGCAAAAATAAAAAATAGACAACTCTTCTTTCAGCAGTTCAGTTTCACTTACAGGATCCCTTGTCCTTGTCAAAATTGGTTAGCAGCTTTGTCAAAATCAGGTTTCAAAAGTCAAATCAGGTTATCAATGTCTCTCCTAGTTACTTTCAACAGTCTCTTTCTAAAAAATATTCTCTCAGATTGTTTCAACAGTTCAGTTCATTAACCTTTTTCACATCACCTCAAAATACTGATCTGGAACTTCTCTATCAAAACAAAAAGACATAGGGGGTCATTCTGACCCTGGCGGTAAAAGGCAGTTACTGCCGGTCAGAAGACCGCCATAACACCGCCGCGGCCGCGGTAACCCGCCAGGGTCATTCTGACCCACAACTGCCAAACCGCCAAAAACCCGACCTCCACTGAAGGCCGCCACATCAGCGGTCAGCGATAAACTGGAGATGACCAAACCTCCACCGTCACGCCAACAGAAATACTCCCATGCCATTACGACCCACGAATCCACGCGGCGGTCTTTCAACCGCGGTATCCCATTGGCGGTACACACCGCCGCGGTCAAAATACACACACCTTTACAAAACACAGCCACATTGGATAATTCAAAATACACACACCTGAGACACATACAAACACCACTCCCACACAATCAATACGATATAAAACACACACCCACATCACCCACAAACCCCCACAAATCGAAATTCAGAGACAAGGCGCAATACACAGAGATAGAGCACAGGGAACGCAAACCACAACACACACAGGAACCCAACATCATCCCCCACACTACATCTACGCACAAAACACCACACACCACTACACTCATCACCACAAACACCACCCCACACCTCATCCACACCACCCCATGGCACCCCAAAGACACCCCAGGTTCTCGGACCAAGAACTCAGGGTCATGGTGGAGGAAATAATTAGGGTAGAGCCCCAGCTCTTCGGCACACAGGTGCAGCACACCACAATAGCCAGGAAGGCGGAGCTATGGCAAACGATCGTCGACAGGGTCAACGCTGTGGGACAGCATCCCAGAAATCGGGAAGACATCCGAAAGCGCTGGAACGACCTACGGGGGAAGGTGCGGACGATGGTGTCAAGACACAACATCGCTGTGCAGAAGACTGGCGGCGGACCCCCACCCACTCCACTCGAATTCACAGCATGGGAGCAAGAGGTCTTGAACATCCTGCATCCTGAGGGCCTCGCTGGAGTAGGCGGAGGAATGGACTCTGGTAAGTCTAATCTCAACTACTTCACCCCCCCAACCAACAGCATGCAAACCCCCACCCCCACCCTCATCCCCAACCCCCCAGCACATATCCTCCCTGCTAATGTCTCACCAGCACAACCCACCCAAACCAACACCAACCCCTGAATGCCAACACAAACCATGGACACCCATCACCTAAGCATGACCACTGCACATACCCATCCCCCCCCAAACCACCCTCACAACTCCTCCCACAAGGGAATGCCAGCACTGGGGGACAAGGGCACCCACAAATCGCACGCCATGGCACACACAGAAGCAATAACCATACTCTTTTACCCCTGCAGGGCCCGAACGCCAACACACCGGCCCGGAGGGTCCAGAAATGTCCATCCCACCCCCAGAACAGGCCCCCAGTGATGACAGCAGCTCTGTCGACCTAGAACCTGATGACCAGCCCGGACCATCAGGGACCTCTAGACAGTCGGTTCCCCTCAGGCAGCCACAGCCCCAGCAGACCTACCCCCCTCTGGAAACCCCAGCACAGCACCCACCCAGCGGGCCCATGCCTCTGTCTCCAGGACAGGTCAAGCAGCGGTGTGTCTACCACTACAGGGCACCCAGAGCAACCCACCACCCCAACAACAACAGGGACCTGGGGGCAGTGGTAGTGGGCACACCGTCCAGGGGACAGAGGCCCAGGAACAAAGGGGAACTGGTAGGGCTGCTGTGCGACAGAGGGAGGACAGGCCTAGGGAACCCACTGTCTAAGAGGCCCTCACCACCATCATGGGAGCGTACCACCACTCCCAAGAGACGATCGCGACGGTCCTGGCCAGGTTCCAGGAGATCCAGGCCATGCAGGAGGGCCAGTACATGGGGTTCCGGGAAGAACTGCGCAGCATCAGTTCCGCAATGGGTACAATCGTGGTGGCACTCAACCAGATTGTCACCACATTGCGGGACCATGTGGCCCCCCAAAGGGCCCCTGCCACTAGCATGGAGGAAGAACAGCCCACCACCTCCGCCGGCGCTAGTGGTCAGGAGGCCCCGACACAACAGCAACGGGCCACCCGGACCCCACCCCCTGCAGAACATGAACCACCCCGCAAGAAAGGCCTGAGATCGAGGAAGAAGACAGAGTAGGATGTCAAGACCCCCGCCATGCACAGATCCCCCCGGATGTCATCCCACTGTCCCACTCGTTCACCCTGTCCACCCTTGAACTGCCCCTGCTCCACCTTCCACAGGCATATGGACAATGCACCTGTGCGAACGTGAGTCTGGACTCTGCCATAGACATGCCTCCACCATCACCCATCACCCTTTTTGAACTAAACACCAATTTTTGCACTTCAATAAACACAATTATTGCACAAAAACCATCTGGAGTCTGCTATTTATTTTTTTAAACCAAATGTATTCGATATAACCAACCAAAAATGTCCAAATACATTGTGGTGACAACATACCAGTGTCACACAGCGGTAGTCCATGGGGAAATAAACCAGAGGGCACTCCGTGGGGACCAGATCACTGAAATAGGAAGGCAAATTCACAACTAAGTTACCATACATTGGGGTGAAAGGTCAGACAGTAGAGAGCCAGTACTGTTACAGATCTAATAAAATGCAGGAGTAGATTCTTACCTGTGTGTTACTGGAAATACTGCAGTATCACTCTGTCCCTGTTGTCTGTGTCGTCCTCTTCGTCTTCCTCCTCTTCACTCTCCGCAGGCTCCACAGCGGCCACAACACCACCATCTGGACCATCCTCCTGCAGGAAAGGCACCTGGCGTCGCAAAGCCAGGTTGTGAAGCATGCAGCAGGCCACGATGATATGACACACCTTCTTTGGTGAGTGCATTAGGGATCCACCTGTCATATGCAGGCACCTAAACCTGGCCTTCAGGAGGCCGAAGGTCCATTCGATCACCCTTCTAGTACGCCCATGGACCTCATTGTACCGTTCCTCTGCCCTTGTCCTGGGATTCCTCACTGGGGCCAATAGCCAAGGCAGGTTGGGGTAACCAGAGTCACCAATTAGCCACACACGCTGTCTCTGTAGCTGTTCCATCACATAAGGGATGCTGCTATTTCGCATGACGTACGCGTCATGCACTGACCCTGGGAACTTGGCATTTACATGGGAGATGTACTGGTCAGCCAAACAGACCACCTGGACATTCATGGAATGATAACTTTTTCGGTTCCTGTACACCTGTTCATTGTCTTTTGGGGGGACCAAAGCCACATAGGTACCATCAATGGCACCAATGATATTGGGAATGTGTCCAAGGGCATAGAAATCACCCTTCACTGTAGGCAAGTCACCCACCTCAGGGAAAATGATGTAGCTCCGCATGTATTTTATCAGGGCAGACAACACTCTGGACAATACCCTTGAAAACATAGGCTGAGACATCCCAGATGAAATGGCCACTGTAGTTTGAAATGATCCACTAGCCAAAAAATGGAGTACTGACAGCACCTGCACTAGAGGCGGAATCCCTGTGGGTTGGCGGATGGGTGACATCAGGTCTGGCTCCAGCTGGGCACACAGTTCCTGTATAGTGGCACTGTTGAGTCTGTAGGTGAGTATGACATGTCGTTCTTCCATTGTCGACAGGTCCACCAGCGGTCTGTACACGGGAACATTCCTCCGTCTCCTCGCAAGTCCCAGCGGACGGTGCCTAAGAAGGACAACATGGAGCACAGAGTCAATCAACCCACAGGTAAGTTCCCACAGCCTGCACAGTACACCAATCTCTCTGGATTGAATAGCTTGTATGAGTGTCGATGCAAGGCCTAGCCATGTGTGACGCAGTAGGAATTAAGCCATGTGGGCCCCTGAAATGGCGGCTGCCTGACCTGTGAAGTGTGACAATGTGAAGTGAGGTCATTGCGCTGGCGTGGCACGCCGTGGCGGTAGGCGGTCGAAGACCGCGGCGCAAAGTAGCATTGGTTAACATTGAACCCTATGGGTTTCAGGAGCCAATGACGATGTGCGCCGGCGGTCGCGGTACGCACCGCCGCGGTACGCACCGCCGCGGGCGTGACCGCCACTTTCTCTCTGCTTAATCACACGAGACCTGAGCATCCACAGGAGAGGACCTATACTGCAAGTGCTGCTGTGACCTCGGTCTGGAAGTGACAATGGCTGCTGCGACTGGGGAAAGGGCCCCCACCTTCAGTTCCGAAGAGTTGGAGAAGCTCGTGGACGGGGTCCTCCCCCAGTATGCGCTACTCTACGGTCCTCCAGACCAACAGGTGAGTACACGGGGGCCAATGCATAGTGGGCAATGCCTGTGATGAGTGGGGTGGATGTACGATGGAGGGGAGGGGAGCGAATTACGAATGCATGGCACGACAGATGAGAGCATGTGCCACCTGGCAAGTTTGGGGAGGGGGGGGCACTCAGATCGAGCATGCAGAAAAGTGATTCTATTCCCCCCCTGTACATGTCACATAGGTCAGCGCCCATCAGAAGATCGATATTTGGCGTGCCAACGCCAAGGACGTCCGGGCCCTGGGGGTCCACAACAGACGGGGCACCCACTGCCGCAAGAGGTGGGAGGACATCCACCACGGGAGCAGGAAGACCGCCGAGGCTCTGCTGGGGATGGCCTCCCAACCTAGGAGGGGTGCCGGTCGTACCTTGACCCCCCTGATGTCCCGGATCCTGGCGGTGGCCTACCCCGATTTAGATGGGCGCTTGAGGACATCACAGCAGACACAAGGGGGTGAGTACCAGCACATTCAGCTATATTTGCGTGCAGTGGAGGTGCCTGGGTGGGGGAGGAGGGCGGTGGGTATCCCTAGGCCAGGGCGATTTCTGTAGGCTAGGCCCCTCCGTGAGGTATGGTCCTGTGCCCCCACCCCCCACCTCTGTAGGGTGCCTAGTAACGCTATTCATGGACCTGTGTATTCTGTGTGGGCAGTTGTCACCCATAGGCTTGTAGGGCATGTCCCAGGGAATGAGTAGTGTACCCCAAGTGCGCAGCGTAGTGCAGGGGGCTTCTGTGTCTGTCCTCTCCGCCAACGGTGTCCCCAATGCATGCACTCAACTTGTCTTTATTTCTCCACCCCCCCCCATTTTCTTTGTTTTTCTGTGAATGTGTGCATTAGCATCATCAGGCGGAGGAGAAGTGGCATCGGCGCAAGAGGGAGCTGCATCTCACATGGCCCCGGAGGGCCATGCAACGGACTCCGACATGACCAGTGAGACGGAGGGCGAGGGGGGCTCCACCACGGGGACCCGTGCAGACGTCAGTGACACAGACACGTCCTCGGATGGGAGCTCCCTTGCGGTGGCGGCAACATCCGTGCCCACCGATACTACAGGTACAGCCACCACCCAGCGCACCAGCTCCGCCCTCCCAGCAGCCCCTCGGCCTTCGGCCCGTGCCCACACGGCCAGGAAGGCGGCCATCTCCTTCGCCCCAGGCACCTCAGGCCCTGCCCCAGTCACCTCTGCTGCCCTCAGTGAGGAGGTCATTGACCTCCTGAGGACCATCATTGTTGGGCAGTCTACCCTTTTGAATGCCATCCAGGGTGTGGAGAGGGAGGTGCATCAAAGCAATGCATACCTGGAGGGCCTTCATTCGGGTCAGGCTGCCCAGCAGCGATCGTTCAACGCTCTGGCCTCAGCACTGACGGCAGCGATTGTCCCTGTCTCCAGCCTCCCTCTTCTAACTCCCTCCACCCAGTCCCACTCCCCTGTTCCTCTGCCTATCCCATCCACACCTACAGACCAGCCTGCACACACCTCAACACCCAAGGGAAGCTCATCCAGACATAAGCACCACAGAACACACAAGCATTCACACAAGCAACATACAGATGCAGACATGCCAACAGCCACTACCTCCTCTGTGTCCCCCACCTCCTCGTCTCCCTCCTCCCTCCCTGTGACATCTACACTCACACCTGCATGCACACCACCATCAGCCAGTACACCCATCACCAGCACACCCTCTACACCAGTCCGCACACGTGCAGTCACCACCCCCACTGCCATGTACACGTCCCCTGTGTCCTCTCCCAGTGTGTCTGTCACCCCCGCTTCCAAACCACACAAACGCAGGCAGGCACCCAACCAACAGCCATCCACCTCACGTCAGCCTCCAGCTCAAGCACCTGCACCCAAATACACCAGACTTGACTCTCCTACAACCACATCCTCTTCCTCCACTCCCATACCCACTCCAGCTACCCTTCCCATGGCTCCTAAAAAACTAATCCTCTATAAACTGGACCTCTTTTCCTCACCTGACCCACCCCCTCCATCTCGTAAGAGTTCCAAAAACACCTCAGCCACCACCAGCCCAGCAACTCCCAAGAACGTTGTGGCTGGTTTTTGGAGTCCGCCCTTTCCTTGTGCAGGGACATCGGCCAGCAGCAAAGGCACAGCCAGCCCCCCCCCCTGGGAAGAGGAGCAAAAAACTGAAGGGCAGGCGCGACAGGCCTGATACGCCTGCCCCCAAGGAGGGTAGCCTTGCACCGTCACCTGCCACAGGGAGCCAAGGGCCACGGAGAGTCTGCCAAGGAGGGCAAGGGCAGCAAAGCGCAAAAGGCAGGGAGCAGCCGACCTGGCCATGAGGGCCCCACCAGCCCCATTCCGGGGGTATCGGAGGAGACCCAGGGCCCCAGGACTCCATCACAGGAGGGCCCCGCAACGGAAAGGTCCGATGCTGACTGAGCAGGAAGTATTGGCCAGGTGTGGTTCACTCGAAACACAAGACAGGCACCGCTGAACAGGGCCCCGCCGTGAGGAGCACCGCTGAACAGGGCCCCGCCGTGAGAAGCACCGCTGAACAGGGCCCCGCCGTGAGAAGCACCGCTGAACAGGGCCCGCCGTGAGGAGCACCGCTGAACAGGGCCCCGCTGTGAGAAGCACCGCTGAACAGGGCCCCGCTGTGGGGAGCACCGCTGAACAGGGCCCCGCCGTGGGGAGCACTGCTGAACAGGGCCCCGCCGTGGGGAGCACCGCTGAACAGGGCCCCGCCATGAGGAGCACCGCTGAACAGGGCCCTGCCGTGAGAAGCACAGCTGAACAGGGCCCTGCCAAGACAGGCACCGCTGAACAGGGCCCCGCCGTGAGAAGCACCGCTGAACAGGGACCCGCCAAGACAGGCACCGCTGAACAGGGCCCCGCCGTGAGGAGCACCGCTGAACAGGGCCCCGCCGTGAGAAGCACCGCTGAACAGGGCCCCGCAGTGAGGAGCACCGCTGAACAGGGCCCCGCCGTGAGGAGCACCGCTGAACAGGGCCCCGCCGTGAGAAGCACCGCTGAACAGGTCCCCGCCAAGACAGGCAACGCTGAACAGGGCCCCGCCGTGAGGAGCACCGCTGAACAGGGCCCCGCCGTGTGAAGCACCGCTGAACAGGGCCCCGCAGTGAGGTGCACCGCTGAACAGGGCCCCGCCGTGAGGAGCACCGCTGAACAGGGCCCCGCCGTGAGAAGCACCGCTGAACAGGGCCCCGCCAAGACAGGCACCGCTGAACAGGGCCCCGCCGTGAGAAGCACCGCTGAACAGGGCCCCGCCAAGACAGGCACCGCTGAACAGGGCCCCGCCGTGAGGAGCACCGCTGAACAGGGCCCCGCCATGAGAAGCACCGCTGAACAGGGCCCGCCGTGAGAAGCACCGCTGAACAGGGCCCCGCCAAGACAGGCACCGCTGAACAGGGCCGTCCTGTCAAGCACCGCTCCGCTGGGCCCTCCTGTCAAGCACCGCTCTGCTGGGCCCTCCTGTCAAGCACCGCTCCGCTGGGCCCTCCTGTCAAGCACCGCTCCGCTGGGCCCTCATCTCAAGCACCGCTCCGCTGGGTCCTCATCTCAAGCACCGCTCCGCTGGGCCCTCCTGTCAAGCACCGCTGGCCCATTGGCAGGCCCGGTTCTGTGTCGGGCAGGGCTTCACGAGGCACTCTGCCCACCATGCCTCCTCCATGACCAGTGGACTCTGTAATCCACCTGATGGACTGTGGCTTTGCACCCCACAGGATGGCACAGTGGGCAATCCACCCACTGTAGAGACTTGAGAGACTGTGGCTTTGCACTCCACAGGATGGCACAGTGGGCAAGCCACCCACTGTATAGACTTGAGAGACTGTGGCTTTGCACTCCCCAGGATGGCACAGTGGGCAACCCACCCACTGTAGAGACTTGAGAGACTGTGGCTTTGCACTCCCCAGGATGGCACAGTGGGCAACCCACCCACTGTAGAGACTTGAGAGACTGTGGCTTTGCACTCCCCAGGATGGCACAGTGGGCAACCCACCCGCTGTAGAGACTTGAGAGACTGTGGCTTTGCACTCCCCAGGATGGCACAGTGGGCAACCCACCCACTGTAAAGACTTGAGAGACTGTGGCTTTGCACTCCCCAGGATGGCACAGTGGGCATGGAGGCCCTTCGTGGATCTGGCGTCGTGGACTCATGTGGCTGAGGTGCCCCCTCTTCCCTTCCCCCTGAGGTGCCAGTATTTGATTTTTGTGATGCCCCAGCAGTGTTCTCTCCAATGGACTCGATCTCGTGTGTGGGCTTTGCCCATGTGTTGCTGCACATTGGCCCACGGACATTTGAACTTTGCAAAACTGTGCCAGACTTTTGCTACTTGTATATATATATATAGTTCTAGATGTGTAATAATTCTTTATATATTGCTAAGTTCGCTATACTTAATTCTTGCTATAATATAGTTATATTTTTACAATCATTGCCTTTTGTCTTTGCTTTTTTGTTTTGGGGGTTTGGGGGTGTCACTCTGCCTTTTTTTTATCTGCATTGGTGTGTAGGTATTTCGGTGGGGGTGAGGGTGGGGGAGGGTGTGTGGCGTATGTGTGTGCCCTTAACCTTTCCTCCTCCTCCCTCCCCTGTGTCGTAGGTGCAGTACTCACTGTTGTCGTCTGCGGCGACGTTCGTGATCCTGGAAGAAGAGCAGGAAGGCAATGGCTGGGAGGATGTGGAGTTCCGGTTCCATGCTGTCCCGATTCCGCGTGGAGTGTGTCGAGGTGAGCGTTTTCCATTGGAAATGTCTGTTTCCGCCGTGTTTTTATCGGCGGGGCTCCCGCCCCAGAAAAGGTGGCGGATTGGTGAGTCGTGATAGGGTGGGCGGTACATTGTCTGCCGCCTGGCTGTTGGCGGTGACCGCCGCGCTGTTTGTTTGTGCCGCCGTGGCGGTCGGAGTGTTAAAGCGGCGGCCTGTGTTGGCGGTTCCCGCCAGGGTCAGAATTCCATTTTTTGGACCGCCAGCCTGTTGGCGGGTTGGCCGCCACTTTAACACTGACCGCCAGGGTCAGAATGACCCCCATAAACTCTTGCTGCCATTCGTTTGTAGTTGCTTACCCCCATTCAGGACCTGTGTATCTTCGACTTGCTATTCTCTTTCTCTTCAGTTTTCGATCACCATTCAGTTCTCGTTCACTTAGATCTTCTTTCCTTGTGGTATCTACTTCTTCCTGTATTGTTGGTTCGACGACCACTTCTTTCCCTTTCTCTACTTGCGATTCTGGCCACTTATTTCCTTTTAGTGGACCTTTTGTCAGTATTCTCTTCAAGACTGAGCTTGAATCCGTTTCTTGTTCTGTTGTGTTTTCTCTTGACAGACCTGCAACCGGTTCAGGAGGAGTCAGATCACTTTCACATTGATCCACCTCAACTCCTTCCCCTCTGGGTCTGACAATTGCTCTGTTCATCTCTCAAGATTGTCTGCTTCTGGGAAAGACCTCCTCTGACTAGGCTTTCCTGTTGCTTCAGTTGAGATCGGTTCTGTGATACTCTTGTGGAGGTCTCCTTCTTCGTCTCTCACAGGAGTGACTGAACCGTCCTCAACGAGCTCAGATCCGGTCTCAGTTCCTCTTTGCTATCCTTCCGGCCCTGAGGCTTGTCTCACTGTTGTTGGTACTCTCAACAACGCTTCTTCATGATCGAGTGGACATGCCACTTTCTTCATGTGAATGGTGTGAATCCAGTTTGGTATCCCAGCACACTTCACAGCTGTAGTAGTTGTTAGGACCACTTGGTATGGTCCCTTCCAATGACACTCCAGACATGTCTTTCTCACGTGCTTTCGGATGACAACCCAGTAGCTCTCAGGTTGTGCCTTGGGTCATGGATCGGTGGCAGTGTGGTGGCCTCTACCTGCTGAGAAAAAGAGTGGACTACATCAGCCAGACCCTTGCAGTAATCCAACACCATAAAAACTGTAATGTTGCATTTGCTGGCACTGCTGGTAACCTCATTGCTCTTCCCATGAGGATCTCATGGGGCGACAGTCCTGTCTTCCTGTCAGCTGTGTTTCTCATTGACATCAACACTAAAGGCAATGCATCAGGCCATTTTCAATTTGTAGCTGCACACATCTTTGCAACTGTTGACTTCAGGGTACCATTCATCTGCTCCACTAGTCCTGATGCTTCAGGGCAGTAGCTACAATGCAGATTCTGTTCAATGTTCAATGCTGCACACAGTAATTTAATCACTTTGTTATTGAAGTGACTTCTCCCATCTGATTCTAAAGAGATCGGAAAATCCAAAGCGCAGTATCAGTTCCCTAAGCAGCAGTTTTGCTACTGTGAGACTATCATTCCTTCGTGTAGGATACGCTTCAGTCCAGTGACTAAAGATGCGAACAATCACCAACACATATCTCAAACCTCCACACACAGACATCGCAATAAAATCCATTTGAATTCTGCTGAATGGACCGTCTGCTCTTCCAATGTGGCTCAAGTTAACCACTGTCCCTTTCCCCGCATTTAACGGTTGACAAATGACACAACTATGGCAAACTGCTTCAGCAACTTGTCTAAACTTGGGGTTGAACCAATCAATTTTGAACAGACGAACCATGGCATCCCTCCCAATATGTGCCTGACCATGATAGTGCCTTGCCATTTGAGACAACAGGCTGTTTGGCAAAACCAACTGACCCTCCTCAGATATCCACAATTCATCTTGTCTTTGAACACATTTCAATTTAGTCCATGAACGTTTTTCCTCTTTGTCAACATTATTCTGCAAAGATTTTAATTATTCCAAAGTGTCAATTACTTTCAATAGCGCGTACATGTCGCGTCTTCTTCAGAAAATAGTTCCCACATGTCCTTGAATGATATACAGTTTAATGCTCAAAACCTTGCGACTTGATCTGCATATCCATTTCCCAATGACACAGAGTCCTGCAACTTCAGATGTGCACTGCATTTCACCATGGCAATCGTTTCAGGCATTTCAATTGCATGCAACAGTTCCTTAATTCTCTCAAAATATCTCACTGGTGAACCAGAAGAGGTCAGAAAACGGCTCTGTGACCACAATTGACCAAAATCATGAACTATTCCAAATCCGTACTGGCTATCCATATAGATAGTAACTCTCAACTGAGCAGAAACATGGCACGCTCTAGTAAGGGCGACCAGTTCCGCTACCTGGGCAGAATACACTCCTCGAGGCAAAGAAGCTTCCAATATCCCTGTAATTGTGCACACAGCATATCCTGCTCCCAATGTCCCTGTATTGTCCACAATTCATCTTGTCTTTGAACACATTTCAATTTACTCCATGAATGTTTTTCCTCTTTGTCGACATTATTCTGCAAAGATTTTAATTCTTCCAAAGTGTCAATTACTTTCAATAGCGCGTAAATGTTGCGTCTTCTTCAGAAAATAGTTCCCACATGTCCTTGAACGATATACAGTTCAATGCGCAAAACCTTACGACTTGATCCGCATATCCATTTCCCAATGACACAGAGGGGGTCATTCTGACCCTGGCGGTCACCGACCGCCAGGGCCAACGACCGCGGAAGCACCGCCAACAGGCTGGCGGTGCTTCCATGGGCATTCTGACCGTGGCGGTACAGCCGCGGTCAGAAACAGGAAACCGGCGGTGTCCCGCCGTTTCCCGCTGCCCCAGGGAATCCTCCACGGCGGCGCTGCAAGCAGCGCCGCCATGGGGATTCCGACCCCCTTACCGCCATCCTGTTCCTGGCGGCTTTCACCGCCAGGAACAGGATGGCGGTAACGGGTGTCATGGGGCCCCTAGGGGCCCCTGCAGTGCCCATGCCAATGGCATGGGCACTGCAGGGGACCCCTCACAGGGCCCCACATTGATTTTCAGTGTCTGCCAAGCAGACACTGAAAATCGCGACGGGTGCCACTGCACCCGTCGCACGCCTTCAACTCCGCCGGCTCCATTCGGAGCCGGCTTCCTCGTTGAAGGCGCTTTCCCGCTGGGCCGGCGGGCGGCCTTCTGGCGGTCGCCCGCCAGCCCAGCGGGAAAGCCAGAATGGCCGCCGCGGTCATTTGACTGCGGTGCGGTCATTCGGCGGCTCCCGCCTGGCGTGCGGTTACCGCCGCCGGCGGGAGTCGGAATGACCCCCATAGTCCTGCAACTTCAGATGTGTACTGCATTTCACCATGGCAATCGTTTCAGGCATTTCAATTGCATGCAACAGTTCCTTAATTCTCTCAAAATTTCTCACTGGTGAACCAGAAGAGGTCAGAAAATGGCTCTGTGACCACAATTGACCAAAATCATGAACTATTCCAAATCCTTACTGGCTATCCTTATAAACAGTAACTCTCAACTGAGCAGAAACATGGCACGCTCTAGTAAGGGCGACCAGTTCCGCTACCTGGGCAGAATACACTCCTCGAAGCGAAGAAGCTTCCAATATCCCAGTAATTGTGCACACAGCATATACTGCTCCCAATGTCCCTGTATTGTCTCTCAGACAAGACCCATCAACAAAAATAATTTGGTCATTTTCTTCCAATCTGGTATCTCTAATGTCAGGTCTCGGTTTTGTGCACAACTTAGTTACTTTGAGACAATCATGTTCAACATCTTCCTCTTTTTCTATTTCAAAATTTTCACTCGGAAGTAAGGTTGCCCGGTTCAGCACTGTGCATCTTTTCAGTGTAACGTTTGGTGGCCCCAAAATACTAATTTCCTACCTAGTCAACCTAGAACCAGTCAAGTATTGGGTTTTTGTCCTTGTCAGTAAAATCTCAATAGAGGGAGGGACCATTACAGTCAAGGGATATCCCATCACCACGTCTTCACACTGTGAAAGACTTTGACCAACTGCAGCAACTGCACGCAAACAACCTGGTAAGGCTGCTGCAACTGGGTCCAAAGTAGCTGAAAAATATGCTACTGGGCGATGTGCGCCTCCATGGACTTGTGTCAAGATAGACAATGAACATGCATCACGCTCATGACAAAACAATGTGAAAGACTTTGGGGGTCATTACAACATTGGCAGTTTAAGGCACTTACCGCCGTGCAGCAGACCGCCAATACACCGCTGCGGCGGCGGTAGACTGCCACAGCTATTATGACACACATCACGGAATCCGCCGAAATTCAGACACCCATACAATACCGCCACACCAAAGGTCCTCGATAAACATGCGGAAACAAATCCTCCACCTCCACGCCAACAGAAACACGCCCATGCAATTACGACCCACGAATCCACGCGGCGGTCTTTTAACTGCGGTATTCCATTGGCGGTACACACCGCCGTGCTCAAAATACACACACATATACAAAACACCGCCACATTGGACAATTACAAATACACACACCTGATACACATACAAACACCACACCCAACACAATATAAAACACACACCCACATCACCCACAAACCCCTACAACCAGAAATTCTGAGAGAAGGCGAGAGAGAGAGCACAGAATAGACAACCCCATCAAACAGAGGCACACAACACCATCACCCACACATCACCCAAACCACCCCATGGCACGCCAAAGACACCCCCGCTTCTCCGAGGAAGAGCTCAGGGTCATGGTGGAGGAAATCCTACGGGTAGAGCCACAGCTATTTGGCTCACAGGTACAGCACACATCAATAGCCAGGAAGATGGAGCTATGGCAAAGAATAGTCGACAGGGTGAACGCAGTGGGACAGCACCCAAGAAATAGGGAGGACATCAGGAAGAGGTGGAACGACCTACGGGGAAGGTGCGTTCAACGGTCTCCAGGCACCACATCGCGGTACAGCGGACTGGCGGCGGACCCCCACCTCCTCCCCCACAACTAACAACATGGGAGGAGCAAGTCTTGACCATCTTGCATCCTGAGGGCCTCGGAGGAGTCGTTGGAGGAACGGACACAGGTAAGTCTCACATCCCCCACCCTACCTGCATGCTATCGCACACCCCCACCCTCACCCGCTCCCCTCTCACCCAAACTCCTCACTAATGTACTAATAACACAAACTACACATCCCAACCCCAAGACCTGCATGACACAACTAAGCATGGACACCCATCACTAAAGCATGCCCACTGCACATACCCAGAACACCCCCCCAACCATCACAACACAAGTCCCCACACAGGAATGCCTGCACTGGGGTTCACGCACACCCAACCATTGCACACCATGAAACACACACATGCAATAATCATGTACTTATACGCCCGCAGGAACTCAAAGGAACGTCACCACACCAGAGGGTCCAGGCAACACCACTCTACCCCCAGAAGAGGCCAACAGTGACGATAGCAGATCTGCCCTACTGGATCTTGATGACCAGCCCGGACCATCGTGGGCCTCAGGACAGTCGGTTCCCCTTGCCCAGCCACAGACCAACACTGACCTTCCACCCTCTGGTAACACCAGCACAGCACCCACCCAGCGGGCCCAAACCTCCCTACCCAGGACAGGTCAATCAGAGGTGTGTCCACCACTACAGGGCACCCAGGCTAACCCACCACCCCAACAACAACAGGGACCTGGAGGCAGTGGTAGTGGGCACACGGTCCAGGGGACGGAGACACAGCAACATAGGGGAACTGGGAGGGCTGCTGTGCGACAGAGGGAGGACAGGCCAAGGGAACCAACTCTCCACGAGGCCCTCTCCTCCTGCATGGGAGCATACCACCACTCCCAGGAGACGATGGCGACGGTCCTGGACAAGTTGCAGGAGACCCTGCGTCTGCAGGAGGAGCAGTATTTGGGGTTAGGGAGGAGCTCAGGACCATCGGCTCCACCCTGGGCACCATCGTAGGGGTGCTGACGGACATTCAAAAGACCTTGAGGGACACCGTGGCACTCCAAGGGGCCCCTGACACTAGCCACGACGATGAACTGACCACCACCTCCGCCGGCGCTAGCGGACAGGACGCCCCGCCACAGGACCACCACACCAGCACCCCATCCCCTGCAGACGGACAACCACCACGCAAGCGGTCCCTGAGATCCAGGAACAGGACAGAGCAAGATGGCAAGACCCCCGCCAGGAAATAAGACCACCCTGATTGTCCCCCCACTGTCCCACTTTGTTACCCTGTCCAAATCGGAAATGCCCCAGCTCCACTTCCAATGGGCAGATGTGCAATGTACCTGTGAGACTAATAGACTGGACTCTGCCATGGACATTCCTCCACCATCACCCATCACCATTTTACAATCCCCCTTCATTTTGTGAGCACTTAAATAAACACCCTTGAAACACTAAAAAAACTGGAGTCAGTCTATGATCTGTAATTTTGTATTATCAATTACAGTGTCATAATGGGTTACCCATTGGAAGGCTAACATACCAATGTCACACATCACAAGCCCTTCAAGGATGCAAGCAGTTGACACGTAGGTTACCACATTTGTGAAACTGAAATGGAAGGGGACAACTCAGTTAACAAATAGTGAGTGAAATGTCGGTACAGGATAGAGGTGTGAAAGTTAATGTAATGTTAAACCTGAAAATGTACTCACCTGTGTTTCACTGGAAATATTGCTGTATGACAGACTCCCAGTTGTCGTTTTCTTCTTCCTCAGCTTCATCCTCATCACTGTCCACAGGCTCCACAGGCTCCACAGCTGCTACAACACCGTCATCTGGATCATTCTCCTGCAGAAAAGGCACCTGGCGTCGCAATGCCAAATTATGGAGCATGGAGCTGGCGATGATGATGTGGCACACCTTCTTCGGTGAGTAGAATAGGGAGCCACCTGTCATATGGAGGCACCTGAACCTGGCCTTAAGGAGGCCGAAGGTGCGTTCGATAACCCTCCTAGTCCGCCCATGGGCCTCATTGTAGCGTTCCTCTGCCCTGGTCCTGGGATTCCTCACTGGGGTCAATAGCCACGAAAGGTTGGGGTAACCAGAGTCCCCCAATAGCCATACACGGTGCCTCTGGAGTTGAGCCATCATATCAGGGATGCTGCTATTCCGCAGGATGTAGGCGTCATGCACTGAGCCAGGGAACATAGCATTTAACTGGGAGATGTACTGGTCTGCCAAACATACCATCTGGACATTCATCGAATGATAACTCTTCCGGTTCCTGTACACCTGTTCACTCCTGCGGGGGGACCAGAGCTACATGGGTCCCATCAATGGCACCTATGACGTTGGGGATATGTCCAAGGGCATAGAAGTCACCTTTCACTGTAGGCAAATCCTCCACCTCAGGGAAAACAATGTATCTCCTTACGTGTTTCAGCAGGGCAGACAACACTCTGGACAAGACATTGGAAAACATAGGCTGGGACATCCCTGATGCCATGGCCACTGTTGTCTGAAAAGACCCACTTGCAAGGAAATGGAGCACTGACAGCACCTGCACATCAGGGGGGATTCCAGTTGGATGGCGGATTGGTGACATCAGGTCTGGCTCCAACTGGGTACATAGTTCCTGGATTGTGGCACGGTCAAACCTGTAGGTGACGATTAAATGTCTCTCTTCCATTGTCAACAGGTCCACCAGCGGTCGGTACACCGGAGGATTCCGCCATCTTCTCATATGTCCCAGCTGACTGTGCCTAAGAAGGACAACAGCGAAGAAACAGTCACTATTCCTCCAGGTATGTACCCACAGTCACACACAAGACTACACCAGATAATAAACCCTTTCTGTATGTGTGTTGAGTATAGGCCTAGCTATGTATGACGCAGTAGTAAATGAAGCCATGTGGGCCCCTGAAATGGCGGCTGCCTGACCTCTAAACTGGGACAATGGGATTGTGGGGTAGCTGCGCTGGCGTTGCACACCGTCGCGGTAGGCGGTCGTAGACCGCGGCGCAATGCTGCATTGGTTAACATTGGACCCTATGGGTCCCAGGAGCCAATGAACAGGTGCGCCGGCGGTGATGATGCACCCCGCCGCAGACGTCACCGCCGTTGACGTCATCTCCATTTTCTATCTATTCAATCACTAGATACCTGACCTTCGACAGGAGAGGACCTACACTGCTAGTGCTGTTGTGACCTCGGTCTGGAAGCGACGATGGCTGCTGCGTCTGGGGAAAGGGCCCCTGCCTTCACTGCACAGGAGTTGGAGAAACTTGTGGATGGGGTCCTCCCCCAGTACATGCTACTCTACGGTCCTCCAGACCAACAGGTTAGTACACAGGGAGCACGTTGTATGGGCTAGGCCTGGGTGGACAGGGCTTGGTGGAAGAGGGAAGGGGGCAGAGTTCATACTACAGTAAAGCATGGGAATAAATGGGCCACATAGTCAGAGTAGGGATGGGGCCACTCACATTGATGGTGCAGTTGGTAATGACTGTTCCTCTTCCCTTGTGCATGTCATGTAGGTCAGCGCCCACCAGAAGAGGGACATTTGGCGTGCCATCGCCAAGGAGGTCCGGACCCTGGGGGCCCACCAGAGACGGGGTACCCACTGCCGTAAGAGATGGGAGGACATTCACCGCTGCAGCAAGAAGACGGCAGAGGCTCAGCTGGGGATGGTGTCCCAACGTGGGAGGGGTGCCCGTCGCACCACGACCCCCCTGATGTTCCGGATCCTGGCAGTGGCTTACCTGGAGTTGGATGGGCGCTTAAGGACATCACAGCAGACCCAAGGGGGTGAGTACAACCTCATTCTGCGGACTTTGCGTGCAGTGGAGGGGTCTGGGTAGGGGAGGTGGGCTGTGGGTGTCCTAGACCAGGGCGATTTAGGTAGGCAAGGCCCCTCCGTAATGTAGGCCATATGGCACTCTACCCCACCTCAGAAGAGTGGCAAGTTGAGGTATAGTTGCCCCTGTGGCATCCATGTGCGCAGATTTCCACCATTGCCATGCAGGCCATATCCCAGAAATTGCATGTGCAGAGGCCAGGAGCACGGCGTTATGCATGGGGCTGCTACGTCTGTCTTGTCCGCCAACGGTAGCGGTATGCCATGCACTAAAACTCTCTTTCTTCTGTCTCCCCCCTCCTTTTTGTGCTCTCCCTGTTCTTTTGTACATCAGCATCATCAGGCGGAGGTACAGTGGCACCAGAGCATGAGGGAGCTGCATCCCACATAGCCATGGAGGGCCACACCACAGACTCTGAATGCACCAGTGGGACAGAGGGCGAGGGGAGCTTCACGTCGGCTACCGGATCACCAACCAGCGACACGGACTCGTCCACCGATGGGAGCTCCCCTGTGGTGGCAGCGCCATCTGTGCGCCCCACTTCTACAGGTACAGCCGCCACCTCCCCTACCAGCACCGCCCTCCCAGCAGCCCCTCAGCATACGCCCCGTGCCCGCTCACCCAGGAGGGTGGGCATCACCTTCGCCCCAGGCATCTCAGGCCCTGCCCCAGTCACCCCTGCTGCCCTCAGTGAGGAGGCCATTGACCTCCTCAGGTCACTCACTGTTGGGCAGTCTACCATTTTGAATGCCATCCAGGGTGTAGAACGAGAGTTGCAACACGGTAATGCATTCCTGGAGGGCATTCATTCTGGTCAGGCTGCCCTTCAGTGAACCCTGCAATCTCTGCCTCAGCACTGATGGCAGCCATTGTCCCTGTGTCTAGCCTCCCCCCTCCAACTTCCTCCACCTAGACCCAATCCCCTGTACCCCAGCCCACCTACAGACCAGCATGCACAAGTCAACACACACAAGTAGCTCAAGCAAACATAGGCACCACACACACCACAGGCACTCACACAAGCATCACACCCATATAGACACAGCAACATCCACTGTCTCCACTGTGTCCCCCTCCTCCTCTTCTCCCTCCTCCCTCCCAGTCTCGTCTACACAAACACCTGCATGCACCACATCTACAGGCACTAGGACTCGCACCAGGACACGCAGCATCACAAGCCGCTCACCTGCACTCACCACCTCCACTGCCATTTACACGTCCCCTGTGTCCTCTCCCAGTGAGTCTGTGACGCCCCCTCCCAAATACCCAAAACGCCGGCAATCACTCACCCAACATCCATCCACCTCACGACAGCCTCCAGTACCTGCACCTGCACCCAAAACAGCTAAAGTGACACCTCCTACAACCATCTCCTCTTCCTCCACTCCCAGACCCCCTCCAGCTACCCATCCCAGCCAAAAAGCCTCCAGTACCAGTGGTGCGTGTTCCAGGTTTTTGGAGTGCACCGTCCACCAGGGTAGGCAGTAGGACCCGGAGCCAAGGCACTGGTAGCCCACCCCCTGTAAAGGCTCTGAAATTGGAGAGTGGACGACGGGACCGTGTCAAGACTCCTGGTGGGACAACAAGTGAAATGGGATTGAAGGCGATTGGTGAGTCAGCTGTAACTCCAAAAAAGGTGGGGAAGGTCCAGAGGAAGTCTCCCCAGCCTGTTTTGAGTGTCACGGCGGAGAAGTGCGCCATCATTTCCGGCGGTCCAGACACAACCGCCAGCACCGTCGTCACTGGTCCAGAGACCACCGCCAGAGTCACAGCCCAGGAGGGCCCAAGTATCGTTACTGGTCCAGAGACCACCGCCAGAGTCACAGCCCAGGAGGGCCCAAGTGTCGTTACTGGTCAGGAGACCACCGCCAGAGTCACAGCCCAGGAGGGCCCAAGTATCGTTACTGGTCAGGAGACCACTGCCGGAATCATAGCCCAGGAGGGCCCAAGTATCGTTACTGGTCAGGAGACCACCGCCAGAGTCACAGCCCAGGAGGGCCCAAGTATCGTCACTGGTCCAGAGACCACCGCCGGAGTCACAGCCCAGGAGGGGACAGGATGCCACAGCCCCGCTGGGCAATGATGGAACGTCATGCCACACACCAATGTCCAGTGTGGAGATCGTCATGCCACACACCAATGTCCAGTGTGGAGATCGTCATGCCACACACCAATGTCTGTATCTGAACCGCCATGTCAAAGCACCGCTGAACAGTCCTCAATCCCCATGGCAAAGCATGCTGAACAGGGCAAAGACCGCCATGGCAAAGCACTGCTGAACAGGGCAAAGACCGCCATGGCAAAGCACCGCTGAACAGTCCTCAATCCCCATGGCAAAGCACCGCTGAACAGGGCAAAGACCGCCATGGCAAAGCACCGCTGAACAGGGCAAAGACCGCCATGGCAAAGCACCACTGAACTGTCCTCAATCCCCATGGCAAAGCACCGCTGAACAGGGCAAAGACCGCCATGGCAAAGCACCGCTGAACAGGGCAAAGACCGCCATGGCAAAGCACCGCTGAACATTCCTCAATCCCCATGGCAGAGCACCGCTGAACAGGGCAAAGACCGCCATGGCAAAGCACCGCTGAACAGGGCAAAGACCGCCATGGCAAAGTACCGCTGAACAGTCCTCAATCCCCATGGCAAAGCACCGCTGAACAGGGCAAAGACCGTGTAGGAATGAATGGACCGCCACATCAGGCATCCTTATCCCATGTGCAGCTGGGACAGTGACAGGACAGGAACTTTCACGGGGAGACTCATCCCGTCTGGGCACCAGTCCCCCTCCAGAACCAGTGGAGACCTGCATCTACTTGAGAGACTGTGGCTTTGCACTCCCCAGGATGGCACAGTGGGCAAACCACCCACTGTAAAGACTTGAGAGACTGTGGCTTTGCACTCCCCAGGATGTAACAGTGGGCAACCCACCCACTGTAAAGACTTGAGAGACTGTGGCTTTGCACTCCCCAGGATGGCACAGTGGGCAAACCACCCACTGTAAAGACTTGTGAGACTGTGGCTTTGCACTCCCCAGGATGGCACAGTGGGCAAACCACCCACTGTAAAGACTTGTGAGACTGTGGCTTTGCACTCCCCAGGATACATCAATGGGCATGGAGCCCCGTCGTGGATCTGGCTCCGCATTCATGTGGCTGAGGTGCCTCCCCTTCCCTTCTCCCTGAGGTGCCTGTAGTGTTTCTATCTGATGCCCCGGCAGTGTTCTCTCGGATTTTGGTCAGGTATCTATTGTGGGCCTCGCCCATGCATTTTTGGACTGTTGGTGCACGGACATTGTTTTGTTCATATCTGCACTACTTCTTGTATTGTATATATAATTATGAGTGATTTAGAGATATATATCAGTATATTTTTGTATGACATGTATATTGGCACATTACAATGTTTGACCGAAATTCGCTTTGTCTTTGCATTCTTCCGGGGGGATTGTGGATTGTTAATGTGTTATTTTTGCCTGCATTGGTGTGTATGTTGTAATATGTGAGGGTGGGGGTGTTTGGTGGGTGTCCCCCTAATTTTTGCCTCCCCCCTCCCCAGTGTTGTAGATGCAGTACTCACCGGTATCTTTTGCGCCTACGTCGCTGTTGGTCGTAAAGGAGCAGAAAGACAAGGGCAGGGAGTATTTGGAGTTCCGGGTCCATGGTGTCCTCGTGGGATGTGTTCAGGTGAGCGTTTTCCCATAGCAAAAGCTGTTTCTGCCGTGTTTTTATCCACGGTGAATCCGCCCCGGAAAAGGTGGCAGATTGGCGGGTTGTAATGGTGTGGACGGTACATTGTCTTCCGCCTGTCTGTTGGCGGTAACCGCCGCGCTGCTTGTCTGTACCGCCGTGGCAGGCGGTGTGTTAAAGTGGCTGTCTTTGTTGGCGGTTTCCGCCAGGGTCATAATTCCCTTTTTTTGTCCGTCGGCCTGTTTGCGGTATTATCGCACCTTTTACACCGTCCGCCAGGGTTGGAATGACCACCTTTGTGTAGTCAGGCATAACCCAATGCTGGAGCTCTGCACAAACTCTCTCTCAACTCTGTGAATTCTTTCATCTCATCCTGGTCTAGTGCTATAGGATCAGATACTTCCTTAGTAGTCAGCTTCTGCAATGGTTTTGAAATAACTGAAAATGTTGTTATACACTGGCGACAATAGCCCAGCATCCCCAGGAACATCCTAATATCTCTCTGTGTAGTCGGGGAACTTATCTGCAATATCGTCGTAATCCTCTCTCTGGATATTTTTTTCAACCCTTTCTCAATCTGGTTACCCAAATACTTCACTACTTTCTGACAGTACTGCAATTTCAGTGGAGACACTTTATGGCCATTCTTTCCCAAATGGTTCAATTGTATCATACTTGCACTCGTCCCTTGTCTTGGACGCAATCAGTAAGTCATCAATGTACTGCACCAAAGTCGATTGGAAAGGCAATTCCAATGACTCCAAATTCTTTTTCAACATCTGATTCAATATGAAAGGTGACTCCGTATACCCTTGAGGAATTCTACACCAGCAATGGACTCAATCCAGGAATTTGAAACAATAGAGAAATTGGCTGTCCTCATGAAGAGGCAAAGAAAAGAACGCTTGTGACAAATCAATGATTGTGAACCACTCTGCATCACATGGAATTTGAAACATTATCACAGCTTGATTGGGCACTACAGGACAACATTTGACCACAATCTCATTTATTTTCCTCAAACCCTGAACAATCCAAACTTTCCCACAGGGCTTCTTCAAACGTATTATCGATAAGTTACATGGACTGCTCAACACTTCTTTCAGAACTCCCTGCTTTCCAAAATCTGCAATTATGTGAGCCACTTTCATCAAGACATCTTATGGCATGTTGTACTGTGGAAGTTGAGAAAAAAACTGCATTCGGTTTTATGGTAACTTTGACTGGATCCACTCCCTTAATCAGACCTACTTCCTTTCCTGTCAAATCCCACACGTTCTCTTGCACTGCTCCCTGCAAATCAGGATGAAGCTCTTTTACTATGAACATCGGGAAAAACTTAATCAAGGGGTACTCCTCCTTCGTGGATTAACACTCTAATTCTGGGGCTTGGTCTTCTTCATCTTCACTATTCGTCTGTATCTCAATTCCGTTGTTTGTACAAGTAATCGAACACTTTGTCTTACACAGCAAGTCTCTTCCCAGTAGGGATACCAGACTTGAATCGCAAACCATAAATTTATGCAGACCCTGGAAATTGCCAATCTCAACTTGAACTGTGTCTGTAATCGGTTTTGTCAAATACTGGTTTGCTACTCCCACAACCTGAACTGTCCTACCTGAAAGAGGCAAATTCGGAACCTCTGCACTTCTCACTGTAGAGCTTGTATCTCCTGTGTCCACCAAAAATGAAACTCTGTGACCCATTACCTTTCCACTCACATAGGGTCCTCTCTGATCTACCTCTAAAGAAGTTGTACGCACACATGGTTCCTCATCTGAACTGTCACTCGTTCATTCACCATTTATTACATCCTCACTCTGTAACGGGAATTGGTGCACTGTGTTACTATTTCGGTTTTGTCTCTGACTTATGATCTGTTGAGAAAGGATCATCTGTTGCTGCTTCATCGGGGCTTGAGATATTTGCATTTGCTGTCTATGCACCATGGGAACCTGCTGCTGCATCGGCTGCAACTGTGACACTTGTGCACGGGGCATTTGCACCCACTGCATGGGCTGAAAATGTTGCACTTGATTCACATTATTCAGAAAATTTGGATTAGGACCCGTTAGTCTCGATCCTCTCACATTCTGAAATGAACTGATGTCATTACTCTGCTGAACAATACCTTCCTGCACCATCATCGGACACTCCCGCTTCCAATGTCCCACAGCTCCACAAATGTGACGCAGCAATAGCTTCTTCATTCCCTGCACATAATTCTGAACCACTACAGTATTCAAATCTGGACCACGATTCATATTGCCTCCACAACCTCAACCTCTCATCTGGGGCCGAAACATATTTCCCTGCTGCTGTGGCATCTGTTGCACAAAATTTCCTTGCACTCCTGTTTGAGCTGCTTTAATCTGCATCACCATTGCTTTCTGATTCAACTTTTTCTGCTTTAGTTTAATCTCATCACTACAGTATTTCGCATATTGCGACACCTCATCAATCTGCTTCGCTTGCCAGCAAATCAAATGACTCTTAATCATCTGACCAATTTAAGGTCTCAATCCTTCGACAAATCTGAACACAAAATGTAGCATGTCTTTCGCCTCAATTGTTTCTGTACCATTATATTGCTTGAATGCCTGCAGCAGTCTCTCATAGTGTGCATGTATCAACTACTTTGCTTCCTGAGCTGGCCTGGCAATCCTCTACCAATCAATATTTTTGGGTGAAATCCTTGATTTCAGGAACTCAATCACCTTATAGTAATACTTCATCACCTCAGGAGATGGTGCACTTGTATTCTTGTCTCTCTCCGGTTCACTTGTTGCCCAATCTACACTCCTCGTACACTCAACCCATAAGTCAGCTGGAACCACTATTTCAAGCAATGTGTTCAAGTCCTCCCACAAACACTTCGCAAGTTTCACAAATCTGTCTGCTGATACCACTCTCCTGGCTGTTCTCAATTTTGGATAATCATTTGTAAATGATAGAATGTCACCTCTGCTCCAAGGAACGTGACAAAAATTTACTGGATCTTTATCGGGCTGCTTATTCTCAGTCAGCTCCAGAGAATCTCTTTGTTTCTTGTCTCTTTTCTTTACCCATGTGCCTTCCCATTTATCTAATGCTCCCCATATCTGAGCACTCTGTAATATTTCTTTAAGGTGCGCCTTCATACCGGCCGACCTCATAAGTTTAAAATCTTTTGCCTCAAAATCTAATCTGTAACTCCTCTTCAAATGCTTTGTTTTCTCAATTTCTATGCCGTACTTCTCTACCAAATCTGCCAATCTCTGATGCACTCTGCTCACCTCTCTTGTTATCTTTGGGCACAAATATCTCAATTCTGCCTCTGTGTAGGATTCTAGCCTATTCACCCCCATCGTTCCCTCTATGAATTCACCCTCTTCCATGCCTAGTCTGACACAATTCAAATACTCCTTTCCTTTAGGGGCATTCTGTGGGGTATTCAGCTTGTCTAACCATTCAGTTAACTGCTGAGCTGTCAGTCCCTGTAACAAAATGTTACTCACTTGATTCAGGGGCACCTGCTGTGCCACTGCATTCGGATTCTGCAGTGTCAATAATTTCAGGCTCGGGCTTACATTTGGTCCTGTCACAGCATCTGGAAGTGCAACAAGTGGACTAAAGTCTAACAATGATCTTGCCCCAACAAAAGTCTAACCCACGGGAGACACTACCGGAACCTGTTCATTATGTCCTCCCCTCATTAGGCTCTGGGCCATTGCTCCCTGTTCACTCACAGTTGGTTTATTTTGTGCAAATAATGGTACAGCTGGACTAACAGTAATTAGTAGCGATATAGCATCTAGGGCTGCTCTGGCACCTACACTCTTTGAGAGAGTAACTCCCATATTCTGATTCATCATCAGAGTCAGGTCTGACTGTGTCCCTGCCATTGGCGTAAATCTCTGCACTTGAGGCAATAGAATTGGAGTCGGTTCAGTCTGGACCAGTATTGGTCTCGGAACCACCTGCTCTGTGGGCACGACTAAGTTCGAAGTTGTTTCTAAAATGGGCACATCAGGAGAAATTCTCTGTATCTGTGGTGGCTGCATCTGAGTCTGCACTACAGAAGTAGTTGACACATTATGACCACTTTGCACCACATTCGATTTCAGGTTAGCATTAACCTGCACCGGGCTCACTGTCCCAGTCACCTGTGTCGGGGCTGTTGGATCAGCACTACTACTTGGACAACTCTCGCGCACTGTATATTGTGGTGGTCGATCTTTCAATAGTTGTGTAAGGAACTCTTTATTATCTGATTCCTCCTCTACTGTTGAAGACTTTCTAGTTCCCTTACTTTCGGACAGACTTCTGTTCATCTTCCTAGTCGCTTTCCTTCCTTTCTTCTCATCCTTTTTTGTAATCGCTGGAAACAACTTAACTCCCTGCAAAGTCTCTGATCTCCATATCTTCTGCTACCAATCCCATTTAGCCTCCGCTAAAGTATTTTCTGAAATCCAAATCTCATTAGAAAAATGACTCTCAAAAGGAGCAGCTTCAAATTGCTAACATCTCTGGGAACACCTGTCGCTGTATACTGCACGTCTATGGTAGGCTCCTAAGGAGACGAAGCATCGGTCTCTTACCATCTCTGTTATCGCTCTGTACCGGACACCTATGGCAAGCTCTTAAGGAGACTGACCATCATTCTGCTACCATAACTGTTAGCGCGTCAGACCTTAATAAGTAAACTTACAAAGAGTCACGAACAGGTCGATGGACCTTTTGACTCGCAATTAAGAAGTTCTTACCATAGTTCCAATACATAATCAATAATTAATTACACAATAATCAACAATCATTAGCAATCAATAAGATCAATAATCAATGGAGTCAGTAAATGTCACACACCATGACCTTTCAGCCATGAATAACCACACCATTAGTAAACGTTTAGTAAGTTTATTTCCCTATATTAACAATGCTAATGTCATGTAGATTAATCTCAAAATCAAATGAAACACATATAAAACCACCACTGGTTGTCCAAAGAGGCAGAAGAAATACATTCTTATCAAAGCTTGAACCACAATACATTCTAGAGCTACAGTGCAAATCAATAACAGAGTCAGCTGCCACAAGGATACAACATAAATGGAATTCAGCAAGGTAATTCATCAATCATTAGTCCCTATTATTGTCAGTCAATTGTGAGGGCCCTTATCTAACATCAGATTATCATCAGCATGATGGGCTTCATGCAAAACAATTTAGAAACATGAATTTGGAAAAACATCTAACTAAGGATCTATCATAACAGCACAGTTGGTACCTAAAAAGAAAAAGCATAAATTGCATAACAGTCACATTTCATTGCATATACCTAGCCTCAGTATGGGTCAGCAAAACAGAATCAGTCTTCGTCCTCAGGTCATCAGCCGATCAGCAATGCATCAGGCTCTCCGTCAGAGAATATGAGCCCAATGTCGGTATGAACCTCGAATCTCTCCTAAAGTCTCTTCTTCTCCTCTCAAGACTCTCTAGATCTCAAGTTTCAAGACTGAGGGGGTCATTCTGACCTCGGCGGTAAAAGGCGCTTACCGCCGGTCAGAAGACCGCCATAACACCGCCGCGGCCGCGGAAAGCCGCCACGGTCATTCTGACCCACAACGGCCAAACCTCCAAAAATCCGACCTCCACTGCAGGCCGCCACATCAGCGGGCAGCGATAAACTGGAGATGACCAAACCTCCACCGTCACGCCAACAGAAATACGCCCATGCTATTTCGACCCACGAATCAACGCGGCGGGCTTTCCAACGCGGTATTCCATTGGCGGTACACACCGCCGCGGTCAAAATACACACACAGCACCAAAACACAGGCACATTGGACAATTACAAATACACACACCTGATACACATACACAACCCACTCCCACACAATCAATCAACTATAAAACACACCCCCACATCACCCACAAACCCCTACGACCACAATTACTGAGAGAAGGAGAGAGAGACACAGCAGACAATCCATAGCAATACACACTGAGGCACACTACACCATCACACACACCACATAGTAGCACAAAGCACCACACACCAACATACTCATCATCACATACACCACCCCACACCTCACCCACACCACCCCATGGCACCCCAAAGGCACCCACGCTTTTCGGACCAAGAACTCCGGGTGATGGTGGAGGAAATCCTAAGAGTGGAACCCCAGCTCTTCGGCTCACAGGTGCAGCACACCAGTATAGCTAGGAAGGCGGAGCTATGGCAGCGGATCGTGGACAGGGTCAACGCGGTGGGACAGCATCCCAGGAATAGGGAGGACATCCGCAAACGATGGAACGACCTACGGGGGAAGGTCCGATCGATGGTCTCCAGGCACAACATCGCGGTCCAGAAGTCTGGCGGCGGACCCCCACCCACCCCTCCCGAATTGACATCATGGGAGCAAGAGGTCTTCAACATCCTGCATCCTCAGGGCCTCGCAGGAGTAGCCGGAGGAATGGACTCTGGTAAGTCCAATCTCAACTACTATATCCCCCCCACCCCACCAGCATGCCAACCCACACCCCCACCCTCACCCCCAAACCCCCAGCACACATCCTCCCTGACAATGTCTCACCAGCACAACCCACCCATCCCAACACCAACTCCTGCATGCCAACACAATCCATGGACACCCATCACCCAAGCATGACCACTGCACTTACCCCCCCCCCCACTAACTACCCTCACAACACCTCCCTCAAGGGAATGCCTGCACTGGGGGACAAGGGCACCCATAACACGTACGCCATTGCACACACAGAAACAATAACCAAACTCTCTTACCCCATGCAGGACCCGAACGCCAACACACCAGCCAGGAGGGTCCAGAAATGTCCATCCCACCCCCGGAACAGGCCCACAGTGAGGACAGCAGCTCTGTCGACACTGAACCTGATGACCAGCCCGGACCATCGGGGACCTCTGGGCAGTCGGTTCCCCTCAGGCAGCCACAGGCCACACCAGACCCGACCCCCTCTGCCAACACCAGCACAGCTCCCACCCAGCGGGCCCATGCCTCTGTCTCTAGGACACGTCAATCAGCGGTGTGTCTGCCACTACAGGGCACCCAGGCTAACCCAACACCCCAACAACAACAGGGACCTGGGGGCAGTGGGAGCGGGCACACCGTCCAGGAGACAGAGGCCGGGGGAAACCGGGCAGCTCGGAGGGCTGCTGTGCGACAGGGGGGGGAGGAGAGGCCCAGGGAACCCACTCTCCAAGAGGCCCTCACCACCATCATGGGGGCCTACCACCACTCCCAAGAGACGATGGCGACGGTACTGGCCAGGTTCACGGAGATCCAGGCACAGCAGGAGGAACGCTACATGGGGTTCAGGGAGGAGCTGAGAATCATCGGGACCGCAATGGGGACCATCGTCCTGGCCCTCAACAGGATAGAAGACGCGTTGCGGGACCATGTGGCACCACACAGGGCCCCTGTCACTAGCCCGGACCAGGAACAGCCTACCACCTCCGCCGGCGCAAGTGGACAGGAGGCCCCAACACCACGACAGGCCACCAGAACCCCACCTCTTGCTGAAGAACAACCACCCCGTAAGAGGAGCCTGAGATCCAAAAAAAAGACAGAGTAGGATGTCAAGACCCCCGCCAGCAGGACATACCACCTGAACTCTTCCCACTGTCCCACATTGCCACCCTGTCCAACCATGAACTGCCTCTGCTCCATCCTTCCACAGGCAAAAGGACAATGCACCTGTGAGACTGAGAACTGGACTCTGCCATGGACATTACTCCACCCCCACCCATCACCCTTATAATCACATGTACCAATATCTAGCACTGTAAATAAATCACATATTGCACACAAATTAGTTTGGAGTCATGCTGTATTATTAGCAAATGTATTACATATTACTGTTCAATATCTGTTCTGTCAATTAGTGATGACAACATACCAATGTCAATACGCTGTAGTTCATGGGCAAACCAAGCAGAAGTCAGGCACTGAGTCATACAGCACTGAGAAGGGAAGGGAAAAACAAAAATTACCCAAAAAGATCTGGTGGGAACTACAGAAAGTACAGATGCAGGAGGCTATAAGCAATTGTGAAATGGCGTGGGTGATTCTTACCTGGGTGTTACTGGAAATACTGTTGTATCACTCTGTCCCTATTGTCTGTGTCGTCCTCTGAGTCTTCCTCCTCTTCACTCTCCACAGGCTCCACGGCTTCTACAACACCACCATCTGGACCATCCTCCTGCAGGAAAGGCACCTGGCGTCGCAAAGCCAGGTTGTGAAGCATACAGCACGCCACGATGATATGGCACACCTTCTTTGGTGAGTACATTAGGGATCCACCGGTCATATGCAGGCACCTAAACCTGGCCTTCAGGAGGCCAAAGGTTCGCTCAATCACCCTCCTAGTACGCCCATGGGCCTCATTGTAGCGTTCCTCTGCCCTTGTCCAGGGATTCCTCACTGAGGTCAGTAGCCACGGCAGGTTGGGGTAACCAGAGTCACCTATTAGCCACACACGTTGTCTCTGTAGCTGCTCCATCACATAGGGGATGCTGCTATTTCGCATCACATACGCGTCATGCACTGACCCTGGGAACTTGGCATTTACATGGGAGATGTACTGGTCAGCCAAACAGACCACCTGGCCATTAATCGAATGATAACTTTTTCTGTTTCGGTACACCTGCTCATCGTCTTTTGGGGGTACCAAAGCCACATGGGTCCCATCAATGGCACCAATGATGTTGGGGATATGTCCAAGGGCATAGAAATCACCCTTCACTGTAGGCAAGTCACCCTCCTCTGGGAAAATGATGTAGCTCCGCATGAGTTTCATCAGGGCAGACAACACTCTGCTCAAAATCTTAGAAAACATAGGCTGAGACATTCCAGATGACATGGCCACTGTGGTCTGGAATGACCCACTTGCCAAAAAATGGAGGACTGACAAAACCTGCACCAGAGGGGGAATCCCTGTGGGTTGGCGGATGGGGGACATCAGGTCTGGCTCCAGCTGGGCACACAGTTCATGGATAGTGGCACGGTCAAGTCTGTATCGAAGTATTATATGGCTTTCTTCCATTGTCGACAGGTCCACCAGCGGTCGGTACACGTGAGGATTCGTCCTTCTCATCCCAAGTCCCAGCGGACGGTGCCTAGGAAGGACAACATGGAGCACAGAGTCAGCCAAACCACAGGTACGTGCAGACAGCAGCTTGCACAGTTAAAGAATGGCAATGGGTTGAAAGGCGTGTATGTGTGGCAATGCAAGGCCTAGGCCTGTGTGTCGCAGTCAAAATTAAGCCATGTAGGCCCTTGAAATGGCGGCTGCCTGATCTGTGAAGTGGGACAATGGGATGTGAGGTCAATGCGCTGGCGGGGCACACCGTGGCGGTAGGCGGTCGAAGACCGCAGCGCAAAGCCGCATTGATTAACATTGAAGCCTATGGGTTTCAGGAGCCAATGACGAAGTGCGCCGGCGGTCGCGGTACGCACCGCCGCGGTACGCACCGCCGCGGGCGTGACCGCCATTTTCTATCTGCTTAATCACTCGAGACCTGATCATCGACAGGAGAGGACCTATACTGCAAGTGCTGCTGTGACCTCGGTCTGGAAGATACAATGGCTGCTGCGGAAAGGGCCCCTGCCTTCACGTCTGACGAGTTGGAGAAGCTCGTGGATGGGGTCCTCCCCCAGTATGCGCTACTCTACGGTCCTCCAGACCAACAAGTGAGTACACCGGGTTCACATGGAATGGGCTATGCCTGTGTGGATTGGGGTGGATGTAAGTTGGTAGGGTGGGGGGCGAATGAGGAGTGCAACGCCCGACAGATGAGAGCATGTGCCATATGGCAAAGTTGGAGGGGGGGGGCAATCACATCTAACATGCAGGTCATTGATGATTTCCTCCTTTCCACCCTGTACATGTCAAATAGGTCAGCGCCCATCAGAAGATCGAGATTTGGCGTGCCATCGCCAAGGAAGTCCGGAACTTGGGGGTCCACAACAGACGGGGCACCCACTGCCGCAAGAGGTGGGAGGACATCCGCCGCGGAACACGGAAGACCGCAGAAACACTGCTGGGGATGGCCTCCCAACCTAGGAGGGGTGCCAGTCGCACCATGACCCCCCTGATGTCCCGGATCCTGGCGGTGGCCTACCCTGAATTGGATGGGCGCTTTAAGACATCACAGCAGACACAAGGGGGTGAGTATCAGCACATTCTCCTATCTTTCTGCGCAGTGGAGGCGTATGGGTGGGGGAGGAGGGCTGTGGGTGACATTAGGCCAGGGCGCTTTCTGAAGTGTAGTCCTCTCCCTTAGGCATGGCCCTGTGCCCCCGGCCCCCACCTCGGTAGGGTGACAAGTACAGCCATTGAAGGTCCAGCATCTCCCATGTGCGCGTTTGACGTCTCTTGGCCTGTTGTCTTAGTCAGTAGTACTGAGTAGTGTACCCCGAATGCACGGCTTAGTGCATTAGGCACCTGTGTCTGTCCTCTCCGCCAACGGTGTTGACATTGCATGCACTCAACCTGGTCTTCTTTTTTCTCCCCCCACCCTTTCTCTTCATCTTCTTGTGCATGTGTGCATTAGCATCATCAGGCGGAGGAGATTTGGCATCGGAGCACGAGGGAGCTGCAGGACACAAGGCCCCGGTGGGCCCACGAACAGACACCGAGGGCACCAGTGATCCGGAGGGCGAGGGGAGCACCACGACGGGGACCGCTGGTGAGAGCAGCGAAAGCGACACGTCCTCGGATGGGAGCTCCCTAGGGGTGGCGGCAACATCCGTGCCCCCAGCCTCTGCAGGTACAGCCACCCAGCGCACCAGCCCCGCCCTCAAAGCAGCCCCTCAGTCTTCGCTAGGTGCCCGTTCGCCCAGGAAGGCGCGCGTCTCCTTCGCCCCAGGCACCTCATTCCCTGCCCCTGTTGCCCCTGCTGCCCTCAGTGCAGAGCTCATTGACCTGGTAAGGACGCTCATTGTTGGGCAGACGACCCTTTTGAATGCCATCCAGGGTGTGCAAAGGGAGGTGCAACAGAGCAATGCGTACCTGGAGGGCATTCATTCGGGTCAGGCTGCCCATCAACGAGCATTCACTGCTCTGGCCTCAGCACTGACGGCAGCCATTGTCCCTGTTTCCAGCCTCCCTCTTCTTACTGCCTCCAGCCTTTCTCTGTCTCCTGTCCCTCAGCCTATCCCATCCACACCATCAGACCAGCCTGCACACACCTCAACACCCAAGAGCAGCTCATCCAAACACAAGCACCACAGATCCCACAAACACTCACCCAAGCAACACCCAGATGCAGACATGCCAACAGCCACTGCCACCCCTGTGTCCGCCTCCTCCTCGTCTCCCTCCTCCCTCCCTGTGACGTCTACACTCACACCTGCATGCACCCCAACATCAGCCAGTGCTTCCATCACCACCTCACCCTCCAGTACAGTCCACACTCGTGCAGTCACCACCCCCACTGCCATTTACACGTCCCCTGTGTCCTCTCCCACTGTGTCTGTCACCCCCTCTTCCAAGACACACAAACGCAGGCAGCCACCCACCCAACAGACATCCACCTCACGACAGCCTACAGCACCAGCACCTTCACCCAATGACAGCACACCTGACTCTCCTACAACCACCTCCTCCACCTCCACTTCCATCTCCACTTCTCCTACCCTTTACCTTGGCCCTAAGAAACTTTTCATGGCTAACCTTGACCTCTTTCCCCCCAATGAGCTCCCCCATCCATCTTCAAAGAGTCCCAAGAGCACCGCAGCCACCACCAGCCCAGCTTCGGGTGTCACTGTTGTGCATGGGTTCTGGAGCCCACCCTTTGCCAGCAGTGACACATCGATCAGCAGCAAGGACACGTCCAGCCCCCCCCCCGGCAAGAGGACCCGCAAAAACAAGGGCCGCCGTGCGAGGACCGACAGGGCTGCCCCCAAGGAGCAATGTGCGGCCACTTCACCACCCACACCATCTAGGGGAGGCAAGGGCCCGAGAGCCCCATCAAAGGAGCGGAAGGGCAGCAGGAGCGCGGAGAAGGTGGACCCCACATGCCACATCCCAGCTCGGAAGAAGGACACTAAGGAGGCCAGGAGTCCGTCCCCGAAGGGTCCAGAAACGTCACGGTCCGAGGGCGACTGAGCAGGGAGTCCAGGCCAGGTCTGGCTCCCTTGACCTGCTGGATGAGCACCGCTGAACAGGGCCCGCGGTGAAGAAGAGCACCGCTGAACAGGGCCCGCGGTGAAGAAGAGCACCACTGAACAGGGCCCGCGGAGAAGAAGAGCACCGCTGAACAGGGCCCGCCGTGGAGAAGAGCACCGCTGAACAGGGCCCGCCGTGGAGAAGAGCACCGCTGAACAGGGCCCGCCGTGGAGAAGAGCACCACTGAACAGGGCCCGCCGTGGAGAAGAGCACCGCTGAACAGGGCCCGCCGTGGAGAAGAGCACCGCTGAACAGGGCCCGCGGTGAAGAAGAGCACCGCTCAACAGGGCCCGCCGTGGAGAAGAGCACCGCTGAACAGGGCCCGCCGTGGAGAAGAGCACCGCTGAACAGGGCCCTTCTTCTCAAGCACCGCTCAGCTGGGCCCTTCTTCTCAAGCACCGCTCCGCTGGGCACCGCCGTCTCAAGGACCGCTCCGCTGGGCCCTTCCTCTCAAGCACCGCTCCGCTGGGCCCTTCTTCTCAAGCACCGCTCCGCTGGGCACCGCCGTCTCAAGGACCGCTCCGCTGGGCCCTTCCTCTCAAGCACCGCTCCGCTGGGCACCGCCGTCTCAAGCACCGCTCCGCTGGGCCCTTCTTCTCAAGCACCGCTCCGCTGGGCACCGCGGTCTCAAGCACCGCTCCACAGGGCCCTTCTTCTCAAGCACCGCTCCGCTGGGCCCTTCTTCTCAAGCACCGCTCCGCTGGGCCCTTCCTCTCAAGCACCGCTCCGCTGGGCCCTTCTTCTCAAGCACCGCTCCGCTGGGCCCTTCATCTCAAGCACCGCTCCGCTGGGCCCTTCATCTCAAGCACCGCTCCGCTGGGCACCGCCGTCTCAATCACTGTTTATGGTTCACTGTGCCCACCATGCCTCCTCCTTGACCAGTGGAGACTGTCATCCACCTGATGGACTATGGCTTTGCACTCCCCGGATGGTCCAGTGGGCAGCCCACCCACTGTAGTGACATTGAGAGACTGTGGCTTTGCACTCCCCAGGATGGTCCAGTGGGCAGCCCACCCACTGTACAGACATTGAGAGACTGTGGCTTTGCACTCCCCAGGATGGTCCAGTGGGCAGCCCACCCACTGTAGAGACATTGAGAGACTGTGGCTTTGCACTCCCCAGGATGGTCCAGTGGGCAGCCCACCCACTGTAGAGACATTGAGAGACTGTGGCTTTGCACTCCCCAGAATGGTCCAGTGGGCAGCCCACCCACTGTAGAGACATTGAGAGACTGTGGCTTTGCACTCCCCAGGATGGTCCAGTGGGCATGGTGGCTCCTCGTGGATCTGGCGTCGTGGACTCATGTGGCTGTGGTGCCCCCCCCTTCCCTTCCCCCTGAGGTGCATATAGTTTTTACATCTGATGCCCCTGCAGTGTTCTCTCCAAAGGACTCAGGTCTCCTGTGTGGGCTTTGCCCTTGTTTCTCAAAACTTTGGCCCACGGACATGATGAATTCGTAGGATGTGCAGGACTTGTTACTTCAGTTATACACTGATGTGTATGTCATTTGTTTTCTTGGGAATATCTTTCATGGTTGTACGATATTTTTCAGGACCTTTTTGGTACATAAATATTTATTCCAAATTTGATTATGTCCTAGCATTTTTCTGGGGTGTTTGGGTGGTGTCACTGTGACTTGTTGCTCTGCATTGGTGTGTACATAGTTTGGGGGGGGGGGGTTGCATATGTGTGTGCCCGTAACCTTTCGTCCTCCCCCCTCCCGTGTGTCGTAGGTGCAGTACTCACCGTTGTCGTCTGCGCCGGACTTCGTACTCGTGGTAGATGAGAAGGTAGACGAGAGCAGGTAGGATGTTTAATTTGGGTTCCATGCTGTCCTCCTTCCTCCTGGAATGCGTAGTGGTGAGCGTTTTCCCGTTCGTAGTCTGTTTCCGCCGTGTTTTTATCGGCGGTGCTCCCGCCCCGGAAAAGGTGGCGGATTGGTGAGTTGTGATAGGGTGGGCGGTACATTGTCTGCCGCCTGGCTGTTGGCGGTGACCGCCGCGCTGTTTGTTTGTACCGCCGTGGCGGGCGGAGTGTTAAAGTGGCTGTCTGTGTTGGCGGTTCCCACCATGGTCAGAATTCCATATTTTTTACCGCCAGCCTGTTGGCGGGTTGGCCGACGCTTTAACACCGACCGCCAGGGTTAGAGTCACCCCCTGAGTCTTTTCCCCTCTGCGGTGTTGTTATATCAAAGTCACCTAAACTATCCCCTAATTTGGCCATTGGGCAGTTAATCGTATGTTCATACCTTACCCAATAATACTTCTATACCAAATCTATGAATTCTAATATTTCACTATTCACATGCAGTCGATTAGTCTACTTACAATGTTCTCATCATCCGGATTGTCAGGTAACAATATTGTTGCATCTTCAGCTCCAGTCAGTATCTTCATTGTTCTCATCCTGGGAACGTCAGTCTCACACACATTACACATAAAATGTTACACTAGCAGGAACATCATCTCCTTGCAGTCGTTCTCACGAAAAGCTTCTGTTAAGCACTTTTAACAAGACAATGGACATTTCACAGTTTGATTCACTCGGTCAGCATTTGTATTAACAGTTAAGAAATACAGCTTCTGCATGAGGCCTGGCAAAATAGACCAAGACACTCTCTAAGTTGAGGCCTACAATTTATAAAAGCTAAAGCATAGTTCATAACCCTTAATATGACATATACCTGCATTAATCTAGTACATTTTTTATATTTCATGAGTAATAATCATTAATTAGTAAATTTCGTGAAAACTAGTGGCCATTCTTCAAGGTCACATTTTCAAATGTGTGCAATATTTTTCTACGTTAATTCATTTTCTACATAAACTCATTATTCAAAATATATAAACACTCATTAATAATTTCTAATTAAAACACCTGCACAAGCTCTAGTCTCCCTGGGAGATAAGGAAATGGTGCCAAAAGCCCACATGCCTGCCAATACTTCCAAGTATAGGCAGTGGGTCACCATTGATGGGCAAAGGGTGGAGACTCTGCATGACACAGGAGCGAGTATGACTACTGTCAAGAGTCAGCTGGGGTCAAAAGAGCAGATAATCCCTAATACATTCCACCAGGTCATAGTCACTGACAATTGCGAGAGTCACCTACCGGTGGCTCTGGTTCTCCTTGTGTGGGGGGGTCTCTGGTACTCTAACGGTAGCTGTGAGTCCTGCCGTGCCTGTAGATTGTCTGTTAGGTAATGATCTTGAGTGGGTCTACATGACCACAAGGTCCATGGCTGCCCGGGAAGGGAGTCCAGGGCATCTGGAGCCTGGAACAATGGTCCAGACAGCTGCACAGAGGAAGGGCAAGAGGCGCGGGAAACCCGCCTCAGATATTCCCATGGTGGTGGACGGAGTAACAGAGGAGGAGGCCCCTGAGCCAACTGGAGAGGATATTTCCGACCTGGATAACCTGCCTGAACTTGCTGACTGGCAAGTAGAGGGTGGGCCAACCAGGGAGGAATTCTGCAGAGTGCAGAAGGAGCGCCCCACTCTTGAGGGTCTGAGGCAACAGACCTCAGCCCAAGCAGCAGGTGAAGCCTCTGGCGATCACCATATATACTGGGAGAATGATCTCCTCTACAGTGAGCCTAAGGCTCCGGTCATTGGGCAGCATGTGTACTGGTGGTCCCCAAGTGTTGCTGGGCCTTCCTACTGGGCCTGGCTCACGACATCCCCCTGGAAAGACATTTTGGTCAAGACAAGACCTTTGCTAGGCATGTCACCCACTTCCATTGGCCTAGAATGCGGGTAGCCTCAGATAATTTCTGCAGGGCCTGCCCCACCTGCCAAGCTAGTGGGAAGACAGGGAAAAGGCTTAAGGCCCCCCTGATCCCACTCCCTGTCATTGGCACCCACTTTGAGAGGGTGGGCATCAACGTCATTGGTCCCTTGGACCCCCAAAACCGCCCTAGGCAACAGGTTTATCCTGGTTTTGATGGAACATGCCACCCGCTACCCAGAGCTAATTCCTCTGAGGACAGTGACTGCACCGGTGGTGACCAGAGCTCTGATGGGAATATTTACCCGTGTGGGGTTCACTAAGGAGATTGTGTCTGGCAAAGGCACAAACTTAATGTCAGTGTACATGAAGTCCATGTCGGATGAGTGTGGGGTAACCTACCGGTTTACCACCCCTTATCATCCTCAATCCAATGGGCTTGTTGAGAGATTCAACAAGACCCTAAAATGCATGATCACTGGCCTACCTGAGGCCGTGAGGTGTAAGTGGGACATCCTCTTGCCATGCCTTCTCTTTGCTTATAGGGAGGTGCCCCAGAAAGGGGTGGGGTTTAGCCCCTTTGAACTTCTCTATGGTCACCCTGTCAGGGGACCACTAACCATAGTAAAAGAGGGATGGGATAAAGCTCCCAAGAAACCTCAGGAGGATGTGGTCAGTTACATGCTGGCCCTCCGCAACCAGACACAGCGCTTCTGGAAGCAGACCAAGAGTAACCTCAAGGCCAGTCAATAAATGATGAAGGAGTGGTATGACCGGAAGGCCACACTGGTTGAATTCTCACCTGGCGACAAAGTTTGGGAAATGGAGCCACTACTTTCCAATGGTTGGTTGACGGGGTCCTAGCTGGCAAGAATGCCTTCTGCGCAGCCTATCTAGACAACATAGCCGTCTATAGTTCCTGCAGGGAGGAACACCTGCTCCACCTCAAGGAGGTGCTTCAGGCCCTGCAACAGGCAGGCCTGACCATCAAGGCAAGGAAGTGCCAGATTGTGCAGGGTCCTGTGGTGTACTTGGGACACCTAGTAGGTGGTGGCAAGGTACAGCCACTCCAGGCAAAGATTGAAACTATCAAGCCCTGGCAAGCACCTAGAACACAAACAGAGGTGAGAGCCTTCTGAGGCCTCCCAGGATATTACCGTAGATTTGTCAAGGGCTATGGATCCATTGTGTCACCCTTGACAGAACTTACTTCCAAAAAGCAACCTAGGTTGGTGAATTAGACAGAGGCTTGTCAGAAAGCCTTTGACTCCCTGAAGGAAGCCATGTGCACGGCCCCGTGCTCAAGGCCCCTGACTACTCCCAGAAATGTATTGTGCAGACAGACGCTTCAGAGAATGGCATAGGGGCTTTTCTAGCACAGCTAAATGAGGAGGGCCTAGACCAACCAGCAGTCTTTATTAGCAGAAGACTATTACCACGGGAACAGAGGTGGAGTGCTATTGAGAGAGAAGCATTTGCTGTGGTCTGGGCACTGAAGAATCTGAGACCATACCTGTTTGGGACTCACTTCCGGGTTCAGACAGACCACCGGCCCCTCAGATGGTTCATGCAGATGAGGGGCGAGAATCCTAAACTCTTGAGGTGGTCAATTTCCCTACAGGGGATGGACTTTGCGGTGGAGCATCTCCCGGGGATTGGCCACACCAATGCTGATGGTCTCTCCAGATACTTCTGCCTTAGTGTTGAGAGTTCCCAGGAGGTTGGGTAGCTCTCCCCACTTTCAGCTGGGGGGGACACATGTTAGACCTGACAGCCTTAGGGTGGTCACCCCTAACTTTTTGCCTGCCTCCCTCCACTTTGTGGACACTGTTTTTGCTGCTTTTAGGACTCTGCGCTCTTTACCACTGTCAACCAGTGCTAAAGTGCATATGCTCTCTCTCCCTTAAAACATGGTGACATTGGTTAATACCCAATTGGCTTATTTAATTTACTTATAGTCCCCAGTAAAGTGTACTATATGTGCCCAGGGCCTGTAGGTTAAATGCTATTAGTGGGCCTGCAGCACTGATTGTGCCAACCACTTAAGTAGCCCCTTAACCTTGTCTCAGGCCTGCCATTGCAAGGCCTGTGTGTGCAGTTTCACTGCCAATTCGACTTGGCATTTAAAAATTAAGTCACCCCTAAGGTATGCCCTTGGTAACCCGTAGGGCAGGGTGCTGTGTAGACAAAAGGCAGGACATGTACATGTGTAGTTTACATGTCCTGCTAGTGTAAAACTTCTAAATTCATTTTACACTGCTGTGAGGCCTGCTCCCTTCATAGGATAACATTAGGGCTGCCCTCATATACTGTTTGAGTGGGAGCTCCTGATCTGAAAGGAGTAACAAGGTCATATTTAGTATGACCAGAATGGTAATACAAAATCCTGCTGACTGGTGAAGTTGGATTTAATATTACTATTTTAAAAGTGCCACTTTTAGAAAGTGAGCATTTTCCTGCACTTAAATCCTTCTCTGCCTTACAATCCACGTCTGGCTGGATTAGTTGAAAGCTCCCTTGTGCATTCAGTCAGACAAACCCCACACACAGGATGCTCAGCCTCACTTGCATACATCTACGTATTGAATGGGTCTTCCTGAGCTGGGAGGGTGGAGGGCCTGACATTTACATATCAACGGACAGTAGCCTGCCCTCACACAAAGGACGGCCACACCCCCTCTGGGACCCAGCAGACAGGATGGAACTGAAAGGGGACCTTGTGCACTTCTAAGCCACTCTTTGAAGTCTCCCCCACTTCAAAGGCACATTTGGTATTTAAACAGGGCATCTGGCCCTACCAACTCAGACACTTCCTGGTGAAGAACCTTGAACAAGAACTTGCAACCTACCTAGAAGAACTTCCTGTCTGCCCAAAGGACTCACCTGACTGCTTTCTGAGAAGGGCTGCTGCCTTGCTGTTGCCCTGCTGCCTTGCTGCTCTCTGGCAGTGCTGAGAAGTGCTCTCCAAGGGCTTGGTTAGAGCTTGCCTCCTGTTTCCGGAAGTCTCAGGACCAAAAAGACTTAGGGGGTCATTACGACCCTGGCGGACGGCGGAGAAGCGGCGGTAAGACCGCCAACAGGCTGCCGGTCAATTTTTGGGAATTATGACCATGGCAGTTACCGCCATGGTCATTCGCCACTTCTCCGTTCCGCCCGCCAGGGCGGAGACGACCGCTGGGCTGGAGACCTCGGTCTCCAGCCCGGCGGTCGTCACTATACCGCCGGCGGTATTTGGACCCGGCTTACCGCCATGGATTTCATGCGGTTTGAACCGCCATGAAATCCATGGCGGTAAGCACTATCAGTGCCAGGGAATTCCTTCCCTGGCACCAATAGGGGTCTCACCAACCCAACCACCCCGACTCCCTCCCCTACACCCCCCACCACCCCTGCCACCCCCCAAAGGTGGCAGGACCCCCCTCCCCACCCGACCCCCAACATCACAGCACTCATGCACACACGACACGCACGCAGGCACCAGCACACATACACGCACAGACACCGACATACATGCCAACATCCACACACACAGTCAGACACGCACACCCACATTCAAACATACACGCACACAACCATACAGACATACCTACAGACATACACGCACTCATTCCCATACTCACAACACCTCCGCAAGCATACAGGCACTCACACATCCCCACTACATACACACACGCACACCCCCATGCACGCACACAACACACAACACCCCCCTTCCCCCCTCCCCTCACGGACGATCAACTTACCTGGTCAGACGATCCTCCGGGAGTGGACGGGAGCCATGGGGGCCACAGAACACCGCCACGCCGAATCACAGGACGTGATTCGGTGGGCGGTGTTCTGTTGACGTGGCGGTGGAGCAACCTCCACTTCCCCGCTGCCCGCCAGTATGGCTGTTGGCGGCTCTCCTTCCGAAAAAGGACAGAGAGCTGCCAACAGTCATAATACGCCGAGCGGAAAACCGCCACCACTGGCGGTCTTCAGCACGGCTGTCCCTCGGCGGTCTTTAAAAAAGATCGCCGAGGTCAAAATGACCCCCTTAATTCCTGCAAGAAGAATTCCCTGTGCAGCGAAAATTGATGCACAACCTGCAAGAAACTATGCACAGACTGCATCGCGGTGAGAAAATCACTGCACACCGAACTGGAACAACGCAGCCCGACTCCGCAAGGAGAAGATCGACGCAGTGCCAGCGTAGCAACCGGAAATTCGACGCACGAATCACTGGATCGACGCAAAGCCAAGCTGGAATGACGCAGCCCGACTTCCTGAGAGGAATCGACCCAGCACTTGCCGTGCGGTAGAAATTTCCATGCAACGCCCACCGGATCAACGCAGCCCCTGTGACTGCACCCTGCAAGTGCCGGATTTCAACGCTTCATCCCAGGGGCGTCCAAAAACCCCACAACCCAAAGAGGATCCAAGTCCGAGCACCGGAAATTGATGCAAAGCCTTCCCTGTGTGAAAAATAAGCTACGCATCACTTGTGTGCGGCCCAAGAAATCAATGCACACCTCCCTGTCTTCCACACATCTCCTACTCTGCGGTCCCTTGCCAAGATTTTGAGCGCAAACCAGGTACTTTGTGCTTGCAAGAGACATTTGTTGCTTATAAGAGACTAAAGACACTTTATATCATTTTTACAGTGATATTTCAACAGGTACTTATTGCATCTTAATCGTTTTGACCTGCATCTTATCAGATAAATATGACGTATTTTTCTAAACACTGTGTGGTGTATTTTTGTGGCGTTCAACTGTGTTATTGCATGATTTATTGCACAAATACTTTACAAATTGCGTTCTAAGTTAAGCCTGACTGCTCAGTGCCAAGCTACCAGAGGGTGGGCACAGGATAATTTAGATTGTGTGCGACTTACCCTGACTAGAGTGAGGGTTCTTGCTTGGATGGGGGATAACCTGACTGCCAACCAAAGACCCCATTTCTAACAGAGACTATCAGTTGGGTGTCGTCGGCGTAGGAGATGATGTTGAGTGTGTGGCTTCTGACAATGGTGGCCAGTGGGGTCATGTAGAGGTTGAAGAGGGTGGGACTCAGCGAGGATCCTTGGGGGACACCGCAGCTGATCTTGGTGGCTTCCAAGAGAAAGGGGGGAGTCTGACCTTCGGTGTTCTGCCGGTGAGGAACAAGGAGATCCATTGCAGAGCTGAGTCTTGGATGCCGGCGTTGTGGAGTCGGGTGCATAGATTGTCGTGTGAGACTGTGTCGAAGGTGGCAGAAAGGTCCAGAAGGATGAGGGTGACAGTCTTGACTCGGGGTCTTGGCAGTGCGCCATTTTCTCTCTAGACATCTGCAGACCTGCTTTGATTCTTTGAGTGCAGTAGTGAACCAGTTTGCTTTCTTGCTTGTGCCTTTGTAATGGGGTGTCTTGAGGGGGGCGAGGGTGTTCGCGCAGTCGGTGATCCATTTGTGGAGGTTGTGTGCGGCAGTGTTGACGTCGTCATCGGCTTGGGGGATTGCTGCGATGAGGCTGGTGGTGAGCTGGGCTTCATTGACCTTGTTCCAATTTCTGCGGGAAAGTTGGGGAGCGTGGTGGCGACCAAAGGGTTTGTTGAAGGTGAAGTGAATGCAGCGGTGGTCGGTCCATTGGAGTTCGGTGGTATGGCTGACGGAGACGTGGTTGCTGGCGGAGAAAGTGGGGTCCAATGTGTGACCGGTTAAGTGAGTGGGTGCAGTGACTAGTTGCTTGAGTCCGAGGTTGGCGAGGTTTTCGATCAGGGTGGTGGAGTTGTTGTTGTTTGGGTTTTCCAGGTGGAAGTTGAGGTCCCCCAGTAGGATGTTGTCCTTGGATGTAAGAGCGTTGGTGGTGGCTAAGTCAGTGATGGTGTCGAGAAAGGGGGGTGGGGGCCCGGCAGCCTGTAGATGAGAGTGCCCCAAAGAGTGGTGTTAAGGTTGGTTCCAATCTGGAAGTAGAGGAGTTCCATGTTGGTTGTGCAGTCTTCGGTGATGGTGGTGAGGTGTAGGGACCCTTTGTGGACGATGGTGATGCCTCCCACGGGGCGGTTCATGTGGTCTTTTCGGATGATCTTGTAGCCATCAGGGATGGCAATGGCAATCCCTGGAGCTGAGGAGGGGGTAAGCCATGTTTCAGTGAGGAAAGCGACGAACAGGGATGCAGTGTCAATGAGGTTCCAGAGTTCGATGGTGTGCTTGTGGATGGAGAGAGTGTTGGTTAGGATACATCTGAGGTTGTGTTCTGCTTTGTGGGTCCTCAGGGATGGAATTGAGTGACAGAGGTTGGAGAATTTGCAGTGGCGACAGGTGAAGAGTCCCTTGGTGTTGCTTGGTGATGCCTGCTTACAGTTGTTGCTGTGTCCCAGGTTGAGAGCGATGAGTGCTGCTGGCGTGTAGTGGTGGAGGGTGAGGGGTCCAAGGATCCTGGGGTTGGTCACAGTTGGGTCACGGATGGGTGGAGACTGGCTTGCCTTAGGCGCGGCTGCACAGCGGGGCACCATTAAGTAGGGAGGAGAGGACAGCTGGGAGCGGGAACGGTGTGAAAAAGGGGGGTGGGGCCGTGGGGCCAACAGCAGCAGGGAGAAAGCGACGGGGAGAAACCAAATGCTCCAGAAGCGGCATTGGGAGAGGCGGAAGCAGCATTTCCTGTACTCCTAGAGACAGAGACCCTCCCTGAGGCCCTCGCCACGTAAGGCACAATGATCTCCTTGACGGCAGTAACCAGCTGGTGGCGGTCCATTCGGCAACCTCTCTACAAGTCACCAAAATGCCTACCAGTTCTAGCTCATCACAGGGCAGTGTCTCAGACTCGGACTCAATCAGCAGCATGGCATTGTTTCCTTTGATTACCTGGCAGATGGGAAATGATCTGCTGAGTTGACAGATGCGAGTACTATACAAGGACGAATGTCTTTCTCTGCAGGTAAAGGTTTGGTGGTGCATATCTACAGGATCATTACAGGCCACATACAGATTATACTGTGATAGTATGTATGGTATACATTGAATGTTTATCTGTTTCAGTTCCCAGATGTAGCCATGATGCATATGATTTCCATAATTCCTGTTAATACAATGTTTATTATTTTCATACAGTATTGGGGATCCAGGTCTGGATGGCCTATAACTATTGTCATGATCCCAGGGGGTATTTACTGAATACCTAATAGGTTTGGCTCTTCGCGCCCCATAAGTGAAGATGCATGATTTTCAATGGGTAGAATGTTATTGTTTGTTCTACAGTTTAGTAGAACGACAGAACATCGCTGGGCCAAGTATTGACAGAATGTATTTAATTGTTTAACTCAGTCACCAAACGTATATGATTGGGGCAATGTGGTATTTGTTGTGAAAAACGCAATTAATAGTTTTTTCTATGAATGAAATGTCTACTGTGATAAGTGCTTTTAACATTATCACTAGGACAGGGCATGGGCTCTGTGCACAAAAAGATATTGGGGGTTATTCTAACTTTGGAGGAGTGTTAATCCGTCCCAAAAGTGACGGTAAAGTGACGGATATACCACCAGCCGTATTACGAGTTCCATAGGATATAATGGACTCGTAATACGGCTGGTGGTAAATCCGTCACTTTTCCGTCACTTTTGGGACGGATTAACACCTCCTCCAAAGTTAGAATAACCCCCATAGTATATAGTCCAAATTGCACAGGCAATACGTACAGATTACTTTTTTACATGAAACCCACTTTACCACTTCTGAAGCCCAGAAATTACGTAGGAAATGGAGGGGTCAACTCTTCCATACATCCTACTGCGCATTTGCTTGTGCTTGTGGAGCTGCAATATGACTCCAGGCTGGTGTCCCATTTCCAGTTCCAGATACCAGGATCGATACACAGGGGCACTATGTGCTGCTAAGACGAAAGTTGGCCAAGACATCTTCTTGTACCAAATAAAACAGGCTAAAGCATTGCAGCAGTGGGTGGGAGGTTGGGGCCTCTTGAATTTATGTGCATCTGTAATATAGCTATAAGTGAATGCTCATTTTATTCTCACCCATATACACTCCACCACTGCCTTGATAGATTCCTCTGCCCGTCTCACCTTCAGTTTAGCATTACACATGCCACATACTTAGGGAAACCAATATCTGATCATAATCCACTAGAAATAACAATATCATGGGCCCAGGTGCCAGCCCAATCCCCAGCTGGCGCACTAATCGCTACTTTTAGAGATTGCAGTGTTTAGACACGCCACTACCATTGAAGCATACTTTTCTGAAAACTCTGGTACAGACTCCTCTCCACTGGTGGGGTGGGAGGCCTTCAAGGTGATGATCTATGTCTATTTGTGATGGGTGCTAGGTGAGAAGCCATTCGGGAGCTCACTCAATGAGTGAACAGTTTGGACCCCCACTAGAACATCCAGCAGCCGGGAATGTCGAAGCCGTAACTAAATTATAGAATGGCAGTATCACCCACACTGAACTCCTTGAATGCCTGCCAGTAATTGACTACAGATCATAAATGCAGAGAACACATACTGAAGCTGACAATTCAGGTACATTTTTAGCTTGTTTAATCCAGCCATACCTATCCCCCACACCTATTCTATCAATAGATACACCAAACAAGGGCACAGTTGTGATACAACTGGAGATTAACACAGCATTCTGGAACTTCTACCCCATGTTATACACCACACCACCCCCTCCTGACCTTGCTGATATAGCCTAATTTTTGCACAAGATGATATTGCCTAGGGTGCCCACGGATGATAAGGAGACCTTCAATGCTCTCATTATGTTGGGTAAAATACTTGGGGCCATCTAAGAACTCACTCAGAATAAAACTCTGGGCTCAGATGGGAATGCAGTAGAATTTTATTCCTCACATGGTAAACGACTGGTCCCACAGCTAGAAAAACTATACAAAGCCTCCCTAAAAGAAGGGTTGCTTCCCCCCTTTACCAAGCAAGCGCTAGTGACCTCACTCCTAAAACCTGGAAAATCGTTCGAAGAGCGGTCCTCGTACAGACCTCTATCATTGCTGAACACAGAATACAAAGTTCTAAGTAAAGTCCACACGTGCCAGTTGCCTCCTCTGCTCCCACGTCTTTTACACATGGATCCGTGTGGTTTTGTCCTCGACACAATACTTCTCTGAATATCTGTTGTTTGTTTTGAATGATGGATATTGTGTGGGGACATTGCCCATTTGCTGGCTTTCTATCCCAAGATAGCCGACAAGTCTACGACACACTAGGATGGGACTTTGGCCCTCACTTTGGCATCCGCCCGCCAGTGCCATCCCACATCAGGCTGCCTGTGCGGCCTGAACCCTGCAGGCCCTATTATGGCTTCCCAGCTGGGCCGGCGGGCAGAAATAGAGTTTCTGCCCGCCGGCCCAGTGGGGAACAGGGCCTAATGGAGCCAGCGGCAATGTGGCTGTGCAGCGCGTGCCCGTGATTCGGGTAGTAGAATGCGTGATGGAGCTGTGCATGAGGGCCCCTGCACTGCCCATGCCCCGAGTCCCCCATTCTGACAGCCTTTCCATGGCAGTGTTTACAGTCATGGACAGGCTGACAAATGGGGACTCGTAATCTCCAGGGCAGTGCTGCTTGCAGCGTTGCCCTGGCAGATTACAACCGCTGGAACATGGCCCTACGTCTCAGACTCCTATCAAGTATCATGTGGGACTCTTCAGGGCTGCCCATAGTGCAGCTCATCCATCAAGAGACCAGGGAGTGGGGAACTCCTATAGACTACAAAATACATTCAATATAATTATATGCAGATATGATTCTATATCTGCAAGACCTCAGTGTCGGACTAGAAGGGGTAGCTCAGTTAATGTCCACATTTCGGGAGCTTTCCACTGTTCAATAAATAAATGTAGATAAAGATGATGCCCACAAGGAACCTACACTGCTCTTCGAGAACACAAACATACAGATGGTACCACAAACATTTTGCTCCTAATGCACACAATCAACTCACTCAAATCCTAAGTGGATTTCTGGGTCATGCTGCCCCTACCTGTAGTGGGCCACCTGGCTCTAGCATGCTGCTGCTCTTATTGTACCACTTTGTGGACCTGCTGATCACAATATCGACATGGGTAAACAGGTTGCTGACTACACTGCCGGTAAAGCTCACCTGGGGTAGTGGGCGCCAAAGAGTAAGCCCAAATTATCTACATTTGCAAACGCACAGAGGAGGCATGGGGGCTCCAGACTTTAAAGCCTATTGTATAGCCGGACAACTTGAGTGGTTATCCTATTGGCTGGCTGGCTGAGCATAACCGTCTAGAAATAAGTTACATGGTGGAACAGATCAGCCAGAATCAGCTCCAAAGATTGGTGTGTCCAGGTGCCACCTTAACCCCAACAAATTCACTCTGATTGGGCATAGCCCTAGCCTACTGGATGATTGCTATGAGGTACACTGCTTCCCTGGCGCCCTATGCATCGAATATGCCATCATGTGGTCTCCCCGCATCTTCAGGCACACTGACGGTGCATAGGCTGGGTCCGTGGGAACAGAAGGGAGTGCTGAGGTTGAGTTGAATATTTGCAGACGGCACACTAATGTCGCATACCGATTTTGGATTACCTGAAACACTGTTTTTAACGCATGCCAGCATCCTGTGCTGTGTTCTCTGGCACTGGGCACTGGATGGGAGGGAACCCACAGCACATGAGCTACTTCCAGCACTATACACCATGGGATATGGCAGACACCTTATCTGCTGGCTCTATCTAGGACTCCATGCAAAACTCATGATCCCCCTCACTTCTTTAAAAACAAATGAGAAACAGACCTAACCCGGAAGATATTGGATAAAGAATGGAATGGTTTATTGAAATATCCCAAGAAAATCTTGTGTAACTCGAGATTTATCCAGTTCTCCATACTAAATGGAGCATATCTCACACCACATAGAATTAACAAAATGTTCCCCACAGCTTTCTCAACATGTCCTCGGTTTCATGCTTTAGATACAGTCCTAATGCACATGTTATGGACATGCACGCCCTCTATGCCTATTGGGAGGGTGTTTCAATAGCACTATTGGAATTAACCGGCCTGGACCACTGGCTTATACGAGAACACTGCATTTTAGGAATACATCGCGGGCCCAAAAGCTCCAAAGTGATGTCATGTTTTACAGATTTAGCCTTGCTGTTGGCAAATAGGCTAATAATGAGACGCTGGGAATTCCCGTAGACTCCACCAGTGGCTCAATGGCGGGAGGAAGTTGTACACTGGAGTCCAGCTGAAAGCGGGTCTCTACTACCCGAGTATTGAGGTCTGAGCAACAAACCCAGATCGCTTGGATCGAACCCTTCATTAGAGGGGTTCAAAGTGCAGGAAGAAGCAGCAGATGGAGAGAATGAGTATAGATTTCCCACACAGGCACCTTGGTGGGCTTTCACCCTGTAGATCCTAACCGACCCCCACTTTTCACTATTTGTGACAATGCACACAGTGCCCCTTCATGCATGTTTCGAATGGCAGAGCCCAGCCTCCCTCGACGGGTTTTTCTAGCAACAGTAGCAACACTATCAGTTCTTCGTCCAAAGTGCAGTGACTGATAAATTCTCCCACAGGCAGGTTCCCGTGTATATATTTACCAATAGGTGATGAAGTCTAATTAGCAGGGCGGAGGGGAGGAAGTAAAGATGTTGTTTGAATTGCATATTGCTATTGTACGCCAAGAATTGAGAATTCCTAACTTATTGAGCTGAAAATGGAATACTTTGTCCGTACGTTTTAACATCATATACATTATGACAATGTGTAACTAATATATCCCATATCACTAAAGTGCAATACAATTTGTGTTAAAAAAAGAAGGATGAAGGTAGATGGTTGAAAGTGAGCGAGTGGGTGAATGTCTATGAATTAGTGAGTGAGTATGAGTGGCAGCTAAATTTACCTCGAGCCAGAGCACAAAATCAAACGAGTTTAAAAGTTGGGAACCTTGGGTAAGGAGTAGCTAAAAGCAATATCATTGATACCTTAACGGCTTCCAAGCAGTAGCGGCTTATTGGGTCAATTCTTTCAGAAGTGGGGGCTAATACCTTTCTAGGGGACAGCACATTTCTTTAAATTGGTCCATTTTATTCCTGCTTTTCCCCATTATTTGGGCAAGTAATATGAAGACCATGGCATTGGGTGAATAAGCACTTTGTGTGAAGTGACATAGTCCTAGCAACATTTCAATTAATAATGGGGTATTTGATCAGTTACGAATTTAAAAGAAAAAACATAGGTGTCGTAAAAATGCCTCATCTTAATTAATCGTGGAGATCACTGTTGCACTGCCTTTGAATTCTACAATTCCGAATTCACTGTCATTTTTTCTATATTACAGCTCTACATTTTGTGAAACATCAATGTCTCAACATCAAATGCGTAATAATCGTGAGTAGAACAATATTAAAAAATTCCAAAGTGAAATGTGTTGAAGCTGAGTTCACGGAGTGAACTGAGCATTTCCTTTTCGTGTTGAAGATTTCCTGTGGGAAATTCATTAATTAAAATGTCGAAGATTCTTTCACAAATATCTATATCCTTTACTAGGTGTCTCTCAGGAGTCAGGCATAAGTCCCTACTCCAGGATTTGTGCCTGACTCGTCATTTTAGGCTCACCATGCATACTCAGTTAAAAATAATACCACTAACAATGTGTCAGGATGCCCCATGAGCTTCTACTTTAAAAAGCAAAAGAGCATAATGGTAGACAGGATGTGGCTTTGTATATGGGCATATTCAATTTAATGAGTCTAATGCTGTTTGCTTAGTTTCTACAGGTTAATTAAATATGAACATTTGTTTATCTCATGGTGATAGTTTAATCCTATCTCTGAGCTCTTACCCTGCATGTTAACACACAGGTGGTGGAGGCACCCTAATACGTACAGTTAGTGTTGATATGTCAGAATTGTGAGCTGAATCTCCTCTTGTTAGCTGACTGTTGTGTTATCACATCCATGTGATATCCATCTTGCTTCAGTGTGTTGTTTCACAATGGTCCGTGCCCACAGCTGCATGAATAACTTTTATCAATCGCCCCTGCAAATTGTAATCCTGGCAAAATACTTTTGTAGGCTGATCCACAATATGAAAAGTACTGGCTGAAGGATGCTGACCCAAAACTACTCGCTGTAATTCTGCTACCAATTACATAGCGTCTGGCAGTCTGCTACATTTGTCTTTAGATAGAGCTAAAGGAGCATTCATAAGACAGAATAAACAGAAACGGCGAAGGCTTGTTGATTTTCTAGCACCTATCCTCATACAGGAGTCTCCTATAGTGTACAAAATACTCTATTTCCTCAAACACAAGGGCATCCTCACATAATGCATCTGCAGAGTTGTGTTAACTGACAATTGCCTGCTCATATCAAGTACTTTGGTGGCACCTCCATTAGCAGTTATACATGATGGTCTAATCCCCACATACATACAATAGGTGGAGGTGGCGAAGATTGAAATCTGTGGCTGGATGAGGGCCGACAGTGTTCATGAATAGCAGAAGAGAAGGGTGGAAGGGGATCGGAGAAGGCAAACAGCTTATGATTGAACCTGGGTAGCTCTTTGTACCAGGTCGTGCAACAAAAATGTCTGTAGGGCAGAGACCAGTCAGGCTCACCTAACTTAGGAAAAAGAGTCTTCTAAATAGCATCAATCCTGCTCACACGGATCATTGATGTTTTCCGGCTACCTCTAGCCATGCACTGGCTCTCTTAGATGGCAGGATGGAAGCAGTTAACCGGCATAGCATAAGAAACTAGAACAGCTCACAAAAAAGAGTCAAAATTTCAGGCTTCATGTCACAAGACAGTGTTCACTGATAGAAGACGGGGGTGCAGCAGAGAAATACACTCTGCGCTGTCCCGCAGCCAATGAATAAATGAGCAGAACTTTGCTAACCAAGACAAACCAACAAAAATGTGAGAAAATAGAAACATATTCATTAATTGCTAAATCATTAATAAAGTAGTCTTCATTTAAATACAATATCATGTCAGCGAGAATGACTTCCTACCTAACTACCAATCTGTCTCCAGACCACTCTGCAGCATGGAGACTGCCACCCTTCATATAGTCAACACCACCCTCCGCATCTCCTACAAGAATGACCCTTACCTTTTCATCCTACTCATCTTTTTGCAGCCTTAGACACAAATAATCCATGAAGCACTATTCGGCAAGCCGCAAACATACATTTCTTCCAGATGGGAACCTGAAGACTGATATATTGTGCCACTATTGCATGTATTTTGTCATGTTTAGCTTTGTTGAGAACTCGAAGCTCCTTATATAGCCATGCAAAAAGGCCCTTAGTTAAGCACAAGACAACCAGCTTGTGTAACTGTCACATACGCTTATTAAACGTAGCTAAAAACTTCACTACTGCAGGTATGATGCATGCTGAAAATTTGAGTCACTCAGTAGATTTCTCTTAACGCCCAGACATCAAAGGTATTTAACAGTGAAGAAAATGAGCGGGTGTTCCTAGATCCATCCCTTATATCTTACCTGTAGGAAGGTCCATATGGGAATGAACAATCAGCCCTGGACGGGAGTGGAGTAGTTTGGCGTGGAGTGGGGTAGATTGTGGTAGAGTGGAGTGCAGTCGGATAGATTGGGGTGGGGTAGATTAGAGTGGCATGGGATAGACTGGAGGAGAGTGCGGTAGACTGGGTGGAGTGTTGTGGGGTAGATTGGAGTAGACTGTAGCAAAGTGGAGTGGGGTGGGGTGCATTGAAGTGTGGTAGATTGGAGTGGGGTAGAGTGAAGTAGGGTGAGTTGTGTGAAGTGAAGAGGCATAGAATGGAGTGGTGTGTTGTGTCATGAAGAGAGTAGTTTAGATTGGAGTGTCACGCCATGTCGCAGAGTGTCTTAATGTGGAGGGGCCTAGAATGAAGTGACATGTCGTAGAATGGAGTGGAGTGGGGTGGAGTGGCGTTCTGTGGAGTATGCATGGTGTGGTACTTCACTGCCATTACAGAAACACATTTTAATTTAAATGACCATTACATTTGCACTGAAATACGGTTTTACTGCACACAAGCGATAATGTATGCAAATGCCATCACCAAGTGTTTTAATGTGTTTTGATGGTATTCAAATATTTTTTCCCACCACACTTCAGAATTTACAAAAAGAATGTGGTTCATTTGTATTAATTCTAATATATTCTGAAACATCAGCATAGTTATTTTTTTCTGTTGTGTGCTAGGAAAAAATAATATCCCTTCTGATCTTACATTGGATAATCAGCAGGATTGCCACTTCAATTCACTCACTTAGATGTCAGATAAAGAGAAATAAACATCAAGCTCCCTGGAAGAGAGAGCCTGACATTTGACTTCTGTCTTTGAATGCACAGCAAATGTGACACGATAAGAACACAATTTAAAGGCCTGTTTACAGAAATCAAGTTTGTGGAAAAAGTGCTGGGCTTTTGCATTCCAGTCGCCCATAGAGCACACACTGCCCTGATGTTGACACTTAGCACATTTACAAGCAGGGTTTAGACCAAAGACCAGTACTGTGGATCACCTCCACTGCTTTTGTTGATTGAGTGGAAAACTGTTGATACCAGTGGGGGGAACCTTTTTGTAGATTTTATTGATCTTCACATCACATCTTATCTGCTCCCTCCTGTTAAGCTCTGGGAAGGGTTGGATAGGATGGGTGTTCTTAGTAACCTTCTTAATATAATACACATGCATCTGTCCAATTATGCCCAGATACAGTGGTGCCCTCGTGATGAACTTACTGAGAAAATTAGTGTCAATAAAGAAGTGTGGCAGGGATTTTTTTATGGCTGAAACTATTTATCTTTTGTCTATTAATAACTGTATACGTGCCCTTTCAGGTTGCACTAATGATTCTCCAGTTTTCGCAGGCCAAAAGGTGCCCGTATTATCATATGCCGATGAGACCCTTTTAATTTCTAAAACTGTAGTAGGACTACAAATCCTCAGCAGGTTCTCGCAGTTCTGCGAGTCGAATGGATTGGAAATGAATGCATTGAAAACCAAATTGATGGCCTACAATGAACAGAAAAACTAAAGGGATACCTGAGTTTCAGAGTCTTTTGAGTGAAACTGTCTAGAGGTTGGATGGTGGGGGCTGGGGTACGGCTCCATTGCACATTTTACCTTAGGGGCTCCAAATTCTAGGGGAGATACTTAAAACACTGATTTGAAGCTAATATATAGAAACGCCATACCACCGTGGATGCCTGGAGGCAAAGGGTGTGGAGCAAAGGGCAACTAGTAGTCAACAATGAGCATTTATGAAGCTGTGAGTCCCCACTTTCCCTGCCGAATTGGAGGGAGCAATTTGGTTGTCCAGAGATCTGAGCGATCAACCCGGAGTGTATTGAGTAAAGAGTGGGTGAGGCTGTTTGGTGGCTGCATCTTCTTGGTAAACTTTTACCTGCAAAATTTTCTCCAAGCTGGGGTCTGAAGTCACAACTATATATTAGGCAACAGGGCAGCTGATTTACCGATGCCTAAAAATAATTTGAATAAAAACAGATTGACGAAAAGATCTGATTATACCATGAAAGAGAAAAATTCCAAAGCAGCAGCAGCAGCAAGGAATAGTGCCTGTACTTTCGCAAAAAATAGAATGCTCCTTTGAGCAGAGAAGAAGCACATAGAACGTAAAGGGGCTACATTTGATGCTGATAGTGGTGTAACAAAGGCCCGCAGGCCCCGCGGTTTGAAAGTGGGCTGGCTAGCTCCAGGGGGCCCCCTCAGCACAGCACCTGACCTGAGTGAGTCTGAATGTAGGGCCCACTCCATGTTCTTTGCAGGGGGGGGCTTCCGTTTTGTTTACTCCACTGGATGTTGAAGTAATAACTGATGACCGTATGTCCCTGAGATCTTCATTGCATTTGATAGGGGTGGGGGTTGAACCTGCTATTACCCATTCACCACTCCTCGGACAAAAGGCTACAGCAGACCAACAGGAAATACGAATTTTATTAGCATCCTATGGTGAAGATGGCAGGGCTAGAAAGCCCACGATTCAGCAAACATTTGTAGCAGAAAAGCAAGGTATTTTGCTGTTGGGCACTACCAACAGAGGCATAATCTGCATGAGAACAGGTCAACAAAATTGTCACCTCTAATGAGACCCCTAATGTAATCTCAGATGGTCTCCAGGATAAGGGCGATTCAAAGGAAAAGTCTACCTGGATCTGTTTTAAGGACCTAAGATCAACCCCACTAAGAGATAGATGAATGTGAAATTGTGATGGTTGCGAAGGGAGTGGTAGTTCTCACATTGGCTAGCAGGGACAGGAGCAAGAGCAGCCATGTTCCTGCTTTTACAGCCATCAAGTGATGCTGAGTGAATATCAAATGTTTTCAGAGCTACATTGTTGTGGCAGGTTGAATTTGGGTGCTATCCAGGGACCATTGCCCTCTTAGGAAATTTCTGGGGTAGGCTTTTGCCTGAAAAATCTTCTCTAAGCTGGGGTATGCAGTCACAACTGTGTATTAGGCAACAGGACAGCTGATTTACAGACACCTACAAATAATTCTAATTAAACCCAATTGATTAAAACACCTGATTACGCCATGCCTGCACTACAACAAAAACTAAAATGTTCCTTGCAGGGCAGCCTTACGGGAGTGAGAAAGAGGCACATATAGAACCAGAAGTGGCTACATTTGATACTGAAGTAATAACTAACAACAGTATGTCCCTGGGATCTTCACTTACTTTGAGAGAAGGTGGGGGGGTAAACCTGCCATTACCCATTCACCACTCCTGGGCCCAAAGATTACAGCAAACCAACAGGAGATAAGACTTTTATGAAAACCCTATGGTGAAAATGGCAAGGCTAGAGAGCCCAAGTTTCAGTGAACGTCTGAAGCAGAATAGCAAGGTATTTTGCTGTTGGGCACTCCCAATAGGAGCACCCTCTGCATGAGAACTGGTCAACAAAATTGGCAACTCTAATGAGACTCCCAGTGTAATGGCCTTCACGATAAAGGAGACTTCAGAGGGAGCGTCTAACTGGTTTTGTTTAAAGGGCCTCAGACAAATCCCACTAAAGAGATAGATGAATATGAAATTGGTTGCAAAGGGGATACAGGGAGAGGTAGTTCTCACATGAGACAGCATGGACAGGAGCCAGAGCAGCCACAAGCCTTCATTTAAAGCCAGAAGGCCATGCTGAGTGAAGATTGAGTGTTGTCAGAGCTAAATTGTTGTGGCAAGATGAATTGAAGTGATATTCAGGTGCCATTTCCCTTTTAGGAAAATTCTGATACACAAGTCTCGAAGGAGAAATTGAATGACTTCTGGCTACAATATTGTCAGAAAGTCTGGGTATGAAAGCCTGTCTGTGTTTGCATGTTTACTTGTCCAGTCTCTCAGTAATAAGATGTCTGAAATTGAGAGAAAGATTGATTCTTACACGTCGCAGCTCAAGGAGGTTAAATCTAGGGTATCAGATCTTGAGGATGCCCAAATGAATCTGTTGAAGAAAAACAGTACACTTGAAAAAGTGCTGACTCACATTAGGCACCTGGGCACCTAGCCTGTCACTTGGCTGTGGCGTCCTGTTCCTGCTTGTTTCAGCATGACCAGTTGCCACCGTTTGACCAAGTGACACCGCCCCTGCCTAGGTTTTCCCACCTGGGTTTTCTCTCTCACTGTTCTTCTGCCAAAAGAAGCCCTGCCAACCCCAGGACCTACTTAATCCAGGCAGCAGCATGACGAACAGTGGATGCGCACAGCATGCATGAAGATTGTGCCCCGATGGCATGCCAAAATCAAACCTGTCTGTGCCCGGACCCGGCCCAGTGCCACAAACCCAGGCCCTCCCAATCCCCACAGATACACCATCGGCAAACTCTACACCCTTGATCCAGGATGCGTCAATAAACGCTGCCATTGTACCAACTCACAGTACAAAATTTCGCCTGCACCCACTGCCACTTTACTTGTCACAGCACACACATCAGCCCACTGACCAGCCACACCCTGAACACACCACAGGTACCATCTTAACAAAAACACCAACTCGCATGCGTCCTTCTCAATGCACACTCATAATGCAAACATCCCAGAGAGATTTGGGACCTCATCTCCAACTTCACACCCAACATCCACTTCCTCACTGAGACCTGGCTCAACTCGACTGTGCCCGGCATCGGCACATCAGTACCCGAAGGATAGAAGATCACACACCATTACTGCATCAACAATCTTGGCAGAGTGATCGCCATCATACACAAAGAATCCATTCAATGCCCCACCACAAATGACATCACCCAATCCATGTAACACCTCAATGTCTGACTGCAAACAAACAGCAATACCACCATCAGGTGCACCCTTGCATATTATCCTCCACTACCATGTTCAGCCTTCTGCCACTTCAATGCCCCCCTCTCTATAGACTCCAAAAACTACATTTTCCTCAGCTACCTCAATCTCCATCTCAACTACCACGACATCCACACTACCAACCTCCTGTACAGCACGAACAACATCGGACTAATCCAGCTTATCTACGACACTGCGAAGACCGCAGGCCACACGTTAGAACCCATCTTCACCTCCAGTGACTGCATCAGGTACAGCCACACCATAGAACTCACCTGGACAACCACTCCATTGTCCAATTCAACCAACTCATGGACATTTGCCCCCAGTTTGCCTACCGCCTTTTTCTGCAGCTGGTGCAAAGTCTCAAAGGACAACTGGATTAACACTGTCAACATCACCCACCCAATCTCCTTCAACAACCGAGACCAGAACATCGAAAATTTCAACAATTGGATCACTACCTGCACCAACAGCATCACTTCTATCAGCAACAGCACTCACAGAAGGTCCACCAAGCAGGCTAGCTGGTACACTGAAGATCTTAGAACAAAGTAAATTACATTGTAAACAACTGGAAAGGAGATGACACACAACCAACAAGACTACCTTCAAGATCACTCTCAACCTCTACCACAGACAGTTGATAAAATCAAAGGAAAAGGCCTTAGCCTCACACATCAAATCAAGCTCCAATACCAGCAAAGAACTCTTCAGCATTGTCAAAGAATTCTCCAACCACTCAGCTGCAACAAACATTACCTCCTCACAGGAACTCTCCCAGAACAAGATCGTCAACAACTATAGAAACTTCAAACCCCAGCCCAAGTCCCCCAATTTCTCAAAGCAACACAACAACCCTGTTGCCACCACAGACATCCAAATATCCAAATGGAGCCAGCTCGCCCCACAAGACACCCCCTCCACCATGAACTCGATCTATTCAAGGACCTCAACTGACCCCTGCCCTCACCACATCTTGAACCTATGTGAAGCCAGAATCAACCACCTTGTTCAAAACCTCAGTTGCCATAACCACCTTCCCTGAGGACTGAAAACAAGCAGAAGTCAATGCCGTACTAAAGAAACCATTGGTAGACCCCAGCTAACACAACTACTACCAACAGATCTCCCTGCTCCTGTTCCAGCTAGAGTATTAGAAAAAGCCATCAACCAAGTGCTCTCCTCACATGTGGAATGGAACCTCCTACTTGACTCATCCCAATCTGGATTTTGCAGGAACCACAGCACTGAGACAGTCCTCATTTTGGCTACTTGACAAGATCTGAGCCCTACTCGACTGAAGAGAGACCACAGCTCTGATCCTCCAAGACCTCTTGTCAACCTAGGCAGCATAGGCATCCATGGAGCCACTCTCAGATGAATCGCCTCTTTCCTCACTGGAAGAACACAAAAAGTCAGGTTTCTCCCCTTCATCTCCAAACACAAGGAAATCATCTGTGGAGTACCCCAAGGATCCTTGCTCAGCCCCACCCTCTTCAACAATTATATGACATCTCTGGCCAGCACCACCAAAACCCACTGACTTATCATATCCTACCTCAACAACATATAACTCATCCTTTCCCTCTCCGAAGACACCACCAAGACCAACTGCCACAACTGCATGACAGGCATCGCCAACGGGATGATGGACAACTGCCTGAAGCTCAACATGGACAAGAAAGAAGTATTAATCTTCTGTAACAAAAGCTCCCCAAGGGACTCATCCTGGTGGCCCTCAGAACTTTGACCTACTTCTACCCCTACTGTCCACGCTAGGGACCTAGGCATTATTCTGGACAACAAGCTATCCATGACACCTCATGTCTCCTCCCCTTGCTTCTTCACCTTCTGCATGCTTTGTAAGATATTCAAATGACTACCCCAAACCTCAAGCTGCACCATCAGGAAGGCCATCATGTCCAGCTGACTGGACTATGGCAACGCTCAATAAGCAAGGATTGCAGCTCACCTCCTCTAACGACTACAGACGAGGCCCGGGCAGTAAACTCTGCTCCACTCACGGAGTTTTGAGAATTCAGGCACTCTGCAGTATGCAGTTTAGCGTGGTGTTCCCAAATTCCGGCATCTATTGCAAAGCAGAATTCTTTCTTTCTGTTTGCACGCACGAGATGTGTTGTTGGTGCTCGCGAGTACCACGATATTCTCAGGCCACTAGCGAGTGTATGTGAGATTTCACACCTGCTCGTGCCATTTCCAGCTGCGATGATGCCATTATAGTGCTTCTGGAGAGCACATCTTAAGTAGATTCTCTAATCGAGAGACAGAGACTACACCTTCCTGTTCCTGTCTGACAGGCTTCTTCCAGTGCTTTGTCTATCTCCTGATCACTTTTTACTTGGATTTCGAGGCAGGAGGATCACTGTCTTTGTCTGCTGAATATATACTTTTGGAATGAAGGACTTTGTTTTTGTGATATCACACACATAAGTTCAAAAACTATTGGATAAGGGTGTTATTTGATACAGTGTGCACCTGTCTTCCTTTGTACTTTTATTTGATTTTAAAATTGTGGTAGGTGGCCTGAAGTTTCAATAGGAGCCTAGTTAAATTTTGCATTTAATTTTTCAACTTTTGTAAAGGAAAAATGTTGCACAGTTCAGTACCTTTTCTCAATTTTGTTACATTTGCAGTATTCATTTATTTAACTATGTGTCCTAGACTTCCAATGGGCCACGCAGCCAGTAGGCCCAGTGCTAGTCATCAGTGCAAGAAAGAAATGTTTCTGTGGTATATGTTTTTGAAAACATCATTTAGGGCAGGGTTGGTATTGGATTAAAATAAAAATGTTGGCTATTGTTTGAATTTCATGATTTGTTTCTGCAAAAAGTGTATATGTGAGGTAATATTTGATGCCACAGGAGGATTTGTGTTGTTGTAAAATTTGTATAGCTCAGTTCATTTTCGTGTTCTGCATTGCTGAAATAATAGTAGTCTTTTCTTCGGGATTACCATGCCTACTTTGTCCGGCCAGTGTGTGTGTGAGTGTATTTGCCATCGGCCGACATTTGTCTTTGTTCTCCATGTAATATGGTCAGGGGCCATTTTGTGTAGTGTGTGCCCATAGCCCTGAATGTGTTCTTTGTTCTCCATGCCTCCTTGCTCGATATTGTTGTTTGACCATGTGGCTGATAGGCGTTTTGTGCAGCCAGCCAATGTGCTTTTTGCCATATGCTTGTATGTGTTCTTTGTTGTGCATGCCTCCTTGCTTGCTGTTGTTGTTTGACCATGTGGTCATAGGCTATTTTGTGTACTCAGCCAATGTGCTTTTGCAGTAGGCTTGCATGTGTCTTTGTTTTGCATGCCTCCTTTCTCGCTGTTGTTGTTTGACCATGTGGTGGCGGCCATTTTGTGCAGCGAGCCAGTGTGCTTTTGCCAAAGGCTTGCATGTGTTCTTTGTTTTCCATGCCTCCTTGCTCGTGTTGTTGTTTAACCAAATGGCTGGCTGCCATTTTGTGCATCCAGTCAATGTGCTTTTTCCTTACGCTTGCATGTGTACTTCGTTATTCATGCCTCCTTGCTCACTGTTATTGTTTGACCATGTGGTCAGAGGCAGTTTTGTATACTCAGCCAGTGTTCCTTTCCCATAGGCTTGCATGTGTTCTTTGTTCCCCATGCCTTCTTGCTCACTGTTATTGTTTGGCCATGTGGCTGGCAGCCTTTTTGTGCATCAGCTAGTGTGCTTTTGCCATAGGCTTCCATGGATGTGATATCAGTTTATTAATATGCTTGAGAATCATTTCGGTATATGTATCTTATGGATGTGATTTTGATGTACAGTGTTTTATATTACATGCATTTCTTAGCATTTTCCATCATACCTCCTTGCCTCACACTAGGTTTCTCATACTCCCATACAATCATCAGCAATTCATTATTATTATTATTTTTTAGTTTTTGTTTAAATTTTTAACATTTTAATATTTTGTTACTTTTTTCTTTTTTAGTTTTATTTTGTTACTTACATTTTTCATTTTATTTTAATGTTCGCTTTTTTCTATTATTTTTTTGCATTTTGCCTCTATCCATCCACCATAGATGGACATCTCTATTTTTTTTAGGTATAATTCCATTTCCTACTGGACAACCTGCCTGCAATAGAGTAGGTGCACTGCAGACACATCAGCATCATTCATTTTTTTTAATGATTATTCCATTTCCCCCGGACCACCTGGCATGCCAAATGAGCGCACTAAACTTCATTTTTTAAGGATTATTCTATTTACCCAGGCACCTTCCTGACTGCCACAGGTGTCTCCTATAGAAAAGTTGCGCATGAAGCTAAGAGCTATATCTGTATGTTGTGTTATTCTGACTGGAAATTAAAATATATGGTATGGTGGTGTGTTTTGACTTTAAAATGGTTGGATACATTTTTGTTAATCATTGCCTAAGTAACCAACCACTCTAAATGATATTGTCTTAGTCTGCACTAATTCAAACTCCAACAATGCCACATTTCAATTAATGTTTTTCTTGCTTGTTTGCTCTGAGGTGCACAAGAGAAGAAAAGACATCACCCATAGTACTGCCAAACAGAAGGCCTGTTAAAAAAAACATGTGACGTCAGTCCTCAGATCTCTTTCACTTGTGCAGCTTAGTGCTATTACAAACTGACAGCTTTAAGATGGCCCAAGGAAAAGTGCTGCCAAGAAAGTGGTCAGTGAGAAGAAGCAGCTTTCCGCCTCTGACGTGCCAACTACAACTTTTTCGGGAGACATATGCCTGCTGCAATGGCATCTGGGGAGGAATCTGAGAGCTGCGCTCTTGCATTAGCTTCACCACCCCAACCTCAGCCCAAGCCCATGTCTGTCAGCAAGGCAGCCACTGCAATCTTGGCGATACAGACAAGCAGTGACATTGAATTGGATTTGTCCCATTCACAAAGTAGTACCTATTCATTTCAGGAAGCAGAGCAAAGTGGACAGCAGCCACAGCCAGCAATAGTAGATCTTCCTGAAGTAGGAACAGAACTGGAGGTTGAGCTTTCTGCCAAACAGGAACCTCTTCTTTTCGAATCATTGGCTCCCAGATCTCCAATAAGAAAAAGGAAGGGTACTATTCCACCATCTTCTCCAGAACCCCTTTCTGATGATTGGACCCCGGCAGAGTCCGAGAGGCACCAGGAACGGCAGAAAAGTTCCTGAAAATGTTAGAATTATGAAAGGGGTCAATGATAAGGATGAGGATGAAGATCCAGTCATTTTTATAGAAGCTGGCACACAGGAGTCTGACATTACTCCACCTATTCAAACTGCTCAGGGGGTTGCAGCACAGCTACCACCGCCATATTCCATATTTGTAAAGCCCCAGTTCAGATCTGTACCAACCCCTACCTCGGCAATAGACGGCACACTCACCTACCTCCAGCTCTTCTTCAGGCATTGGCACTGGCCCACTAAGAAAGTACTTCTTCCTAGTTTGGGACTTTTTTATACTTAGCAGGGAGGAGGAGACCATTGCAATATGCTCCAATTGCCACATGAGTGTTCATCAAGGGAAACCTGGTTCACACTATGGTTCTGGAGGCCAAACGACCCATATGAAAAACGATCACACAATCTGGTGGGAGGAGCACCTTCAAAAATAGCTGAATAAATCAGTAGGTCAAACAGTCTGTAGGGCACACTTATTACCCGTGAGAGTATCCAGTTGGCAAGTAAGCTGCATTGTCCAGCTGGTATATTTAGTCAAAGAACCAGGTCTTAAGCTGTCTCCTGAACTCCAGGATGGAAGGGGAAGACCCCAGATGGAAGGGGAGAGATTTCCAAGTTTTCGCAGCCAGGTAGGAGAAGGCTTGTCCTCCCTGGCTGCTGCTGCAGATGCTTAGGGTACGAGAGGTAGAGGGAGGTGGATCATAGGTCTCAAGGAGGGTGGTAAAAGTTGAAGTAGTGGTTGAGGCAGGGTGGTCCTAGGTTGCAAAGGGCTTCATAGGAGAGGGTTAGCAGCGTGAACAGGCGTCTCTTTTGTACGGGACACCAGCTGAGGTTCGTGAGGTGTGGGGAGATGCGCGTGCGTCTTGGGAGGTTGAGTATAAGCCTTGCTGCTGCATTCTGAACTTGGTGGTGGTGATGGGGAGGAGAGCCAGGAAACATCAACTCCAATCATGGTGGGAGGTGCTGAAGAAGAAGATGATGACATCTTTATGCAAAGCAGCCCTGTTCCCACCAGAATCACCCACCTCAGCGACCTCAAAGTGGCACAAGACTGAGAGTCAGATGAAAGCACCATGGCATACAGTGACTGCCCCAAGTCGCACATTGTGTGCACCACCTCATGTTTCTCTAAAGTTGCTTGCGTCAGTGGCCGCAGAAAAGGAGAAAATCCAGTTGACTACTAAGGGCATGCTTAGGCAGGAGGGGCCCTAGGAATGCAACCACCCAATGGCACATTTGTACAAAGGGAAGCTGGCACAAATGTTAGTGCAGCACCTCCTCCCTTTTCCATTTGTGTAAGGAGCGGGATTTTTACAATTTATGGCAGCCATCTGCCCAAATTAGAAGGCCTCAGACTGACCTATTTTTCCAGAGCTGCTGTTCCAGTTCAGCATCACAATATGCTGCAATGGGTTGGACAAACTTTTCAGCAAAGTGCTGTTCACACTATTCACCTGACAACAGACATGTGGACCAATTATCAGGTGACTGTTCACCTGTTCATCACTGCACTGTACATCTCTTTTGTGTGGGGGGTAAGGCAATAGCTATCTACAGGTCTTAGCCCTAAAGAAAGTTTTAAGAGCGTTCGGCATCATGCACCGGTAGCCATGTTTGCCATGGAGTGTCATGCCTGCCGCGATTTGTGTACCCATCGGGAAGCTGCCTGGCGTTCTAGTGTTCAATCCTGCAGTTTCCTGTTGTTGGGTTCACTTACCTTCTGCTTCCAGGTCACTACATGCCACGTTCAATGTGTTCAGCCGTTCCTCATTCACCTTTTCCTTTGCTTCATGGCATCCTTGGTATTCTGTGTGGACATTTCTCTCAGCTCCAGAAATATTCCTGCAGAGAAAAAGAAGGAACACCAGAACATTTCAACAATCACTATCTTCCAGCCTATTGGTGGAAACATGCGCTGCCAAGCACCTAAGATGGCGGACGCATAACTCTGCAGCTCTGGACCTGGGGCCAGAATTTATTCTTTAAATCGGCCACAATCTGCTCTAATACCCCCACCGTTGTACTACACGTCCCGGATTCCGCAGACTACTGCACCGACGGCGCTGAGGTGAGAATGCAGTGAAGTAGAGCCACGCCGAAGCGTGCTGCTGCCTATTACTGGGATTCCCATTTTATCCCCCATCCTGTGGTGCTGGGGCGCTCTCCTGAACTTGATTAGCTCCAATTGGGGTGGCAACTGCTTCGGAGGTGGCCGAGCAGCGAGTTGAGGAGTGGGATGGACCGCTATCCTGTGTTGGAAGGGAGTGGAGAGAGCAGCGGCCCAGCCACGGCTGCGGTGGGTCGGGCCCCGGTCCTTGGAGGCTGGAGTTTTGCACAGACATGTACCCTGCTCCGAGAGGCCCGCTGTATCTAGACTGCTTGGGAGGCTGTGTGGAGCTCACAGATCTGGTGGGCTGCCCTGTGTCCCGGCCGGGACAAGACTGGTGACTCTGACACCTGGGCACTTGTAAGTACCGGCTTGGGACTGGAGAAGGGCCTGAATGACACGACAGCCCGGTCCTTGGCGTGACGGGGCGCACTTCAGTTGGATGTGTGTGCAGACTGGTGAAGATGCATTGGGCATGGGAACAGGCTGGTCCGGCAGATGAGGGAAGCCTGAATTTGCAAGCCAAAGGTCTGGGGGCCTGACCACCTAACAAGAATTAATTTGATGGAGTGCAGACCTCATATGTGACATGCGCTGGAGTTTCATCGCCCCGGGGGCATAAGGAGCGTGCCGGGCTACTGACAGTAGATTCCCCCCTCAGCTCTAGAGTATGGACCAGTGGATGGTAACCTCTGGGGATTGCTGAGGTGGAGTGCCCCTACAGTGTTGGCCTAGCTTCTTGTGCTACTTGTGTGCTGCAGCCGTGGACGGGTCACTATATAGTCCCACCCCAGGATTTAGACTGTGACACTGCTGTGTGTACAGTGACAGAGGGAGGACCTTCCCATGGTGAAAGACTGAACTGCGTTGCTTTTTTCCTCTGGTCGACCCCTTCGACTCCGCTTTGGAGCACACCAAGACCAGGCTCCCAAAGCTGGAAGAATGTCTATGTGCGCGCTCTCCACCCTCTGAGGACTCTATTGCCATGACTCCTGTGGACTGCATCCCCCCACATTGGTAGCAACCCCAGTGGGTAGGTTGGACATTATAATGCAGGAACTTACTCTAGGGCATCCATTGAGCAGAAACTTGGGCCATATTTATTGAAGCTTAGTGTTGCCTTAGCGCCATTTATTTTAGCGCTAAAGCGGCACTAACTTTACTCCATATTTATATTTTGAAGCTAGACCCATCTAGCATCAAAACATTGGAGTTAGCACCATTTTTAGGATGTGCCAACCCACCTTGCTTCATTGAGATGCAAGATAGGCATTCCCGTCCTCAAAATTATGCTAGCCCCCCCAGCACCATATTGAACTCTCAGCGCAGAAACGAAGCGCAGGTGGGAGGCAAACCTAAATAATGGCACTAAGTCAGTTTAGCACCATTATTTAACACCTGGTCAGACCAGGCGTTAAAGTGGAGGTAGGCCCATTTCCATGGGGAAACACGATGAATAGGCACAAATATGCCCACCCCAAGCCCCACCAACACCACCACCAACACCACAGGGACACTACAGGAGGAGGGAGCCCATCCCTGGTAGGTTGAAAGTATGTGTGTGTGTATGTGTGTGGAGTGCCATTGGGTGCCCCTTACGTGGGGCCCCCTGCCTGGCATTGGGTATGTAGGACTTGCCCAGGGGGACACAAGTCCCCTGTGGTGGGCATTGGGGTGGTGGGAATGACTTCTGTCTATAATTAGACAGGAGTCATTTTTTGGCTGCTTTTGCATCAAAAAATTACGCTAGGCTGATTAGTGGCAGAAATTTTGCTGCTAACCAGCCTACATCATTTCTAACCCACTAGCACCATTTCCCCTAACACCATCCCCCATTGGCTAGAATCTTTTTTTGTGACACTAGCCATTCCTCAGCGCCGCCGTGCGTCATTTCATAAATATGACACAAGGATGGATTTAGGGATTGGTGTTAAACGACTGTAAAAAAAATGATACACAACTGCGTTAGAGGAGGTGTGCGCCATTTTTCATAAATATGGGCCTTGGTGTTCTTACCACAGATATCAGTCTGCTTAAGGACAAGCACCATAAACTTGTGGACAGAGCCAAATTGACAGAACAGTCACTGGCCACCTTAACGCCGGGGCAAGGGGAACATGAATAATTGATCGTCCAGCTGCGTAAACAAGTGGAACAACTTCAGGACCATGCGGAGGACGCTAAGGGCAGAGCACGCCAGAATAATATCGGTGTATTGGATATGCCAGAAAGGACTGAAGGCCCTCAGCCTACTCAATTCATTGAAACATGGCTGCATTCTCAAGTGGCTCCAGAGAGTCTATCTCCCATTTTCACTGTGGAGGTGTTGCATCGGGTGCCCACCAGGAAGCTCATCCCGGGAGCCACTCCAATGCCTATTGTGGCAAAAATCTTAAACTTCAGAGACATGCTACTGCGTGCAGCCCGCGACCATTCACTGCTCTCGGCTGAGGTATCGAGAGTGTCCATATTCCCAGATTACACATTAACAGTGCAGCAACAGAGTGCCTCCTTTCAGGAAGTGAAACATCAGCTCAGAACCATTGGTCTTACTTACGCACTGATATTCCCAGTCAACCTTAAAATCATCCATGATCAGTGCTCACACTTTTTTGATTCACCTGCGGTGGCCAGAGATTGGCCGGATCAGAATTTCCAGGAATCGCAGGGTGGACGGCAGTGGTGGACTCCGCCTCAGTCAGCTCTCGGGCCGGCCTCTTGGTCTCGGTGCCATGAAGCTGGTGCTGGGACAGACACAAGAGCAACACCATCCCCACAACAGGCCTGTGAGAGACAAGTTGGGGCAATTCAACTGCAATAGTATTGTGTAATTCCAACCGAGGTACCAGCACTGAATCGTTTCAGCATAGCCTTACACCCAGCGGTAACACCACAGATGGCAAATGACTCATGAGGGCCCTGACCTTGGAGGTGCCCGACTGCATGTTTCCTACACAGACTTGATGCCTGCAAACTCTGCGGAGAAGTTGGGTTCCCACCTTACCATAACTTATGCTGTTGTATTGAGTGACGTGTAGTGATCTGCACACTTCTAACTACCCTAAAGTATATTACTTAATACTCACATGTGGAATCTGTATGACTCCCACCTTTGAATATGGGGCTGGTAAGTGACCATTCCACTATAGATATGGCCTGAGTCTGAACCTCCAACATTGAGGCAGCAATTCCAGCACCATGGCACTGTGTATTACAGCGCAAGGGTCATGGCACCCCATTAGCATAAGCCTTGGAATCTCTATGTCAGTTCAACTTTGTTCTATTTAGTTAACTGGTCGAGCAACGTTTTTTACCCTGGTCCATGTATTGGGAAATACTGTTTGTTGTTATGCTTCTGTCAATGATGACGTACTGATTGGGCACACAATGTCAACTGTTAGAGGTACTAACTTGCCTATTGTCCATTCGTTGTGATGGCTACAATCCCAACATCTTCCAATATAATCAAATGGAGTGTTCGGGGACTCGGATCTGTCTATAAACATCAGAGGGTCATAGCACAGTTACATCGGCATTGTGCACACATGGCCTTCTTACAGGAAGCACATCTTACCACACAGGAAGCCCTTAAGTTGCAGCGGAAATGGAGAGGGCTACTCTTTCATGTCTCTCACTTTGCTTTTGCCCCAGGTTGAGCCATCTGGATATAGGCATAAATCCCTTTCCTGGCTCAAGACACAAAAATTGATACCCAAGGGCATTATGTGTTGCTACGGGGCCTACTTGATGGCGAGCAAGTGGTGCTGGGATGTCTTTACATGGCAAACCAAGAATAAAATGTATTCCTCTCCCACCTCTCCAAAGTATTATCAGAAGGGACCCATCTCCCTTCGGTATTGGGTTGGGATTCCAATGCTGTTCTTGGCATTAATGTGGATCGTTCACACACCCCTTACCAAACACTGCTCCAATTTGCCAAGCCAAGGCAATGCAACAATGGGCCGAGGGTTGGGACCTCTGCGATGTTTGTCGCAACCACAACATAGACTCTAGAGAATATTCATCTTACTCCTCCCCCACCTGCTCCACTCTCACCTAGACCGGTTTCTGTGTACCTCCAGACTGCAACCCCTTTATACTCATGCAACATATATAGGCAAAGCATTATCAGACCACAGTTCACTAGAAATCACACTGTTCTGGGGTCAGGTGCCTGTGCTGATATCTACATGGCACCTCCAACCCATGTTATTGGAGGACATAGTATTCCGGGAGACTATGGCTACCAAACACAGGTACTGCTTCCTCCCCACTGGTCATGTAGGAGGCCTTCAAGGTGGTGTTATGAGGGGCTTCTATCTCCACACCCGCGGGTGTACAGGGGGGAAGTACTAAAGGAACGTAAACAATTAGAAAACAACCTGGGTGCTCTGGAACACGCAGCTATACGTGGTGAAACAGATGACACCCAACTACAAAATGCTCAAGTATGTCTTGCAGAATTCCTTGAACACCTCAGGGACCTTGACTATAGGTCATACACACAAAAACTATAAGTGGAAGCAGACAAACCTGGCACTCTTCTTGCTAGATTAATTAAGCCACAACAATCACCAACACCTATTCTATCCATACAGTCCCCACACCTGGGCATGGTTGATACACAAATTGGCATTAACAAAACCTCCCCTCACTGCTATGCTGACCTATATGCAGTGCCGGCAACTTCCGCTCCGGCTACCATACTCTAATTTTTACACCAAAGCACACTCCCCCAGGTGGTGGCAGCTGAGTGGGCCGAGATCTGGGAAGCTATTAAAGAGTTGGCTTGTAACAAAATCCTGGGATCCAAGGTCTGCCAGTGTACTTTTATTTGACGTATGGCAAGCAACTGGTCCCTCGCCTAGAGAGACTATATAACAGTTCATTAGAGAAGGGAATGCTTCCCCCTTCAACCCAAGAAGCTGTGGTGACCTCACTTCTCAAACCTAACAGACCCCCTGCAGATATGTCTTCCTATAAACCTCTGTCTATCTTAAATACTGAATAGAAACTCCTCTGAAAGGTGCTTGCGCATTGCCTCCTACGACTTCTTTCGCAACTCTCTCACACAGATCAAAGTGGCTTTGTGCTGCCTCATAGTACGCCATTGAACATACGTCGGCTGTTCCTGCTAATGCTAATGCTAATGTGAGAAGAAACATTATTATCCCCATGCTGGCTGCTTGTCTGTAGATATATGGCAAGTATTTGATACTCTGAGTTGGGACTCTCTCCTATCGACACTGGAGGCCCTTAGATTACACTCAGAATGTATGCATTGTGTGAAATTACTATACTGGAACCCCACAGCCAGAGCCAAGACTGGTTCTCATATCTCCTCCTCTTACCAAAAATACCAAGGAACTAGGCAGGGGTGCCCCCGTCTCCCCATTTATTTGTTTTAGCCATGGAACACCTCGCGCTACACATCCACCAGCATAGGAATGTGAAATTGTGCTATGCCGCATTGCCCACTCGGCTTCGCTTTACTCTAATTTGCGAGGGGACCTGGAGTGAGTGGCGCAGATGTTATCCAGATTCACAGATATCTCCGAGCTCCAAAAGAATGCTGATATATACTCCTTTAGCGACAATTACCCAGAACCGTTGATTCAGTTCGGACCAATGACCATCGCTACAGCACCTATGTCTTTCCGGTATCTTGACATCCGAATATACAGTGATCAGACCGACTTGTTAGAGGGTAACCTAATGCAGGCGCTTACCGCACTCCGCTCTCAAGTAGATTGTTGGACCACTCTGACTCTTCCATATCCAGTAGAGTGGTATTAGCCCTAGCATATTGGAAAACAGTGATGAGATATACAGCCTTACTAGTCCCATACGCACCAAATGTGCCACTCTGTGGGCTTCCCACTCCCTCCAGTACTTTAACAGCTGCCATGCTCTGGGTCTGGGAACAATAGGGAGTCCGATCCATAGGTGACTTGTTTGAAGACGGCATGTTGATGCCACACTCGGGCATTGTGCAAGCTCATGGGTTGCCTGAGACTTTATTCTTGACCAATGCTAACATCATAGGCTGTGTTTGCAAACACTGGGAGCCTGACAGCATAGAACCACTAACACATGAACTCCTTCAGGCCCTTCACACCATGGGACACAGTAAACAACGCACCCGATGGCTGTACCTGTGCGCATCTTAAAATATGGTTAGATCTGCTTAAAACAAAATGGGCTGCTGACATCGGGTGGGACATTACACCTAAGGAGTGAACCTTTCTTCTGTAATACTTTAAGAAGATATCGCACAATTCCAGGTTCAAACTGAATTGAACTTGATAAAATTCTTCATCTTTCATTGAGCATATCTTACACCACATAGACTCAACACAATCTACCCTTCTGCTTTGGCCAAATGCACTCGATGTCATACCTATGATGTCAACCTCATACATATGATTTGGTCATGTCCTTCCCTCTCACAATACTGGTCTGACTTAAAAGCATCATTAACAGACCTCAAAGGCGTCGCAATGGGGCAAACACCAGACCAATGTATATTGGGCTTATACCCTAGGCCCTGAGGTTCTAAAGTTACTTCACACTTTGTAGACCTGGCGACACTCTTAGTGAAGCAATAACTAACCAGGCACTGGAAGTCCCCCTGTGCCCCCCATTTACTTCCTGGAGAGAAGAGGTGCTGCGCTGTGAAGAATACAGAAGGCTACGGCAGAAGTCAATGTCATTGGGGTGGGATGCTTTGTTAGAGTAATTTCAGGTACAAACCGAGAGTGAGGAGATGGAACACTGAGATCAACTAAGCCTATTACGATTAGCCCTATACCTAAGAGAAGGTCTAGACCCTAACCCTTTATTCCACTGGCTCAGGAGCCACCAACCCTCACCTTTTCCCCTCCTCCCCACACCAGTGTGTTATTCCTATGTAGTCAGCCTGACTTGGACCTTGAATTTGATGCAAATACTGGCCCCAACGTTGATTATATTCCTGTGGACTTAATAGTAGTCACAATCCACACTTAGTTTAGTTACTAATCAGATTGACAGAAGTTTGTTTATGAGAGAGGGAGGGAACGGGAATGTTTTTACACACACAGCATTGTTGAGCTGTAATGAAAATGTTCTGGCTATCTTACCTGTACATGCAGCTTCAAACGGAGTGTCAACTTACTATAATGTACGCCAACATGTCTGACTGTATAACCAAAGTGATATGTTTTCATCAAACAGCCAATAAAGTTTGTGATAAAAAAAACATGTGCTGTGCTTATAGATAATTTTACTGCATGAAACTATCCTTATCTGATCACAGCAGTCAGCCTCAGGAGTCTGCTATTCTGGCATGTGGAGAGATAAACTTATGGACAAAAGTTATAGTTATAAGTACTTGTTCCTGAACATTAAAGAAATAAATACAAAGAACTCTTATTAAGGCTCTATATATTTCTGTAGTTTTGAGTCTTCTGTTGTCACCCAGAACAGAAAATTATGAGGTATGGTTGACCCTCATACAAGTATATAGGGTCTGTTGTGTTTTTAATTCCTGTTACCACATAAATCTTTACTCTCTATTATATTTCCTTCAATTGCAAAATACTTCATTATACGCAGCCATTTGCCTACATAATGAAAGAGGGGATTCACTCAGGTATTCTTACACCAGTAATAAGCAATATCTACACACCCTGTACAGTTCCTATTTTATTAGCAGATTAGCTGATTCCCATTTTCTTTTCCTTTTTACTCAGAAGGTGTACAGAACAAACCTGGGTAACGCATTCATCTCTGCACTGACTCCATGGGATCTGTGTTTCTTTCTCTTCAATCCCCTCTTCCACCATTTAACCTAGATCGCCTTTGACTAGTGTTGGACTGTCTCGGTGGTGGGTGAAGTTTGGAACTAACCTCATGAAATTCAAATCGCTCCTGCAGAAACGAATGTGAGATCTGACATGGAGAAACCACATACAGCTGCAAACATCATGGACAATTTGAACAGCAAGTTGTCTGAATGTGGAAGTCTACAAAGTAAGTCTAAAACTGCTAGAGCAATTGCATATCTTAATAAGGAACATGGTTTGTCTGATTCTTGGTGATTAGCTAATTTCCATTTTAGATGGTACACGTTCTCTTCATTACATTATCAGTTAGCATCTAGAATTGATTTCATTTTAGTGTCAAAAGAAATATCAAAGGCTCAGGACTAATTTAAACTCTCTATGGGATCATGCTGTTACAGCATTGAATGTTGTTTTGACACCTGTCATTGCCATGACTTTTCGGCGGACTTTCAAAAAACCTTATGGCGGACGTTTTCTTCCTTGAGCAAATGAAAGATAGATCAATGCTAATATTTGTAGAAATCAAAAACTCTTCATTAGTAGTAAATATTTGGAAGGCATTGAAAGTTACGATAAGGGTCAAGATAGTTGCTTTTCAGTCTGTTTTAAATAGCTTGTCAAAGATTAGATATAAGTGGGAGGCGCTAGAGAGCCACTGTGCAAGATGGCATAGAAGTATAATTCATCATAATGCTGCCCAAAAGCAAAAAACCTCGTGCGCAACACGTGCTGGGGACCAGGACCCCCGGGGGTGGCTCGGAGCAGAACAGCGTGTGTCACTGTCACAATCCTTTTGCACGCTGGCAGGGCCTACCTGGATGGTTGTTGCTCTGAGTTTCCTGTGTCTGGTCCCCGAAGACATGAGGCGTGACGCAGGTTGCCTCTCCGTGAGGCAGCTTTTGAGGTGCAGAATGGGCACCCTGAATAAAGCGCCAAACGGAGCGCTGAGGTGCTGGGACCCGGGGGAGTGCACTTGCAGAGCTCGGGCCCGTGCGATCATTGCTATGTGGGTGGGCCCAAGCTGAAGGAGCTGGCTTCTGGAGAGAGCTGCATTTTTGGAGGCCGGGTGAGAGCACAAGGACCCCTGGGCTGAGTGGAGGCTTGCGGATGTGCTGGCGCCCACAGAGCACTTGTTGGAGTGCGCAATAACCGGTGAGGTGCGGGGCGGCGACGAGGTGGGGGAACTTCTGGCGGCCGAGGGTGGCATTACTGAGGAAGATGACATGACATGATTGAGCCAGTACTGGGCGCCTGTGCAAGAACCCTGATGGAAGACTGAGCCACTATCATATAATTGCCTGACCTGCTGCTCCTGCACACATTGGTAGGCACTGTGCCCCGCAGAATCTGAGTGCCTACGGAAATCATGGACAACAATGAGGCCTAGCCTGTCCAGGGGGAGCACTCGGAAATGATCAAAATGAAGATACTCTTGCTCACCATGCAATCCAGCCTGTCCTCGATTGACAGTAAAATGGACACTATGACCGCTAGGTTAGACCTGCTCACTTATAAGCTGGAAAGGCAGGCTGGGCGCATATCCAAAATTGAACAAGGAATTTCGCAAGTTTAAGCCACAATGCAGGAAAAAAGTGAGCAACTCCTGCAAATGGATAAACTCCTAAAAATCATAGCGCAGAAAAATGAAGACTTGGAAGCCAGGTCCAGGAGAAACAATCTGCGCATAGTAGGCGTTCCGGAGTCCACAGACATTGGACATATGGAGCAATATGTGGAGTGCCTGCTTATTTGGTGAGGATGCCTTCTCCAGGATGCTGATGGTGGAGAGAGCGCACAGGGCCCTGGAGGCTAGATCTCCGCCTGGGGCCCTGCCCAGGTCGATTGTCACCCGCCTTCTAAACTATAGGGTTCGCATTAACTCTGAGCAAAGAAAAACATTCCCTGCAGTTCGAGGGCAATGTGATTTCGATCTATCCCAATTTCACCGTAGCAGTGCAGGAGGCCTGGAAAACATTTGCGGCTGTAAAGCAGAAAATGAGACAAGTGAACATCTCTTATGCTATGTTGTACCTGGCGCGCCTCAGGATCACACAAAATGGCAGGCATACATTATTCGCCACGCCGCAGCAGGCAAATGAAACACAGCTGCGGGAAGGAGGTGTCGAAGAAACAAAATTGTGCAGATCCAGAACAATCTTCCACCCTGTCGGACCAGGAATTACTCCATCTTTGCCCTGGAGGTGGGATTCCCCCCCCTGTGGGACGACCCCGTGCGCAACTATTAACTGCTACCTTCACGGAGTTGACTGCTTGTCCTGCCCTGGTCTGTGTCCACTGGTGAGCCAGTCACTGCAGGCACTCTTGGGCACCCTATGCAACGTCTGGGCACCCCCTGTCATCCAGGGGCTTTGATGCGGCTTTCTGGACAGCCTCCCACTGGGAAGTCCCCAGCTACTCTTTGAGATGCTGTATTGTCAATTTGTGGTTATGTTTTGGGGTTTCAAAGGGAGGGTAATTCCGGGCGGGTTTGTGCTGCCGTGGTGGGTGGGAAGGGGAGTTTAATTGTTACTCTGAGTCGCATCAACACACATTTCTATGGCACTTGGCACTAGATTCAGCACGGCTTCGGGCTGCACTCCCCCCAGCACGAGAACAGCGTGGTTTGCATCTTTCTATGGCAACAATCAAGGTTATAGATCAAGGCGTTAAAAGTGGGCACGCTCTAAAGTGCTTGACATGGAATGTGTGGGGTTGGGTGACCCACGCAAGTGGTGAAATATCTTAGCGTACGTGGAGAGGACCATATTGCACTCCTACAGGTGACACACTTCGCACCTAGAACATTTACGGATCGCTGGTCCTCCTACAGTCAACATGCTACCTATTCTTCGTACTCCAGGGGTACATCAATCTTAATACACAAGGGCACCCCGTATGTTCCTCTGGGCTCTAGGAGTGACCCACAGGGTAGATAATCCATTATATGGGGCCATGTAGCGCAACAACCCATCACGATAGTCAATTGATATGCGCCCAATACTGATGACCCCACTTTCTTTGATTCCATATGGAGTTGTGTGGTGGAGGTAGGCTTAAAATATCTGGCGTGGGGTGGGGATTTCAATCTGGCACTAGACCCCCGGGAGGATAGAGGGACAGAGGTGACGCCACATTGCCAGAGAGCGGCGGAGCGACTCAGGGCCGACATTGTAGCGCACAACGTGGTCGATGATTGGCGTTGGCTGCACCGGTGAGGCAGGGAGGGCACATTTTGCTCTGCAATGCACTCAAGCTGGTCCAGGCTGGACTATTGGTTCATTTCCTGGTCTATGGTGCCCTGGCTCATGGGGGTTATTCATTTAGCCCATACATACACCGACCATTCTCCGGTCAAGTAGAAGCTGCCTGCCGCGCAGGCCCCCCTTATGTCATGGCATCTTTCTCCAACTATGCTGTTAGACATCTTTTTAGCGGCGAACTGCAAGGAGAGAGAGCAGATTTTTTTTACAGAAATAATGGCACAGTGGGCAGTGTTGCGGTGCTTAGGGCGGCCTTTAAGGTCACCCTGAGGGGATTTTGCTGGGCTAAGGGCGTCGGCATCCTTCGGGACATTCGCTCCACGCTAATCCACCTTGAATTGCAAATTAGGAGATGGAGAAGACCGTGGCGCACTCAGCCGATGTGGCGCGGCTCCTTTGAGAGACATTAACAGACTTTCAGGAAACTGCAGAGCGTGAAATCCTATTTAGGGGTAAATACGCCTGTGCCCGCTCCTATAGGGAAGGAGAGAGGCTGGGTAGAGCCCTGGCCCATACTATGCGTGAGTCAGACCCGAGAATACTATACTTGAGATATGTGACCCCTCTGGCCGCTTGCTCAGATATACCCCTGAAATACTTCAGGCCATTGCTGCATATTATCAGCGTTTCTACTCCTCTACTAGAACAGGCTCTCCAGATGTAGATGGATATTTAGAGGATGTAGCATTGGCTTGGCTTAGTGATGCGCACCAGGAATTCCTGGCGGCCGAGCTCAGACACGATGAAATTCGAGAGGCCATATTGCAGCTCCAATTGGGTAAGGCCCCGGGGACTGATGGAATTCCGGCCGACTTTTACAAAACCTATGTAGACATGCTCATTCCATGGCTGGGGGAGGTTTGTAGTGAAGCGAGGCGGGAGCGAGCCCTTTCCCCCACTATGATAGAAGCTCTTTTAATTACCCTATTAAAACCGAATAAATTGGCCACCAGCTGTGACTCATATCGGCCACTGTCACTCATCAACTGTGACATTAAGATCCTGGCGAAAGTACTCGCCAATCACTTAAGTCTTCTGATAACTTTCTTGACTAGACCAGACCAGTCTGGATTCGTACCAGGTAGGTCCACCTCACATAATCTGCGCACTTTCTTCGCTTTCCAGCAAAGCATAGATACTGAAATCCCTGCTGTTGCTGCTTTGTTAGATTCCACAAAGGCATTGGACACCCTTAAGTGGGATTATTTAATGGTGCCATTAAAGCGTATGGGATTCCCGCATATGTATATCTCTTGGATTGCCTTCCTATATTCTGGCCCATTGGCTGCAGTGCAGATTAATGGCCTCTGATCCACACCATTTTGCATAGAGAGGGGTACAAGGAAGGGGTGCCCACTATCGCCTCTGCTTTTCGCTTTGGCGATGGAGCCCTTGGCGGCTATGCTCCGCAAGCACCATAGCCAATATGCGATTCACACCCCCACTTGGCATATTCTAATTTCACTCTATGGGGATGATGTTACATTATATCTAAATAACCCAGCTAAGAGCTTAAATCCTGTGTTACGGGAATTCACTAAATTTGGCAACATGTCTGGAGTCCAAATCAACAAGGGAAAATCGCAGGTATATCCCTTAACCACCTGCACTGTGCGCTATTGCCCAGACTTCCCCCTTCAGTGGACTGATACCAACATCCACTACTTAGGCATAGAGACTACTCGTAACAGGCAAGAACTGATGCGTTTGAATTATGGTGTTCTATTGGACAATATACAGGCTATGGTCACACGTTGGATCGCCTTACCCCTTTCAATGGCGGGGCTGTTAGACTTGCCATCCTTGGCGTGGTCTCTCCTAACTTTTTGCCTCTGGTTCCCAGGTTGTTGATGTGTGCTGGACTCTGTTTTTGCTGTTTTGGTTACTCTGGGCCTTTTCCACTGCTAACCAGTGCTAAAGTGCAAGTGCTCCTGTGCAGGGTGCTGTGTATGTTTCAGGTGGGACATATACTAATGTGTTTTATATGTCCTAACAGTGAAATACTGCTAAATGCGGTTGTCACTGTTGCAAGGCCCATCCCTCTCATAGGTTAACATCGGGGCTGCCTTTAAATATGATTAAAGTGTAGATTCCCTTTGGGAGCGGATAGACATGTGGAGGTTGGGGTCTCGTAGCTCACAATTTAAAAATACATATTTTAGTAAAGTTGATTTTAAGATTGTGGCGGTCATTCCGACCGTGGCGGTCATGGACCGCCAGGGCCGGGGACCGCGGGAGCACCGCCAACAGGCTGGCGGTGCTCCCAAGGGCATTCTGACCGCGGCTGTACAGCCGCGGTCAGAAATGGAAAACCAGCGGTGTACCGCCGGTTTTCCGCTGCCCTGGGGAATCCTCCATGGCGGCGCAGCTTGCTGCGCCGCCATGGGGATTCCGACCCCCATACCGCCATCCTGTTCCTGGCGGTTTTGGCCGCCAGGAACAGGATGGCGGTATGAGGTGTCGTGGGGCCCCTGGGGGCCCCTGCAGTGCCCATGCCAGTGGCATGGGCACTGCAGGGGCCCCCGTAACAGGACCCCACCATGATTTTCAGTGTCTGCCATGCAGACACTGAAAATCGCGACGGGTGCTACTGCACCCGTCGCACCCCTTCCACTCCGCCGGCTCCATTCGGAGCCGGCATCCTTGTGGAAGGGTGTTTCCCGCTGGGCTGGCGGGCAGCCTTCTGGCGGTCGCCCGCCAGCCCAGTGGGAAACCCAGAATACCCGCGGCAGTCTTGTGACCGCGCAGCGGTATTCTGGCGGCTCCCGCCGGCCCTGCGGATACCGCGGCCGGCGGGAGTCAGAATGACCCCCTGTGTGTTTGAAAAGACCATTTTTAAAAAGTGAGCATTTTCTTGCTTAAACCATCCTGTGACTCTGTCTGTTTGTGGATTCTCTGTCTGGGTCAGTTTGACAGTTGGACTGTTTGCCCCTCTCTCTCTAGACAGTGACACAAAGGGAGCTGTGGTGTAGCCTGCATATCCCGATGAGTCATCTGTGCTGGGAGAGATTGGAGTAATGGTCACTTACACCTGAAAGGGCTGTGTCTGCCCTCACACAATGCAGTCTCCAACTCCCTGGTGTGTGTCTTGGGCCTGGCCTGGACAAGGCAGGATTTCACAAGCAAGAGAGACTTTCTTTTGAAGTAAGCCTATTTCAAAGGGCAAAATGGGTATAAGAAGGGCACCCAAAACCACAGTCTTTAGATCACTTCTGGAAACCAAGAGAAACCTCTGCCTGGAGAAGAGCTGAAGAGCTGAGGAAGAAGAGCTGCCCTGCCTGTGACTGTTCTTTGTGGAGCTATCCTGCAGTTGCTGCTTCTGCCTGGTGAAAGGGGACAAAGACTGGACTTTTTTGTGCCTTCCTGCTTGTGAAGAAATCTCCAAGGGCTTGTCTTGAGCTTGCCTCCTGTTGTTGAAGTCTCAGGGCCATCAAAGACTTCCGCTGCCAGCACCTGGACTCTCGGCTGAGACTACTGCCCTGCCAAGTGGTGCCCTATCCAGTTCCTGGGGCCTTGACAGGCAAAGCTGGCAGACCAAGCCTGAAAATCCACACACAGACCGCCATGCGGGGAAATTTCAGACACAACCTCTGAGAGCGGCTGAAGAAACGACGCGCTGCCGGCTCCGTGGCTGAAATCGACACAGCGCTTGCAGCATGGCTTGGAGATCGACGCACGTGGCTGGAGAAACAACGCGTTGCATCGCTGTTGGAGGATGGTATCGTCGCAACCCACACAGCACGGTTTTGCTATTGCCGTGCAGCAGGATTTTTGTTGCAAACCTTTCTGGCCATGGAAAAAGGATGCAACGCCTGCCCAGACACGAGTGCTACCCTGCGGGGAGGAACAACGATGCACGCCAGTCTGACCAGAGAAGGAAAAATGACACACGAGCTCACTTGCAGGTGAGAAACGACGCACCGCTTACCTTTTTCGATGCACACTCGCCCTTTCGTGTTATTTTAACACGACCCAGGTACTTTTCAATGCTAACAGTGTTTTATCTGTTTACCAAAGGATTTAAGACTCTTTTTGCTTTTTAATTAATAACTTGACTTGTGTATGGTTGATTTTTGTCATTTTGGTCTTTAGATCCATATTTCCTATTTTTCTAAACCTGTGTTGTGTCATTTAATAGTGTTTTAATTAAGTTACTGTGTGTGTTGGCACAAATACTTTACACCTAGCACTCTGAAGCTAAGCCTGTCTGCTCGTGCCATGCTACCAAGGGGGCGAGCGGGGGTTAGCTGAGGGTGATTCTCTTTTTCCCTGACTAGAATGAGGGTCCTTGCTTGGACAGCTGGTAACCTGACTGCCAACCGACGACCCCATTTCTAACATTGGTGCTCAGCGGTTGGGATTGGACTTGTATTTGTACTTGACATACAGTGATTAAGTGTACATTACTGTTTTCAGTTCAGACCACTACGTGGCCACAAACTACCTGTCTTGTGATTTTTTCTTTTCTCTTTGGGACTCCTTTTTTGTTCTACTTCTTGCTGATCCCTTGATTGACTTTTTTTTAAACTTCATTTGGGAACTTGTTTTTCTGCCTTTGGAACTTTGCACTTTTTAACTCTTCATCATGTCTCAATCTGGAGATAGATCAGCTGGAGCTGCTTTTGACATAGATAAATTGGAGAGCTATACAGTGGCTCAGTTGAAGCAGTTCTGTAAAGATTTTGCCTGTCCCATTAAGAGCTCAACCAAGAAGGAGGAGCTGCAAATGGCGCTAAGGGCCTGGGTGACAGCCAAAGAAGCTGAGGGGCACACAGAGGAGGAGCAAGAAGGGGAGGAACGGGTGCAAGTCACTCACAATGATCTAGTGGGTGGGCCTGTTATGTCCATGGAGAGAGTCTCCAGGGCAGGTAGCAGTGTGTCCTCCAAGGGACTGACTCCTGAAGAGTTACAGGACAGACAGGCAGAAAGTACCAATTTGAGCTGGAGAAGCTCAAGCTCATGATGGAGAGGGAGAGGGAGGACAGAAGGATGGCCATTGAGGAAAAGAAGATACTGCTGGCTCATGAGCTTAGCTTGAGGGAGCTAGATCAGAGGAGCCAGTCCAATAGAGATGGTGGCAGCAACAGCACAGTGCAGCCTGAGAGAAGGGTACCCATTCCAAAAGACCTTGTGAAGGATTACAAGAGGGAGGATGACGTATACTTGTGGCTCAAGGGGTATGAGTCTGTTCTCCACATGAATCTGGTCCCTGAAGCTCATTGGGGGGCAGCTCTGTGGAAGCACTTTGAGGTAGATGGGAGAGATACCCTGACAGCCCTAAGGGATTCTCAGGAGCTCAACTACCCTGTCATGGAAGATGCCCTACTCACAAGATATGGTCTCACCCCTGAGCAGTATAAGGAAAAGTTCAGGTCCTATAAGAGGAAGGAATCACAAACATGGTTGGAATGTGTTGATTCTTTTTGCAGGTCACTGGATGGTGGGTGAAGGGCAGTAAGGTAACAGTGTATGAGGGGAATCACAATTGTACATTTTATGTTTTCCAGAGCCACACCAGCACCTAATTGACAGCAAGCTGACTGATCCCATGAAGCTTGCGCAGGAAGTGGACAGCTGGGAGAGCACCAGGGTCCAAAAGAGGTATGGGGGAGACCATACCAAGGGTGGGCAGGGTCCCTCTCAGAAGAAAGGTAAATAGGGGTAGTTCTCTAAAGGGCCCCAATCTGATTCCCAGGGTAAGGATTCCTAGCCCCCCAGTGAGAAGAAGTCATGGTTCTCCAAAGGGAAGCCAGTGGCAGGGGGCCCCCATGAAAATGTTATGCATGTGACCAAGTGGATCATGTGAGGGGGAACCCCAAATGCCCCAAGAGTACACTGGCACCCACTGCTGCACAGTCTCAGAGTGTGGCTAGTGTAGCGCTTGGGGAGGACTTGGCTCCAGGTGGGTGGGAGCAAGCTGAGATGACCCTTGTCTCACTAGGGGACAGCACGATGGTCCAGAGAACCCTTGTGCCTGAGAACACTAAGAAGTACAGGCAGTGGGTGACCATTAATGGACAGAGGGTGGAGGCTCTGAGAGACACAGGAGCCAGTGTGACCATCGTGAGGAGTCACCTGGTATCTGAAGAGCAGATTGATCTCCAGGTACTTCACCAAGTAGTTGCAGTGGACAACTCAGAGCGCCTGTGCAGAGTGGTGCAAGTTCCTTTTGAATGGGGCGGGGTCTTAGGTTCCTTGAAAGTAGCTGTGAAACCAAACATGCCTGTAGATTCTTTGCTTGGCAGTGACCTGGAGGATTCCCCTTGGAAGGAGGTGGAACACATGTCACACAGGGAGATGTTTGGTCTGCCTGGGTGGTTATGTGTATCCACCAGGTCAATGACAGCCCGTCAGGGTGGTCAAGAGCCTCTGGAGCTTGAAACAGTGGCCCAGGGAACTGCCAAAAAGAGGAAGGGCAAGGGGCACGGGAAACCGGCCCCTGAAGTTCCCATGGTCCGGGAGGAGGCAGAGCCTGAGAGTGACGCCCCGGAGCCTACAGGGCAACAGGTGGCTGAACAGGGGGAGGTCCCTGAGCTGTGGCAGTGGCAGCAGGAAGGGGGGCCCACCAGGGAAGCATTCTGTGCAGCACAGAAGACATGCACTACTCTGGAGGGGTTGCGGCAGCAGGTCGCAGACCAGGCAGCTGGCAAGGAGCCAGGATCTCACCTGATCTACTGAGAGGACGACCTCCTGTACAGTAAGCCTAAGGTTCCTGAGCCTGGGTCAGCCTGTGTGCTAGTGGTACCCCAGTGCTTCAGGGCCTTCCTACTGTGGTTGGCTCATGAGGTGCCTTTGGCTGGACATTTGGGGTGGGACAAGACCTTTGATGGGCTTGTCACCCACTTTCACTGACCCCTAATGCACCATCACCCAGATGCACATTGCAGGTCTTGCCAAACTTGTCAGGCAAATGGCAAGAGTGGGGGGAAATATAAGGTTCCCCTCCCACCTTTTCCTGTTGTTAATACCCCCTTTGAAAGGGTTGGTTTAACATTGTGGGGCCTCTGGATCCCAAGACAGTCATGGGCAACAGGTTCATCCTGGTCTTGGTGGACCATGCCACCCGGTACCCAGAAGCCATTCCTCTGAGGTCAATCACTTCCCCTGTGGTGGGTCGTGCTTTGATGGGGGTTTTACCCGCATGGGGTTCCCCAAGGAAGTGGTATTTGATAGGGATACCAACTTCATATCTACATATATGAAGTCTCTGTGGAAGGACTGTGGGGTAACCTACAAGTTCACTACCCCTTACCACCCCCAAAGCAATGGTCTAGTTGAGTGATTCAACCACACCTTAAAAGGTATGATTATGGGCCTGTCAGAGCCCCTGAGTCGCAAGTTGGACGTCCTCTTGCCATGCCTTCTGTTCGCCTATAGGGAGGTGCCTCATAAGGGACTTGGGTTTAGTCCCTTTGAGCCAATCTATGGCCACCCTGTGAGGTGACCTTTAAGTCTGGTGAAAGAGGCTTTAGAAAAAGCTCCTAGTAAACCCCCCCAGGATGTATTTAGCTACATGCTGGCTCTGAGAAACTAGACTGCCCGCTTAAGGAGTCTCGCACAGGACAACCTGGAAGCAAGCAAGGAGGATTTGAAACGGTGGTATGACCGGAATACCATTCTGGTTGGGTTTCAACCTGGTCAAAAAGTGTGGGTGGTGGCACCAGTGGAGCCTAGGGCGCTCCAAGACAAGTGAACTGGGCCTTTTGAGGTGGTGGAGCGCAAGAGTGAAGCCACCTATCTGGTGGACTTGCAGACTCTCAGGAACCCTTTAAGGTTTTTGCGTGTTAACCGGCTCAAACCACACTTTGAGCAGACTGAACTGTCCATTCTCCTTGCAACAGATGGGGTGGAGTAGGAGAGTGAGCCTCTTCCTGACCTCCTGTCTGCAGGAGAAAAAGATGGGTCTGTGGAGGGAGTGATCCTCTCCCCCTCCTTGACTGCAGTGCAGCAGAGTGACTGTCGCCAAGTGTTGGTACAGTTCGCCTCACTGTTTTCCCTGATTCCAGGGGTCACACACTTGTGCACACATGATGTGGACACTGGTGACAGTGCACCCATTAAACAGAAAGTTTACAGGGTGACTGACAGGGTCAGGGCTAGCATTAAGGATGAGGCATCCAAAATGTTAACCCTAGGGGTTATTGAGCATTCCAGCAGTCCTTGGGCCAGCCCAGGGGTATTGGTCCCAAAGGCTGCTGCACCTGGTGCCACTCCAGTACTCAGGTTCTGTGTGGACTATCGGCGACTCAGTGTGGTCAGCAAGACTGACGCACCCCCCCATCCCACAAGCTGATGAGCTCATTGATCGGTTGAGAGTTGCCACCTACCTCAGCACGTTTGACTTAACGTCTCGGTACTGGTAGATTGCCTTGACACATGGGGCCAAGGAGAGGTCTGCATTTTCTACCCCAGATGGGCACTTTCAGTTTAAAGTTATGCCATTCGGGATGAAGAATGCCCCTGCCACCTTTCAGAGGTTGGTCAACCAGGTGTTGGCCGAGCTGGATGAGTTCAGTGCCACCTTCCTGGATGACATTGCTGTTTTCAGTTCCACATGGGAGGAACATTTGCAACACCTCTGCAGAGTGTTGGAGGCCATGCAGAAGGCAGGCCTCACTATTAAGGCAAGCAAGTGCCAAAAAGGGCAGGGTTCTGTGGTGTACTTGGGACACCAGGTAGGGAGTGGCCAGATGGAACCCCTACAGCCAAAAATTGACACCATTCTGGCTTGGCAGCCTCCCAAAACCCAGACTGAGGTGAGAGCCTTTTTAGGCCTCACTGGCTACTACAGGAGGTTTGTCAAGGGGTATGGTACCATTGTTACCCCCTCGACTGAGCTGACTTCTAAGAAGCAACCAAAGAAGGTGATCTGGACAGAGGCTTGCAAGACCGCTTTAGATGTCCTGAAGGCTGCCATGTGCACAGCAGACGCCTCAGATCATGGTAATGGAGCAGTACTCTCACAGCTTAATGAAGAGGGCCTAGATCAACCTGTAGCCTTCATTAGCAGGAGGATATTTCCCAGGGAACGTAGGCGGAGGGGCTTTTGCTGTGGTGTGGGCACTGAAGAAGCTAAGACCCTACTTGTTTGGGACTCCCTTCTGGGTTCAGACCGACCACAGCCCCCTCAGATGGTTAATGCGGATGAGGGGTGAGAATCCAAAACTGTTGAGGTGGTCCATTTTCCTACAGGGGATGGACTTTATGGTGGAACACCGCCCTGTTACAGAACACGCCAATGCTGATGGTCTGTCCAGAGTCTTCCGCCTTGTGAGTTATGTAAATATTAAATAACGATATATAAAATATATAAGAGCAGTCTTTACCTCCAGCTAAAATAAACACATTAAATGTGACCAGATGATTAACATAATACAAAAAATCATATGGTTTTTAAGACACCACATCGGTTGTATGTATGGGAATGTCCATGTACCAGACATTTAACACCAGCGGATGCAAGGCAAAGTACAGCAGAGTAATGTGTTGAGTATTTGTAATTTTTAACAATAATACATGCCAATCAGAATTGGTGTTGTATTTTTACTTAAAATCTTATGATATTGCTTCTGTCTGGTAACACTTGAACAAACCCAAACTAAGTAATAAAATGTATGTTTTGTGTGTTGATGCCTTTTCTAATCCGAGTTTATTGTTGACATTCATGTAAGTTGTTGTGGACCTTTAAACACAAACATTCTAATTTGCTGTGTTTTTAGGAAAACTTTGATTGATAAAATGTTATTTTTATGAACATGTTATGGAATTCGTTTTTTTTCTTGATTCATTTTGTTGTCCTTACAACTCTGAATATTTTACTCCTGCTAACCAGTACTAAATTGTTGGTCTCTCCCTGTCAACATGTTGTCACTGGTATACCCCTGATTGGCATATTTTAGTTACATGTAGGGCCCTGGTATATGGTATAAAATGTACCCATAACTTTTAAATGAAATGTCTCTAGGGGCCTGCTATGTTACCAACTGCATTGATGCCAAGGCCTAGTCGTGGATTTTACAATCTGCCATTTTCACCTGTCCCCTGACATGATGGTATGAATCCTGTGCCCAGCTCCCCTGTGCACTTCAAAACCCTCCACTTCACATCTGGGCCTGCCTTCTTTTTGTCGATCTATTCAGACAGGCTCTACTCCCAGTGGGAATGAGTGGTGGCCGAGAACTGATTTATAGTGACCACAGTGGAGGGTTGCTATTACCACAGCCACATTTCCGGGTGGACACATGGATCTAATACCAGAGTAACAAACATTATTCCATATTGGTTTGGGGCTGAAAGATTGGTACTGTGGGATTCAGTCTGAAGAGCTGAAGAAGGAGGTGGAACCTGATCTTCTTTTACCAAGGCTTCAAAAGTAAACCCAAGGGTCAGTAGTGTGATCCCATGTTTGACGTACAGGGATACAGCAAGCTTCCAGAGGCCTCTTCCTACTGACCAGTTACAACTTGGCCTGACCTGGCCTTGTCATTTCCAGTGGAGTATTGTAAGTAGGGGACTCCAATATATTTGAAAATATTCTAACCAACAAAAAACATTCATATAGGATATTTTAGTTAATTCCATGACGAGTGCTGTTTGTCTATAAATGTGCTAATGCCCTTTGATTTGACGAATGGCTGCATACCATAATATGAGGACAGAGCAGTACATACATTAACTGAGGCTGCATATTTACTTTTTTTACATAGAAGAGTGAGATACTAATCTGTTAATGTGAATGCTTTAAATAATGTTTGCCTCGTTGTAGTATTTTTTAGATTAACAAACTGAAAACCTTTGTACATCAATGCAGAAAACATTGAAACTTTTGTTTGTTGCGGGCAGGACAGGCGCCCAAGAAGAGTAACTATTGTTGAAGGCAGATTAAACACACAAAATGTAGTTAATTAGAAAAAGTAAGAAAGCTAGAGACCCAAACAACATACCCTAGTTTCCTGTGAGCAGGAGGATGAAAGTGGATGGCTATAGGGTGTGCCATGTTTTTATATGCTAACAGTACCGTCCCATCATGGTGTCAGAAACAGATCCATTGTGAGAACAACACACAGAATATGATGTCCTTCCCTTACAACACATAATAAAGCATTCGTTTCATAACATAAATGTAAGTATTAAGTGAATTGTTTACACTTAGCAAGACCGTTCAAATACGTTTTACGAAATTGTAGTCTGTTAATATTAGTTGATAGTTTGACAGCACATAAAACCTGCTAATAAAAATGTCTTGCTATAAAAATAAAAATATGAAAAGACTCACGAGCACAGAACTAAAAGGATGTGGTCTGCCTTAAATGAAACAGAAAAATCCATTGGCATCATTAATTGTCCCAAAATGGGTCTTTATATATTATTGAATTTATTGTTCATTTCAAATCACATTACACATATTTAACTTGACTTTTCATTTCTTATGTTATCAAAACACGTAAGAACATGTTTTACAATCAAGATGGACAACAATAGGAATGTATCCACACACATTTAGGCCCTCATTATGAACATCGTGGTCTGGGCCGCCATGCCGGCAGTAGCGGTAATTACCGCCACCGGCTGGCGGCCCAGACCGCCATATAATATTTGTGGCAGAACTGCCACTTTTGTACCTCTGCCACCATCAGGCAGCCTGGGCGATGGCGCAGTTACATATCTGACAGGGGCTGCCCGCTGGATAATGTTCCTGGTTCCGCCAGCCTTTCCCTGGCGGTTTACCCAGCCAGGCAAAAGCTGCCAATATGGGTGCCTCAGGGCCTCCCTGGGGGCAACCACACTGCCCATGCACTTGGCATGGGCAGTGAGGGGGCCCCCGGGCACAACCTCGTCGCGCATTTCACTGCCCAATTTAAGGGCAGTGAAATGCGCGACTGGTGCTGCTGCACCCGTCGCACTGCTACATTGCTGCTGGCCTCCTGTGGAGCTGACGTCAATGTACAGGCCCTGCATTCAGCTGGGCCGGCGGGCGGAAACTCTGTTTCCACCCGCCGGCCCAGCTGAATGTACATTATGTGGCCGGCGGGATCTTCTGCGCGCTGGCAGTCTTTTGTTGACCGCCAGCGCCAAACTCTGAGGGTTTTCCCACCGAGTTCATAATGACCCCATTAGTCTCGGAATTGCTATGATTTTGCAGCATGGATGCATCACTTTTTAGAAACAGTAAAAGAGTAAGAGTAAAAAACAGTCAAGATGTTTATATTTTACTGGAAAAATTGCCTTGCTATCTCAGAAGAAGCTGAGATTCTTACTCCCTCAATTGCAGTATGTTGCAAGTGCGAGCACATTTTCAAAAGGCAGTCAGTAGTGGAAATGTGCTTGGCTAGTTATTCTTTTCAAACATTGTAGAATCATTTATTAGGTTTCTTTTCAGTACTTTAAAAAAAAATGCAGACTAGCAGTTTCAGTCGAGACAGTTCAGACATAAACATAGTTGATGACACATATAAGCATTATAATAGACAAAAAAAGAATTTATATTTTGTTTAAAAATACCACAGATATCATTTACTTTAAAATATAATAGAACACTATTATACTACTTACCAAGTGTCCCTGCCTGCTGCACCGTGTGTTTTGTTTTTGTAGTTTCTCAAAGATGCAGGCTCACCCTTTAACAATGCTGCCTGCATTCCTCATTTTAAGAGCCCTGTCCCACTCAGCCTCCTGCCCCCAACACCTGAGGGAGGTAGCACATGTCAATTCAAATCAGAGCATCTCGCTACATCACCTCAAAAGTTTCCTTTCTCCCTTTTCTGGTCATATTTATTAATAAATCTAAAACTAACCTCTAAAATACCCAAAACACTATCAAACTTCTACACTAACTACTAACACACTAAAATAATATCACATAAAGTTGACATATTATTTAACAGCCTCGCAACACACATTAGTGATTCCTACAGTTTTGTTCCCTGATGATCCTGCATGCTCCTCACATTGTGGTTAAGTATTTAGCATAGCAGGACATGTGTCCAATGTATTATTACCAGAGGAGAAAGGTGTAATAGGTAGCTAAAACATTAGTGAGTGCACTGAAGGCTACATGAAAATCCCTGGTAAGGATCTTCTCATTTTGTAGTACAACAAGAAGGTTACCATTGAGGTCACTTATGGTGGAAATTAAGAAGTCCATTTTGACCTCCATTTTATGGTTGGAAGATTGGCTAGAGGAACTGATGATTTCTATCTTCTCTGCCACATCACTAGTACCAGAGGGAGAAGGCTGCTGCTGCTCGCTCTTCTCGCTCATGAGTCTTGTAATTTCTGCTAGAGACTAATCAATCCCATGGTGCCAACAAAGGGTGTTTGGGATTAGCTTAGCAAAGTCCTTGTTGGAGCTCAGACACCTTTAGAATCCATCCAGAGTGCATGTCAATGTCTCCATTCCCAACTTGACATTTTCCATCAGCCACAGCTGTATCCTGTACACTTTGCTTTCGAAGTGAATTTCTGGGTTTTATTGATTTTCTGTAGCACGGTGCTTAATGGGAAGAAGTCTGGGCTTGTTCATCTGGAGACACAGCAACATTGTCATCCTTTGCCAAGATAAGAGGAGAACCATTGATATATTTCAGGAGATCATGGTAGGTGTCATTGTCCACTGACGGCACGGTAGACTCAAGATCAGGAGACACACCACTGGTAGTCAGCAGCTCAAGAGAATGTTCTTGTGCATGGCCAGCTTTAGCACTGATGGTACCTGGTGCAGCAGTCTTTTTAGCACCCCCAATGACCTTCTTTTCCACAAATAAATTCCATCCCTACTACACTCCAACAGTGCCCCTCTTCACTTCATAGCCCCATCTGACATACATTTCATTTTTTATAGTGCTCCCAATAGTTCACTTGAACTTCATTTCTGTGATCTGCATGGTGCACATTCTTTACATCAGTCACCTTAACCCTCTGTGCTACTTAAAGATGAGTCAAAACTGCCTCTGGACAAAACTCTGATCTTTCTCCAGCAGAAACAATAATCAGGTCAGTGGTGTCTGTACCCTTGAATCTGTCAATCAACTCTCTTGAAATGCGTGATGCCACCTGCTCCTCCACTGGGGTCAACTCCTCCAGGAATTCTCGTCCTCCTCCTGTGGTCAATGCAGCCTTCCTCGTCCTGGAAAGTTTCACCTTAGTCCTGCATTTATAAGCATACCACTTTTTTGTGTTCTACAGTATTACAGTTCTTTGTGTTTGTGCTACAGCATGGACAGTGGCTCCTGTTAATGCTTGAAATGTTCCAAGTCTGACAGACATTTCAAAATTTGTAATGATTTTATAGAGTGAACTCTCTGTATATTGGACACTGGAAAGAGACAAGGCGAGATTACGAAGTGAACAAAAGAAGTGAGTTTAAGAAATGTTGGATTGTTGAATGTTGTTATAATATTGTGTTTGTGATTAAAGAACCACATCCCTGGAGAGAGCAAAAGTGACAAAGACAATTGAACCAAAAGGGAATGTGAATAAGGTAGCTGACTAAAGAATTTGGGAGCTGGTAACTGGGCACACATCTAAAATGTTCATGCTTATATATAGCGGCTGTTGATATTTTGCTTGCTTTCTTAAGGCAAAGGCAAAAAAGAGGTAACAAACCCCCCAAAGATCACTTATAAAGAAGGTTGAACAGTAATCAACAACCAACCCCGAAGGTCACTCATCCCATAGGCTGAGCAGTATTTGACTATGCCCACTTCATAGAGAGAGAGTAGGTCACTACAGGAGACAATTCTCTCTATATTTTACCAACACCTTTTCCCCTAACGACTATTCTCCTTTATATTGAGAAAGAATAACAGTGTGCTAATTATCAGCTTCACGGTCCCTGGGTTGTAAATCCATGCTTCTGCAGAGACCTTAAGATCAGATGAGTGGGTCTGACTTGACACTGGGTGTGACTTGATTTTCATGATGGACCAAGAGGGTACATTGTATCCATGTTGATACAGAAGAGTGAAGTCTAATTCATTATTTGCTTACTCAAGGCTAAGGGATATGAGCCAGGTCTGGTTGAAATGTGGCCAAAATGATAGGGTATACAAGAACCCTGAACCATAACTGGGGGAACAAGAGTGGTACATTTGGGGGGAGTTGCCAGCAGTATTCCCCAGCTTGGAGAGGTCAGACTTTATAAATATATAAGCAAGATCATTAGAATGGAGAGAATTAGAGAGAATATGGTAATGTGGGATATTCAACTTGCGCGCATCAAGTCTAAATTCCAATTCACTAGGAGCAGAGAAGGAGGTATGTGTGCACTATAGAATAGATGAGTTGAAAGTGTATGGGGAGCTCTAGCAAATGTGAGTCAGGCCAATGCTCAACATTCAAAGAGAAGGAGTGGGGAAGAGACAGGGAGAAGAGAAGTGGTGCAGGAAGAAGGGAGATAACTTGGAACAAATATAGAGTGTATGCTTTCAATGTTGGAAGTAGCAGGAAATAGTATTGAGAGAGGAACGGTGAGTAAGAGGTGTAGCAGAGAGCGGTGTGGTTTGAGGAGAGTGTGCAAGAGTAGCAGAGGCAGTGGAGAGGTCTCTAAGGGTTTAAATCAAGATTACAAAATTACACACTGACTCTTCTCTGCCATTCCATTATTTTTAGTAGCAATCTATTCACAAATAGGTCATATTGCAAAATCTCAAGTTAAGGAGGGTCTTAGAACAACCCCCCTAATGAATATTAACTAGGCAAATCGCTTATGCAAACCCCCTGTGAATGGCTCTAATCACAACGAATGTCTGCATGCAAGAACTGGCAGATCACCATCCCTGTGTTTGCTTTCACAGCCAGGTAACTTTTTGTAAAGCAGTCAATGTTCCGATGCTTTAAAATATAAAACGTTTCCACTGTGGGAAAACATGGATGGTATCCTGGGTATTGCCTTGAAGTATTGCTAGTCATATTGTTATGCCCTGAAGAAGCAGATCACCGCCGTGAAACACGTGTTGACTCCTCGGGTTCTCAGTGACATTTTCAATGTATACAGAATAATCTTAACACAAAGGCCATACAAATTTTTGACCTGTGTCATTAAATCGGAAGATATTAAGAGATCTCATATGCCACTGTTAACGTAATGCATATGAATGAGGATATTGATTTGGATAATTCTCTATATGTTGTGTTTTGATTCTGAATTTATGAATGATAACAAATAAAGTATTGAAGCTAGACTATATGAAATGTTGAATAGTAGAATCACTGTTGTTTTCATACTAGGAATATAATATAAAATAGACATTTAAGTGAAGTGGCTCCCCACAAACATTATTAGTCAGGAAATAATTTCTAATCAGTAGGGTTAGTTATTTGGTGGGTGATAGTCTGCGCAGGGCCACTTCTCATCAGTAAAACCCATATTTTTCAATATGTCATCTGATATTTGACTGGAACTATGAGGAACCTTATTATACCTCCTGTCATCATCCATCTAAGCAATTTTTCAAGGCCTAATCTACTGCAGGCCCAGTTAAATCTTTCAAATGAGGAAGTGCTCCGGCTATTTGTATTTATTCTTTATTAATGTAGAAGTCTGGAATGACAAACTCTTTTTGGTTTCGGTCCAAAACTTATCCTGCAATGGGAGGCAAGCAGGTGTGCTTGGGATGCTAAGCTGCCGGAGTTTACCACTGTTGCATCTGCACCCTTCCTCTTCAGATAGACAGTATCTCAGTGGCATGCTACATCAATCACTGGGAGGGACCAGATCAAAGAAGCAGTTCTTACTTAAATTCCATTGACCTGATTGTTCGCGTGAAACCTCACTGTTCAAAAAGAGGTTCTCCTAAGTCTCTCCAATACTGTTGCTGAATGAAACTCATTAAATTCCAGGGACTCTTACGACTGGGTGCTGGGTCACAAAATTTCCCGGCCAGTCACACATCTCTGGGTCCCTGTAAGTGGACCTGCTACCTCAATCATCAGATTAGGCATTTTTTAGCTGGTGTCTCTACCAAGACACCTTGATGACAGATGCTTTTCTCCCAGACTAGAAACGTTTCTAAACCTATGCCTTCCTCTTGAAATTATACCATGGTCCGTTCTCATCACTATCTCACTCATCTGGTCTCAGTGCCCCCCTTGAGCGCTCTTTGGCTTGCTAATCACTGTTTCAGAACACAAAAAGCACATTTCTTTTATTCCCTTTTTATCCAAGCATCCTGTAGGGCCTTTTAAATTATTATTTATTCCTGCAAGTTTATCTCTCCACTACTGGCCTGGCTTACTTCAAGGGTTAGGATTCACTCCAGGCCTACGTGCACACACTATGCTTGACACACAGATACATTAATATGCTCTTGCAATGTGTCACATTCAATGACCCATGTATTTCACATCGCTATGTTTGCTTATGAAATCCTTTCATTTCACGTAGTACAACCATAAAGTATATCCCTGAGTTGACGCCTGAGTTTCCATGCTGTTGACTGTAATAGACTACTTACTAGGGACCAGATGTACAAAGATTCAATTTTGTGTTTTCCTAATTGTGAATCTTTGCGATTCACAATTGTAAAGTTGCAAACTATAATGCACTAATGTGTCTGAGACATGTTAGCCATTCACAGTGGGTCGCAAATGGACCTGCCTCATCAATTTTCATGAGGCAGGTCGCAATTAGCAACTCATTGTGAATAGCTACAATCACAGGGATGGTGGCTTGCTGGGGTCAGCAGACCACCACGCTTGTGATTTCTTTTTCAATAAAGCAATTTATTTGAGATGCAGCCTGTTTTCCGCAAAGGAAAATGGGCTGCATTACAAAAATGAAAAGTTTTCTTTTCATTTTTCAAGAGTAGGCAGTGGCCCCTGGGACCTCTGCCTGCTCTTGAAAAGAGCCTTTGGGGACCCCTTCCTGTTTGTGAATGGTTACCACCAACTTGAAGTTGGTGGTAATTTGTTAATCTTTTGCATCTTCATTCGGGTCGCAAAAGATTTACAGATACCATTGCGACTCGCTATTAGGAAGGGGCGCCCTTGGCATGCCCCATTCCTAATTGCAAGTCGCAAACTCGATTTTGCAAGATGGTAATAGGTTTCAACTCGCAAAATAGGATTGGTACATGGTTCAAGGCCATTTAACGGTCGCAATCAGCACATTTCGACACTTGTGACCGCTATATAGCTTTGTTCATCTGGTTCTAGATCTGTTATTAACTGCACAGCCATCGTTTTCGGTTTTCTAGTCGGATTTTGCTACTTCTTGTGCAGAAAAAGTTCTCTGTTGTTAAGCTACGTTTTCAATGCAGTTTGCTCCTTGAACAAAATAGAAACAGGGAAATATTTACAAGAGTCACCATCTTAGTATAATTACGATTTACCTTCTGTCAAACTAATCCCATTTTTAAGATATCTCAGCCTCTTTAAAGTTCTAAAAATGTAATTTTATTTAGCTCAAACTTAAATATATCATTTAACAACCTAAAGTAAACAAACTAGTTCCTCATTTCAAAAGTACCTTGAATTGTTTAACAATCTAAAATTAATTTTACTAATAAATACATGACCCATGGAAAATCAAACATAAATCTGAAGTATTGAAGAAAAGAAAAGTAAATACATGTACGAACTTTGAATCAGTAGCATGTTTACTTCGGTATCAGAGAAAAATAGCCTAGTGACAAAAAAACTTAATGGCAATAGCAATTACAATACTAACAAATCCTTTCAGTGTAAATGTGCCCGATTCTGTTTCACTCACAAAACACTGAAGAACAAGAGTCGTATGGTACACTTCTAGCCCAAGGGCCTTTATACTGAACAAAATAAATACATGACATCCATAAAACTTCTTCAAAACATTCTATTTATTAAGATCATAAATCTATGCTCTCAGTTGATAAAGAGGGTCATTCTGACCCTGGCGGCCGGTGGCCGCCAGGGCCACCGACCACGGGAGCACCGCCAACAGGCTGGCGGTGCTCCAACGAGCATTCTGACCGCGGCGGTTCAGCCGCGGTCAGAAGCGGAAAGTCAGCGATCTCCCGCTGACTTTCCGCTGCTCGTTTGAATCCTCCATGGCTGCGGAGCGCGCTCCGCAGCCATGAGGATTCTGACCCCCCCTACCGCCATCCTGTTCATGGCGGGAAAGCCGCCATGAACAGGATGGCGGTAGGGGGGGTCGCGGGGCCCCTGGGGGCCCCTGCCGTGCCCATGCCAATGGCATGGGCACGGCAGGGGCCCCCGTAAGAGGGCCCCGCAAAGTATTTCAGTGTCTGCCTTGCAGACACTGAAATACGCGACGGGTGCCACTGCACCCGTCGCACCTTCCCTCTCCGCCGGCTCGATTACGAGCCGGCATCCTCGTGGGAAGGTCGTTTTCCCCTGGGCTGGCGGGCGGTTTTTCAGCAACCGCCCGCCAGCCCAGGGGAAAACTCGTAATACCCGCCGCGGTCTTTTGACCGCGGCGCAGTATTTTGGAGGGCGGCATCCTGAATCTAGTCTACTCTTTAAGAGGGAGGATGCAGCCCTCTACCTTTCCCAGTACTTTCCGTGTACGGAAAATAATTTTGAGAAGATAAACATTCAAATCAGCAGTACTATGCGGTCACTCTGGTGCCGTGATCTGTGTTTCTTCAGAGCTGCATGAAACATTTTGAATCCAGATCAAGTCTATATATTCCAGTTTCCGTACTGATTTCACCTTACATAGGGGGTTTTTCTAACTTTGGAGGAGGTGTTAATCCGTCCCAAAAGTGACGGAAAAGTGACGGATATACCACCAGCCGTATTACGAGTCCATTATATTCTATGGAACTCGTAATACGGCTGGTGGTATATCCGTCACTTTACCGTCATTTTTGGGACGGATTAACACTCCTCCAAAGTTAGAATAACCCCCATAATGTGTGTGTACCATTTACCCCTTTATTAACGGTTTATTGTGGTCATTGAGTCGCTGGTCTCCTTAAAACTACTTATACTTGCCATATATATTATCAAGATCGTATTCATATTGTACTCTGATTTATAGATTATATTTATCAGAATCAGTGTTTTTTGTATATTATTTGTATTTAGAATCACTCTTGTGAAGATTTGTCGGCAGGATAAATCTCTGTTATTATTTGTGTCAAATTGTGCACATAGAAACTCTTAATTACAATGAAGGTCAGTTTAAAATGTTTCATGATTGTGTTTTCTACAGCCCTGAAGAAGTGGAAGATTATCTGAGAAACATGTGTTGGCATATGCAGGTTTGTTCTTGTTATCATTATTCTCAAGTTGCTTTTGTATTGCTTGGATATGAGCAATGTCAATGGAAAGCTCGACCTATATGCATTGGATCTCTGAATACAGCAGACGGTGTACATTAACATGTTATATTTGATGTGTGGTGCCTAAGACCACTGACAATACCAGTAAATGATTTAGGGGGTGATTCTAATCCTGGCGGGCGGCGGAGGCCGCCCGCCAGAATTCCGCCCCCATAATACCGCTCCGCGGTCAGAAGACCGCGGAGGGTATTATGACTTTTTCCCTGGGCTGGCGGGCGGTCTCCAAAAGACCGCCCGCCAGCCCAGGGAAAAACTCCCTTCCCACGAGGATGCCGGCTCGTAATCGAGCCGGCGGAGTGGGAAGGTGCGACGGGTGCAGTAGCACCCGTCGTGTATTTCAGTGTCTGCAAGGCAGACACTGAAATACCTTGCGGGGCCCTCTTACGGGGGCCCCTGCCATGCCCATGCCATTGGCATGGGCACGGCAGGGGCCCCCAGGGGCCCGCGACCCCCCCTACCGCCATCCTGTTCATGGCGGCTTTCCCGCCATGAACAGGATGGCGGTAGGGGGGTCAGAATCCCCCATGGCGGCGCAGCAAGCTGCACCGCCATGGGGGATTCTGAGGGCAGCGGTAAACCGGCGGGAGACCGCCGGTTTACCCTTTCTGACCGCGGCCAAAGCGCCGCGGTCAGAATGCCCTGCGGGGCACCGCAGGCCTGTCGGCGGTGCTCCCGCCGACCGACCGCCGGGGTTAGAATCAGGGCCTTAGGGTCTGATTTAGAGATGGGTTACTCCGTTGCAATGGTGATGGATATCCTGTCCAGGAAATTGTTTCCTATGGGATTTATATTTTGGTGGACGGGATATCTGTTACCGTTGCGACGGAGTCACCTGTTGCCTAAAATCTAAATCAGGCCCTTAGGATATATTTGATATGGTTTTTGTTTTTTGTTAGAGGTTGTGATTTTTGTAAATATGTGTACTTCCCCACATCCCTATTATAATGACTGTAATTTGTAAGCCAGATGAATAACTGGCTTTGAGGGTTGAGTGCGCAGGGCCTTTCCCCTTCAATTATACACAACTTTTAACTTCTTGTGCCATGATGTTTCTAAAAAGAAACTATGGCCCTCATTACAACCCTGGAGGTTGGTGTAAAAGTGGCGGTAATACCGGCAACAGACTGGTGGTAATTGCCACCAAATTGTAACCATGGCGGATAGATCTCCGATAGACAGCCACTTTACCACACCGACTGCCAGGGCGGAAACAACAGGCGCCATGGCAGTAGCCGCCTACAGCCAGGCAGAAGTCAATGTTCCGCCCACCATATTATGACATGCCAATCCGTCATATTTTCCGGGGCGGTACCAACGACATCAAAAGCCTGGCAGAAACACTGCACAGAAGTGAAAGGACTCACTATTGGAGATACAGGGAACAACCACACCGCCGTGGAGCCCGAGCTGCATGTCTTCCCCATGGTCTTCTACGTGCTGCTCCACCATGAACACCAACGCCGGCCAAGACTATGACGGTGAGTACAGCCACCTAGCACACAAGGGGGGGGGGAGTAATATGAGAGTGACACACACACGCACCACACCCCCCCCCAATACCATATGCATAATCAGCTGCAGTACTAAAACATATTTACCCTGTACCTCGAATGAATAATGCAAGGACAAAACGTTTTAGAAAAAGTGAATGTAATGAGAGAAACACATCAGGGTAAATAAGTGAGGCAAGATTATAGATATATACATATGTACATAAAAAGGGACACAGCCCAGTCCACAATGTACGTTTTCCACATGGCCACAGGCCAAATTCCAAGGCAACACATGGCACCAGGTTCAACATGGAGAGAACCCTGCAGGGGCATCAGTTGGGAAATAGGCAGGCAACTTAGGGGGATGGGAGACGGGGGGCACCTCAGCCGTCAGATGGAACAAGACAACTGGTTCTGGAGGGGGCAACATGCCCTGTGCTTGGTCCTGGGGAGTGCAAGGCCACAGTCTCTCAAGTGGGTGATTTGCACACATGCTCTAGAGGGGGCAACATGCCCTGTGCTTGGTCCGGGGAGTGCAAGGCCACAGTCTCTCAAGTGGGTGATTTGCCCACATGCTCTGGAGGGGGCAGTATACCCTGTGCTTGGTCCTGGGGAGTGCAAGGCCACAGTCTCTCAAGTGGGTGATTTGCCCACATGCTCTGGAGGGGGCAACATGCTCTGTGCATGGTCCTGGGGAGTGCAAGGCCACAGTCTCTCAAGTGGGTGATTTGCCCACATGCTCTGGAGGGGGCAACATGCCCTGTGCATGGTCCTGGGGAGTGCAAGGCCACAGTCTCTCGAGTGGTTGTCTTACCACTGGTTCTGGAGGGGGCATTGGGCCTTCCGCTCTGAATCTAGGGGAGGCTGGGGTAGGTGGATGTCTTACCCACTGGTTCTGGAGGGGGCATTGTGCCCTGTGCTCTTGATCTTGGGGAGTGCAAGATCACAGTCTCTCAGGTGGGTTGTATACTGTCTGTATTTGCAGGGGCAGGGCGCACAGCAGCCCATGGAAGGCAGGATTCCATACCATCCGCCGGCGGTGACGGCTGCTCAATGGTGGTGGTGGTGCTGAGGCTGCTGATGCTGGTGAGGAGAGGCTCCTGCCCATCCCCTTCAGCCTCTGACGGCTGGCCACTGGAGGTGGTGGTGCTGCTGTTGCTGGTGGGGGGAGGCTCCTGCCCATCCCCTGCAGCCTGGGACGGCTGCCCACTGGATGTGGTGATGCTGCTGGAGGGGGAGGCTCCTGCCCATCCCCTGCAGCCTCAGACGGCTGCACAACCATGTTTGGTGGTGGGGGCTCCGTCACAGTTCCTTCCCCAGGTCCCTTGCCCTTCCTGCCTGCTGGTGTTGGCTCCTTGCTCTTCCTGGCAGCTGGGGCAGGCTCCTTAGTCTTCCTGGCAGCAGCTGGGGATGACTTGTTTAACTTCTTACCAGCAGCAGGGGCCGATGCCTTAATCTTCCTGGCAGCAGCTGGGGCAGGCTCCTTTGTCTTCTTGGCAGCAGCTGGGGCAGGCTATTTTGTCTTCCTGGCAGCAGCTGGGGCAGGCTCCTTTCACTTGAGGCTGCCTGGTGCAGGCTCCTTCACCCTCAGGACATGTGCCCTGGATCCTTTCCCACCACGAGTGCGTGTGGTGACGACTGGGCCCAGGGACTGGGTGGCTGAGGTGCTTGGCTGGGGTTTTCCCACTCTGGCCAAACGTGCAGGACGGGGGGAGGGTTAAGGAAGAGGTCAATGGTGGATAGGAAAAGTTTTTTAGGGACATTGGGGTGGGAAGAGGGAGAAGGTTTGGGAGTGGAGGAAAAGGGAGTGGTTGTAGGAGGTGTCTGCTGATTTTGGGTGCAAGTGCATGGGCTGGATGCTGTTGTGAGGTGGATGGCTGTTGGGTGTCTAAGTGCTTGTGTTTGTGTACCTTGGGGGATGACAGACACAGTGGGAGAGGACACAGGGGATGTGTACATGGATGTTGTGAAGGTGTCTGCCAGTGAGGTGTGTGTTCTGCTAGGTATGGTGGTGATGCCGGTAGTGGATGATGGCATAGTGCATGCAGGTGTGAGTGTTGACAGAACTGGGAGGGAGGTGGAAGAGGAGGGTGAGGGGGAGACCGGGGGAGACAGTGGAAATTGTGGATGTTGGTATGTCTGCATCTGGATGGTGTTTGTGTGAGTGCCTGTGGGATGAAGTGTGGTGTTTGTGTTTGCCTGTGCCACTCGTGTGTTGTCTTGTGTGCATGCTCATCTGCCTGTGTGCTTGGGATAGGTTGGGGTTGAGGGGAATTGGATTGGGGAGAGGAGGTTGGAGGGAGGAGGGTGGAAACAGGGACAATGGCTGCCATCAGAGATGAGGTCAGAGCCTGGATCGATCTCTGTTGAGCCGCCATACCAGTGTCAATGCCCTCTAGGAATTCATTAGTCTGTTGCATCTAGGCTGCCAGCCCCTGGCTTGCATTCACAATGGTTGATTGCCCTAAAGAGATGGATCTCAGGAGGTCAATAGCCTTCTCACTCAGGGCAGCAGGGTTCACTGGGGCAGGGCCTGAGGTGCCTGGGGCGAAGGAGATGCCCACCCTCCTGGGTGAGCAGGCACAGCAACTCGATGAGGGGCTGCTGGGAGGGCAGTACTGGTATGGGGTGGCAGATGTACCTGTAGCTGGGGTGGTCACAGAAGTGTCCACCACCACCAGGGAGCTTCCATCGGAGGAGGTATCTGTGTCTGAACTGTCCCCTCCAGGTCTCTGCCGCGGTGCTCCCCTTGCTCTCCATCCCACTGGTGCCCTCACTGTCGGTGGACTCTGCCTCCTGGGTCCTCTGGGATGCAGCTCCCTCCGTCGCCGGTGACTCTGCTCCTCCGCCAAATGATGCTAATGCACATAAGGATAGGGTGACTAAACAAAAAAGGGGGAAGAGACAAAGGATACACTTGGTCAATGGCTGCACCAACACCACCGTTGGGGTACACACCACCTTCACACACAGTGAACAGGCCTACGCACCATGCATTGCACCACCCGTGATATTGCTAGCTACCAAGGCATGGGGAGGGGCACACACCGGCAAATCCTGCCCACCTGGGAACCACGCAGCCCTGACCAGTAGTGGATGCCTACGAGCTAGGTAGCAAGATTATCCCTTCAGCAACCTTGCCAACAATGGACCTACGCTGCAATGTCAGGCCTAGCCTAGGGGCACCCACTGACACACATCCACCACCCGAATACCTCCCCACCAGGCGTTAGTAGTAATGATGGGCACTGTACTCACCCCCTTGTGACTGCTGTGATGCCCTCAAGAGCCCATCCAGCTCTGGATAGGCCACCGCCAGTATGTGGGCCATCAGGGGGGTCAGGGTTCGATGGGCACCCCTTCCTCGTTGGGAGGCCATCCCTAGCTGGGCCCCTGCCGTCTTCTGTGCCCAGCGTCTCAGGTCCTCCCACCATTTCTGACAGTGGGTGCTCCGCCTGCCATAGACCCCCAGGGTCCGCATACCCTTCTTTTGATGGGCGCTGACCTGCAGAGGAAATACACGCAGGAAAATAGTATTAGTCAGACAGTCCTGCCTGTTACACTTCTGGCCCACCATACTCCTTTACATCACCATTTCCACACACATGGCCCAACACACAATCAATACACCACCCAGGGGACATCCACCCACCCCCTTACACGAGGCCTTCCCACACCACTCCATGTATTCATGCCACATGCATCGTGCCCACAGTGTACTCACCTGTTGGTCTGGAGCCCCATACGGCAGTCCGTACCGGGGTAGGACCCCATCCACCAGTCTCTCCAACTCCACCGAAGTGACGGCAGGGGCCCTTTCCCCAGTCACACGGGCCATGGTAGGTTCCAGTCACAGGACACAGCAGCACATGCAGTGTAGGTCCTCTCTTGTTGAAGGTGAGGTAGCAAGTGAGGAATCAGATAGAAAATGGCGGTCACGTCCGCGGTGGTGCATACTGTCACCGGCGACGTCCATCACCATTGGCCACTGTAACCCTTAGGGCCCTATGTTAACCAAGGAGGAGTTGCACGGCGGTTCCCGACCGCCTCCCGCAACGGCCCACAGCGTCAGCGGAATTACCTCATTTCCACCTGTCCCTCCACACAGGACAGGTGGACGCCATTTCAGGGGTGGGGAGGCAGGCCCTGGATAAGTTCTGCATCTCTGTTTGAATTTGGACATACAGGGCAATTCACTCAGACCCATTACAAGTTAACAGCATGGAATCTACTGTTGTTGCCCCATTGTTCAGTTTGTGACTGCCTCCTCACTCTTTTGCCCCATAGATTGCTACCGCTGCTGTTGAATAGGAGATGGAGACATATCCCTGTGCACAGACTTCTGGTGGACTTGGCAACAATGGAGGACAGGCACATAATACTCACCTATAGACCTGACATGACCATAATCACAGAGCTGTGTGCCCAATTGGACCCTGACCTGATATCTGCTATCCGTCACCCCACTGGGATTACCCCCCTCTTGTGCAAGTTCTGTCTGTGCTCCATGATGTCTTTGTCCTGGGGAATAGCAGCATCCCAAATGTGATGGCCCAACTACAGAGGCACAGGGTGTGACTAATAGGTGAGCCCTGGTCCCCACCCAGTATATGTTGGTGTATGGGTATGGTGTGGGCCATATGGGATAGTGTGTGGCTAAATGTTGTCCCTCAATAGTGCAGGTGACTCTGGTTACCCCAACCTATCTTGGCTGCTGACCCCTGTGAGGAATGCCAGGACAAGGGCGGATGAACATTACAATGAGGCACGTGGGCAAACCAGAAGGATTATAGAAAGGACCTTTGTCCGCCTGAAGGCCAGGTTCAGGTGCCTCCATCTAACAGGTGGATCTCTGTGCTACTCACCCAAGAAGGTTTGCCAGATAATAGTGGCATGCTGCATGTTGCCCAACCTTGCCCTGAGACACCATGTGCCTTTTCTGCAGGAGGAGGAGGCTGGTGATGGCCGTGTAGCAGCAGTGGACCCTGTGGACAGTGAGGATGAGGAGGCAGAGGATGAGGATGATGACAACAGAACTGCAGTGATCAGACAATACTTCCAATGAGACACAGGTAAGACAGTGTTACTTCACATTTCATTGTCATTATTTTGAATTTCTGTGGCACTGGCATGCTGTTATTTCCCACTTCTATGCCCATTTACTGTACCCTTTGGCAATTCCTTTTACAGATGTTGGTGCCTCACAATAGCTCCTGGTTTGATCACTGCAGCCATCTACAGGTTATTAACATATGCTCATTTACTGTGCAGTTGTCAGAGTCACCAGATCCTCTGGGTCTGTGCACGTTCCCAACACGTCCACCACTGAACAGCTCCAAGACTCTGATAGATAAATCACAGAGACTGAGAGAGTTCAAGAGGGGAAGAGGGCATTAGGAAGGGAACAGCTGGGAAAGAGACCTGTAGTAAGAAAAAGGTTAGAACACACAATATGAAAATTATATCTCCTGAAATCAATACTAGACTATGATTCTAAGCCTAGTCACTCTGAAAACATGAACAATCTAAGAGTTAAGTTTAAAATGACTACGTTTCAAGATGGCCGGATACCTGTAGGGGACTCAAGATGAATTAAATGAAAACTTTCTTATTCAAGTACTTTCCTTTACATGAGAATCAGAAAAACATTCTAACTAAATTTTAAACCAGTCATATAAATCCTGTTTTGAGAATGTATACTAGGACCATATAATATTGCATCTAGAAACTCTGGCCTTCTGTGTACTCTTAAAATGTTTCAACACAAATTGTGCATATTGCAGGTATATATATATATATATTTATAGTAAACACCATAAAAGGATTGTGCACCATGAATAACACAATATGGATTCAGGAAACAAATCACATAACTTGTCAACTCCAATATTACATAATAAGTATTTTAGAATAGTGGCATACAATAAACAACATGAATTAAACTCGAGGAGAGAACCGTGCGTCTTGCCGATTCGAGTGTCACCATGTAAAATACCAAGAAATGGTAGCATGCAATGAATATCAAAGTCAAATCATCATTAATCGAATCGCGCGTCTTGCCGATTCGTAAAACACGATGTAAATGACAAGAAATAACAGCTCACAATAAATAACAAGATCAAAGTACAATGAAACGAATCGCGCTTCTTTTGCCGATTCTTAAGCCACCATGTAAATGTCAAAGAAATGGTAGCGTGCAATGAACAACAAAGTTAAATCCTCATCAAACGAGTTGCGCGTCTTGCCAATTCATAAAACATCATGTAAATGTCAAGCAATAGTAGTGCGCAATGGACAACAATTTTTAAACATCATAAAACGAATCGCGCGTCTTGCCGATTCTTAAGCCACCATGCCAATGTCAAGAAATGGTAGTACGCAATGAATAACAAAGTCAAACCTTTATGAAACAAATTGCGCGTCTTGCCTATTTGTAAACTACCATATAAATGTCAAGAAATGGTAGCACGCAAGTAATCTGTTACTCATTTAAGAATTAAACCAAGAATATGAAAATTCTCAATAACGGTGTCGGGACAGTCCAACCACTGTCTTACCGCCTGGAACAATGATCACCAATGAAGGATGAAGGGCAGAAGACTGGAAGATCCAAATAGGCCGCCGGGACAGGAGCTCAGGAAGAAGCTGCTGCTCTGTACCGGGACCTCTGAATAGTGAGTACTGGGAGTTGGGCTGGCTCTCTTTTATAGAGGCTTGGCCCAGCCCAGAACCACGCCCAGGCATGTTGCAGGGAAAGTCTCTGGAAGGCCCTAGAAAGGGGCCACACCCTAACACACTCTGAAAACCTGCAGCAATACATTGCAAAGGAACAGTATTTGTAAGCATATTAAAAATACGTTTTCAGGATTGAACTCTGCAATGCAAAAGGTTAAACCACAACATATCAGCACAATGCATAAATTACGTTGCTTTGAGAGTGCTGGGTTTTTGCATTTTTGTCACCAATAGAGCGCGTACTGCTCTGGTGTTGACAGCAGTTGAATTGCAATGTTTGAACCTGGTTAAACTAATGCATACTTTAAAGATTTGAAATACTCCATACTTCTATTTTTTCCAGAGGTGTTTATTGAAGTGCTAAGATATTGAGGGGTACGTGCAATAGGATGGGGTGATGATGGAGGAAATTCCAGGGTATTGTTCCAGTCTGTAGCACAGGTGCATTGTCCAAGGGGACATAGGAAGGGGAGCAATGGCAGTTCAAGGTGGACAGGGGGACTGAGTGGGACACAAGGGTGACAATCAGGAGAGTCTCATTTCCTGGCAGGGATCTAGGCAATAGTCTCTGTCATCTATCTGGATTGCAGGGAACGTTTGTGGGGTGGTTCTCCTTCTGCAGGAGGAGGGGTGCTGGTGGCCTGTTGGTCCTGTGGCGGGGCCTCCTGTCTGCCAGCGGCAGTGGAGGTGGAAGGCAGTTCAGATGTCTGGCTAGTGGCAGAGGCCCACTGTTGTGTCACTGCCTCCCTCATAATATTGGCCATGTCTGCCAGCACCCCTGCTATGGAGACCAGTGTGGTGTTGATGGCCTGCAAGTCCTCCCTGATCCCCTAGTACTGTCCCTCCTGCAGCCACCCGTTCTCCTGCACATTGTCCAGGACTCGGCCAATCGTGTCCTGGAAGTGTTGATATGCTCCCAGGATCTCTGCAAGTGCCTCCTGGAGAGTCAGTTCCCTGGGCCTGTCCTCCCTCTGGCGCACAGCAGTCCTCCCAGTTTCCCTGTTGGCCTGTGCCTCTGTCCCCTGAGCCGTGTACCCACTGGACCCCAGGTCCCTGATTGTCTTGGGTATGAGGTGTGCCCTGGGGTCCCTGCAGAGGTGGACACACTGCTGATTGGCGTGTCCTGGGGACAGGGGTGTGGGTACACTGGGTGGGTGCTGTGGTGGTGTTTCCAGATGCGGAGGCTCTGTGGTGGTGTGTGACTGGGCCTGGGTAACTAACTGTCCAGAGGTCCCTGATGGGCCAGGTTGGTCATTCAAATCCAGGAGACCAGAGTTGCTGTCATCACTGTGGGCCTCTTCAGTTGGGGGACTGGATAATGCTGGCACCTCCTCTCCGTTGACATTAGCTGGGGTACCTGTGGGGATGTAAATGATGTGTTTTTGTTTCTGTGTCTGACATATTGTGCATCAGTGGTTTGCCCTCTTTGGTTGTATTTGCCCTGGCAGCTTTCACTTGTGTAAGTTAGTATGTGGTGGACTAGCTGATTCTCTCTAGTGCGCATGCTTTATGATGGTGGGGTGTGTGGGAAGTTGTGGAGTGATGGGAGTGAGGCTGGGGGTGGGGGCATTTGATGGCATGCAGGTAGGGGGTGATAGTAGTAAAGAGTTGGCTTACCAGAGTCCAGTCCTCCTCCTACTCCGGCCAGGCCTTCAGGATGCATGATTGCCAATACTTGTTCCTCCCATGCTGTCAGTTGTGGGGGTCCACTTCAGTCCTCTGTAAAGCGAGTTGGTGTCTTGCTGCAATGGAACGTACCTTCCCCTGTAGGTCATTCCACCGCTTCCTGATGTCATCCGTAGTTCTGGGGTGCTGTCCCACGGCCTCGACCCTGTCCACGATTCTCTGCCATACCTCCATCTTCCTAGCTATCGATATCTGCTGCACCTGTGCTCCAAATAGCTGAGGCTCTACCCTGATTATTTCCTCCACCATGACCCTTGGCTCCTCCTCTGTGAATCGGGGGTGTCTTTGTGGTGCCACGTGTGTTGTGTGAGGTGTATTCGTGAGGGTGTTAGGGTAATGTGTTGGGGTGTGTGATGTGGGGTACATGAGTGGTATATAGGTGTGAGTTGTGTGTGGCTCTGGTTGTTTCTGTGGTCTTGCTGTCTCTCTCCGGTGGAAATTGTTTGTAATGGTAAAGGGTTATGGGTAATATGGGTGGGTGTTTTATAGTGGTGTGAGTGGGTGAGTGTGGTATGTGTATGGTAGGTGTGTGTATGTCAGGTGTGTGTTGTTCGAATTGTCCATTGTGGTGTTGTTTTGTTTGTGTGTGTGTATTTTGAGCGCAGCGGTATGTACCGCCAATGGTTTACTGCCATTGAATGTCTGCCGTGGTGATTCGTGGGTCATAATTTGGTGGGCGTTTTTTCTGTTGGCGTAACGGTGTGGGTTTGGATACCTCCAGTTTATCACTGACCTTTGGTGTGGCGGAATTGTGCATGTGACTGAATAGTGACGGATTGGTGTGTGTGTGCCATAATATGGTGAACGGATATCGTCCGCGATGGCGGTATGTTGGCGGCAGTCAGCGTGGCAGTAGGTGGGATTTACCGCCAATGTCATAATGAGGGCCTATGTGTTTTGAAACACTTGAGCTATTGGCACAGATGTTCCAAGGGAGGAAAAAAATAGGTGAATTCTTTAGTATTAATGATGTATATATATATATTTTTTTAAATAATCAATTTTAGTTTGAAGGGATAAAACAATGTTTACAATTATTAAGTTGCCCTTTCTGTGAAAGCTCTTACTTGTGTCTCACACACTAGCAATGTAATATTAGGTGAGCTTAAAAATTGGCATTTGTTTTTCTATATCAAACAAAATATGGACCAAGTCAAAAATACCTTACTGTATGAGTAAAATTTAGACTCATCATCGTTTCAAATGATTTCTATAGTTCAGAGGTCTACAGCTTTTCCAGAACAAGAGCTACTTATGTTCAATGAAAATTATTCTGAGCTACAAATATTATTAGATTATGTAGTCACCACATCAGGCAAGATGATATTAGTGGCCACACTATACAAGAGTACTGACAGTAATCACCTCAGGGCATCAGGCAGGTTTCAAGCAATAACTTAAAAAAGGCTTTGTCAATTTGAAAACCTTTACATAGGTATAATAATATAGTATGCATAGCTCCAGTGCTCTTGGGACCAAGGAAATAATATTAGTTCTAAAAAACCTATATGATTTATCATTCTACTTTAAAGGGTATTTTGGAAATTCAACCATTTTTCTTCAACATCATCTTATGAGTTCTGAAATATACACATTTTCTCCTCAAAGAAATACTTTTTAATTTTGGTATAAATGTATTAATTCAGTGAAGCACAAGCTTCTAATTAAGTAGTCCAAGATGCTCACAAGAGAGCTACTCAAAGATAGCTGGTGAGCTACTAGAAGCTCACAAGCTATCAATCAATCAGAGATTTGTAAAATGCACTACTCACCCGTGATGGTCCTAAGGCGCTGAGGTGGGGTGGGGGAGGTGCTGCTACTGCTCAAACAGCCAGGTCTTGAGAAGTTTCCTGAAGGTAAGGAGGTCTTTGGTCTGACGCAGGTGGGTGGGAAGAGTGTTCCATGTCTTGGCAGCGAGGTGCGAGAATGATCTGCCGCCGGTTGTAGTTCTATGGACACGTGGGATGGTTGCGATGGCGAGGTTGGCGGAGCAGAGCTGCCGGGTCGAGGTGTAGAAGGAGAGCCGTCTGTTGAGGTATTCTGGTCCAGTGTTGTGCAGTGCTTTGTGTGCGTGGGTGAGGAGTTTGAAGGTGATTCTCTTGTTGACTGGAAGCCAGTGGAGGTCTCTCAGATGGTCTGTGATGTGGCAGTGGTGGAGGATGTCCAGGATGAGGCGTGCTGAGGTGTTCTGGATGCGCTGCAGCCTCTTCTGGAGTTTGACCGTGGTTCCTGCGTAGAGGGTATTGCCATAGTCCAGTTTGCTGCTTACGAGGGCTTCGGTGACTGTTCTTCTGGTTTCGGTGGGGATCCATTTGTAGATCTTTCGGAGCATGTGGAGGGTGTTGAAGCAGGAAGAGGAGATCGCATTGACGTGCTGGGTCATGGATAATGAGGAATCCAAGATGAATCCTAGGTTGCGTGCCTGGTCAGTGGGAGTCGGAGTGGCTCCGAGAGAGGCAGGCCACCAGGAGTCATCCCATGCAGAGGGAGTGGAGCTGAGGTCCTTTGGGTCCGCCTTGGGTTTTTTGAGGAGGGCCTTGATCTCTCCAGGAAGGTGGCAGACTCAAAGGAGCTGTTCCATAGTTGGGGTGCGATGACAAAGCTTGCTTTGATGAGGATGTGGTGAGGAGAGGGGTCAGATGGTGAGCCAGACTGGATGGTGTTCATGATTTCGATATCGTTGTCGTTGATGGGCGTCCAGGAGAGCAGGAGGTTGGTCAGAGGTGAATCTGTGGTGTTGGTGGTTGCCAGGGGGGTCTGGGTGCTGAAGTTGTTGTGGATGTCTGCAATCTTGCAGTGGAAGTAGGAGGATAGGGAGTAGCAGAGGTCTTGGGATTGTGGGGTGTTGTTGGCGTTGGAGCTGGGCTTGGAGCGTTCCTTCACGATGTTGAAGAGCTCCTTGTTGCTTTGTGCGTTGTAGTTGATTCGGTCTTTGAAGGCGGTTCTCTTGGCGGTTCAGATGAGTGGGTGGTGTATGCGGATGGCATTTTTGAAGGCTGTGTGGTTGTCCAGAGTCACTCTTGGTGCCACTTTCTTTCAAGTCTGCGGCAGGTTTACTTAGATTCAAGGAGGTCGGTGGTAAACCAGAAGGCCCTTCTGTTGTTGCGTCTGTTGGAGGGATTCTTGATCGGGGCGAGAGTATTGGCACAGGTGTCGATCCATTGCCTGAAGTTGTGGGCAGCTGCGTCAGTGTTGGTGGTGTCGATGGGTGGGTTCCGGGAGAGGGTCGCGATGAGTTGGTATTCTGTGACCTTGTTCCAATTGCGATGGGGGATCCTTTGTGAGTGGTTGTGTGTTGTGGGTTTCTTGAAGGAGAAGTGGATGCAGTGGTGATCTGTCCAGTCAAGTTTGGTGGTGTGGCTGAAGGAGAAGTGATTGCTGGTGGAAAAAATAGGGTTGAGTGTGTGTCCTGCAGAGTGGGTTGGTGTTGTGACGAGCTGTTTGAGGCCAAGGTTGGAGAGGTTGTTGAGCAGGGTGGTGGTGTGTTGTTGCTGGTGTTCTCGAGGTGGAAGTTTAAGTCCCTGAGGAGTATGTAGTCAGTGGATGCGAGAGTGTGCGTGCTGATGATGTCAGTGATGGAGTTGCTGAACTGCTGTTGGGGGCCGGGCGGACTGTAGACGAGGGTCCCTCGGAGGGTGGCGTTTGGGTCAGTGTGGATCTGAAAGTGCAGGTGTCCAGTGGTGCTGAGGGTGTCTTCAGTGCTGGTCGTGATCCTGAGCGTGTTCTTGTGGATGATGGCGATGCCTCCCCCTGGTTTGTTGAGCGGTCCCTGCGGGTGATCTTGTAGCCGTCCAGGATGGCTATGGCGATATCAGGCACTGAGGAAGAGTTCATCCAGGTCTCGGTCAGGAAGGCGACATCTGGGGAGGCTGAGTCGAGTAGATTCCATAGCTCTACTGCGTGCTTGTGGATGGAGAGGGTGTAGATGAGGATGCATCTAAGATAGTTGCTTCCTGCCTTGGTGGGTGGGTCGTTGGCGTGGAGGCTGGTGAAGGTGCAGTTCCGGCAGGAGAAGGGTCAGCGGGTGGTCAGCGGGGAGGCTTGAAGGCAGGTGGGAGAGCGGCCGGTGTTGAGGGTGCAGAGGGTGGTGGCGTCGTAGTGAAGACGTGTGTGGCAGCAGTGGGTGGGACGAGAGCCCGGGGTTCTGGTGCTGGGCGCGGTCCAGACGGGGACGGACGCAGATGGGCGCAGACAGGCTAGCCTTTGGCATGCCAGCGGCGTGGCTGCCATGAAGTAGGGAGGTGGGGGGACGAGAGGACAGCTGGGAGGCGGGAGCGGGGTGAAGAACGGCACGAAAAAGGGGGTGGGGCAGCAGCAGCGGGAGTGCAGCATGAGAGAGAGAGGTAGAGGGTGGGCCACAGGGGCAGCAGTGGCGGGGGAGAGGGAGAAGGTGGAGAGCAAAGTGAGAGAGAGAAAGCAGAGTGAGGGAAAAACAGGGAAGAGTGAGCGCAAAGAAAAGGAGCACAAAAAGGGACAGACAGGTGAAAGAGGAACGGAGGGCAAAGCAGAAAATGGGAGGAGAGAGGCAGAGGGCAAAAGGAGCACAACAAGTGACAGACACAGAACTGAATCAGGCTGGAGCGCAACAGAAAATAGGAAGAGAGATGCAGAGTGCAAAAGAAGCACAATAAGTGACAGACACAGTACTGAAGCAGACCGGAGGGCAGCAGAAAATAGGAGGAGAGAGGCAGCAGGCAAAAGGAGCACAGTAGGGACAGACATAGAAGTGCAGCAGAACGGAGGGCAAACAGAAAAAAGGAGGAGCGAGGCAGAGGGCAGCCTAGTAGGAAAGCAGAGTTCTCCCACTAGACACCAGGGATGAGGCGCAGGCAGAAGCCTGCGGGTGGAGGTGTGCCTCAAACAACTGACAGGAGTCAGGAGTCATGAGTTTAGAGGAGCAAGGGGTGGGGGGCCCTACTTACCAGGTGGAGCCACGGGAGGCAGAGCAGTGCACTGACCAGGTCATGTTATGCTATATGTTGGAGAAACCTGCTAGAGATTAACGAAGTGAGAGCCTCTCTCAAAGAAATCAGCAAATATTGCCCTCTGCAGTAAAGGGTTAGGCTTCCTGACTTCGCTTGAGGCAAGGTTTAACCTCACCTCCCCCACTGGCCGTGCCAGATTTCTTTACCAAAACAGATGGGGCAAGCTCCGGGAACTGGGTTCGTTCATTGTCACTAAGTGTAGTTCGAGACCTGAATAATGGTCATCCAGCAGCTGCATAGCTCTCAGTTCCTGCTGTTGAAAGTACCGCCCTGACACAAACGGTAGCAAGCAAAGGACAGGATGTGCACCCCTCAAACAGAGGTAGATGTAAAACATGAGCTCAACATGCGTTCATAATCCTGAGTCTCAGTGGCAACGTTCTTGCTGAGGTGCATGGCCATCTTTTGCACACACTTCTTTTAAACTTTCCCCTCTTACCTGTTCCGGAAGTTATTAATGTGTGAATAAAACAATGTGCAAGAATGAAAAATGCAGCGTATTTGCTCACAACGTGATCACCTTTGCAGGGAAGATTGTAACGTCTACTAGAAGCCAAGAGCTGACAATGAATACATAAAAGCGATCATATCATATCATATGAGGCTAACAGAAATATCTCATAGTATGAACAGTCGACTTGCCAGATGCACGAGTTGTTGAATCATTAAATCATTGTGACAAGTGTTTTACAAATTGATTTTCACAAATCCTAGTGATAGTCTGAAAACTATGTTTGCATATATTTGCTATATATTACACGCGTCTTAGTGATAATGATATCGTGAATATAAACTCCTAGCAAGCCATTGTATCTGCATAAGCACACAACAGCACTCTATTCTAAATTTTAGATTCCTTATTTTATTCTGAATTAATTTTCTTAATACGTAGTTCTCTTACGCGATCTACAGCATGTTATGTTATAATGCAATTGTATGCTTCAAAAACGTAACTCTGCATGTATCATTTCAGAATTATGAAGGTTTATTAAATAAAGTAGTTTTTATCAAGATATCCCCCCATTGCTCCTACAGCTTTCACGCAGGCCCTTATGCTTTTAAACCAATGAAGTACATTTGAAGTTTACTCTATGTCAAAAAGTTGCGTTTCATTTTGTTCCGAAACGATTACAAGTATTTTCTTTGTTCTAAATGAATTTAGAAAGATCTGCACGAAGAAACAAGACCGCCTCTGTCTCAGAAACGTATTGATGTTGGCGCTCATAGGAGCAGCAGTCTTCTTTTAAAATTCACTTCTAAATGAGATGCTTTTATGGGTCCAACGTTTTCTGTTTAAAGAAATATTTTAGGCTACTGAAACATATGGTTCATCTCCGGACATACAGGCTTAATGGTAGTAGTATGTACATAAGATTTTGTCTAAAATATTTTGAAAAAAAGGGAGAAATCACCACGATTTAAAGTCTGAGGATAAACTATTTTTCTTTTCATTTCGCCAGGGATCTGGTGTATCAACTACAGGAGACATAAACTTTCTAATGTCAGTGACAATTGCTGTTACCAATAAACGCCCGTAGGTACTGAATATAACCCAGTCAGTGTATTTGTGCAAGCTCTGGGACCATTCAAGTAATAACTGATTAAACCATCATGTGAGGGGGTGTCAGAGAGCCCACGGCAATATGGCTGCTTTTTAGTGCAGCTCTGCTGGCTAGAACGGACCATCGCTAATAATCCTGCCATCTGTTTGCTAATAACCCAAAATGAAGCTGTATTTTGCGGTGTAATGTCTGGGAGTTGTACTGCCTCCCTGTCTCCCCCCCCCCCCCTCCCAGCAAGTGATAGTATTGTGATTTGTAGCAACAATGAAGTCTGTTGAAGTAAGTACACTGGCTCTTCTTGTTCTTTCCTTACAAGTTTATTTCCAGTTATAATGTACAGACAGAGATACATGTGCTCGCCATCCCCAAACTGGCACAACTCCAACCTTTCATATGAAAACATTCCAATCCCCAGTCACAGCCTGCCCCAACATTCCACTGCCCCTGATGTCATAGCATTCTTCTTTTACATACAAACCAATACATCACTACATCTGTCTATGACTGAAAGTGGCACGGTGCGGCCTATGCGACAGTGGCAGTGACCGCACTCATTTGTAGGTGACGCGACGCTGAAGCCATGGGGAAGTGAGAAGAATTACTAGTCGGCAATGGGTGATCCTCCGAAAGCTGTAACAACACAGATTGCTGTGGATACAGGGGCTGCGGGCTTTTGATTGCTGCTCAAACTGCCTGCAGGAGCAGACGAGGGAGCCTGTGACAGTGAGCAGCACCAGGCAGGTGCAGCCTTGAAGGGGGAGGAGTGCAGCTGTGCTCTTTGGCTGCACTGCGGCATCGCCGGAACGACCACGTGGAAGGCAGCGTCTACGGGTGCTGACCTGGAAGCACTGTGGCCCGACGTGGGTCGCCGCTTGATTTTTGACCTGCCTGGCATGGGGCCCTGAAGAGGAGTGATGGCCTGTGCCACCTGGGCCTCCAGAGGTGAGCTGAGCTATGGAGCAGAGAGATTATTGGGCCGTGTGCCACATGCAGCAGTGGGAAAGTGGCAGGTGCGAACAGAAATGCCCCTGCTGGGTGGTGGCAATCCACTGGTTCTGGCTGTGGCACTTACATTCCACCTGCCCCACCTCAGGGCTGATCTGAACGAGCAAAGCTGGCTGCTGGAAACACACTGGGTCCAAAGAGGAGACTGGAAATGCTGAGGGTCTACTTTACATTGAAGGTACCTGGGTAATGGAACACTGGGCCAAATGGTTTAAGCATTGCAAACCCTGACATTCAACAGAGGAACAAGTTTAATAAGCCCAGTCCCTGATCACATCAATTGTACTGCTCTGATGGTGGCTGTGTGGCTGGGGCATTCAGGACTGTGCGAAGTGACTTTTTCTTAGGCAGGGTTGGCTGGAGCAAACTGCTGCTACTCCCACACAGGCCCCTGAGAATATTGAGGGACATTGCGGGTTGTATGAACTGCTAGCACGGGCTCATCTGTGAATGTGAAGAGAGACAGAAGTGAGAATAGCAGATACCAACAGTCTCCCTCAGAGCTGCATAGCTACACTAATTTTGTTTGATATCGCTAATACAGTGCCTCTCCATATATGTAGTGATCTGGCAACTAGAAGTAACTATAATAATTTCACTATTGTGCTATCACTACAACGAGATGGGTAAGGTAGATCACTCGCAGACTCATCTGACGTTCTCATCTAAGCGCCCGTCCAGGCCTGTGCCATAACTGCTGTCAGATCAAAAACAGGAGTTGGGCACGTGAGGAGAGAAAGCCCTGGAATCCACACTATTAGCTATGCAGCAAAGCCTCCAGTCAATTGATGGTAAGATAGACTCTTTAAACTTGCCAATCGACCACATGTCCTCTAAACTTAATAAGCAGATGCCCCACATTTCGGCAGTGGAACAGCATAGTTCTAAAACAGAAGATGATCAACAGTCATTCAAGCCAAGAATGAGGACTTAGAGGCTCACTCGCATATGAACAATCTCCATATCCCGGGGCTCCCAGCGTCCAACAACACAGGAAAAATGGAGACATTTGTTGACACTGTGGTGACAGATATCTTTGGTGCTGACAAACTCTCACCACTTCTGGTGGTGTAGAGAGCACACCAGTAGTTGATGACGAGACTACCACCTGGAAACCCCTAAATGCCTATAATGCAAAATTGCTAAACTACTGTGATTGTGACATGGTCCTCAAGCCAGCTAGAGAAATGTCACCTATCAAGGGAATAAACTAGTCTTCTTTCCAGACTTCACTGTGGTGGTGCCGGCAGCCCGGCGAGAGTACTTGCCCATAAAGAAACAATTCAAGAAGCCAGAAATCATGTACAAAGTGTTATACCCAGCGCGCCTCTATATTGAATTCCCGAGTGAACAAAACATATTTATGACTGCACATGAAGCCAAGGATCACTTATAGACTATTCTCAAGAGCAGGCGGCAACAATTCAAAAAAATATCCTGAAGATTACAGCACATGATTCCACATATGCTACAAGATGTTCAGTCTCTGGGCATACTACTAACATGGAGTCAGGATCAGCCTATCAAGAACTCAGGGACCACTACATTTACTGCATGGCTCTCAATCCCAGTACTGTTATTTCTTTTTTCATTTTTAAGATGACAGATTTAGCATTGTTTCTCAATTCCGGACACTTCCAGTTCCTTGAGGGCGATGAGACTCTGGCCACCTCCTAGAGGGTACACCCTCGTTGACTGCTGATGTGCGGTAATGTGTTTGTGTGACTAGTTCCTATCTGATTGTTTTTTTAGTTATGTGCATGTTCTTTTGTTTCATTCAATGTGGCAATGTCTTTGTCATGGTTGGGATGCTGAAGTGAGTGGGGGATGTTTGATGTTAGGGATAGTGATTGCAGTGAAATCCCTAGGTATTATATTGTGCAAGTAAATGATACACATCTGACACTACACATTCAGCTCCAAGGCTCTGCATCATGGACCTTGAGAGAAACCAGCTGACATTTCTAACCTTGAATGTGCAGGGGCCTAATAACCCCCACAAAGCACGCAGTTGCTTTCCTCTTTATATAGGCGTCATGTTCAGCTTTCTTTCCTTCAAGAGACACAGCTTGTACGACTCACAGACGTGGCAGTTGGCGCCCGATCGGCGATTTATAAAATTGCATCATCATATTCCTCATACTCCAAGGGGTCATGGTCCTGATAAAAAAGGGATGCCCTTTGTGGAAACACACACTGTGATAGATGACCAGAGCAGATATGTCATAGTACAGTACACACTGTGTGGCACTCTGGTCACAATGGTAAACACTTATGGGCCAATACTGATCACCCTAGCTTTTATACGACAATATGGTGCCGTATTCATGATGTTTCCCATGCAACAGTGATATGGGGGAAGGGCCACAATGCGTATTTGGACACAGTACTGGACCGGTCTGCGGTAGTCGACTGGCATGGCAAACAATCTGTGAAGATAATTAATGACAGAATGACAAAATATGGTATGACTGATATCTGGAATCTAAGACAGCCTGCTCGGCCAGAGGGTACTTTTTTATCGTTGTCTTATGGCTCCCAGTTCACTTTTGATTATTGGCTAGTTACATGCAAAGCAAGCATTTTGATGACAGCGATCACACACCTTCAAAGAGCAGATCATTCCCCAATGAAGCTCATGATGTCAATGCCCACTCATATTCCACTGCAATTTAAATAGAGATTTCAGGCAACAGCCCTGTAGGACCAGGTTTTTCATGATGAGGTACACTCCGCCATTCAAAAATACTTTGAGAAAAAAACTGGATCAGTAGATAGCATAGGGACAATATGGGAAACCTTCAAGGTCACCATTCGTGGGGTATGTATTAGTACACAGACAGGCAATACGTGACCAAATCCGAACCACCAAATCTCAACTACTGTCCCTTGAGAGGGCAAATTAGGTAGACTCTGACCTGGCTACCCTAGCAGCTACCCAAGACCATGTTACTAGGTTCCATGAACAAACCACTCAAGAACAGAACTTCTTGACTAAACACACTAGAGCTCGTACATTTGGAGAGGGTGTCAGGGTGCAGCTTAGCTACCAAATAGCAGTCATCGTGAGAGAAAGCACATATCATACAATTCTCCAACATGGAAGGCCGGGGATACTTTGACACCCCCTCAATCCTCGCTGAGTTCAGTACATTTTACACCCAGCTGTATGCAGCCCGCCCCACCCCTACAGTAACTGTGTTGAGCAGCTATCTTGATGATGTGGTGCTCGCCTGGGTGTCTTTGGGGCAGACCCAAGAATACTTGTCAAAAACTATCTCACCAGAAGAGATTACGGATGCCATAAGATCACTCCCCAATGGTAAATCCCTGGGTCTAGATGGTCTAACTGCGGAGTTCCATAAGGAATTTGCAGATATACTAGTCCCACACTTGCATGCCACATATGAGGAGGCATTTGTCAAGCAGGTACTCCCCCCCCCCTTCTGCAAGGCCATAATAGTCACGCTATTAAAACCAGACACGCCGCCAACCTAGTATGAAGCATACTGCCCTCTGTCTTCAATAAATATTGATGGCAAGATACTGGCAAAGGTATTGGTTGCAATCGCTACACTTGTATAGTGCTGCCAGATCAGTCAGACTTTATACTGGCTCACTCATCTACACATAGCTTAAGGACCATGCCCAGGTTACTTCATCAGTTAGATCCCTTAATGCGAGTGGCTGCAGTCTTATCAGACACAGCTAAAGAATTTGACTCCACTGCCTGGAACTACATGTTTCAGATAATGGCCCGTATGGGGATGTCGGTGGGATTTATCAGCTGGGTGTGACTGTTATACATCAAGCTGATGGTCCGCATCCGGCTCAATGGCAACATATCAGAGGAGTTCCCAATATATGCAGAGACAAGCGTCAGGGATGCCTCATTTACGTTATTGCTTGCCAATGCCCTGGAGCCCCTGACTTGCATTATCAGACAGCAACACTCAGGCCCTCATTACAACATTGGCGATAAGTGCTGCTTACCTCCATGCTGACTGCCGCCAACATACCGTGACTGTGGCGGTATACCGCTACCTGTATTATGACCCACACATAGAAATCCTCCACTATACAGACACACACACACGTCCACCAGCCCAAAGGTCAGTGATAAAATAGCAGTACCAAAACCCACACCATTACGCCAACAGAAATACGCCCACAGCATCATGACCCACGAATCACCTCGGCAGTCATTCAACTGTGGTAAACCATTGGCGGTACACACGACCGCACTCAAAATACACACACACTAACAAAACAACACCACATTGGACAATTCAAAATATACACACCTGACACACATACACACACCACACCCACAACACTACCCACCACCCTTTACGACCCAAAGATTTTGGCAAGTGAGAGAGAGACAAGCCAGGAGAACCCACTGAATCTGAGCCACAAAACACCATCACCCATACACCATCCACTCACCTCATAGCACACACCCCAACACACCACCCCACACACCCTCACACATACCACTCACACTACACCCGTGGCACCACAAAGACACTCCAGGTTCTCAGAGGAGGAGCTAAGGGTCATGGCGGAGGAGATCATCCAGGTAGAGCCAGAGCTATTCAGATCACAGGTACAGCAGACATCCATTTCAAGGAAGATGGATCTATGGTGGAGAGTCATGGACAGGGTCAACGCTGTGTGGAAGCACCCAAGAACAAGGGATGACATCAGGAAGAGGTGGAACGACGTACTAGGGAAGGTGTGTTCTGTGGTTGCAAGACACCAGATAGCTGTACAGAGGACTGGTGGTGGACCCCTACCTCCTCCCCCACAACTAACAACATGGGAGGAGAAAGTCTTGGCGATCATGCATCCTTAAGGCCTGGCAGCAGTAGCAGGAGGACTGGACTCTGGTAAGTCAAATCTTCACTACTTTATCCCCCACCCTACCTGCATGCCATCACAAAAAACAATCCCTACCCTCACCTCCATCACCCCACCACCTCACACATACCCCACCATCACAACCCACCCATCCCAATACCAAGCCCTGCATGCAACAACAATGCATGAACACCACTCACAGACCTGCATGGACACCCATCACCACAGCATGCACACTAGTGACAATCACTTAGCCAAACCAATCACAACTCACACAAGCCAAAGCTGGCTTGCTAATAACAACCATAGAGGGAAAAATATCATGCACAAGATAGCACAAGCAGATACAATAACATTGTATTTACATCCCCACAGGACCCCCAATCAACGTCACCGGAGAGGAGGTGCCAGCCACATCCACTCCCCCCAGAAGAGGCCCACAGTGATGACAGCAGCTGTGCACGCCTGGATCACGATGACCAACCTGGCCCATCAGGGACCTCTGGACAGTTGGTGACCCAGGAACAGTCCCAACCCACCACAGAGCCTAGCCCCTCAGGAAATACCACCACAGCATCCACCCAGCGGGCCCATCCTCTGTCCCCAGGACACGTCAATCAGTAGTGTGTCCACCACTATAGGGACCCCAGGCAACTCCACAAACACAGGACGATCAGGGACCTGGGGTCAGTGGCAGTGGGCACACAGTTCAGGGGACAGAGGCACAGGACAATAGGGAAGCTGGGAGGACTGCTGTGCAACAGGGGGAGGACAGGCCCAGGGAACCGACTCTCCATGAGGCACGCACCAACATCCTGGGAGCATACCACCATTCCCAGGAGACCATGGGCAAAATACTGGCCAAGTTGCAGGAGACCCAGTGGCTGCAGGAGGGACAGTACCTGTGGATCAGGGAGGACCTGAGGGACATCCACACCACCCTGGTCACCATTGCAGGGATGCTGGCAGACATGGCCAACACCATGAGGGAGACAGTGGCACACGAATGGGCCCCTGACCCTAGCCACACCGAAGAACAGCCCTCCACCTCCTCCGACACTACTGGACAGGAGGCCCCGCCACATGAACAACAGGCAAGCAGCACCCCACCCCCTGCAGAAGGAGAACCACCACGCAAACAGTCCCTGCGATCCAGGCAGAAGCCAGAGAACATTGCCAAGATCCCCCCCAGGAAATGAGACTCTCCTGATTGTCACCCTTGTGTCCCACTCTGTCACCCTGTCCACCTTGAAGTGCCATTGCTCCCCTTCCTATGCCCCTTGGACTATGCACCTGTGAAACAAATAGACTGGACTCTACCCTGGACTTTCCTCCATCAGCAACCCAGCCCATTGCAATGCCCCCTCCACTTATTAGCACCAAAATAAATACCCTTGGAACAAAATCAAATATGGAGTCTGTCAATTGTTTGACAAATGTATTAGTTTCCCAAATTGTAAACATTGCAATTCAAATGCACTGTAATATTTACATAGGTATGACCTGTAGTGAGCAGCAGTAAACACACCAGGAGCCAGAGTGGGGCACAGAGATCTGAAAATAGAGATGCCAAAGGGTATAACTGACGCTCCGCGCGCCAAACATTCAGCTCGGGCCATGGCGTGCGGCACGGAGACACCCCGTGCCCCCAGCCTGTTGTGCAACATACGAGGCCCCAAATTGGGCATGGGGCCTCGTTCTTTTATTGCGTGGCACGCTTTCAGGCTGGTCTAACCCTCCCCCACTCACCTGCTATTGTCTTCTTCTTTTCTTTCACTCTCATTTGTGCCTCCATTTATGTTTTTCCCTCTTCCCATATTACCCCTCTCTTCCCAGCATGCTTTAGTTCCCTACTCTCTACGGCTCAGTATTCATTACTTTCTATGTGTTTTTCCCTATCTAAAATGGAGTCCTTGCACTTCCTGTTGGTCGCTTCCTGTTTTTTGGGTAGTTAAGTGCTGTGATTCTTTCCCTCCTTGCGCTGCAACACTTTCTGTTTGGATGGTGTCTTTCCTCCTGCTTCCTTGTGTCAGATACTGGTTTACGTTTGTTCCAGTATTTTTCCTGTTCTTTTTGATCTTGTATGTACTTATAAATTTTGCTCCTGTTTCAGGAAATTTTCCTTTTTGGAGGTTTTTTCCCCTTTTAGGGGTTTTTCCCTCTGACACTACTTCTGAAGGACACGGCCTGCCCGTGGCGTTCCTATCGCCTGCAGCACTGTGGCTACCAGAAAGAGTCGCCCCTACCTGGGCCAAGGCCGAACATTCAGGAACAAGAACCTCGCCACTTGTCCTGCGGAAACCAGGTTAAAGCAGCGCGTAAGTCATGACAGATTGCAGCGCCAAATACACCGACATGGTCTAACACCATGGATGATACAGTGGCGGCTGCTGCAGATCCTGATTAATCCCTTCTGGCAACCATTCAGCAACAGGCTCAGGAACTGCAACAATTACGCAACGAGAATGCTGCTTTACGACAGGCTTTGGCTTTCCACAGTGCAGATGTTCCTACCGTCTCCACCTCAACTCCTTGTTACTCCGGTGAACCAAAAAAACTGCGAGAGTTCCTCGATGCATTAACTGTTTACTTTGCCTTCCGACCCACACAATTCTCCCACGACAAAAAAAAAGGTGGGTTATCTTATCAGTGCTCTATCTGGTCCTGCCTTGGCCTGGGCAACTCCGATGGTATCATCCAATGACCCAGTATTGTCTGATTATCCAGCCTTCGTGAATCAGTTTAAATAGATGTTTAGTCATCGAGGATTGGAGGCCTCTGCTGAAGAAGCATTATGTGACATTCAACAAGGCTCCCAAGACGTCCTCCAATACATTACACACTTTCGACAGCTTGCGGCCGAGACAAGCTGGGTAGAACGAACTCTGGTTACTCTACTCCGTAGAGGTCTAAAGGAGGAGATCAAAGGCGAGTTAGTGCACTCCACCCGAGTTGAAGATCTTCGCGGTCTGATGGATCTAGCTCTTTCCATTGAATATCGTCTCCATGCACGACGACTGGAGAAAAGAAAACGCAGAGGACTTTCCCAGCCAAGTACTTCACGTGTCTTTTTGCACCGTCCGGAGGAACCTCGCCCTCCCGTCAGAGAAACCGAAGGTGAACCTATGCTGGTGGATACTACTCGTGGCCCACTTTCCGTCAGTGAGCGGGAAGAAAGACGTAAGAAAGGATTGTGCCTGTATTGTGGTGCTGCCGGTCACATGCTCCGTACCTGCCCCGTTCGTCCTCTAAGGCCATCGGGAAACGCTACTTCCCGTCCTCTGTAAGAAGGGGGGATGGGATCATCTGCTATACCTTCCATCAGTTCATTCTAGGACAATACCACTACTTTGTTTATGCTTCCTGTGACTTTATAGTTACCTGACGGTCGTGAAGAAAGAACATTGGCCTTACTTGATTGTGGTGCTAGTGGCATTTATATTGATAAGTCTTGGGCCACAACACAACAAATACCAACACGACCCAAAGAAGTCCCGGAACAAGTTCACACAGTGGATGGGTCCTTACTATCCTCTGGTCCCGTCGATACTACCACCCTGACTCTAAGTTTACAATTTGGGAACCACCAAGAACACATCTTTTTTGACTTAATATCATCTCCCAATCATACTATGATCTTAGGAATACCGTGATTCATAAGACATAACCCTTATGTAAATTGGGAAACCAGGACTATTTCCTTGTCCTCACAGTTGTCATGAAAACTGATTTGCATCAGACACAAACTGGTCACCCAAGAAGGTGATGCCTACTGAACTTACTACAGGTTGTTCTATCAATACAGTCTAAGGAGTCCCCGATCACTATCTAGAATTTCAAGATGTATTCCAAAAACCATCCAGACCTGTGTTACCCCCACATTGAGATTATGACTGTGCAATTCCCCTGGGGCGATCGTTCCCTTTGGGAGAATGTATTCTCTCGCGGAAGCTGAAAAGGAAGTTCTCAAAGATTATCTGCAAGAAAAGCTGCACAGCGGTCTTATTGTTCCATCATCCTCTCCGGCGGGGGCTCCTCTCTTTTTTGTACCCAAGAAGACTAAAGTTCTTCGTCCCTGTCTGGATTTTCGTGGTTTAAATAAGATCACTATAAAAGACCGTTATCCTCTACCCCTCATCAAGGATATTCTGGAGGCAGTCAGAGGGGCTCAACGGTTTACCAAACTAGATCTTCGTGGAGCTTACCACCTTTTGCGCATCAAACAAGGAGATGAGTGGAAGACTGCCTTTCGAACCCCATTTGGTCATTATGAGTACAGAGGTATGCCTTTTGGTCTCACTAATGCCCCCTCAATTTTAAAAAGATTTATGGACTCTGTGCTTTCTGATCTCTTGTACCATTCTGTAGTCATCTACATAGACGATATCCTTATTTATTCTAGACGTTCTGAACTTCATTCTATGCATGTGAAACAAGTCCTCCAAAGATTCAGGGTACATCAACTGTCCTGTAAACCAGAGAAATGTGAGTTTGATAAGACCAAAGTCAAATATTTGGGTTATCACCTTAGTCCCACTAGAATAGCTATGGACCCGGAGAAAGTACAAGCCATCCTAGTCTGGCCTTTCCCTTCCTCCATTAAGGAAACTCAGTGTTTTCTAGGATTGGCTAACTTTTATCGACAGTTTATTTTTGACTTTGCGGAACAGACCAGCCACATTACTCAAACATTAAAGAAGGAGAATTTATGTAAAGGATTTGTCTGGACAAGGGCGGCTGAAACAGCTCTTCAAAGTCTAAAAAAAGCCTTCACTCAAGCACCGATACTGAGACACCCAGATACCAACAAACAGGTTGTTGTTGTTACTGATGCTTCCGAAAGAGCCATCGGAGCTGTCTTACTCCAACAACAAGCTGATGATGGTCTAGAACATCCTGTGTTCTATTTGTCTCATGTACTCTCTGTGTCAGAACAACATTACTCAGTATTAGAAAGGGAGTTATTAGCCCTGAAGACAGCCTGCCTAGAGTGAAGACAATTCCTTATGGGTTCCAAAGAGCCCTTGGAGGTGAGAACGGACCATCGTAACCTACAATGTTTACGTAACTTTCAATGCCAGAACAGTCGTCAGGCTCGTTGGGCCTTTTTCTTCAGTCAGTACGACTTCTATGTCACCTACATTCCTGGATCCCAAAACATACTGGACGATGCTCTGTCTCGCCGTTATCCAGATTGTACTCCGACCCAATCACAATACCTGCTTGAGCCCAGTAAGATCATCGGTGTAGCTCAATCATTCCTGGATGAGGTACAACTGTAATATTCCAACCTTTCTGATCAAGAGTTAGAGAACTTAAACCCCCTAATATGTAAACAGAAGGGGTATTATTATTATAGGAACCTGTTGTTCCTCCCCACTAGCGGAGTAAGAGAAAAGGCGCTACAAATGTGCCATGATTCTCCGGTTGCTGGTCATAGAGGCATCAAGGCCACTCAGGAATTACTCTAGCGATCTTTCTGGTGGCCTACCTGGAAATCGGATGTTGAACGATACGTTCAGGCCTGTCCCATATGTGCCCAAGTAAAAATACCCTGTACCAGACCTGCTGGATTGCTACAACCGTTACCTGTTCCACCTGCTTCCTGGCACACCATTTCTACCGTTTTCATGTGTTCACTACCTCCATCAGCAGGAAACCGGGTTATCATGGTCACAATAGATTCCTTTACAAAGATGGCTCACTTCACTGCCCTGAAAAAATTACCTACCTCTCATGTAACTAAGTCAGATATTTATCCATCATATTTTTCGTCTTCGTGGACTCCCACACAGCATTGTATCAGACAGGGGACCTCAGTACATCTCCCGGTTTTGGAAACTGAATATCAATATAGCATTATCATCTGGTTTCCATCCCCAACCCAATGGACAGACCGAAAGTCTCAACCAAGGACAAGAGCAGTGTCTTCGCTGCTTTTGTAATTCTACCCAGAGTAACTGGAACACTTACCTTCCTATCGCTGAATTCTCTTACAATAACACTGTCCATAGTGCCTCCAAGGTCACCCCCTTCTTTTGTTCTTATGGCTATCATCCTACTTCTTTTCCTACTACTCCTCAGTCTACCTCTTATCTTCCTGCTGTCACCTCATTTTCCAAACGACTTCTAAAGATCCATAGATTGATTGGATCTAACTTGCTGAACACTAAAAGATACATGAAGAGAATGGCAGATAAGAGGCGCAGGGATGCTCCAGTATATCACATCCAGGATAAAGTCTGGCTTTCTTCAAAATTTCTGCCTTTGCGACTTTCTGAGAACAAGTTTACACCTCGTTACTACAGTCCTTTCCATATTCTTCAGCTGATTAATCCTGTCACTGTCCGTCTTACCTCGTACCTGGAAGATCAATCCGGTCTTTCATGTTTCCCAGCTCAAACCCTATGTACCTGATCCTTTCTCTCTGCAGTTTCCTTGTCCTCCTCCCTTGATGGTGAATGATGTACCAGAATATGAGGTACAGGACATTTGTGACTCTCGTATCTTTCGCAAACGTTTTCAGTATCTGATTCATTGGAAGGATTACCCTCTTAGTGAATGCTCTTGGGAAGATGCGTCTTCTGTTCACGCCCCTCTTCTGATTCGTCACTTTCACCGCTTGTTTCCGCACAAACCTGGACCTTCGGGGGGGGACCTACTGTCGCGCTTGGCATGCAGCGCGAGCCAAACATTCGGCTCGGGCCACGGCGCAGGCACGGAGACACGCCGCGCCCCCAGCCTGTTGTGCAACATATGAGGCCCCAAATTGGGCATGGGGCCTCGTTCTTTCATTGCGCGGCACGCTTTCAGGCAGGTCTAACCCTCCCCCACTCACCTGCTATTGTTGTCTTCTTCTTTTCTTTCACTCTCATTTGTGCCTCCCTTTATGTTTTTCCCTCTTCCCATATTACCCCTCTCTTCCCAGCATGCTTTAGTTCCCTACTCTCTATGGCTCCTTGTCCATTACTTTCTATGTGTTTTTCCCTATCTAAAATGGTGTCCTTGCACTTCCAGTTGGTTGCTTCCTGTTTTTTGGGTATTTAAGGGCTGTGATTCTTTCCCTCCTTGGAATGCAACACTTTCTGTTTGGATGGTGTCTTCCCTCCTGCTTCCTTGTGTCAGATACTGGTTCACGTTTGTTCCAGTATTTTTCCTGTTCTTTTTGATCTTGTATTTACTTATTAATTTTGCTCCTGTTTCAGAAATTTTTCCTTTCTGGAGGTTTTTTCCCCTTTTAGGGGTTTTTCCCTCTGGCACTATTTCTGAAGGACACGGCCTGCCCTTGGCGTTCCTATCGCCTGCAGCACCGTGGCTACCAGAAAGAGTCACCCCTACCTGGGCCAAGGCCGAACATTCAGGAACAAGAACCTCAGCACTCGTCCTGCGTACTCCAGGTTAAAGCAGCGCGTAAGTCGTGACAATAGTAAGTTGCCATAGAAATAGGGAATTCAGGCTGCCATGTTCAATGTCAAACAGAAAACTGCAATGGAAGGTGAAGTTACAGTGTCTTACCTGTGTGTCACTGGAAGTACTGTTGAATTAGTGTAGTTCTGCTGTCCACATCTTCCTCCTCTGCCTCCTCTTCGTCACTGTCCACAGGCTCCACTGCTGCCACACAACCATCCCCAGGCTCATCCTCCTGCAGAAAAGGTACCAGGTTGTGCAACATGCAACAATGATCTGGCACACCTTCTTGGGTGAGTAGTACAGGGATCCACCTGTCAGATGGAAGCACTGGAATCTGGCCTTCAGGAGGCCAAAGGTTCGCTCAATGATCCTCCTTGTTCACCCATCTGCCTCATTGTAACGTTCCTCTTCCCTTGTCCTGGCATTCCTCACTGGGGTCAGTAGCCATGAGAGGTTGGAGTAACCAGAGTCACCTGCAATTATCAAGGGATACCTGTTAGCCACACAATCACCCTTAGGGCCAAACCCACACCCATATACCTATATCAACTGGGTGGGCCACACCCAGTGCCTCTGGAGTTGAGCCATCACATATGGGATGCTGCTATTCCCCAGGATATAGGCATCATGCACAGACCCAGGATACTTGGCATTCACAGATGTACTGGTCCACCAAACACACCATCTGCATATTCAGAGAGTGAAAGCTTTTTCTGTTTCTGAACACTTGTTAATTTCTCTGGGTGATGACAAATGCTATATGTGTACCATCAATGGCACCAATGATGTTCAGATATGTCCCAGTGCATAGAAGTCAGCCTTAACTGTGGCCAAATCCTCCACCTTGGGGAATATGGTATAGCTGCGCATGTGTTTCAGCAGGGCAGACAACACTCTGGTCAGTACGTTTGAGAACATAGGCTGTGACATCCCTGATGCCATTGCCACTGCTGCTTGGAAGGAACCACTTACCAGGAAATGGAGCACTTACAGGACCTGCACTAGAGAGGGGATACCTGTGGGGTGGCAGATAGCTGAGATCAGGTCTGGCTCCAATTGGGCCCACAGTTTTTGGATTGTGGCCCTATCAAATCTAAAGGTCAGGATAATGTGCCTGTCCTCCATTGTCGCCAGGTCCACCAGGGGTCTGTACACGGGGGGATGTCTCCATCTCCTATTCATCCTCAGTGGTTGAACTCTAGGGTGTAAAACCGTGAGCAGAAGGTCATATTCACACATATTTCAACATTAATGTGCAATTTTTGCTTTACAGAAACAGTATGTGAAGTGGTAAGTCAGTTGATGTGCCAATGTCTGCTGTGACACAGTTGGGTGCCATGTCCTGTGCTCCCCCGAAATGGCGGCTGCCTGCCTGTGAGGAGGGACAAGTGGAAATGAGGTAACTCTGCTGGCGTTGTGCGCCGTTGCGGTCGGCTGTCGATGACTGCCGCGCAACACTGCAACAGTCATCATTAGGCCCTATGGGTTCCAGGAGCCAATGGCAATGTACGCTGGAGGTGACGGTACGCACCGCCGCGGATGTGACCGCCATATTCTATCTGTTCACTCAATTGCTACCTGACATTCAACAGGAGAGGACCTACACTGCTGCTGTGACCTGTGTCTGGAAGCGACAATGGCTCAAGTGTCTGGGGAAAGGGCCCCTGCCTTCACTTCGGAGGAGTTGGCGAGACTGGTGAATGGAGTCCTACCCCAGTACACTTTACTCTATGGTCCTCCAGACAAACAGGTGAGTACACTGTGAACAGGATGTGTGGGCCATAAATGTTTGGATTGCTGTGTGTGTGTAAGCCTTGTGTGGGTGGGATTGAGGGGTCCTGGGGAGAGTGCTGCATGTATGGTGGGCAATGTATGTGTGTAAGAGGATGGGGGATATGTTGGGCCACGAGTATAACAGTCCAGACGGTATGACTAATACCTTTTCTGCTGTATTTTTCTGCAGGTCAGTGCCCATCAGAAAAAGGGTATTTGGCGTGCCATCACCAAGGAGGTGCTGGCCCTGGGGGTCTTTGACAGGCAGAGCACCCACTGCCGTAAATGGTGGGAGGGCCTGCGCCGCTGTGCAAGGAAGACAGTGGAGGCCCAGCTGGGGCTGGCCTCCCAACGAGGAAGGGGTGCCCATAATACCCTGGCCCCCCTGATGTTCCGCATCCTGGCAGTGGCCTATCCGGAGTTAGATGGGCACTTGAAGGCATCACAGCAGGCACAAGGGGGTGAGGACAGATTCTGAATCATGACTTTGCGCACGTTAAGGTATTACCTGGGTGGGGGATGTGGGCTGTGGGTGCCCCTAGGCCAGGGTGAACATGGCAGGGTATGTTCAATGATGGGCAAGCTCAGATGCACTCAAACCACAATAATGTTAGTAGGCATCTACTGCTGGGCAGGGTCCTGTGGGTTTGAGGTGTACAGCTAATGGCATTAGGCATTGTACCCCATGACCTGGTGACTAGCATTTTAACTGGTAGTGCATGGCCTAGTGCATAGGCTGTTCCCTGTGAGTTGTGTACGCCAACGGTAGTGTTGTTGCTGGCATTGACCAAGTTTATCCTCTGTCTCTCCCCCCCTTGTTGTTTTGTCTCCCTGTCCTTGTGTGCATTAGCATCATCTGGCGGAGGAGCAGAAGCACCGGCAACAGAGGGAGCTACATCTCACATGGGCCTGGAGGCCGAATCCACCGATGGTGAGGGCACCAGTGGGACGGAGGGCGAGGGGAGCACACCGACAGAGACAGGATGGGACACTACCGACAGCGATACCTCCTCCGATGGCAGCTCCCTGGTGGTGGCGGACACCTTTGGGGCCACCCCAACTATAGGTACATCCGCCACCCCCGTACCAGCACCGCCCTCCAAGCAGCCCCTCAGTGAGTTTCCCGTGCCCGCTTACCCAGGAGGGTGGGCATCTCCTTCACCCCAGGCATATCAGGGCCTGCCCCAGTCAGCCTTGCTGCCCTCAGTGAGGAGGCTATTGACCTTCTGAGATCCCTCTCTGTTGGGCAGTCAACCATATTGAATGCCATCCAGGGAGTAGCAGGGCATTTGCAACAAACAAATGCTTATCTGGAAGGCAATCACTCTGGTGTGGCGGCCCAACAGAGAGCATTCCAGGCTCTGGTTAACGCACTGATGGCAGCCATTGTCCCTGTCTCCAGCCTCCTCCCTCCAACTTCCTCTACCCAGTCCCAATCCCTTCAACCCCAGCCTATCCCAAGCACATCTTCAGACCAGCAATCACTCAAATCAACACACAGAAGTGGCTCAGGCAAACACAAGCACCACACTTCATCTCACAAGCACTCACACAAGCACCATCCACATGCAGACACACCAACATCCACTGCCTTTACTGTGTCCCTCTCCTCCTCCTCGTCCACCTCCCTCCCAGTAGCATCTCCACTCAACCTGCATGCACTGCATCCTCTTCCACTACCTCCATCACCAGCACGCCTATCACTACATGCCCCTCACTGGCAGTCACCACCCCCACATCCATGCACACGTACCCTGTGTCCTCTCCCACTGTGTTTGTGACCCTTCCTCCCAAAGTGCACAAATGCAAGCACACAGACACCCAACAGCCATCCACCTCACAACAGCATCTAGCTCATGCACCTGCACCCAAACACAGCAGACTGACACCTCCTACAACCACTCCCTCTTCCTCCAATCCCAAACCTTCACCCTCTTAATGCCCCTGTGTCCCTAAGAAGCTTTTCCTCGCCACCCTTGACCTCTTCACTACCTTGCTCCCCTGTCCTTCACTTTGGGCCAAGGTGGCCAGAACCCAGCCCAGCACCTCAGCCACCCAGTCCATGACCACTGTGGTTTCGGCAGCTACTGTAGGTGTGAGAGGCTCCAAGGAGGCATCCGTCAGCCCAGCCGGTGTGCCAGCACCACCTGCCAAAGGCAAGAAGGGACCACCACCTGGCAAGGGAAAGAAGGGGACACCAGCCAGCAAGGGGAAGGAGGCACCACAAGCCAGCAAGGGCAAGAAAAAGACACTAGCTGGCAGAAGCAAGGAGGCACAACATCAGCCACGGCACTTCAGCCGTCCGAGGCTGCAGGTGATGGCCTGGAGGCTACCACCACCCCTGCCAGCACCGCCACCTGCACCGCGGCCAGCACCGCCATCTGCACCACAGCTAGCACTGCCACAGGCACCGTCTCCAGCAGCACCACTGCCAGTAGCAGCAGCCAGAGTGGGCAGCCGTCCGAGGCTGCAGGTGAAGGCCCGCAGGCTACCATTACCACTGCCAGCACCGCCACCTGCAGTGCAACTAGCATCCACTGAGGAGCCATCACCACCGGCGATCAGTGTGTAGTGGTGACTACATGGGCTGCAGTGCCTCCTTGGCCTTGCAACACCTGTCGGTGTGACACACAGATGAGAGACTGTGACCTTGCCCCATCCAAGATGAAGCACACTGGGAACAAGGCCCCCTCCAGAAACAGTGGAAGAAGCCATCAACTCAGCCCCTCCTTGCCAGGATGAAGCACACTAGGCACAAGACCCCCTCCAGAACCAGTGGAAGAAAACATCCACTAGAAAGACTGTGGCGTTGCACTCCCCAGTACCAAGCAGTTTGCAAACCACCCACTAGAGAGACTGTGGCTTTGCACTCCCCAAGACCAAGCAGTGGACAAACCACCCACTTGAGAGACTGCGGCTTTGCACTCCCCAGGACCAAGCAGTGGGCATGGAGCCCCCTCCAGGCCAGTGGCGTTGTACCATCTTCCGGCTGAGGTGTCCACCCCATTCCCCGTCCCCCTGAGGTGCCTGTGTATTTTCTACCTGATGCCCCTGCAGGTTTCTCTCCTTATTGAGACAGGAGTCAAGTGTGGCCTTGGCCTATGTGTTTTGGCCCAGTAGGCCACGGACATTTTGGAGTGGGCATTGTCCCTCCTTTTGTATATATTGTATATATTGTACATAGTGTTTATTGATTTAAGTACGTATTTTCCTAAAACTGTACTAGTACACTCATTTTACTCCATTCCTTTTGTCCTTGCGTTATTCCTGAGGGTTACGGGGTGTATATGTAATGTTGTTGCATCTGTTTGTGTGTATGTTGTGGGGGTGTTGCGTGTGTGTGTCACTCTCTTTTTCCTCAACCCCTCCCTTGTGTGCTAGGTGCAGTACTCACTGTGGTCGTCTTCGCCGGCATTCGTGTTCCTGGTGTATGAGAAGGTACACCAGCATTGGGAAAAAGTGCAGCTCGGGCTCCATGGCGTCGTGATTCTTCCTTGAGTGTCGAGAGGTGAGTCGTTTCCCTTCAGAGTACTGTTTCCGCCGTGCTTTTGATGGCGTTGGTACTGCCCCAGAAAAGCTGGCGGATAGGTGTGTTGTAATGCAGTGGGCGGCACATTGTCTTCTGCCTGGCTGTTTTCGATTACCGCCGCGGTGTTCGTTGCCACCACTGTGGCAGTCGGTGTGTTAAAGTGGCTGTATAAGAGTATGTACAGTTTAAAAGATACTGTGGCCTGCGTACCAACTGCTCGAAATTGGTGGTGTTCCCTTTGACACCTACCAAACAGGCTGTTCCTGTAGAGTTCCCTTTGCATTGGAGTACGGAACCCAATAAATATCTGGGGGTTTGGATAGCTAGAGTTCCTGAACTTGTTATCCACTACAATTGTGGCAAAGCCATCTCCCAGTTGACAAACCAGATCCAGAGATGGTTCAAACTACCATTCTCTTTGGTATACAGAATTCCTCTAAAAAAGATGATTGTGTTAAATACATTTCTATATTTATTTACCAACATTCCAATAATACTGACATTACCCTTTTTCAAAACACTACTGACGCAGTTGCTTTCACTGGCCTGCATGGTAAACAGCCACATATATGCTGGAAGGTCTTTACCTTGCTATACACGCTGGGGGGATTTACTACACCAGACTTTCACTCATGTTACCTATGTGCTCAGGCCCATTACGCCCATTATTGTCATGTGTCCATGACTATATTAAACATTTAGTAGTAGAACACAATGATGCAATGCCATCCCATTACAAGCTATTCTCCCTCAGAGACGACTGGGACAACCACACTTTTATATAAACATGATACTCTCCACTGTCAATGCATGGAGACCGTTGGGACAGAGAGCAGAGAAAAAAGTTCTCTATGCCTCCGACCTACCGCTAAAACATCACTCTGCCCTCTCAGTTACACATGAGGAGAAAGCCTTGACTATACTCACTCAAGCTGGAGGACATATACCCGAATGACAATTTTATGACCCTGGCTGATGTCTCGCAGTCACAGTGTCACACTCTGTTACTAATTTTTACCGACTACCATTTCAGAGCAGCCAGAAGGGACTATTCTCCTCAATTTCTAGAACCCTCTCCTGAGCTTACCACACTGCAGACATTGCTACACATTTAGACACAACTACTAAGCTGTGTAATGCAGCACAAACTGCTAGACCAGCGGCGCGTGGGACAAGGCTCTAGAAAGATGAAACACGGTCTTAGCAGACCCACTAGAGAGAGGTGACTGGTCTTTCTGTTGTGCACAAATTAGCATGCTTACCTCCAATTGTAACCTACACATCATACATTTCAAATTCCTGGATCAAACCTATTATGCACCTTCATAATTGTATAAATGTAGACTGCAAACGGATGCTAAGTGTGTGCGATGTGGTGAGATAGATGCAGACTTCTTACATGTGGCCTGTATTTGTCCTTTGATTCATAGCTTCGGGTCTCATGTAACAAAGACTTTATCGGAAATAATACTAGAGCCAGAAAATGAGACTCCGAAGCTGTGCATATTGGGCCTGGTAAAACCCATACAGCAGGCAAATAGATGCCATGTGGCAGTGGATCATTTGTTAGCAAATAGGAGAGTGGCTGTACACTGGGGTGCATGAGCCGTTCCCACTCAGAAGCAATGGCTGCATGATCTGGCAAACTGTAAGGAACAACATGAACCTTACGCTGAAGAGATACAGGACTCTTGCGACCTGACAACATGCAGGCCCCCTTATGATCTAAATTCTTCCAACCCAACAGAATGCTGGTGACAGTGAACCAGACGCTTCTGGGCTATAAGTGTCCAATAATGGTTGGATATTGCTTTAACCTGATGGGACACTGATGGTGTGTATTGTAGGAAAGTTCCCTCTTTTTGCCATGGTTGCCCCCATTTTCTGTCTGATGTCAGTGTGCTTGACATTGTTCACTGGCACCCAATAACCAGGACGCCAATGATATGCTCTCTCTCCTCTAAATTTGGTTGAAATTTGATTGTTGCATACTGGTAACCCAGTGTTTCACCCACAATTGGCATACTGGTTCCCTTCTTATAAGTCCCTAGTATATGGTACTTAGGTACCCAGGGCATGTGGGTTCCAGAGGATCCCTATGGGCTGCAGCATATATTTTGCCACCCAGAGGGAGCCCATGCAAAGGCTTCTGCAGGTCTGCTATTGCAGCAGGTGTGAAAAGGTGCATGCACCCTTTCACTGCCATTTACACTGCACCAGGTCACTTATAAGTCACCCCTATAGCAGGCCCTCTAGCCCTGAGGACAGGGTGCAAAGTACCTGTGTGTGAGGTCACTCCTGCACTAACAGAGGTGCCCCCATGACCTCCAATCCTTTTTTCCCAGACTTTGTGAGAGTGGGAACACCATTTTACGCATGTACTGGACATAGGTCACTACCTATGTCCAGCTACATAATAGTAACTCTGAACATAGGCATGTTTGGTATCAAACATGCTGGAATCATACCCTAAGGCTTTTGCAAGCATTGGTTGTATAAATCCATGCACTCTGGGGGCTCCTTAGAGGACCCCCAGCATTACCATTCCATCCACCTGAGGTTTTTCTGGCAGCCCCAGCTGCTGCCACCTCTCAGACAGGTTTCTGCCCTCCTGTTGCTTGAAAAGCTCAAGCCCAGAAAGGCAGAACAAAGGATTTCCTTTAGGAGAGTGGTGTTACACCCTCTTCCTTTGGAAATAGGTGTTACAGGCTTGGCAGGGATAGCCTCCCCAAGCCACTGGAAATGCTTTGAAGGGCATATTTGGTGCCCTCCTTGCATAAACCAGTCTACACCGGTTCAAGGACCCCCAGTCCCTGCTCTGGCTCAAAACTGAACAAAGGAAAGGGGCGTGACCACCCACCTGTCGATCACCACCCCAGGGGTGGTGCTCAGAGCACCTCCAGAGGGTGCCTTGGTTTTACCATCTTGGATTCAAGGTTGGCAGGGCATCTGCGTGGCCAGTGCCAGCAGGTGACATCAGAAGCCCTACCCTGATAGGTGCTCACCTGGTTAGGTGACCAATCCCCCTTTCAGGGCTATTTAGGGTCTCTCCTTTGGGTGGTTCTTCAGATTCAGATTGCAAGACTCCAGCAGGAATCCTCTTCATCCTCCACCTCACCTTTCCACCAAAGAAACTGCATCTGGACCCTCCAGGAACTCTACAAACTGCAACAAAGAAGCAAGACTTCTTCTGCAACATTGTATCTTCAGCTCCTGCCAGCAACTGTAACTGTTTCCCAGTTGTGCATCCTCCGATGACAGCCCGTCTTCGGCCTGCACCGGAAGAGTGAAGGAATTTCCCTTGGGGTGAAGGAATCCCTCTCCTGCTTCAGCAGGCACCTACTGCAATGACAACCGGCTGCGTGGATCCCCTCTCCTGAGCTGTATGGATCCTGCATCACAGGTGGTGGACTGACGTGGTCCTGACAGTCCTGACGTCCCACTGTCTTTCTTTTGTGGAGGTAAGAGTTTGCCTCCCCGCGCAAGACAGTACCCCATGCACCGCATGTTTAGGAGTTGCCAAGGCTGGCTTTTTGGCATCCTTCCATGAAGTTCTTCATGCATCTTGCAGCTCTGCCCCCAGCACTCTATCCTGCAAACCACATCTTCCTGAGTGGTTCTCCGGTGGCATGGGAGCTTTTGTTGGAGTGCTGCTTGGGCCTCTTTTTGCACCACCTTTGTCCCCGTGCTGTGGGACTCCTGTGCATGCTGCCTGGTCTTCTGTGGGCTCTCTGAGTTGCTGAGAGCCCCCTCTGACTCCCTCTCCTGGGTAGAGTCCACCAGGTCCCTCCTGGACTTGTGCAGAGTGGTTTTCCGCTAACCGTGAGCTCTGCGTGTGCCAAGACTTGTTGGCGGACTCCAGTGACACAAACCAGACTGCAATCCTCCATCTGGCGTGGGACATCACTTGCACCAACCAGAAACCCGACTCTATCTTCTTGGGTTCAATACTGACTGTTCTTCCTCGCTGGTGGTTCTTCTTTTGCACCTCCATCTGGGTTAGCAGCGGCTCCTGTCCTCCCTGGACTCTTCTGTGCTTCTTGGACTTGGTCCCCTTCTTTCACAGGTCCTCAGGTCCAGGAATCCACTGTTGGTGTCTTGCAGTCTCTTCTAGTTCTTGCATAATCTTCTTTCTCGTGTGTCTGTGTGTTCTTGGAAAGTTACTGTGTTTTACTCTTGCTTTCCTGGTCACTGGGGTGGGTTCTAGTAATTACCTTTGGGGTTTTCTAGTACGCCCATCCTTCTGGCGGAATTCCAGCTACGGTCATAATAAGGCAGATGGTAGGTAGCCCCGACGATGGAGTTTTGGTGGCCCTCGCCGCCGCGGTGGGGGGCCATTACCGCCAATGCCTTAATGAGGGCCTGAGTGTTTTCTTTCATGTGTGTGGGTACTGTATGACTAAGGTGGTATTGCATGAGTTTTGCATGTCTCCTTGATAAGCCTTGGCTGCTCATCTACTGCTACCTCTAGAGAGTCCGGCTTCTAGACACTGCCTACATTTCACTAATAAGGAATAGCTGGACCTGGTATAAGGTGTAAGTACCATAGGTACCCACTACAAACCAGACAAGCCTCCTACATTGGCGGCAGCAGTGGGATCAGTACTTGCAATTGCCTCATCACTCTGTTACCTGGTTCTTTATACAGAAAAGACCACTCTATACCTAGAGCTATACAATATACCCAGTACAGGGATCTAGGGCCAGATGTATGATTCTGGCCTATTGCGATTCGGTAATTGCGATTTTTAAGAAATTGCTATTACCGAATCGCAAAGGGCCATGTATCACATTTGCAATTCGGTAACAGCGATTTCTTAAAAATCGCAAATGCAATTACCGAATCGCAAATTGCGATACTGGCCCCATTCGCAGCTATGGGCCTGTTGGCCCATAGCTGCGAATTTTTTGCATTTCCTAAATTGCGATTTCTGAACCAGAAATCGCAATTTGGGAAATGCAAAAGGCCAGGGTGCTGGGGGCCTAAGGCCCCCTCTCCTGCACCCCAATTTATTTATTTTTACCATGTAAAGTACACACAAGCCAAAAGGTCATGTGTGCTTTACATATTACATTTAAAAATGCAGTTTTACTGCATTTTTTAATTTTGCACCAGGTTACCACCTGGTTGCAGACAATGGTATTTTGCATGTGCAAAATACCATTCTGCGAAAAATCGCAATTTGCGATTTTTTGCAGAATTGCCTTGCGACCTGGATTTTGCGAATCGCAAAATGCGATTCTCAAAATCCGTGTAGCAACGCAAAAAATCGCAATTTTTGCGATTTCTATTTTGTGGTCTGCAAATGCCTTTGATGCATTGCAGACCACGATTTTGCACTCGCAAACGGCCGATTTCGCCATTTGTGAGTGCAAAATATTTTGATACATCTGGCCCCTAGTCTCTTACTTTCCTTTCCAAGAGACTAGAGGTTAGGTAGGTTAGGTACACCCTACACCACCCTAACACACACATCATGTCTACTACTGGACCGAGCCCTGAGGTCATTGGCATTCCCTTTAAGGGCATGACCTTCAAGAAATTGAAGGGGCTTTGTTCAGACAGGAAATTAGATGTAGGGAAGAATCCCAAGAAAAATTTCCTTTTGAGTCTCCTCCTTCAGGATGACCAGGAGCATGCGGGTAGCCAGGAGCGGGAGGAGGAGGAAGATTCTGGACCCATTGACTCAGGGAATAATCTTACAGGTTCAGGGGAGGGTTCTTCCAGGAATCTTGTACCTAGAAGACCCAGTACTGTAGCTGGTAGTGGGAGGGGTAGTCACTTAGGTAGGGCTCCCTTTACACCCAAAGCGTAGGTAGCTAGGGTCACAAAGACTAGGGAAAGATCCACCTCTATCCATTCCCATATCAACTCAGTGTCTAAGGGATCACACTGCACAACTCCAGGAGATGCCTCCATAGATAGGGAGCTCAGAAGGCTGAGACTGGAGGAGGCCAGAGATTCCAGGATTATAGAGTCAGGCAAGACTCCTTGATTCCAGAAGCTGGCACAACATTTTCCCTCATACAAGGTAGGGGATGATATCTACAAGTGGTTTGCTGCATTTGAAAGGGCCTGTAAGGTTCAGAGGGTCCCTCAAAGGCAGTGGGCTGCTATTATTTGGTTGTCCTTCTCTGACAAGGGGAGGGGTAGACTTCTCACTGTCAGAGACGAGGATGCAGACAACTACAGCATTTTAAAAACAGCTCTTTTGGAAAGTTTTGGTCTCACCACTGAACAATATAGAATCAAGTTCAGGGAGACCAGAAAAGCAGCCTGACAGGATTGGGCTGACTCTGTGGACTGTTCTGTTAAAGCTTTAGAAGGCTGGTTACATGGCAGCAAAGTGTCTGATTATGAGGGCTTGTACAATCAATTGTTGAAAGAGCATATTTTAAATAACTGTGTTTCTGATTTGATGCACCAGTACTTAGACTCAGATCTGACCTGTCCCCCAAAATTGGGAAAAATGCAGACACATGGGTCAGAACAAGGTTGAGCAGAAAAGCTCATAAAGGGGGTGACAAGGACAAGAAGAAGGATGGTAAGTCACATGACAAAGGTGGGGAAAAAGATAAAAAACAAGAAATCTTCATCAGGCCCACAAAACTCCTCTGGAGGTGGGTCTAACTCTTCTTCTCACAACCATTGGAATAAAAAGCCTTGGTTCTATATCTGTAGGAATAAAGGCCATAGGGTAGGAGACAGCTCTTGCCCAAAGAAAAGCACCATGCATCCCAATAACACTACAAATAGTCAGGACAAGGGCTTAGCAGGGCTCACTCTGGGAAAGGTAGTGGGGGTTGGTTTCGTTAGGGAAACCACTGACGCTCTTTTAGTCTCTGATGGCATTGCCACCCTTGTTGCTTGTCCCCTTAATATGGATAAGTACAAGCAACAACCCCTAATAAATGGTGTTCAGGTTGAGGCCTACAGGGACACAGGTGCCAGTGTCACAATGGTGGCCCCTGAGCAACACCTACTTGGTCATCAGTACCAAGTGACTGATGCCCATAACAACACTGTAAGCCACCCCATGGCTATTGTTGATCTCACCTAGGGTGGAGGGGGTTTACTGGTCCTAAAAAAGTTGTGGTATCCACAGACCTACATATAGAGTGTCTACTAGAGAACAACTTGGAGACTTCAGTGTGGGCTGAAGTGGAGTTGGAGGCCCATGCAGCCATGCTGGGCATTCCTGAGCATATCTTTGCTTTGACAAGGGTTCAGGCCAAGAAGCAAAGAGGACAGGGAAAATTGGATCCTGAAAATATGGACCAAGAGATTCCCAAAAGCAGGGGTAGAAAAGGTAACAAGTTATCCAATATCCCTCCCTCCACTGATGATTCCCCCTTTGAGGAGGAGGAGTCAACTTCCTGGACAGAACCTACACCTGAAGAACTTCAAGCTGATACAGCGGAACTCCTAGATGCGGTGGGGCCTGCCAGGGAGGAACTAAGGCCCTCATTACGACCCTGGCGGTCGGTAACAAAGTGGCGGTAATACCGCCAACAGGCCGGCGGTACCTACTGCCAAATTATGCCCATGGCGGAAAGACAGCCAATGTACCACACCGACCACCAGGGTGAAAACAACAGCCACCACGGCGGTAGCCGCCTTCAGACAGGCAAAAGTCAATGATCTGTCCACCATATTAAGATACTGCAAACCACCTTTTCCGGGGCGGTACCAACGACATCAAAAGCCTGGTGGAAACTGAGCTCAGCAGGTAAAGGACTCACCATTGGAGACACATGGAAGAACCACGTCGCCATGGAACCTGAACTGCATGTCTTCTCGATGATATTCTACGTTCTACTCCATCACGGACACAAACACCGGCAAAGACGACGACGGTGAGTACAGCCACCTAGCACACAAGGGGGGGAGGAAAAAGAGAGTGACACACACGCACAACACACACCCCACACACACGCACACCATACACACAACCAGATGCATTACAAAAACAATTTGGCTCTGTAACTCGGCTGAATAATGCAAGGCCAAAAAGATTTCACAAAAGTGAATGTAATGAGATCAACACAGTAGGAAAAATAAGTTATGCAAGAAAACAGATATATACATATGTACAGAAAAACAGACACAGCCCAGGCCTCACTTTGCGTAGGCCACATGGCCACAGGCCAAAGTCCAAGGCCACACGTCACCTGCTTCAACACGGTGATAACTCTGCAGGGGCATCAGTTGTTAAATAGGCAGGCACCTTAGGGGGACAGGGAACAGGGGGGGATCACCTCAGCTGGGAGATGTAACAAGCCCACTGGTTCTGGAGGGGGCAACATGCCCTGTGCCTGGTCCTGTGGAGTGCAAGGTCACAGTCTCTCAGGTGGGTGTCTCACTCACTAGTTCTGGAGGGGGCAACATGCCCTCTGCTTGATTCTGGGGAGTCATGGGCCACAGTCTCTCAGGTGGATGTCAGGTGAGACTGGGGCTTTGATCCAGTGCCACCTTCGTTAAACTATATGCAGTCAATATTAGCCTTATGTCGGTTTGTTTCGACATTCCAATTATTATTCTCTGATTTAATGGTCATTCATACCGACTTTTCCTAGCACCCCATATTCGTATCAGCTTCCTAACTGGAGCATTTTTTTGTTTGACTCTTCTAAGGATATTAATAGTTTTTTCCCCAGCATCTTTGGGCTTGCTATGATGGTCATACTTGTAATGTTTTCCTTCGAGTGACTTTGGATTATTTCTGTTTTTCGTCAAGATTTTCGTATTTTCCAAAAAAATAGATTTTGTTTGTCTTAGTAAGGCAGCTAATATGAGACATTACTTCCTTGCCTGTTTTCTCCTTATGATATTTTTCGCTCATCACTCACGATATTGCCGATCTTTACCGAAAATGTTACATGTCGGCTTTAATTATTTATTTTGCAGATTATCTGAAAGGAATAGTGTTTATACAACTGTTTGTTTTGCAAGCCGAATATTGTCTACATGGTATGTTGCAGTTACATGTCGTGTTACAAACCTATCTTTGATAAGGTTATGCTTCTCTTGTGTAATACTAATTAGCACACCCATCTCCACTCTCCCATTCCCACTTAATACTCAGCACAGGCACTACTAACCTGGTTCCAAGATAATTACTTGTTCCTTACTTTGGCTATACTCCCTTTTACAATCTGTAGGTGACTTTTGCACGTCTCCTTTTTCATCTTTCATTTTTCTAAAATATATTTCTTCCAGCCTGTAAGGACACAAGCTAAAATATTTGTAATCACCATTCTTTTTAACTGTTTACTCTCCAATTTTCTTGCACTTTTCACTCTCTCGGACCACCAACTATTTGGATAAAGTGTTTTCTGAGAATTTTATCTTGCTGCATGTTTTCAGGTTTCCACATCTCGGTGTTGCTTTCTTTTATCATCTCTTCTTTTCCAATACAATCAAATTATTTTTTTCTAGTCGTATGTCGTTTTCTTTCTTTCAGCCTTGAGAAAGCCCTGGCGTAAGCGCCTGTGGGGCGAAACAAGTGTTGGCTGACCTTCTGTTTTTTCTAAGGGACCCATTCTGTTGTATCTCAACTGGGAGTTACTTGTCTTCTGAAATAAAACTCGAATTGGAGCAACAAAGGTTTTTGTTTCAGTCCCGTTCGTAAAATTCACTGAACTCATGGCACTTTGACTTTAAAAAGACTTTTTAAGTGGGACCTTACCTTCTTTTTATCAGTGTATCTCCTTGGAGGATTTGGGTCCATGTCCTCTGGTCAAGCTCACACGTTCACAAAAAGGCATTTTACACAGGAGGTTTGTGTATTGGACCCTCTCCTTTTTGGAGTATTTCTTTGTCTCTCAAGTGGATGTCATGCCCACTGGTTCTGGAGGGGGCAACATGCCGTGTGCTTGATCCTGGGGAGTGATAGGCCACAGTCTCTCAGGTGGGTGTCATACCCATTGGTTTTGGAGTGAGCAGGCTGCACAGCAGCCCATCGAGGCAGGATTACATACTGGCCGTCGGCAGAGACGGCTGCACAGTGGTGGTGCTGCTGGTGGGGGGAGGCTCCTGCCCATCCCCTGCAACCATGGATGGCTGCACAGTGGTGGTGCTGCTGGTGGGGGAGGCTCCTTCCCACCCCCTGCAACCTTAGACGGCTGCACAGTTGTGGTGCTGCCAGTGGGGGGAGGCTCCTGCCCATCTCCTGCAATCTCGGATGGATGCACAACCATGGTTGGTGGTGGGGGCTCCGTCACGGTTCCTGTTCCAGGCCCCTTGCTCTGCCTGCCTGCTGGTGCAGGCTCCTTGGCCTTTCGGTTGGCAGATGCAGGCTCCTTGCTCTTCCTGCCTGCTGTTGTAGGCTCTCTGGCATATTGGGTGGCAGGTGCAGGCCCCTTTCCCTTTGTGCCTGCTGGGGCAGTCTCCTTCCCCATTAGGCTGGCTGGTGCAGGCTCCTTCCCTTTCAGGACATGTGGTCTGGATCCCTTTCCACCACGAGTGGGTGCAGTGAGGACTGGGCCAGTGGATTGTGTGGCTGAGGTGCTAGGCTGGGATCTTCCTACCCTGGCCATACGTGCAGGACGGGAGGAGGGGTAAGGAAGAGGTCAATGGTGGATAGGAACGGTATTTTAGGGACATTTGGATGGGAAGAGGGAGAAAGAATGGGAGTGGAGGATGAGGGAGTGGTTGTTGGAGGTGTCTCTCGGCTGCTTTTGGGTGCAGGTGCATGGGCTGTATGCTGTTGTGAGGTGGATGGCTGTTGGATGTCTGAGTGCTTGTGTTTGTGTATTTTGGGGGGGGCAGATACAGTGGGAGAGGACACAGGACGTGTTCATGTCTGTTATGGAGGTGTCTGCCAGTGAGGTATGTGTTCTGCTTGGTGTGGTGATGCTGGTAGTGGATAATGATGCAGTGCATGCAGGTGTGAGTGTGAATGTAACTGGGAGGGAAGTGGTGGAGGGGGAGACAGTGGAAATAGTGGATGTTGTTGTGTCTGCAACTGGATGGTGTTTGTGTGAGTGCCTGTTGGATGAAGTGTGGTGCTTGTGTTTTCCTGTGAAACTTTTGGGTGTTGTCTTGTGGGCATGCTTGTCTGTATGTGTGCTTGGATAGTTTGGGGTTGAGGGGAATAGGACTGGGCAGTGGAAGTTGGAGGGGTAACCGTAGGAACAGAGACAATGGCTGCCATCAGAGAGGAGGCCAGAGCCTGAATCGATCTCTGCTGGGCCGCCAATCCAGTGTGAATGCCCTCCAGGAATGCATTTGTATGTTGCAAATGCCCTGCCAGCCCTCACCGTAGGTGGACTCTGCCTCCTATGTCCTGTGGGAAGCAGCTCCCTCCGTCACTGGTGCCTCTGCTTCTTGGACAGATGATGCTAATGCACATAAGGACAGGATGACAAAACAAAAACAGGGGGAAGAGACAAAGGACACACTGGGTCAATGGCTGCACCAACACCACAGTTGGCGTACAGAGCACCCTCACACACAGGGAACAGCCCTACGCAATATGCATTGCACTACCAGAGAAATAGTTAGTGGCCAAGGCATGGGGAGGGGCACACACCGCCAAATGCAGCACACCTGGGACCCATGTAGCCCTGACCAGTAGTGGATGCCTACTAGCTAGGTTGCAAGATTTTCCTTTCTGAACCCTAGCCACCAGGGGACCTATGCTGCAATGTCAGGCCTGACCTACGGGGACCCACTGAGACACATCCCCCACCTGGATTCCACCGTACCATGCGTAAGTTGTAATGAAGGGAACTGTACTTGCCCCCTTGTGGCTGCTGTGATGCCCTCAAGCGCCCATCCAACTCAGGTTAGGCCATTGGCAGTATAAGAGCCATCATGGGGGGTCAGGGTTCGACGGGCACCCCTTCCTTGTTGGGAGGCCATCCCCAGCTGGGTCTCCGCCATCTTCCGTGCCCAGCATCTCTGGTCCTCCCACCATTTGTGGGCGCTCCGCCTGCCATAGAACCCCAGGGTCCGCAACTCCTTGGCGATGGCATGTCATATACCCTTCTTTTGATGGGCGCTGACCTGCAGAGGCAATATACACAGGAAAATAGATTTAGAACAGTCCTGCCTGTTACACATGTGGCCCACCATACCCATTTCCATCACCATTTACACACACATGGCCCAGCACCCAACGTGAATGCCGCCCAGAGGACATCCATCCACCCCCCTTACACGAGGCCTTCACACACACAACTCCATGCATTCTTGCCACATGCATCGTGCCCACAGTGTACTCACCTGTTGGTCTGGAGGCCCATAGAGTAGTCCGTACTGGGGTAGGACCCCATCCACCAGTCTCTCCACCTCCTCTGAAGTGAAGGCTGGGGCCCTTTCCCCGGTCACACGGACCTTGGTAGGTTCCAGACATAGGTCACAGCAGCACATGCAGTGTAGGTCGTCTCCTATGGAAGGTCAGGTAGCAAGTGAGGAATATGTTAGAAAATGGCGGTCACGTCCGCGGCGGTGCATACCGTCACAGCCAGTGTAGATCACCATTGGCCACTGTACCCCATAGGGCCCAATGTTAACCAATGAGGGGTTGCACGGCGGTTCCCGATCGCCTCCAGCAATGGCACACAATGTCAACAGGATTACCTCACTCCCACCTGTCACTACACACAGGACAGGTGGACGCCATTTCAGGGTGGGGGAGCAGGCCCTGGAATAATGCTGCGTCACATGATATATTAGGACATACTGGACAAATCACAATGATATATTACATGTTTACAGGAAGCAAAGTTCTGTTGTAGCTCCATTGTTCAGTTTGTGACCGGATCCTCACTCTTGTGTCCCTTAGATTGCTACCGGTGCAGATGAATAGGAGATGGAGACATACCCCATGTACAGACCCCTGGTGGACTTGGCAACACTGGAGGACAAGCACATTATCCTCATCTGTAGACTGGACAGGGCCACAATCACAGAACTGGGTGCCCAATTGGAGCCTGACCTGATATCTGCTATCTGTCACCCCACTGGGATACCTACTCTTGTGCAAGTGCTATCAGTTGTCCATTTCCTAGCAACTGGTTCTTTCCAAGTGACAATGGGCTTGGCAGCAGGAATGTCACATCCAATGTTCGCAATAGTGCTGACAAGAGTGTTGTCTGCCCTGATAAAACACATGTGCAGATCTATTGTTTTCCCCCAGGTTGAAGGTTTGGCCACAGTGAAGGCCAAGTTCTATGCAATGGGACATATACCCAACATGATTGGAGTGATTGATGGTACACACATAGCATTTGTCCCCCCGCCAGAATGAACAGGTGTTCAGGAATCAGAAGAGTTTCCACTCTATGAATGTACAGATGGTGTGTCTTGCGGACCAGTACATCTCCCACGTCAATGCTAAGTATCCTGGGTCGGTGCATGATGCCTTTGTCCTGAGGAATAGCAGCATCCCAAATGTGATGGCCCAACTACAGAGGCAGAGGGTGTGGCTAATAAGTGAGCCCTGGTTCCCACCCAATAGATGTCGGTGATTGGGTATGGTGTGGGCCAATTGGGATAGTGTGTGGCTAAATGTTGTCCCTCAATATATGCAGGTGATTCTGGTTACCCAAACCTATCATGGCTGCTGACCCCTGTGAGGAATACCAGGGCAAGGGCAAAAGAACATTACAATGAGGCACATGGCCGAACCAGAAGGATAATTGAAAGGACCTTTGTCCTTATGAAGGCCAGGTTACGGTGCCTCCATCTAACAGGTGGATCCCTGTGCTACTCACCAAAGAAGGTCTGCCAGATAGTGGTGGCATGCTGCATGTTGCATAACCTGGCTCTCAGAAGCCATGGCCCATTCCTGCATGAGGAGGAGGCTGGAGATGCCCGTGTGGCAGCAGTAGACCCTGTGGACAGTGAGGATGAGGAGGCACAGGAAGAGGATAAGGACAACAGAACATCTGCGATCCGACAATACTTCCAATGACACACAGGTAGGACAGTGTTACTTCACATTTCAATGACATTTGTTTGAATTTGTGTGGCAATGGCATGCTGATATTTCCCACGTCTATGCCTACTTACTGTTCCCTCTGGCAATTCATTTTGCAGATGTTGGTGACCTGACATATACTCGTGGTGTGATCACTGCAGCCAGCTACAGGTCATTAATCTATGCTCATTCTCTGTGTAGTTGCTTTGCAATGTTTGTACCTGATTCAATGAATACATATTTGATATACATGACATACTCCAAAATTGTTTTATTTCCAAGGGTGTTTATTGAAGTGCTAAAATATGGAGGTGCGAGTGCAATGGGATGGGGTGATGATGGAGTAAAGTCCAGGGCATTGTTCCAGTCTGTTTGTAGCACAGGTGCATTGTCCATGGGGACATAGGAAGGGGACCAATGGCAGTTCAAGGTGGACAAAGTGACTGAGTGGGACACAAGGGTGACAATCAGGAGAGTCTCATTCCCTGGCGGTGGTTTTGGCAAGTGTCTTTGGCTTCTGTCTGGATCGCAGGGAACGTTTGCGGGGTGGTTCACCTTCTGCAGGGGGATGGGTGCGGGTGACCTGTGAGTCCTGTGGCCTTGCCCTCCTGACCACTAGCGGAAGTGGAAGGCTGCTCAGATGTCTGGCTAGTGGCAGGGGCCCGCTGGTGTGAGCCTACTTCCCTCATAATATTGGCCATGTCTGCCAGCACCCCTGCTATGGAGATCAGGGTGTTATTGATGGCCTGCAAGTCCTCCCTGATCCCCTGGTACTGTCCGTCCTGCAGCCGCCTGTTCTCCTGCACGTTGTCCAGGATCTGGCCCATCGTGTCCTGGGAATGTTGATAAGCTCCCAGGATCTCGTCAAGTGCCTCCTGGAGAGTCGGTTCCCTGGGCCTGTCCTCCCCATGGCACAGCAGTCCTCCCAGTTTCCCTCTTGGCCTGTGTTTCTGTCCCCTGAACCATGTGCCCACTGCCACTGACCCCAGGTCCCTGACTGTCTTGTGTGCGAGGTGTGGCCTGGGGTCCCTGTAGAGGTGGACACACTGCTGATTGAAGTGTCCTGGGGACAGAGGTGTGAGTATGCTTGGTGGGTGCTCCTGAATGGGGAGGCTCTGTGGTGGTGTGTGACTGAGCCTGTGTAACAGGCTGTCCAGTGGTCCCTGAATGGCCAGGTAGGTCATCCAGATCCTGAAGACCAGAGTTGCTGTCATCCCTGTGGGCCACTTCAGTTGGTGGACTGGATATTGCTGGCACCTCCTCTCCGCTGACATTGGCTGGGGTACCTGTGGGGATGTAAATGATGTGTTATGGTTTCTGTGTCTGACATATTGTGCATCCGTGGCTTGCCCTCTTTGGTTGGATTTGCCCTGGCAGCTTTCACTTGTGTACGTTGGTGTCAATATTCCCTCTAAGGTGCGTGCGTGTACGTGCACGCATGATGTCTTTTCGCACCACGCACACACGTTTACAAAGTGCGCACTTTTCACTACCTGCCTTTGCAGCAGCGCAGGACAAGCAGCATCCAGAGGAGATATCCCGTGAATAAGGTTTGTGCTTTTTCAGGAGTTGCAGCAGGTCATGGAGTTTAATTAGCTTTGTCTGGCTGGAGGGCACCGGGCTGCATTCAGGGCAATAAATCATGCTCATCAGCAGTCTGTCTGGCTGGCTGGGGTGATCGCTTGCTAGATAAAATGTTTATTTTGTCACTGAGAGCATTGTGTTCTCTCCAGTGTGTATTCTGTAAATAAAAAAACTTGCGGTGCCCAAAGCCCTCTTCTTAAATACGCGGCTGTGGCAATTAAAAGTGCAAACACGGAATACTAAGGCAGCATAATACTGAAGCCATCTCTAGCCCTTCAGCTCACGCTTGCAGCTTTCTGTTTTCTCCCATTGTGATGCTTTTTTTGTTTTTCTCTTTCCCTGTCTTTCCCAAATGTGTCTTTTACTCGCAGTAAATGCTTGAGTAAGAAAAATAGGCATCAGCCCTCAAAAATAAGTGCTGGTGCTCCGCACCAGAAACATCAAGTAAAATGTTTCTCTTTAAATCAGTGCCATATTCTTTATGGGAATGCATTTGAAAGTGCAAACATTAGGATGGTGGCCAGCTGTCCCTGAGGATCACGAATTGCGACATGCCTTTTTAGTATTCATTAGACAGCTCTTCTGCTGTGCAAATTGTGTTTTTGCAATTTAACCTAATAGTATGTGGATTATTTTACAAAATCAGATACTGGTCGCAAAAAGTTGATGTATAATTTGTGACCAACTTTTCTATAGTTACGTCGGGACCCAAGCTACGTGCATGGCATGCGGCAGAGCTGTATGCATTGGGCGACCTCTATGATGATGGTAAACTGATATCGTTTCCTGTGCTGGTACAGGAATCGGGCCTTCCTGCAGAGCAGTTTCTGCTGTATAATTCATTGCTGAGGTCTCTTGCGGCTAAATGGGGTGACTTGTCTGTTGCTCCTCCCACGCATCTGTTGGTACAGTATCTCCAGGTGATGGGACGGGGACGTCACCTAATTCGATGGTTTACTGAAGCGCTGCGCTTGCACACAGCCCTGGAATGTGATACACTGCGTGCGGCATGGGATGGCGGTGCGACTACCTCATTCACAGACGCGCAATGGAAATCAGCCCTCTCCGGCCATGTTAATATACCATGTAACTCCAGATTCCGTTTGATTCAATTTTATATCATTCACAGGGCATACCTCACTCCAGCCCGAATAAATAGATATTTTGCCCGCCGCGATGTGGCCTGTCCCCGTTGTGCCCACATTGACGCGGACATGATTCATATGCTATGGTCCTGTCCATCCTTGCGCCGCTATTGGGGGGCGGTGGTAGGATGCCTATCAGAGTGAGTGTTGCGACCGATTCCGTTCACCTGGGAGACTTGTATACTGGGCCTCTTTCCTAGGGACACGCGGCAAAAAGCTGCAGCAAGATTTCTGGACGTACGCTTGATAACGGCCAGGAGATTGATAACCCGTCGGTGGAAGTCACCCGACGCACCAGCTGAGCGGGCTTGGAAACATTCATTTGAGGCATGGGCTGGCGCGGATGGAGTGGCGTTGGCAAGGGAGGATGCACTGGGGCTGCGCAAGTATCCATTATAAGTTAGCTGGGAGGCGATGATGGCATGCTTGCGAGGACTGGGGCAGGGCTCGGATGTGGAGGAATTGGTCTGACTGCCGTGGTAAGCGCGTATCTGCTCCTGGTGCGGGTGCAAGAGGAGTTGGGTGCTGGAGTTTGAGCAGCAGTTCCGACCTCAGCTTTCAGGCTGTGGTTGTGGTTTATATAGGAGACAGGGGTCTGTGGTGTGCGTACGTTTCCGTCCTATGCTGGTACAAATGGACAGTACAGAGGGGTCCCCTTGCCTTCGAAGACACACTTCAGTCCTAGTCTGCTGCTTGTAGAGACAGTCCTCCAAAGTTCGTTTATGTTCCTATTGTCAATTGTGATTTGCCTAAAGATACACACTTGCAAGCATAATATGGTACGTATACGCTGATCTTCGGGAGTGGTTTCAAGTGACACTGTGGTATCTGTAGCTTTTCAAATTATCTATGAGATTCATGATCCCAGTGTATGGAATTCTCTGGGAGTGCTTGTACATTAATCAATCCTGTTTTATGCAAGTTCTATAGTGTGTGGTTGAGCCGTCTGCTTTAAGATTTTGCTGTTAGTCGTTCCAATGTCTACCTTTGACAGTTGTGCTAATTTAGTCAACTAATAATTGCACAAATTTGTTATCCTACTATTGATGCAAGTCTAAATGTTATAACACACTGAAAATACTAATAAACAGATTTTCAAAAAAAAATAACAATTTGTGACCAATTTTGGCAACTAATACAATATTACATCTGGCCTTCAACCTTTTAATCCTTCAGGTGAACAATGGCACAGTCGTTTTACTTTGCGACAGATTATTTCTCAGCTGTAGGAAGTTGGCTCTGTATGTACTATTTCAAAGTAAGAAATAGTATGCACAGAGTCCAAGGGTTCCCTTTAGAGGTAAGATAGTGGCAAAAAGAGATCATTCTAATGCTCTATTTTGTGGTAGTGTGGTCGAGCAGTAGGCTTATCAGAGGGTAGTGTTAAGCATTTGTTGTACACACATAGGCAATAAATGAGGAACACACACTCAAAGACAATTCCAGGCCAATAGGTTTTTATATAGAAAAATATATTTTCTTAGTTTATTTTAAGAACCACAAGTTCAAGATTTACAATCAATACTTCAAGTGAAAGGTACTTCACCTAGGTATCATAGGAACTTTGAATTAGCAAAATAGCATGTACAGTTTTGGCAAAAATGGCAATAAGCTTTTTTAAAACTAGACACTGTACAAATTTCAACAGTTCCTGGGGGAGGTGAGTATTGGTTAGTTTTGCAGGTAAGTAAAACACCTACAGGGTTCAAAGTTGGGCCCAAGGTAGCCCACCGTTGGGGGTTCAGGGCAACCCCAAAGTTACCACACCAGCAGCTCAGGGCCGGTCAGGTGCAGAGGTCAAAGTGGTGCCCAAACCGCATAGGCTTCAATGGAGAAGGGGGTTCCCCGGTTCCAGTCTGCCAGCAGGTAGGTACCCGCGACTTCGGAGGGCAGACCAGGGGGGTTTTGTAGGGCACCGGGGGGGGACACAAGTCAGCACAAAAAGTACACCCTCAGCGGTACAGGGGCGGCCGGGTGCAGAGTGCAAACAGGTGTCGGGTTTGCAATTGAGTTCAATGGGAGACCCAGGGATCTCTTCAGCGAAGCAGGCAGGCAAGGGGGTGCTCCTCGGGGTAGCCACCACCTGGGTAAGGGAGAGGGCCACCTGGGGGTCGCTCCTGCACTGGAGGTAGGATCCTTCAGGTCCTGGGGGCTGCGGGTGCAGTGTCTTTACCAGGCGTCGGGTTCTTAGAAGCAGGCAGTCGCGGTCAGGGGGTGCCTCTGGATTCCCTCTGCAGGCGTCGCTGGGGGGTGTCAGGGGGGTCAACTCTGGCTACTCACAGGGTCGCAGTCGCCGGGGAGTTCTCCCTGTAGTGTTGTTTCTCCGCAGGTCGAGCCGGGGGCGTCGAGTGCAGAGTGGAAAGTCTCAAGCTTCCGGCGGGAAACGTGCAGTCCTTTAAAAGTTGTTTCTTTGTTGCACAGTTGTTTCTTCTTTGGAGCAGAGCTGCTGTCCTCGGGAGTTCTTGGTCCTTTTAGATGCAGGGTAGTCCTCTGAGGCTTCAGAGGTCGCTGGACCCTGGGGAACGCGTCACTGTTGCAGTTTTTCTCAAAGTGGGGAGACAGGCCGGTAGGGCTGGGGCCAAAGCAGTTGGTGTCTCCGTCTTCTCTGCAGGGCTTTCAGGTCAGCAGTCCTTCTTCGTCTTCAGGTTGCAGGAATCTCGTTTTCTAGGTTCTGGGGAGCCCCTAAATACTGAATTTAGGGGTGTGTTTAGGTCTGGGAGGGCATTAGCCAATGGCTACTGTCCTTGAGGGTGGCTACACCCTTTTTTGTGCCTCCTCCCTGAGGGGAGGGGGGCACATCCCTAATCCTATTGGGGGAATCCTCCAAAACCAAGATGGAAGATTTCTAAAGGCAGGGGTCACCTCAGCTCAGGGCACCTTAGGGACTGTCCTGACTGGTGGGTGACTCTTCCTTGTTTTTCTCATTATCTCCCCTGGACTTGCTGCCAAAAGTGGGGGCTGTGTCCAGGGGGCGGGCATCTCCACTAGCTGGAGTGCCCTGGGGCATTGTAACACGAAGCCTGAGCCTTTGAGGGTCACTGCTAGGTGTTACAGTTCCTGCAGGGGGGAGGTGTTAAGCACCTCCACCCAGAGCAGGCTTTTGTTTCTGTCCTCAGAGAGCACAAAGACCCTCACCACATGGGGTCAGAAACTCGTCTCTCAGCAGCAGGCTGGCACAGACCAGTCAGTCCTGCACTGAAGGATTGGGTAAAATACAGGGGGCATCTCTAAGATGCCCTCTGTGTGCATTTTTTAATAAATCCAACACTGGCATCAGTGTGGGTTTATTTTTCTGAGAAGTTTGATACCAAACTTCCCAGTATTCAATGTAGCCATTATGGAGCTGTGGAGTTCGTTTTTGACAAACTCCCAGACCATATACTTAATATGGCCACAACTGTACTTACAATGTCTAAGAATAGACTAAGACACTGTAGGGGCATATTGCTCATGCAGCTATGCCCTTACCTGTGGTATAGTGCACCCTACCTTAGGGCTGTAAGGCCTGCTAGAGGGGTGACTTACCTATGCCACAGGCAGTATTTTTTGTGCATGGCATCCTGATGGGGATGCCATGTCGACTTTGCCTTTTTCTCCCCACCAACACACACAATCTGCAATGGCAGTGTGCATGTGTTAGTTGAGGGGTCCCTTAGGGTGGCACAACATATGCTGCAGCCCTTAGGGACCTTCCCTGGTCAAAGGGGCCTTGGTACCACTGGTACCTTTTACAAGGGACTTATCTGTGTGCCAAGGGTGTGCCAATTGTGGAAACAATGGTACATTTTAGGTGAAAGAACACTGGTGCTGGGGCCTGGTTGGCAGGGTCCCAGCACACTTCTCAGTCAAGTCAACATCAGTATCAGGCAAAAAGTGGGGGGTAACTCCAACAAGGAGCCATTTCCTTACATCAGTGTTATGTATCTTATTTGAATTTAGAGTCCACAATAGCACACAAAAAAACATAGGCGTCATTCTGACCGCGGCGGTTGGCGGTCACCGCCCGTCAAGCGGTTCCCGCCGAAAGACCGCGGCGGCCATTCCGGCTTTCCCGCTGGGCCTGCGGGCGACCGCCAGAAGACCGCCGGCCGGCCCAGCGGGACAGCCCCTTCAACAATGAAGCCGGCTCGGAATGGAGCCGGCGGAGTTGAAGGGGTGCGACGGGTGCAGTGGCACCCGTCGCGATTTTCACTGTCTGCACAGCAGCCAGTGAAAATCTTTGTGGGGCCCTGTTAGGGGGGCCCTGCACTGCCCATGCCAGTGGCATGGGCAGTGCAGGGGCCCCCAGGGGCCCCACGGCAGCCGTTCCCGCCATCCTGGTTCCGGCGGTGGACACTGCCAGAAACAGGCTGGCGGGAAGGCGCTCGGAATCCCCATGGCGGTGCTGCAAGCAGCGCCGCCATGGCGGATTCCCTGGGCCAGCGGGAAACCGGCGGGAAACCGCCGGCTCCCCTTTTCTGACCACGGCTTTACCGCTGCGGTCAGAATCGCCCAGGAAGCACCGCCAGCCTGTTGGCGGTGCTTCCGCCACCCTCCGCCATGGCGGTCATGGACCGCCAAGGTCAGAATGACCCCCATAATGTATTAATCGTATATATTGGCACTTGCTTAGTGCAGTGCTAACACAAACGCGTGATAAAACCCCTATCAGCACCGGAAACAACAAGCTTTGATGTCATTCACCATGATGTCACTTGTATACTGCCACCACTTGGTAAGTCCCCCCACTTCTTTTTTTTTTTTCACTTCCGCTATCCCAATCTGGAAAAGTCACCATAAGGCGAAGGGGATGATGTCTCTCCATTCTTACAATGTCACTCATGCTTTATTTCCCCGGCTGTGTTTTACCCCTTCTGCTTGTAATAACAGCTGTTAAGATGGCACAGCAATTGTTTTCTTTCTTAAAGACTCTGGCACCCTCAAGGCTTGGACTGTACGATTTAAAGACCATAAATAAAGGGCAATAAACATAAGGGGCTTATAGTTTGGGATGGAAAAATGCTTTTGGCTATTACATTTTTAGATATTTTCTTAGAGAAGTTTGCCCTTCTATAACTACAGTGCTTTCTGAACTAGGTCATTTGTTTTTATATACTGTCCTTCTAATTGACTGATTTGGATAATCAGAATGCCTAGCCTTAATAACACGAAGCAAAACCGGAGAACACAAGAAGGATAAGTGGCAATGCTGTACTCTGTACTGCAGGTCACGGATTGGGTAGTTGGTTATTGTGAGGAATACCCAGGGTTATGGATGGGCTAAAGTCACTGTCCGCATTAACGATCCTGGGACTAAGCAAAATACGCCTTCATTTTTTCTGTTTGTTGAGCCCCCACCGTGACTTCAGTTTGTAGGATGCACTATATTCAGGGCCACTAAATTATAGATTTGCCACATAACCAAAATTCTGCAACCAAAATACATTGTTTATAGCTCAAACGGTTCAAATATTACTTAAATCCACCGCCACATAAAGAGGCGCAGTGGAAGGCCGTTCTTGTCACCTTTCTGTTGCTTGCTGTGAGTGCATGTGCTAGCACCTGCGTCTTGCTTGGGAGACTCTGTTGTGTACAATAGAGAGCTTGGAGCTGTCACTTACTATATGTTGGCTTGCGTGGCACTCGTCTCTACAGTCTTGTAATTCGTCACTGGAAGCCAAGCATCATTTCCATTTCCATTTCTCTGTGTGGAGCAGGTACCAAGCACTGATTGATTCAACATGCCCCTCTGCTGCTCCTGATGTGAATGAGATACTATTTTCTTCTTTTTAACTTCTCATGCCCTGCCTTTTTTGCTTTAGTGGTAAAACAAAGCTATGGAGAGGCAAATGCCAATGATCTTGGTAGTTATGCGCTTTGCCCAAGTGAATGCTCAATTTCTGGGCGCACGTATCCTTGGCTGCAGCGCACAGAGACCTTACACTGCCGCACACAGTGGAAAAACATTACAAGGAACATTGGTTGGTGTATGGTGGGATAGTTAGTTCTCTATGGAGTGCATGCCTTAGTGATGAGTGTCCTTGCAGGGCTGTGAATGGTGTCCATGCATTGGTACAGCATGCAGGTCTTGGCATTCAGATGAGTGAGATGTGATGGTGGGGTGTGTGGGAAGTGGTGGAGTGATGGGAGTGAGTTGATGGTGGGGGTATGTGATGGCATGCAGGTAGGAGCGTAGTAGTAGTAGAGAGTTGACTTAGCAGAGTATAGTCCTCCTCCGACTCCGGCCAGGCCCTCAGGATGCAGTATTGCCAAGACTTGTGCCTCCCATGCTGTGAGTTGTGGGGGAGGAGGTGGGGGTCCACCGCCAGTCCTCTGGATGGCGAGCTGGTGTCTTGCTGCAATGGAACGTACCTTCCCCCATGGGTCATTCCACCTCTTCCTAATGTCATCCCTAGTTCTTGGATGCTGTCCCACGGCGTTGACCCTGTCCACGATTCTCTGCCAAAGCTCCATCTTCCTTGCCATAGACCTGTGCTCCAAATAACTGTGGCTCCACCCTGATAATTTCCTCCACCATGACCCTTAGTTCCTCCTCTGTGAAACGGGGGTGTCTTTGTGGTGCCATGGGTGTTGTGTGAGGTGTGTTGCTGGGGTGTGTGATGTGAGGTGCGTGAGTGGTGTATAGGCGTGAATAGTGTGTGGCTCTAGTTGTGTCAGTGATCTTGGTGTCTCTCTGTTGGCAATGGTTTATAATGCTAAAGGGTTGTGGGTAATGTGGGTGTGTGTTTTATAGTGGTGTGCATGTGATATGTGTATGGGTGTCAGGTGTGTGTTGTTTGAATTGTCCAATGTGGTGGTGTTTTGTTTGTGTGTGTCCATTTTGAGTGTACCGGTATGTACCACCAATGGTTTACCGCAGTTGAATGTCAGCCATGGTGATTCGTGGGTCATAATGTGGTGGGCGTTGTTCTGTTGGCGTAATGGTGTGGGTTTTGATTTCACCAGTTTATCACTGCCCTTTGGGCTGGCGGATTTGTGTATGTGGCTGTATACTGACGGATTGGTGTGTGTGTGTCATAATATGGTGAACGGATATCTTCAGCGGCGGCGGTAAGTTAGCGGCTGTCAGCGTGGCGGTAAGTGGGATTTACCGCCAATGTCATGAGAGCCTAGGTGTGGCACAGCAAACTTGCCCCACACTTGAGAGTTTGAGACAGCAAGCTGTCAAAGAAGAGGCAATGGATATCAGTGGCACCTATAGGATGTACTTGGAGAACAATCTCTTGTATTCTGAGGCAATAGACCCAAAACCTGGTGCCACCAGGAGACTGGTCATTCCCTTGCAATACAGAGAATTTTTGTTAACCTTGGCACATGATATTCTCCTTGCTGGACATCTGGGGCAAACTAAGACCTGGGACAGACTGGTACCTCACTTTCACTGGCCTCACATGTCTGAAGATACCACAGAGTTTTGTTGCTCCACTGTCACTTGTCAAGCCAGTGGCAAGACAGGTGGCACTCCAAAGGCACCTTAATCCCACTGCCAGTGGTTGGGATACCCTTTGAAAGGTTAGGAGTTGATATTGTTGGCCCCCTTAACCCTCCCCTAGCTTCTGGAAACTGATCCATCCAGGTGGTTGTGGACCACCTGGATGGTGATCCAGAAGCTATACCTCTTAAGACCACTACAGCACCTGCAGTGGCCAAAGCCCTTTTGGGAATCTTTTCCACTGTAAGTTTCCCAAAAGACGTGGTGTCAGACAGAGGTAGCAACTTCATGCAATGGGGAAAGAGTGTGGTGTAACTTATAAATTCACCACACCTCACCATCCCAAGACAAATGGGTTGGTTAGTGTTTTAACAAAACACTCAAAGGCATGATTATGGAACTCTATGAAAAACTGAGGAGGAGATGGGATGTCCTGTTACCATGCCTCATTTTTTCCTACAGGGAGGTTCCCCAAATAGGAGTGGGCTACAGCCACTTTGAACTCCTCTTTGGACACGCTGTTAGGGGTCCATTAGCACTTGTTAAGGAGGGTTGGAAGCAACCGCTGAGGCCCTCTAAACAAGATATAGGCCCTCATTCCGACCCTGGCGGTCATAGACCGCCAGGGTCGCGAATGACGGAAGCACCGCCAACAGGCTGGCGGTGCTTCATTCGTCATTCTGACCGCGGTGGTAAAGCCGCGGTCGCCCAGCCGGGTCCGGCGGTTTCCCGCCGGATTTCCCCCGGCTGGGAGAATCCTCCAGGGCAGCGCTGCAAGCAGCGCTGCCCTGGGGATTCCGACCCCCTTCCCGCCAGCCTGTTTCTGGCGGTTTACACCGCCAGGAAGAGGCTGGCGGGAACGGGTGTCCTGGGGTCCCTGGGGGCCCCTGCACTGCCCATGCCACTGGCATGGGCAGTGCAGGGGCCCCCTAACAAGGCCCCAGCCTGCTTTTCACTGTCTGCCTAGCAGACAGTGAAAAGCGCGACGGGTGCAACTGCACCCGTCGCACACCTGCAACACCGCCGGCTTCAGTGTTGCAGGCCGCCTTCCCGCTGGGCCGGCGGGCGCTAACAATGTTAGCGCCCGCCGGCCCAGCGGGAAGGTCGGAATGGCCCCAGCGGTCTTTTGACCACGGGGCGGCCAAATGGCGGTTCCCGCCAGGTGGGCGCCGACCGCCGCCCGCCGGGGTCAGAATGACCCCCATAGTGGATTATGTGCTTGTCTTAAGATCAAGAATGGCTGAGTACATGAAGAAGGCCACTAAGAACCTTCAGGCAAGCCAAGAATTTCAGAAGCAATGGCATGACCAGACAGCTGTCCTGACAGTGTACCAACTAGGGCAGAAAGTGTGGGTCCTGGAGCCTGTGGCACCAAGGGCACTCCAAGATAAATGGAGTGGACCACACATCATAGTGGAAACGAAGGGTGAGGTCACTTATTAAGTTGACCTTGGCACTCCTAGAAGTCCTCTCAGAGTACTTCATGTGAACCGCCTAAAGTCCTACTATGACAGGGCTGACTTAACCCTGCTCATGGCCACTGATGAGGGACAGGAGGGAGAGAGTGGCTCTTTCCCCGATCTCTTCTCCAACACTGCAGCTGATGGCTCAGTGGATGGAGTAGTCCTAGCAGACTGCCTTACTGAATCTCAGAAGGAGGACAGCAGGAACCTCCTAGGCCAGTTCTCTGAACTGTTTTCTCTGACACCTGGTCAGACTACAGGGTGTGAACCCACCATTGACAAAGGGGATTGTTTGCCTGTTAAAAGTAAGATTTGTAGGCAACTTGACCATGTTAGAGATTGCATCAAAGCTGAAGTGCAGAAGATGCTTGACCTAGGAGTGATTGAGCACTCTGACAGCCCCTGGGATAGCCCAGTGGTGCTGGTACCAAAACCTCACTCCCAAATTGGGAAAAGAGAGATATGAGGTTCTGTGAAGATTAAAGAGGGCTCAACATAGACACTAAGGCCCTCATTCGGACCTTGGCGGTCGGCGGAGAGGCGGCGGTCGGACCGCGAACAGACCGGCGGGCAGAAAAATGGCATTCTGACCGCGGCGGTCACCGCCGCGATCGACCGCCGCTTCCCCACTCCGACCGCCACGGCGGTCATGACCGCCGGGCTGGAGTTTGCGCACTCCGGCCCGGCGGTCGTCCCAAGACCGCCAACGGTATCATGACCCTGCCTACCGCCGCGGTTTCTGGCGGTCGGGAACCGCCATGCGAACCATGGCGGTAAGCACTATCGGGGCCAGGGAATTCCTTCCCTGGCACTGATAGGGGTCTCCCCCACCCCCCACTACCCACCCGAGTCCTCCCCCCACACCCTCCACCCCCCTGCCACCCCCCAGAGGTGGTACGAACCCCCTCCCCACCCCCACCCCGACATGCACATACATGCACCCCGACATGCACACACCCCAACATGCACATATACACACCCCCTACACACACATACACAACGGGGACACATACCCACACACATACATGCAGACATGCGCACCTGCCGAACAGCACACATTACCCATAGACACAGCAGCACCCCCCGCCCGCATACACGCACTCACACACCCCCTCTACACACTCACACGCACACCCCCATGCACGCCCACATCACACAACACCCCCCCTCCCCCTCCCCTCACGGACGGTCAACTTACCTTGTGCGTTGGTCCTCCGGGAGGCGACGGGAGCCATGGGGAGGTGACCGCCAACAGAACACCGCCAACAGAAGACCGCCACACAGATATGTGGGTCGTAATTCTGTGGGCAGTGTTCTGCTGGCGTGGCGGTGGAGGTTGACCAGTCTCCACTTTTCCGCCGGCCGCCAGTGTGGCTGCTGGCGGTTTCCCGGCGGAACGCTCCCAGCGGTCGGAATGCGCACAGCGGCATACCGCCGCGGTCGGCGGTCTTCACCGCGGCGGTAACTCAGCGGTCTCGCGAAAAGACCGCCAAGGTCAGAATGAGGGCCTAAGACTGATGCTCATCCTATACCTAGGGCAGACGAGCTAAGAGACACATTGGCATCTGCCAAGTATCTAAGCACCTTTGACTTGACTGCAGGGTATTGGCAGATCAAATTGTCACAGGATGCAAAACCTAAAACTGCTTTCTCAACCACTGGAGGGCATTACCAGTTTACAGTTATGCCCTTTGGTTTGAAGAATGCACCTGCCACTTTTCAGAGGTTGGTGAATACAATCCTTCAAGGTCTGGAAGCCTTTAGTGCAGCATATATAGATGATATAGCTGTCTTTACCTCCACCTGGGATGGCCGCCTGCTCCTCCTTTGGAAAGATCTGGAGGCTCTGCAAAAGGAAGGCCTTACTATCAAGGCTTCAAAGTGCCAGATAGGGCAGGGGAAGGTGGTTTATCTGGGACACCTCATAGGTGGGGAACAGATCCAGCCACTGCAGGGGAAGATCCAGACTATTTTAGACTGGACTGCCCCACAACTCAGACCCAGGATAGAGCCTTTCTTGGTCTCACTGGGTACTACAGGAGGTTCATTTAGAACTATGGCTCCATTGTTGCCCCTCTTAATGACCTCACCTCAAAAAAGATCCCTAAAAAGCTATTATGGACAGCCAACTCTGAAAAATCTTTTGATGAGCTAAAACAGGCCATGTGCTCTGGCTCTGTCCTAAAAAGCCCAAACTACTCCAAGAAGTTCATAGTTCAGACTTATGCTTCAGAGAGAGGTAGGGGTTGGGGAAGTCCTATCACAGCTTAATACATAGGGCCAGGATCAACTAGTAGCTTTTATCAGCAGAAGGTTGAACCGTAGAGAAAAGCGTTGGTCTGCCATAGAGAGGGAGGTCTTTGCTGTGGTCTGGGCACTGAAAAAGTTGAGACCATACCTGTTTGGTACTCCCTTCATTGTTCAGACAGACCACAAACCTCTCCTATGGCTAAAGCAAATGAAAGGAGAAATCCCAAAATTGTTGAGGTGGTCCATTTCCCTGCAGGGTATGGACTTTACAGTGGAACATAGACCTGGGAGTAAACACTCCAATGCAGATGGACTCTCCAGATATTTCCACTTAGACAATGAAGACTCATCTGGGCAAGGTTAGCCTTATTGTCCCTCGTTTGGGGTGGAGGGTAGTGTAGGAAAGTACCCTCTTTTTGCCATGGTTACCCCCATTTTCTTCCTGATGTCAGTGTGCTTGACTGTGTTCACTGGGATCCTGCTAACCAGGACCTCAGTGATTATGCTCTCAACCCTAAATTTGGTTGTTGCATACTGGTAACCCAGTATTTCACCCACAATTGGCATACTGGTGCCCCCTTATAAGTCCCTTGTATATGGTACTTAGGTACCCAGGGCATTGGGGTTCCAGGGGATCCCTATGGGCTGCAGCATATCTTTTACCACCCATAGGGAGCCCATGCAAAGGCTTCTGCAGGACTGCCATTGCAGCCTGTGTGAAAAGGTGCACGCACTCTTTCACTGCCATTTACACTGCACCAGGTCACTCACAAGTTAGGACAGGGTGCAAAGTATCTGTGTGTAAGGGCATCCCTGCACTAGCAGAGGTGCCCCCAGGACCATTTTCCCAGACTTCGTGAGTGCGGGGATGCCGTTTTGCACGTGTACTGGACATAGGTCACTACCTATGTCCAGCTACTTAATGGTACCTCCAAACAGAGGCATGTTTGGTATCAAACATGCTGGAATCATACCAGAAGGCTTTTGAAAACATTGGTTGTATGGTTACATGCACTCTGGGGGCTCCTTAGAGGACCCCCAGTATTGCCATTCCAGCTTTCTGAGGTTTTTGAGGCAGCCCCAGCTGATGCCACCTTTTCAGACAGGTTTCTGCCCTCCTGTTGCTTGAAAAACTCAAGCCCAGGAAGGCAGAACAAAGGATTTCCTTTGGGAGAGAGGTGCTACACCCTCTCCCTTTGGAAATAGGTGCTATAGGCTTGGTAGAGGTTGCCTCCCCAAGCCACTGGAAATGCTTTGAAGGGCACATTTCGTGCCCTCCTTGCATAAGCCAGTCTAGACCAGTTCAGGGACTGCCCAGTCCCTGGTCTGGCGCAAAACTGGACAAAGGAAAGGGGAGTAACCCCCGTCCATCACCACCCCAGTGGTGGTGCTCAGAGATCCTCCAGAGGGTCCCTAGGTTTTGCCATCTTGGATTCAAGGGTGACAGGGAACTCTGGTGGCATCTGAGTGGCCAGTGCCAACAGATGACATCAGAAGCCCTCCCCTGATTCCTGCTTACCTGGTTAGGTGACCAGTCGCCCTTTCAGGGCTATTTAGGGTCTCTCCTTTGGGTGGTTCTTCAGATTCGGATTGTAAGACTCCAGCAGGAATCCTCTTCATCCTCCACTTCAACTTCTCTGCAAAGAAACTGCATCTGGCCCCTCCAGGAACTCTACAAACTGCAACAAAGAAGCAAGACGCTTTCTGCAACATTGTATTTTCAGCTCCTGCCAGCAAATGCAACTGTTTCACGGTTGTGCATCCTCTGAGGACAGCCCGTCTTCGGCCTGCAACAGAATAGCGAAACAAATCTCCCTTGGAGTGAAGGAGTCATTACCCTGCTTCAGCAGGCACCTACTTATTGATGACCGGCTGCGTGGATCCCCTCTCCTGCTGAGCTGCGTGGATTCTGCATCACGGGTGGTGGACTGAAGTGTCCTGACTGTCCTGATGTCCTACTGTCCAACTTTGGTGGAGGTAAGAGCGTGCCTCCCCACGCAGGACAGTATCCCTGTGCACCACATGTTTTGCAGTTGCCAAGGCTTGTTGGCATCCTTCCACAAAGTTCTTCTTGCATCTTGCACGTCCGGCCCCCAACACTTTATCCTGTGACGCACCTCTTCCTGAGTGGTTCTCCAGCGGCATGTAGTGCTGCGTGGGCCTCCTTTTGCTCCTCCTTTGTCCCAGTGCTGTGGGACTCCTGTGCATGCTGCCTGGTCTTCTGTGGGCTCTCTGAGTGCTGAGAGCCCCCTCTGACTCCACCTCCTGGGTAGAGTCCACCAGGTCCCTCCTGGTCCCTGGCAGTGCCATTTTCCGCTAACTGCTAGCTTTGCGTGTGCCAAGACTTGTTGGCGGACTCCAGCGAAGCAAACCAGACTGCAATCCTCCATCCGGCGTGGGACATCACTTGCACCAACCAGGAACCCGACTCCGTCTTCTTGGGTTCAATACTGACTGTTCTTCCTCACCGGTGATTCTTCTTTTGCACCTTCATCTGGGTTAGCAGGGGCTCCTGTTCTCCCTGGACTTTTCTGTGCTTCTAAGACTTGGTTGCCTTCTTGCACAGGTCCTCAGGTCCAGGAATACACTGTTGGTGTCTTGCAGGCTCTTCTGCTTTTTGCATAATCTTCTTTCTTGTGTCTCTATGTGTTCTAGGAAAGTTACTGTGTTTTACTCCTGCTTTCCTGGGCACTGGGATGGGTTCTAGTACTTACCTTTGGGTTTTTCTGGTACTCCTCTGCACACTACACTAGACTAGGTGGGAACCAACATTTGCATTCCACTTCCTTAGTATCTGGTTTGTGTTCCCCCTAGGGCCATTTCTAACTATTGTGATTTTCACTAATTGCACTGTTTTCTAACTTTTTTTATGCCTGTTTCTGCTTACTAGTGTATATAAGTTGTGTATTACTTACCTCCCAAGGGAGTATAGTCTCTCAGTTTTTTTTGGCATTTGTGTCACCAAAATAAAGTACCTTTATTTTTGTAACACTGAGGGGGTCATTCTGACCCCGGCCGGCAGCGGAAGCCGCCGGCCTGGCTGGGACCGCCAGAATACCGCTGTGCGGTCAAAAGACCGCCGCGGGTATTCTGGGTTTCCCGCTGGGCTGGCGGGCGACCTCCAGAAGGCCGCCCGCCAGCCCAGCGGGAAACACCCTTCCATGAGGATGCCGGCTCCGAATGGAGCTGGCGGAGTGGAAGGGGTGCGACGGGTGCAGTTGCACCCATCGCGATTTTCAGTGTCTGCATGGCAGACACTGAAAATCTTTGTGGGGCCCTGTTACGGGGGCCCCACGACACCCCATACCGCCATTCTGTTCCCGGCGGCCAAAACCGCCAGGAACAGGATGGCGGTATGGGGGTCGGAATCCCCATGGCAGCAGGAAACCGGCGGTACACCGCCGGTTTTCCGTTTCTGACCGCGGCTGTACCGCCGTGGTCAGAATGTCCATGGGAGCACCGCCAGCCTGTTGGTGGTGCTCCCGCGGTCGTTGGCCCTGGCGGATTTTACCGCCAGGGTCAGAATGACCCCCTGAGTGTTTTCTTTCATGTGTGTGACTACTGTGTGACTACAGTGGTATTGCAGGAGCTTTGCATGTCTCCTAGATAAGCCGTGGCTGCTCAGCTACAGCTACCTCTCGAGAGCATGGCTTCTAGACATGCCTACATTTCACTAATAAGGGATTACTGGACCTGGTATAAGGTGTAAGTACCATAGGTACCCACTACAAACCAGGCAAGCCTCCTACATGTATGACCACTATGTTGTTGATATTATGCGGTAGGGTGGCAATCGCTGAGTTATTCTTGGTTTTATGTGGATTGGTTATATCATGATGTGACGTGACGGTAAAATAAATAATAATAATAAAAAAATAACCATGATGTAATTGAGCTAATCAATGCATGTACCTTTCAAGAGTGGCACTGTAGCTTTTCACCCTTCACTATTATTCCAAAGATGCCATATATTCCAGTCGTTTCTGTGAGGTTACCAAAGCTTGTCTACATGTCAGCTGCACCATGCCTGATCTTTGGTGTCATCTATATGCAACATAACACAGTCTATTGCTTACTTTGTCGAGCACCTAGGCTGCGTAGTCTTGATTCTATTTCACACCACTCCTCCACCACCAAACGCTTCCTGACCTTTATCTCACTCTTGCATGATTTATTCTCCTACCTGCTATTTACCTGTCGGTCCGTTTCCATCTTTCCTTTTCTCCTTATTTCCCCCTTATGAGGGCTATTTACAAACTGCATGGGCTATTCTGAGAAGTAACTCACACTTTTGAGCAATTTACATTTTGAAATTTACTCTTACACTTTTGAGTAACTTTACTCTCGAAATTTATGAATAGCCAAGAGCAGTAACGTTACTCAGAAGCGTAAGAGAACATTACATGTGTAAATTACTGAAAAGTATAAGTTAACTTTATGACTTAGCCCTTTGTGTTTTCTCTGTCTTGCACTGGATCGAAGTTTGTTGAGGAAAAGTAGGTGATGGTCACAAAAAATGAGCGTCAGTACTCCCTATCGGTAACCACCACCTCAAATTAAGCTCCAATAGCCCTTTCCACCACCCAAGCAATAAACACGATGCATCCTAAAGAAAAGTTTTTATTTGAAAAGGAGACACATTTCCTATCACTAATTGGCAGCCATTTCATGTGAGTCAATAAAATAAGTGACATTGTATTAACCTTTATTTTTGAGACCTTGGTTCTCCATCACATACTAAAGGAGGATCAACTTGTGCATATCAAGATGTGCATTTTTTTGTGACGAAAACATGCAAGCATGTATCCTTGTGCGTGATGAAACAGGTTGATGCAAGCAACCCTCTGTCCTATACCGGGATGCGTCATGTCTCATGTTTCTCACCAACGCATTATTTTACCACTTTGCATTCCTGAGAGCTGCAGCATACATTTATGAAGACAATAATAGGAAACTTAAGAATATGAATGCAGTAACAGTAGAGATCTACTGCTGCTCACGTCCACACCCTCCAGATATCCTTCTGCAGATGAGCTGTGTTCGAGAAAAGACATGTATATCATCCTAAATCGCAAATGAAGGTTTGGAGAACTAAAGTGGAGAAGAGAGATATCATCTTCAGGAATATTCTTCCCATATCTCTCAAAATGCAGTTAATTCCCTACTATGCCGGCTCATTGCACATTTTGATACCTGGAAACTCATTAGCACAATATTTAAAACTTTAAAACACTTTATTATGATATTCAGTAATTTTCTATTAACGTATGTCCCTTATTTTGACCGTGTAGTGCTAGAGTACCAATGCTAATCTTAACAAAGCCCAAGTACATTGAATTAATTCAAACATTAGAACTCACCACCTACTGATATTTTGAGATATTTTCACAGCTGACTAAATGGTTGGTGCTCCCATTAAAACAATAAGAGGCTGCCTTCTGCGTGTCCTGGTAATCTCATTTCGGCTATTAACAGGAGTACAATAGCGACAGAAGCACCGAGGACCAGAAGCGATTCACTGGTACTCCTAAATCCTGGAATTGGCAATATATCCACCTCTCTTTCCCTTCAACCCCAGAAGTTACCTTTGCCAGTAACTTTAGTGGGAGAGGAAGTACCAAGCAAAGATCTCCCCAACTCGTAATGATGCCCTATGTGTTGTTGGGAAAATGTCTTAGTATGCCCACAAGGTAAATCCCTAGGATCAGCACAGATAGGAGAAAGGTCGGTGATGATTAAATCTCGGCCCCAAGTGCTAGGTTGAACAGGGAGCTGTGGGCATAATAAGGAAGGAAACATAGCCTCCATTTTAAAAAGTGATATGTAAGCATCGATCTACAAAAGTACATAATAATATTGTTAAATTATCAGACCCATGTGCAGAAACGTACCTCCTGATGTAGTATTTTCTGATCTCTCAAGGGCATTTTGTAAATATTTCAGAGAGATGCAAAGGGATATTAATTTAAATTATCAATAAGAAGCAGTCCCACTGAACATGTATGTGTCAGTAAGTGGATTGTAAAATATGGAATTAAGATATCTAAAATTATGTAATTCATAGATTTGCTGATAAAATTCATTAGAGTGATTTTATCAAAAGCTGGGTCATTGTTCAGGAAAGGAGATACTCCTGCCAACCAAAATAAATACAATCTGGTTATGTTTGAAAACAGTTAAAGAAGAAACTCTGGTTAAGCCCTGCTAACTTTGCCACAAGCAGCAGACAATTCTCCAGAAAAACGCATGTTAATTTAATTCAACATCAAATAATTTGAAAGGTAAGAAACCAACAAGATACCGATTAATTTAGAAATGTGAGACACATTTAACAAACAGAATAACACAAATATTGTTCAAAACAGGTTAGGGGGACCAGATAGAGAGATTTTAATCTTAAAGTTTTATGGCAAAAACACCACAAAATGGCAAAGAACTAATGAAGTCAATGTTTAGGCAATTTCAGACTGACTGTGATGAAACTGGGGTCAGAGAAGCCATATAGCTTACCCAAGTCAATGGTTTTACCTCGAGACTTTGTTACATTTCTTTTTCTCAAAGTCCTTCAGTTGTACAAGGCAGAATTCCTAATCTGGTTCCCAAAAATCAGGTATATCATCATGGGCCGTCCACTGAGGCCTTCGGTTTCACCACCAAAAAGGTCTGAGGGGACCCAGTCAAATTTCATAGCCACCTAATTTGCTTCACTACTGAGATGAAGTGTTCTCGTAGCCCTGTTCCTTCATTTGGACTCATTCACTTTTTTGTTATTTTCTTAGGCAGGGCAAGGCAGGACGCTGTAGCCCGTGAAGGCTGCACATGGTTCCTTTACTTTTGTCTGGTGATCCTGCACTATCCTTAAATGCCAGGTGAAAATCCCCAGGTAGGGCAAATCATCTATCTATGACTAGCTTTGTCACTCTTTTCTTGGAAAGCCTAAATGAATGCCCTGGTCTTCCAGAAGTCAGAAAATGGCTAAGTACTGATTTCCTTGATGCAGCCCACTGTTCAGAAGGACAGGCTCCTAGGTAAAGGTCTTTCTCGAGCAAGAGCTCTCAGAACACCCAATACAGTTAACTCACAATTGGCCAACTGGATCTTCTTCACTGAGTGGAACCCATCTCTTCCTTTAGTGACCCTATAGAGGTGAACAGCAGGCCATCTATATGACCTTTAGAGAGAAGTTCCCGCTCTGGGTGCCAGTGAAGATTTGTAGTCTTTCAGGCTTCTTTCCCCAGCAGTCAGACAGAGACGTCTTTCAGAGGACTTTCTAGGTCCAAGATTGTTCAGAGGGCTTTCTAGGTCCAAGATTGTTTTGTGAAGTTCGTAGTGAGGTGCCATTCCTATCCTGCGCACTAGCTAGTGGTAGCAGAATGTATTAAATCCAACCTTCACGGAATTCACATCAAATTCACCTTATTGTAAGTTTCCCACAGTCCCTCACACATGGTGGGTCAAGTAAGACTTCCTTCTCAGGAGCTTTTAGTCCTTTCCCAGATCCCCCCCTATAAAAATGAGAGAACACCCCTTCTCCCTGATCTGTTCATAGTTTCCGCTCCTGCTGTGGGCAATTGCAAATGTCTGAGAGACTTCCCTCAATGAACAGGTTTCCGTACCTTTAGTCCCTGTTTGGAACTTTCATGTGAAAGAAGAGTGTGTTGCTGAAGTCCTGGGTGATACCATATGCTCCTGTTCTACCTAGCCCAAGATAGCAAATCCCAGCTAAGTGGTTAATACTTGCACTACAACAATCTTTCTGGCTCTCAAAGTGGTTGTGTGTTCTCTGGTGATTCAGTACTTTATGCTTAATTATGATGATAATCACAGCCACTGAGGAAAGGAAGAGTTAACTTAGTTTTATTTCCAGACAACACAAACTGCACTTTTTACAAGTTACTTTTTCCACTCAAGATAAACCAAAATGTATTTTCAACACTGAACCAAATTTTTGATAAAAAGTGGAAAATGAGGTTCAGGGAAGTTTCTACACATTTTCCAGGCTGCATTGTAAAACAAGGCTTTGACAATTAGGACTGCTCAGGAAAAATGTACCTTTGTTTACATTGTGACAGCTTTGGCAACTATTCCATGGGGGATTAGAGTTTCTTTAGTGTGCCCCCACTTTAACACGAAATCAGCCCGATTCAGGGGTGTTATAGCACACATTGAAGTGACTTAACTTATGGGAGACGTTTACCTGAAACAAAACACATCAAGGAAAGTAGCACATAACATCAGCTTTGAGGTAAACAATATAAATAACAGTCAGTGGAAAAATGAATACGTATGACCCCATAAAATGACATTTCTTCGAGCTGCAGCTGCATAGAAGCTTCAACATGAAACTGTCCTTACCAAACCCTGACCGTAAATCGAACACTAGTCTTACCACTGTGACATCATAAAGGGATCAGCATACATCACGCCATGTTTTACAGCATTAGGGTAAAAAAACAACACACAAGCCCCATATGCCCGAGGAGTGCATAAGGGGCTTTGGCTTGCATGCAGTTTAAATGTGGGTTATGAGCTTCCTGCAGGATGAAAAGCTCATCAACATTTCCAATGGATGCAATAGAACTGAAGCTTTCAGGAATGAGGCATAGCAGTTCTATTATGTGGCCCGTAGTCTAAAATATGTTAAAGAGTCTAGAGGCAATAATCGTGGGCATTCCTGGATGGAATGCAGTGAGATGAAACTATCATTAGGATAAAGGTATCCGAGGGTGGTCAACTGGAAGCCTATTGCTGGATGCAGACTTCATTGTCTGCTGCCAGCAGCAGTGCAGTGTTATGAAGAGTAGGAAGCTCAGCCACAAATAAAGAATCTAGCCCAGCTTGGCATCTCAAATGGCCTCAAGCCCATATGGTGCACCCAATTATGTTAATCACTCTTGTGGGAGTATTCTTTATAGAAGAGGGGAGCTAAGCCATCTGCACCTAATGTCGTATTTCCAGGGATGTTGCAAATTACTTGCTCTACATCTTCAGCCATGAAGGGAATTACCAGATAACGTCCATAAGCGTCCACCAACCAGAGAAGTTGTAGGAAGTCAAAGTATTCCAGAATGTGTTCCAAGGTGAGGTCGGGACTGGTGCAGTATAGGTCAGTATAGAATGACCGAAAGCTACACTCAACATTATCACTGCATCTGTATCAAATAGCTGTATCATGTGTGTTATTCCCCATTCAGGGGATCAGTTGTGGAAAAATTAATACAATGTTTATGAATTAAGAAATATTATCAATGCCATATTAGGTCTCACCAGCGCTATTGGCAAACTTAGAGTGATGTAGGAAATGGTTCATGGTGTATGATTGAAGTGGGCCATTGATTTCCCACATCTATTCTCTTCACCCTTTCCTCTTCACCTTCCTACGTAGTAATTTCATCTTTGCCAAGGTAATGAGTTTCTCGCACTGCTACCTCCTCGAATTCTGTCAGTTTACCCCTAATAGTAGCCAGTAACTATGGCTTCCTTCCCAGTAGTGTAGTAATCCAATTCTTGAAATCAGATTTAACTTTCTATCACCATCAATTGCCCCAGCAAAGACTTTAAGACCCCACACTGCTTGGAAATACTTGTGCCCCCAATGACAACCTGAAAGGCCTCCCGCAGTGTGCTAGCCGAGGTTACTGATAAGGTGTTGATGGCAAACTAGTTGAGAATTTCCTTCTTGATTTCTTTCCTGAAGTCTGAATCTCACACCACATTGGGAGGTAGTCTCCAGGAGAACACTGGTTTCACAGGGCCAGCAAATAGCTCCAGCAGCACTGGAGCATGATCAAAGCAGGTAAATGGAGGACCCTCATGACACTAACCCCCATATCGCTAGTCACAATCCAGTAATCAATTGTAGATCAGGTCACATGTGCATAAGAGAAACATGTGCCTTCCCGGGCACTCGCATGCTGTGAACGCCAAATATCTAGGAGGTCGTGAACCGACATAATGGTTTGAAGATCTTGGACCGCCAGTGGTGGACTTGTCCAGTGTCGTATCAATAGCCATGTTAAAGTCACCTCCACCCAAAGGATAACTCCAGGGCCAAGCCCGAGTATCCCCCACCAGACCTCCAGAAAGAAGCTCAGGCTGTCAGTGTTTGGCCATTGATGGAGGCTGTGATGACTGGGGTCCAGTAGAGTACCCATTTGACAATTAAATAACTCCCGCCTTATAGCAAATAGTTGCTTCCGTACACCACGGGACTCCCTTATGGGTCACCACGGCCAACCCTCTAGCATAGACAAAGTACAATGCAACGAGAATTTTGGTAATCCAGATAGCTTGGACTATAGAGCGAGGGGCAGGAGCTAGATGCACCTCCTCAAACATTCTAGAGCAATATTCTGTTGGTATAGGTAAGAAAATAATTGTCTCACTTTACATGTCTCATTCAGCTGACTGATGTTCCAGGAGAGCAATTTTAAAGGAGACATTCAGTGGGTGTCCTTACTAAGTGTAGAATTGCCACACAGAGATGAAGCAATTTGCATGGTGTTCACTTGTGGTGTATTTGGCCCCAGTGACAGTTTGGTTGTGTTGCAACTGGTATAGAAAAAAAAACAATGTCCCCCTACCACCACCCACTCCAACAGCCCAAACCTGTTGAGGAAACAACTTCCTTCCACCCACCTAAAATGACAGAAAGAACTCAACAAAGCACTGGTACGGTTGCAAACAACCAAACCCCAAAAAGAACGATGGTAGACACCCCAGGGATGGCCAGTGAGGCGGGCAGATATTGCATCTCAGGGGAATATGGGTGGCTGAATAAGCAATGGAGAGGAGAAAGCCCAATTCATTGCCTGTGGGACTGGTGTGGGGGCCAGGGTACATGGGCATTTAGCCCTGGAGGGTCATTGATGATGCTGTTGGGCAGTCCATCACACCGGCTGTCTGCAAAAGGCTTCATCCTAGAGTCAAAGGATAAGGAGGAGAGGACCCGTGTTTGTGCCGTCTCTACAAGGCAGGACAAGGGTCAGTCATTATGACTGAGGTGGCTACTGGCATTTCCATCATAGTAGCTCTACTCTGTACAGAGAACATATGCACAAGGGCCTCATCAAATAATGAGCAGTGCATCGTCTCGATGTATATCCCCATCCTCTTCATGACTGTGGATTCAGGGAGGCCAATAATACGGATGTTGTTTTGCTAGGAGTAGGCCTTCAAGTCTTTGTTCTTGACCTTGTTATCAGCTAGTACCTTTTCCATGTGGATCAGCTGTTCATTAAGCAAGGTTGCACACTCCTCAGTGTGAGAGATGCCGCTGCCCAACTGGGGAAGTCATCTGTTGTGTTTGTCAACACTTTTCTTCATGTGATTGAGGGAATTCGTTTTGGAGTCGATCATGCTAAGTCTTCATTTCAAATTAATGAGTAGGGTTCTGATGTCCAGGGCAGGAGGGTTCCCCCAGGTCTCTGGCTGGCAGTGCACTCTAGTCATCATGTGTAGTTTTAGTAGATGTTTTGCTAATGAACTGTAGCTTTGAATGATGTTGGTCTTGCTTGCCCATCTCAGCAGGGTATGCACCCGACAGTCCACGGGTCTGGCAGGACCCACAGCACCTCAAAGCAAGCCGGGATCTAATGTGGTGCCATAGGACTAGTAATTCACAGCCCAGCTGCACCCTAGCTGCACAAAATCAGAACCAAGAGCAGACTCGCAGTGTGAGGTCCTGTTGGTCAGGCTGAGTGGTACCAGGTCCAAAGGCCAAAGTCCAGGTGCCACAGGGCTAGCCATGGGGTAGATGGGCCCCCTGAGCCCAGGTAGGACCTCCAAGGCTCAGGGGCAGCTGAGATCTAGTGCTTCAGGGCAGATCCAAAGGAGCAGCTGCAAGGTATAGTGTGGGTGTGGTTAGGGGGCCTCAGCAGTGGATGCAGGCCTTCTCCCTCCTCACCTCAGGAACTCACAATGCATAATCAGCAGCATCTCCGGCAGCATTAGCCAGTTCAGCAGCATTGCTGGCACAATCAGCCAGGCTCCAAGGAGCTAACCAGGCAGCGCATCACCAATCAGCTGCCTCCTCTTCACTGCGGCCCATGTGCAAGGGTAAGTACTGAGTGTCTCTGTGAAGCAACACGGCCGCTCAGGTTATCCTTCCGGTGCACGAGCTTGTGTTCATGGTAGGGGACCTGTCTCCCTGCTGCAGTAGAGCATCCAGATCAGCGGCAGAGGGCCCGGGCAACTCCATCAGGTCTCAGGGACACAATGTGGCTCCACCCACCACTGGGGCACAGCCACCATCAGAAGTCGTTGAGTGGGAGGGATTTTTTGTAGCAGGCAGCTAGGGCAAGAAAGTGGAACCCCTGCAGGATCACAGTCACTCCTGCACCAATTGTCCATATCTAGGATGCTGGATCAGGCTTCTTTAAGCACAATGTCTGGCAGATTGTGTGTTCAGCTGACAGTGCCCCACTAATATGCAGTCATTTTATGGCTCATATCTTTGGTGTCTCTCCTATCTTGTACATCTTAGTGATATGGGGTACTTGAACAAATAATCATTCAAATGCTATTTTTATTACTGAGTTTATATCCTATGACTTAGGCCAGAACCTCTCTGAAACATTTTATGCTGTGGATCTTGGTAAATAATTTGTAGTTTCACCCGATAGAAATGATATTAGACTTTATTTTCCATTTGATGCACCTTATAGGGGAGGATTACTTAGGGGAGGATTACTTTTCATTAAAGTAGTTAAACCATCTGCTCTTCCATTATGTATTTGGTCCCAAATGCTAAGACCCTATTAACCCCATATGGTAGAGTTTAGTCTATGTTCAGAAATAACAGTTTCTGAACACTGATGACCTTAATTTCCGTAGACTTTCATTGATCGAACACCTCTGTTATGACCCATCGCACCACTATTTGAATCATCACTTTAATGACCTTGATCTCAAACTGGTCAGTACACCTTGTCCCCTATACATTTGACTTGACATCAAGCAAACAACTGCTACTCTAAAATCAGGCTGCAACTCATAAGGAAGAATTTCGTCTTGATACAGTTACCTTGAACTTGGCCAGCGTACTCTTGTCAGTTGGAGCGGTCAACAGGGTCCCCTTTAATATTTAGCTCTTGCTAGTAAATGCTCAGACTTACCTAGGTGACACTGTCTGACTAAATGTTTTAAAAATTCTATAGCATGGCCCAGTTGCCTCATTCTTTCTTGTGGCTTTTAATTCATTACTAACCTCTGGCAACTTTTTGAAGAACCTTAAACACAATGTAACCACACCACTACTGACAAAAAATCTTAATTTACAGAAATAGAGTAATTTTCTCCTATCTTTAACACCTCATACCTAAGTAACCTCTGTGGCAAAATTATATGTCCCCATGCTTTGGGCTTTTGGGATCCTAGTGGACCAGCAGCAAACAGATTTTCATCCTGGCTGTCTGTGCTCCTAAGTATTATTAAGAAATGTAGATCCTGTTAGCCTATTTACCACTGCAATCTTCAACATCAATGATCAAGCAATTCTGCTTGTTTGCTTGCATCCAACTGGAATCAGAAGAACCATGTTAGTGTCTTGGTAATTCATTAGGGTCTCCCCAGGACAAACATGTCATCAGGCGTTTCACCTACCAAGGCAAAGGTTTAGAGAGAGATTAGTATAATATACTTTGGGTTAGTCTAAACTGTACTAATAGATCCATTGAATGAGATAGAACAACATCCTCCAAGCTGTATTATTTCTGTATCAATGCTAGAACAATTGCAATGAAATGTATAAGAGAAACATCCCAATCACAGTGTTCACTCTCACATCCCAACAAACCCTCGAACGTGCGGCTGAACATATGCACACACACATCCCGAATGGATATTCTCATGCAAATTTGCCAATGAATCTAATCATGTCAGCACCCACATTGGAATGTAGTTTTGAGAGGCCCCAAAATGTACCTCTGCAATTGCTTTTGTCCATGGAACTGCATTATCAATATTCCTTCAATCATAAATACAGTCTGCAGTACATAAATAAATGACCACCCAAATGATTAGCCACATTATTCCAAAGGTCCACTATGTCATCAATATTACTGGTACCTCCCTGTGTAGCACTCATCCATAGATATGCCTTAGACTCTAACTGTACTCCATAAGTGGATATCTTCTCCCTATTGCACCACTGTATGGTTAAAAACATGCTTGCTTATGATGTACAGCAAAATCTTCATGCCTTTCTAATGTGCAAAGTTTGCACTATCCTTACACCCCACCAGGCCATGGCTATATTGTATATATTATGTTTATCTCTAACTGCAGTCCAAGTAAACAAATCGTGCAGGGAAGACATGCTTTTATCACCTGCGGTCTCATCTTAAACACTAGACCGCTTACCACGGTGAACATGTTAGAAGTGTACCTCTCTGTGGCAATGTTGTATGCCTACCATGGAGCTATTGGTTACATTTGTGCTTGATCACTGGGGCCCCTTGTGCCTCCTACATCTGGGATTATTTAAAGTGTACCACTGGTAAATCTGATAACATGTGTTTGCAATTCAAAGGGTATAACAAATCTCAATAGTGTAATATTGTTCCTAAATTCATATGCTCATTCTCAGAGCTCTGTGATGTCAGAGTGAATCAATCAATGTTACATAAACAAGTTTCCAGTGTAAATGATACATCATATCTCATAGCTCTACATAGTCTCTAATGTAATGCATTATCAATGTAATGAATTATCAATATCAGTGAAATTGATATAGTCCGGCTATACTTTTCATAGAGTTCTAGTTCACAGGTACATATCTTACATGCTTTGAACAAAGTAGCTGCAATCCCACTGAAATCTCACAGATCATTTAGTCCCTTCTTTTTTTCTGTGCTTTTCAAGTGGTCCATCCACCTGCATTCATGGATCATCAATAGATCTCCAAGATTTTCACCTCTGGTGTCTGATTTAACTGTTCCTAGAACATAAAAGCATAGTATGTCCTCTGTATGGTTTACCTCATTGTAGTGTTTCACCAGTGGTGCTCCTTCGGTTTTACATCATATTTGGCTCCGATGTTGGCAAGTTCTTTGTTTCACCATTTGAGTCATTTGGCCAATGTACATTAGTTCACATGAATATATAATGAGATATATCACATTCTTTCTGTTGCAGTTTGAGTAAACACTTAGCTGTATGCATTTACCTACCATTTCTATTGTCTTTGTGTAATTTGTACATTTGCACACCACTAAATTGCCCCTGTGGAAGTGACCTGTAATTGGTGGAAGTCCCAGGCCTGAGTTATATTCTCTGTTCTCGTTTGTTCTCTATGGGCCCTTAATACATGGTCACTAATGCTTTTACTTTTTCTGTTGGTAAAAAGATATGTCCGCCTTTTCCCTCCGGATGCCAGTGCTATTAATGATTTTACTTATAGAGTCGCTCATGACTGAACGTGGAGACTATGACAGTACAGTGATTGTTCGTGTCTCTATTCTGTCTGGGTGTAAAGAGAGTTTATCATGGGCAGAACCAGGTGTTTTTCAATGCTCTATCTACTATGATTCTGGGGTATCCCTTTTCTATCAATTTAGTAGTGAGCTGTTCTGCTTCTTTAAAGTAGTCATCTCTATGTGTACAGTCCTGTCTTATCCGGAAGAATTGTCCGTATAATAAATTGTCACGTAATGCTCTAGGATGAAAGCTGTCATATCCTAATAATTAATATTTGTCTGTAGGCTCCCTCTACAATCTTGTATACATCTTTCCCTCCTCGTGTTTTACTAGAATATCTAGACAGGTGATTTGTTCCTTACTAGAACTACATGTGTATTTTAAGCTGGGGTCTTGTGGGTTGTCGCAGGTGATGAAACTCATAAAATCCATCTGGTTTCCTTCCAATATCATGAATACATCATCTAGATATCTTTTCCAGGTCAGGATATTCTTTATGTATGGATTCTTATTGAGATCCTCACCAGTCAAAATCATCAATATTGGTAGATCCTTACCAATCAGAATCCATACAGCACTGACAGTATTGTCTTGCAAATTGGTCAGTGAGAGTTTGAATACTGGGCTGGATTATCTCTGTTGACAGACACCCATTCTAGTTTCAGCCAGTAGCAATGGGTTTGACTAGCAGGAATAGTGCTGATGGGAGCTGCACCTTGAATTCCCTCCTGGACGTCTTCCTGAATTCCCTCCTGAACAGAGACGAAGAACAGTGAGTCTGGCTTGTGCCCCAGTACTGGCACCAAAGCCACTGCAGCGGAACACTCATGTAGTGACAAGTTGCCATAATTGTCAGAGATACTCATTGGGATCCATTCTCATGGTTTGTTAGTCAGCTGTGACCGTTGTTTAACTTTCAGGTTTATGTCACTGTTGCCATTAGTGTTGAAGTCAATCCCTCTGCACAGCTTTAACTGATGTGTTTTCGTTTTCAGGTGCAGATTAAGCACTAGGATGTAATATATACTACTGTATAAACTATATGCTGACAATAGATTCTAAAAGATCCAGATGGAGCCAGGAGGAAATATTGCCTTGTACAATATCGAAGCAGGCAAGTAGACAGCAGGTGCTAGGCAGAAATTGGAGATGGACACTAACACTGGTGTCAGCTGACCCATTAAATGGGCTTGATTGCCCAAAGATACCAGGGAGATCACTTAGATTCTTGCCACCAATGGCATCCAAGGGAGATTGGACATTCAAACAACAATAAATGACTAAGGCCCTCTGTTGTAATCAGAGTCAGTAGCCCAGATGATTAACGTAGGTTTATTGGTAAACTCCTTGCATTACACCTTCACAGTTCACTGCTTATCCACCTCTCTCAAGCTTCCACCAACTCTCTTCATCCAACATTCTAAGGTGCACTCCAGATTGTACCATTCGTCAACATTCTATAGGAATGGTTGGAATGCACCAATTCACTAGTATAATTACACTGTAGATTACACAGATTTAGTAAATAGGAAATAAGATTATTAGGATAATAATAATAGTGTACCTAACTTAGGAAAAGAACTATGTTACATATATTGGGTTAATTGAACAACACATTACAACACTTCCCCTTCCCCACCAAGAAGGATTAGAGTTGTGGCTAAGATACAATTGTTAAAAGTAGAATATCATTCCTTATGAAATATCAATAACATTTCTTCAGGGGAAAAGTGAACTTGAACACTTCCAAGATCACTGCTGCTCCTCTCCAAACCCTTCTCCAGACTTCCTTGGATCGATCTGGATGGCAGACAAGCGGTCCATACTCCACACACGGCCATCCTCCATAGTTACAACATTCTTATGTACCTTAGATATTCTCAAAGGTCTGGAGAACCGACTACCTTCTCTTCGAGTGGAACCCGGAAGCTTTATCCTGACCCATTGTCCTACCACCCATTGTTTGCTCTTAGTACCAAATTTGTTATTGTACCATTCCTGGTACTTCCTCTGATTCTCTTCCACTTTTGTCATTACTTCCTTGCGATGGACTATGACAGGCTCCCCTCCTTTCAACCAATTCGGGTTTAACTTAGTTCCTGGTTGCCTACCCTTGAGAGACGTGAAAGGGGATACTCCTGTGACCAAATTGGGTGTGGTATGGTAAGACCATAGCATACGTTCAATTGCACCCTCTCCTGACTCACGAGATACGCTGGCTAACTGCAAACATTCTTTGACCATTCTGTTTACCCTTTCAACGAGACCATTTGCCCTTGGGTTATATAATGCTGTTCGGTGATGTTTTATTCCACTGAGTGTCAAAAATTCCAACATGGTGCTTGAAGTAAACTGCACCCCATTATCCGTTACTAATGTGCTAGGAATCCCTTCACGGGAAAAGGACTCCCTAAGGAATTGTATTACATCCAGTGTGGTTACATTATGCACAGCTTTGGTCATGACCCAGTGTGTGTGATAATCAACTAATACTAAGATAAACCTAGCTCTTGATCCAGGGCACGTTAGGGGTCCTACTATGTCCAACCCTAGCTTGTCCCAAGGTTTAGTGGGGACCTCAACTGGGGATAGGGGCGCCTTACGTGTACTTCTGGTCTTGTCACTTAGCGAACAATGGGTGAAATCACGTACGATATCCTCTACTAACCTATCCATAGTGGGGAACCAGTAGGAGGCTCGTAGTCTGCTCTTGGTCAAAGTTCTTCCCAAGTGTCCCTCATGTGCTAAATCTATAAGTTTCCTCCAGAGTGCCTCAGGGGGAACTATTCTCTCTCCTCTCATTACAAGTTCCTTAGTTAGATGAAGTTCTGAGCGTACCTCCCAATATCCCCTTACGTCTTCTTTGACCTGTTGGCATTTATCAGGCCAACCCTTCACAATCATGGTTTTCAAGGTTTGCAAGGTCGGGTCCCCTGAAGTAGCTATGACCCATTCTTCTTTAGTGATACCCGACAATTCTACATGGAGCACAGGATCAAAACTCTCAATGGTCTCCTCCTCTCCTCCCTTCCTAGGTAATCTTGAGAGACAGTCGGCTACAATATTTCTTTTTCCTGGAACATATTGCATGTCAAAGTTAAAGCCTTCCAACCCCATAATCCATTTTGCGATCCGGGGGGTAGCTTGGTCCTTACCCTTAACAGTAAATAATGAAATAAGGGGTTTGTGGTCCGTTCTAACTACAAATGGTAACCCCCACAGGAAAAAATTAAAATGATTGATTGCCCAAAAACAGGCTAAAGCCTCCCTCTCTATTGTGGAATGGTTTAGTTCTGCCTCCTTTAGTGACCTGGATGCGAATGCCACTATTCTCTCCTGTCCATTTACCCACTGAGATAGAGTGGACCCTAAACCTTTTCCACTCGCGTCTGTAGTAAGCCAAGTTTTCCTGGTGGTATCAAAATTTCCTAACATAGGGCAATGGATAATGGCTTCTTTAACTTCATCAAATGCAATTTGACAGTTTTTGTTCCAATCGAATGGTATATTTTTTTTTAATAATGCCCTCATGGGAGCTGTAACTGTAGCAAAATTATACACAAATTTTGACATAAATTCAGCTAAACCCAGAAACGATCTCAACTCTTCTTTAGTGGTTGGGGCTGGAGCTTCTTTCACCGCCACTACTAGATCACATTTGGGTTCCACGCCCTCCTTGCTTATTTTGTGCCCCAGGTATTCTACTGAATCGACACCCAATCGGCACTTCTCTTTCCGGATGGTCATGCCAGCTTCATCTAGGGCTTGGAATACTTCTTTTAGTGTTAAATTATGTTCACTTTCTGTACTTCCATACACTAGTATGTCGTCCTGGAAGCACATTACTTGTTTGATTCCCTGCAAAACCTTCTGCATGATTCTTTGGAATACCGCTGCCGCTGATGCGAGACCAAATGGCATCCTGCGATATCTAAACGCCCCAAATGGAGTGATAAAAGAAGTGAGAGAATATGAAGATGGGTGCAACTCCACTTGGTGATATGCAGAAGATAAGTCAATTACACTAAAGTGTTTGGCGGAACCCAACATACTTATCATTTCATTTATTTTAGGTAGGGGGAATCTATCTACCCATATATTTGTGTTTAAGTCCCTCAAGTCCACACACAGACGAATGCCTCTGCCGTTGGATTTCTTGGTGACAACTATGGGTGCCAACCATAATGAACTTTCAATCGGTTCTATAACACCCAATTCAACTAATTTGTCCAATTCTTCTTTCAGGGGTTCCCTCATTAGATATGGTACCGTTCTAACTTTATGTACTACTGGTGTAGCCCCCTCCTTAAGTTTAATTTTGTGTTGGAAGTTTTTCAACAATCCCAACCTATTCTCGAACAACTTGGGATATTCCTCACATATGTTTTCACAGAGATTATGCAAATCCACTAGTAACACCTGTTCCTCGCCATTGGGATCCAGTTTGATTCCCAGTTCCCTCTGGTGCCTCCAACCCAGCAAGTTGGATCCCCTCTCCGTGATGTACACCATACCTGTGGTATGTCTGCCCTTGAACATGATATCTAGTTCTAGCATTCCCTTAAGAGGTATGGGATCGTTGTTGTACCCTCCTGGTCTAATATTGGCCGCATGCAGTTCATAACCTTTCTCCTGGAACTTGTCAACAAACGTTTGATAATTCAAGAATGTATACGGTGAACAAGAATCGGCGTAGACCTGTACCTCAATGTCATCCAGACTAACGTCACACACAGGATAGGTGTTATTGAAAGGTTCTTTTACCTGATTACTCTTAACCTGCAGAATGAACTTCGTGCCTGAATCAGTGACCTCTTCTACTCTATTTGTTTTTTTCTTGAAGTTTCTATTGTTTTTGCAGACCCGCGCATAGTGTCCTTTAGTCCCGCACTTCCTACACAAGCACCCACGCGCAGGGCACTCAGGACTATTTGCTAGATGTTTGGGATTCCCACATCTGAAGCATCTGCCTTTTGTTATGTCTTCATCACTATTTCTCCTTGCTGTGGTAGCTAATACTTCTGAAACTTCATCTTTAACCATTACCCCTTCATCCCTTGCCTTGCCGCCTTTTATTTCCTTCACTCCTTCCACTTGAGGTGTATTCTTAATCTCTCTCATGCATTCTACTGTATGTTCAATGCCCCTTGCCATATCCACAGCCTCTTTAAGAGTAGGATTGTAAGTAAGGAGCTTCTCTTGTACCCTTAGGTTGTTTGTGCATCTAACTAACTGATCACGGATCAATGAGTCTTCTAACTCACCAAAATCACATGTTTGAGCCAGCCCTCGCAGGGAAGCTATGTAGGTGCCAACCTTTTCATCTTTGGCTTGTACTCTACTGAAGAATCTATGCCGCTCTAGGACAATATTAACTTTGTGCCCAAAATGACTCTCCAACTTGTACAATGTTTGTTGAAACACATCTGAGTTCTCACCATCCTCCTCTCCCTCTCCTTCATTAGCTGAAATGTTCTCATACACTTTTCTTCCTTGTATTCCTAAGTTATGTAGTAGAATATGTTGCTTCCTTAATGATGTGAACTTTTCTCCCCCAATAGCAATTAAATAAGATTCAAATAATTTAGACCATTCCCTCCAGGGTAGCAATGGTTCACCAATTTCGTTTAAGAATGGAGGAGGCTGGGACATCCCTGCTGCAGCCATTATGTATTTGACTACAGTAGAGTATATTATGTTATTGCTTTCAGTTCCTTACAAAAAATACACTCTATATATAAAAGAAAATTATTGCATAAAGATGTGCAGACTTCGCATTAATAACACAAACCTAATACTGCATCACAGAATAATATGCCCATATTAAAACAGTAAATTTCAGGATAATCACCAGCCTATTCAATCTGTACCCAATGCTATACTTCTAAATAATATTTACAGTACACCATTGCGCTCATATTCTGATACAACTTAGCACCAAACAAACTTTTATTTTGAAATCGTCCTTTTTCTGCCCAAGCTATCTTCCTGTTCGAGGATTCAATCTCCTTCCTCGAGCATATGATGAAGTCTTCCGAGTCAAGAGTGTCTCCACATGAAGCAGTGAGCCGTTCGCACCCCGTGTGAAACCACAGGTGAGAATACTAGCTGCAACAATGCTGGCAAAAGCCTCCGCTCACTACATTATCCGTGTCGCCCCTGACACAGAATTTCCACTCAGGTTTCTTAGTCGGCGTCCCGGAGTCCAGCGCACCGCTGAGACGCACTCACTGCGCTCAGCGCCGCGCTCAATGCGAACTTTCCCAAAGCGATCCTTACGTCCGTGTTGTGTCGTCGTGCTCTATTTAGAGCCTCACGGACTGCGCTGACGCAGAAATTCCTCTCAGGTTCCTCAGTCGTTGTCCCGGAATCTAGCGCACCGCTGAGACACAGTCACTGTGCTCAGCGCCGCGCTCAATGCGGACTTCCCAGGCGATCCTTCCGACCGTGTTATGCCGCCGTACTTAGCGCCTCACAGAGCGCGCTGGGACGCTACAGCAACCAAACCATTTTCCGTCCATCCACGAACGCCAGAATAACGGGGCTATATTACTAGAGTTGCCTTAGAAATTTCATTGTTAGCGCTATGTCACCGAAATCTTCACGATTGAACTGGCTAATCCTTACAACCGGTTCTTTTTGGTACTTTAACCTTATGACACTGTGTTTGTCGCACATCCAACCGTGTTGAATAAGGAGGCTACACTCACCGTATTGCCAGTATCCTCCTCACAGCACACTCCCTTATGACGTGCTGTAGCGCTATACAGTCATACGCAGCAGAGTAAATATGAAATAGTAGCGTAAACAACCGCTACTTTGCCTGCTTACACACACACAGGCGCCAATTACCTCAATGTCATAAAACTCAAGCAGGAAGCAGGTAATCCACTGTGGTGCTGAATCAATCAGGGACAAGGAGTCTTCACTGCCCCTGCGCAGTATCCCATCCTCGTCGCCAAAAATTCATCTGTTGTAATCAGAGTCAGTAGCCCAGATGATTAACGTAGGTTTATTGGTAAACTCCTTGCATTACACCTTCACAGTTCACTGCTTATCCACCTCTCTCAAGCTTCCACCAACTCTCTTCATCCAACATTCTAAGGTGCACTCCAGATTGTACCATTCGTCAACATTCTATAGGAATGGTTGGAATGCACCAATTCACTAGTATAATTACACTGTAGATTACACAGATTTAGTAAATAGGAAATAAGATTATTAGAATAATAATAATAGTGTACCTAATTTAGGAAAAGAACTATGTTACATATATTGGGTTAATTGAACAACACATTACAACACCCTCATTATGACATTGGCAGTAAGTCCCGCTCATCGCCATGCCGACTGCCGCCAACATACCACGACTGTGGCCGTATACCGCTACCCATATTATGACACACACATAGCAATTTGTCACTATACAGACACAAACACAAGTCCCCCAGCCCAAAGGTCAGTGATAAAATGGCGGTACCAAAACCCACACTGTTACGCCAACAGAACTACGCCCACAGCATTATGACCCACGAATCACTGTGGCAGACATTCAGTGGCGCTAAACCATTGACGGTACATACTGCCGTGCTCAAAATACACACACACATACAAAACAATACCACATTGGACAATTCAAACTACACACACCTGACACTCATACACACACCACACCCACACACCCACACCACTAAAAAACACACACACACACATTACCCACAACCCTTTACCACTAACAAAAATTGCCACCAGAGAGAGATACAGCAAGAGCACCCACAGAACCAGAGCCACAGAACACCATCACCTATACACCATCCACGCACCTCACAGCATACAGCCCAACACATCACCCCACCCACCCTCACACACACACCACTCACACTACACCCATGGCACCACAAAGACACCCCAGGTTCTCAGAGGAGGAGCTAAGGGTCATGGTGGAGGAAATCATCCGGGTAGAGCCACAGCTATTTGGATCACAGGTGCAGCAGACATCCATTGCAAGGAAGGTGGAGCTATGGCAGAGAATCGTGGACATGTTCCATGCCGTGGGACAGCACCCCAGAACAAGGGATGACATCAGGAAGAGGTGGAACGACCTACAGGGGAAGGTGCGTTCCGTGGTTGCAAGACACCAGATAGCTGTACAGAGGACTGGCGGTGGACCCCCACCTCCTCACCCACAATGAACAACATGGGAGGAGCAAGTCTTGGCAATACTGCATCCTGAGGGCCTGGCAGGAGTAGCAGGAGGACTGGACTCTGGTAAGTCAACTATTTACTACTTTCAGCCCCCCACCTGCATGCCATCACATAACCGCACCCCTACCCTCACCCCCATCACCCCACCACCTCACATAAACCCCACCATCACAACCCGCCCATCACAGTACCCAGCACTGCATGCACCACCAATGCATGGACATCATTCATAGCCCTGCATGGACTCTAGAGAGAGTCACCTAGCCCACAAAATAACTACCCACACAAGGCAAAGCTGACAGGGCACTCACAACCATACAGGGCAACACACCCATGCACAAGATGTCACATTTGAAACCTTAACACTGCATTTATGTCCCCACAGGTCGCACACCCAACGTCATCGGAGAGGAGGTGCCAGCAACAACCAGTCCCCCCCAGAAGAGGTCCACAGTGATGACAGCAGCTCTGCTTGCCTGGATCTGGATGACCAACCTGGCCCATCAGGGACCTCTGGACAGTCAGTTAACCAACCACAGTCCCATACCACCACAAAGACTCCCCCCTCAGGAAACACCACCACAGCACCCACCCAGTGGGCCCATACCTCGGTCCCCAGGACACCTCAATTAGCAGTGTGTCCACCACTACAGGGACCCCAGGCCACCCCACAAACACAGGACAATCAGGGACCTGGGGCCAGTGGCAGTGGGCACACGGTTCATGGGACAGAAGCACTAGACAACAGGGAAGCTGGGGGGACTGCTGTGCAACAGGGGGAGGACATGTCCAGGGAACCGACTCTCCACGAGGCACTCACCAACATCCTGGGAGCATAACACCATTCCCTGGAGACAATGGGCCAGATACTGGCCAAGTTGCAGGAGACCCATCCGCTGCAGGAGGGACAGTACCTGGAGATCAGGGAGGACATGAGGGACATCCACACCATCCTGGTCACCATTGCAGGGGTGCTGGCAGACATGGCCAACACCATGAGGGATGTGCAAAAACAAGAGAGGGAGGCAGTGGCAAACCCCTGACACTAGCCACACCGATGAACAGCCCTCTGCTGACGCTAGCGGACAGGAGGCCCAGCCACAGGAACAACAGGCCACCAGAACCCCTCCCCATACAGAAGGAGAACCACCCCACAAACGGTTCCTGCGATCCAGGCAGAAGCCAGAGAACATTGCCAAGACCCCCACCAGGAAATAAGACTCTCTTGATTGCCACCCTTGTGACCCACTCTGTCACCCTGTCCACCTTCAACTGCCATTGCTCCCCTTCCTATGCCCCCTTGGACAATGCACCTGTGATGCAAAGAGAATGGACTCTATCCTGGGCTCTCCTCCACCATCACCCAAGCCCATTGCACATCCCCATTTACTTCTCAGTAATTAAATAAACACCCTTTGAAAAAAAATACAAGTATGTAGTATGTCAAATGATTTAAGTATGTATTTCTTTAACAATCTGTAGACATTGCAATTAGACTGTACAGTATTGTATACATTGGTCTGGCTCCAATTGGACACACAGCTCTTGGATTGTGGCCCTATCAAGTCTGTAGGTGAGGATAATGTGCCTGTCCTCCATTGTTGCCAAGTCCAGAAGGGGCCTGTACATGAGGGGATGTCTCCATCTCCTATGCATCCTCAGCGGTTGTAATCTAGTGGGCAAAACGATGAGCAACAGGCCAGTTTCCGACATTTCCTCAATGTACAATGCATTGCATGTTGTGACAGAAACAGTAATGTGCTTATGTCTGCTGTGACGCAGTTAGATGCCATGGCCTGTCCCCCCTGAAATGGCGAACGTCTGTCCTGTGTAGAGGGAGAGATGGAAATGAGGTAATGCCGCTGACGTTTTGCGCCGTTGGTGGAGGCGGTCGAGTACCACCGTGCAAATCCTCATTGGTAATCATTGGGCCCTATGGGTTACAGTAGTAACAGTGATGTACGCCGGCGGTGACGGTACGCACCGCCGCGGACGTGACCGCCATTTTCTATCTGTTCACTCACTTGCTACCTGACCTTCAACAGGAAAGGACCTACACTGCAAGTGCTGCTGTGGCCTGTGTCTGGAACCGACCATTGCTCGAGTCACTGAGGAAAGGGCCCCTGCCTTCACCGCTGCAGATTTGGCTGGTGGATGGGGTCTTACCCCAGTACCGATTGCTGTATGGGCCTCCAGACCAACAGGTGAGTACACTTTGTGCACAATGGATGGGGCATGAATGCATGGAGTGCTGTGTGTGAAGGCCTCGTGTAAGTGGGGGTGGTTGAGGGGTCCTGGGCAGCGTGCTGCATGTATGGTGGGCAATGTATGTGCGTAAGGGGTTGGGAGGGAAATGGTGGGCCATGAGTGTAACAGGCCGGACGGTATGACTGATACCTTTCTCTATTTTTATTTTTTCTGCAGGTCAGCGCCCATCAGAAAAAAGGTATATGGCGTGCCATCGCCAAGGACGTGCGGACCCTGGGCGTCTATGGCAGGCGGAGCACCCACTGTTGCAAACGGTGGGAGGACCTGAGACGCTGGGCAAGGTAAACGGCGGAGGCCCAGCTGGAGATGGCATCCCAATGAGGAAGGGGTGCCCGTCGAACCCTGGCCCCCCTGATGTTCCGCATACTGGGGGTGGCCTATCCGGAGCTGGATGGGCACTTGAGGCCATCACAGCAGCCACAAGGGGGTGAGTACAGTTCCCAACATACTACTTGCGCGTGGAGGGGTGGTCTCTGGGTGAGGGATGTGCGCCTGTTTATGCCCCTAGGGCAGGCTGGACATTGCAGGGTAGGTTCCATGTCGGGCAGGTGCTGATGCACTCCACCCCCAAACAAGCTAGTGGGCATCCACTAATGGGCAGGGATCTGTGGGGCTCAGGTATGCTGCAGCTGGCATTAGGTATTACTGTCCATGGCCTGGTGACTAGCATTGTGACTGGTAGTTCATCGCCTAGTGCGTAGGGCTCTCCCCTGTGTGTTGTGTACGCCAACGGTGGTGTTGTTGCTGGCATTTACCAAGTGTATCCTCTGTCTCTCCCCCCCTTTTTGTTTTGTCACCGTGTCCTTCTGGGCATTAGCATCATCTGGCGGGGGAGCAGAGGCACCAGCGACAGAGGGAGCTGCAACCCACAGGGCCCTGGGGGGCGAATCCACCGATGGTGAGGGCACCAGTGGGACAGAGGGCGAGGGGAGCATCACGGTAGAGACTGGAGGGGACAGTTCTGAAAGTGATTTCTCCTCCAATGGAAGCTCCCTGGTGGTGGCGGACACCTCTGTTGCCACCCCAACTACATGTACAGCCGCCACCGCCCGTACTAGCACCACCCTCCCAGCAGCCCCTGAACGAGTTTCCTGTGCCCACTCAACCACGAGGGTGGGCATCTCCTTCGCCCTGCTGCCCTGAGTGAGAAGGCTATTGACCTCCTGCGATCCATCTCTGTTGGGCAGTCGACCATTGTGAATGCCATCCAGGGGCTCGCAGGGCATTTGCAACATACAAATGCAATCCTGGAGGGCATTCACTCTGGCATGGCGGCCTCCCTGATGGCAGCCATTGTCCCTGTCTCTAGCCTCCCCCCTCCAACTTCCTCTACCCAGTCCCATTCCCCTGAACCCCAACCTATCCCAAGCACACATTCAGACCAGTATGCACCCAAGACAACACATAGGAGTGGCTCAGGCAAACATAAGCACCACACATCATCCTACAGGCACTCACACAAACACCATCCAGAAGCAAACACACCAACATCCACTGTCTCCACTGTGTCCCCCTCTTCCTCATCATCCACCTCCCTCCCAGTAGCGTCAACACTCACATCTGCATGCACTATATCCTCATCCACTACCTCCATCACCAGCATGCCTATCACTACATGCCCCTCACTGACAGTAACCACCTCCACATCCATGCACATGTCCCCTGTGTCCTCTCCCACTGTGTCTGTGCCCCCTCCTCCTAAAGTACACAAACTCAAGCACTCAGACACCCAACAGCCATCCACCTCACAACAGCATCCAGCCATGCACCTGCACCGAAACACAGCAGACAGACACCTGCTACAACCACTCCCTCTTCCTCCAGTCCCAAACCTTTACCCTCTTCCCGCCCCAGTGTCCCTGGAAGCTTTTCCTCTCCACCCTTGACCTCTTCCCTACCCCTCTCCCTGTCCTTCACTTGGGGCCAGGGTGGGCAGAACCAAGGCCAGCACCTCAGCCTCCCGGTCCATGGCCACTGTAGTTTCGGCAGCTACTGTAGGTGTGAGAGGCTCCAAGGAGACACCCATCAGCACTGGCAGTGTGCCTGCACCAGCTGCCAAGGGGAAGAGCAAGGAGGCACCACCACACGGCAAGGACAAGGAGGCACCACCAGCTGCCAAGGGCAAGGAGGCACCAACAGCTGCCAAGGGCAAGGAGGCACCACCAGCTGCCAAGGGCAGGGAGGCACCACCAGCTGCCAAGGGCAAGAGCAAAGGGCCTACCTTTGCAGGCAGGAGGGACAGGAGGCCTGGTGCTGTGACCGGATCTGAGCCCCCACAACCAACCATGGCACTTCAGCCGTTCGAGGCTGCAGGGGAAGGGCTGGAGCCTCCTCCCACCACTGGCAGCACCGACACCAGCACTGCCACCAGCACCGCCACATGCACCCCCACAAGCACCACTGGTAGCAGCAGCAGTCGCAGTGGGCAGCCGTCCGAGGCTGCAGGGGAAGGGCAGGAGCCTCCCCCCACCACTGGCAGCACCGACACCAGCACGGACACCAGCACCACCACCTACACCACCACCTGCACTGCAACCAGCACTGCTACCAGCACCACTAGCAGCAGCAGCAGCCCCAGTGGGCAGCCGTCTGAGGCTGCAGGGAAAAGGCAGGAGCCTTCCCCCACCACTGGCAGCACCGGCACCAGCATCGGCACTGCCACCACTATGCAGTCGTCACCGCCGGTGGATGGACTGTAGTCTTGCCTCCATGGAGTGTCATGCATCTTGCCCACTGTAATCCTTGTGGGTATGACACCCAGGTGAGAGACTGTGACCTTGCATTTCCCAAGATCTGCATCACAGAGCACAATGCCCCCTCCAGAACTAGTGGAAGAAGTCATCCACTCACCGCATCCTTGCCAGGATGAAGCACACTGGGCACAAGGCCCCCTCCAGAACCAGTGGAAGAAGGCATCCACTCACCTCATCCTTGCCACGATGAAGCACACTGGGCACAAGGCCCCCTCCAGAACCAGTGGAAGAAGGCATCCAACTCACCCCTCCTTGCCAGGATGAAGCACACTGGGCACAAGGCCCCCTCCAGACCCAGTGGAAGAAGGCATCCACTCACTGCATCCTTGCCAGGATGAAGCACACTGGGCACAAGGCCCCATCCAGAATTAGTGGAAGAAGCCATCCACTCACCCCCTCCTTGCCAGGATTAGGCACACTGGGCAAAGGCCCCCTCTAGAACCAGTGGAAGAAGGCATCCACTCACAACCTCCTTGCCAGGATGAAGTACACTGGGCACAAGGCCCCTTCCAGAACTAGTGGAAGAAGGCATCCACTCACCGCATTCTTGCCAGGATGAAGCACACCGGGTACAAGGACCCCTCCAGAACCGGTGGAAGAAGGCATCTACTAGAGACTGTGGCCTTCCACTCCCCAGGAGCAAGCAGTGGTCAAACCACCACTTGAAAGACTGTGGTCTTGCACTCCCCAGGACCAAGCAGTGGGCAAACCACCCACTTGAGAGACTGTGGCTTTGCACTCCCCAGGACATTGCACAGGAATGTTGCCCCCTCCAGGACCAGTGGCGTTGTACCATCTTCTGGCTGAGGTGCCCCCCCATTCCCCTTGCCCCCCTGAGGTGCCTGTGTACTTTTGACCTGATGCCCCAGCAGTGTTCTCTCCGTGTTGAGGCAGGAGTTACGTGGGGCCTTGGCCTATGTGATATTACCCTGTGGCCCACGGACATTATGGACTGGGCAGTGTCCATCCATTTGTATATCTGTAAATACTGTTTTGATTTTTGAGGACGTATTTCTCGTATTTTATCTTATTACACTCACTTAAATCACTTCCTTTTGTCCTTGCATTATTCCTGATGGGTACGGGGTGGATATGTAATGTTGTTGCATCTGTTTGTGTGTATGGTGTTGGGGGTGGGGTGCTGCATGTTGCGTGTGTCTGCAGTTCAGGCTCCATGGCGTCGTGGTTCTTCCCTGAGTCTCCAGAGGTGAGTCCTTCGCCTCCTGTGTATTGTTTCCGCCGTGCTTTTGATGTCGTTGGTACCGCGTCAAGAAAAGGTGGCGGATAGGCCAGTTGTAATATTGTGGGCGGTACATTGTTTTCCGCCTGGCTGTTGGCGGTTACCGCCTTGGTGCTTGTTGCTACCGCCGTGGCAGTCGGTGTGTTAAAGTGGCTTTCTGTGTTGGCAGTTTCCACCGTGGTCATAATTCTATTTTTTTTACTGCTGGCCTGTTGGTGGTATTACCGCCGCTTTCTCACTGACCTCCAGGGTTGTAATGAGGGCCTAAGGGTGCAAAAGGTGCACCGAAGTGCATCCACAAGTGCTGCAAAGACTAGTAACCTGGGCTCCGCTTGACTTAACTCCAGCACCCCCACAAGCTGCACAGGAGGCCACCTTCATAGCAGTAGCAACAAAAGCAGCCTACTGTGCTAAAATTAGGTCCCCACCAGTCCCTCTCAAATGCCACGCAGAGCTACCACTACAAATCACTCATGACCGATGCTGCCCCTCCATACCTACATCAGCTCTCAAATTCACCAATTGGCAGGGGGCTCCCAGTGATTGACTTCCCAACCAGGACTGGTAGCCCAGCAGTTGAACAGCCGTGGAGTATGAGGGGAGCAAAAGTAGCGAGCGGACAGGTTTATTTGATGGTTCCGATGGAGTCCGAGCCAGCAGTGACTAACGAAGATCCCAAAACATGGGACCGGACTTGGCCTCCAGCGACAGCAGTTACAGCACTCCAATGACACACCGGGCATTAGCATGCTCTGGCCGTTAGAAATTTTCTGCTGAAAGCAACAGAAATCTCAGTGTCTGGACAAAAATGTAATACAAATTATTGTTTGACATAAACATATTGCCCAGAATATTAGGTTGTCAAAAATATCATCAACAGAAATATTGAAGATAAAAGTATGATGTGCTTTTTAGATCATCATTAAAAATGTCATTTATTAAAATATTTGTTGTTACTAATATCATTTTATGTGTTAATTTATATGTGTTTTAATGTGTTTTATCATATTTGTAAGTTATGGTTTGTGTAAATGTATTTAGGTAAATATCATAGTAATGAAATTAAATGATTTTCTTTTATTTTAAATTTTGATTAGTGTTTTCATTATTTTATATGTTTTTAAGTTATATGCACTGGATGTTGGGTTTTTAGGGGAAACGGCAGGGAATTTTTTTTAAATTGTTCATATTAATTGATTTGTATGTTACATTCAATTTAAATTGTTAATTATATTTATATTACGTTATGTAATTGTATTAATATTGTATTGAATTATCTATTTTTTTAAACATTTTTCTATGTTTTAATTTTGACATATAATTATACATTTAATCAAAAGTTATTTAGTTTATCTAAAAAAAATGGGTATATGTGTATGTGTGTATTACAATCTTATTGATTTTTTATATACATTTTAAAAATTGTAATTAAAAATTATTCAAAGTTAATCCTAATATGTTTAATTATTTGTCCATGACTGTTTTATATGAAAATAGTTAGGTATGTTTGAAATAAAAACATATTTTTTTATATAATTTTAAATGGATTAAAATAATATAAATAATTTGTTAAATAATATAAATCTTTTCATTAAATAAATTGTTTAAAAAAAATTGGTGTAGAAAATATGTATCAAATGTTTCTTATTTTCCTATGAGGTATTAATATAAATGTCTGTTACATGTTGGATTGTTAATTTGCAAATATATCAAAATGCATTCAAATCATTGTATATTTAATAACTTTTAATAATATTAAATTTTGTTATGTGACACTTTACATATACAATAAATAATTTAAAAAATAATTTGATAATACTGTTAATTTTGATTACACTTAGGGTACGTATAATATTCAGTTTAATTTTAATTTTTTTATTTAATTTATGAATATATAGATGTATTGAAAGATGTGCATTTTATAGAATGTTAAACACTTACCAAGTAATATTTATTTTTAGAACAGTTTTGTTTATTTCAGATATAGATTATTTTGGGGGGGATTAAGTAATTAAGTGTAAACATTTTCACCCGTTACTGAGCAATACCTTTTATAAACTGGCATGGATTGGAGTGGGAATATTAATTAAAACCCCATTAGTGTACAACACTTTCACTGAAGTGGTATAGGTTGGAGTGGGAATAGTAAATTCAACCCCTTTATTATCCAACACCTTCTGCAAAGTGGTATAGATTGGAGTTGGAATGGTAAATGTAACCCTTTTATTATCCAACACCTTGCCTAAAATAGTACAGATTGGAGTGGGAATAGCAAATTTAACCCCTTTAGTGTCCAATGTCTTTCCAAAATGGTGTACACTAGAGTGGGAATAGTAAATCTAACCCTTTTAGTTTCTTACACTTTCCTTGAAATGTTGTAGATTGGAGTGGGACTAATAAATGCATCGCCCTTTAGTGCCAAACACATTTCCTGAAATGGTTTACATTGGAGTGGGAATAGTAAATGTAACCCGTTTAGTGTTCAGCATATTCCCCAAAATAGTAAAGAATAGTGTGGGAATAGTAAATATAACAACTCCTTTAGTGTCCAACACTTTCCCTCAAATTATGTGGATTGGACTGTAAATACAAAATGTGATCCATTTAGAGCAACACTTTCATCAAAGTGGTATAGAGTGGAGATGGAAATAGTGAATTTTTAACCCCTTTATCATCCGTCACCATCCCCAAAATGTTATACATTGGAGAGGGAATAGTAAAGTTAACCCATTTAGGGGCAGATTTAAGGAAAGTGGTGTTGCACCCAGTGCAGCGCCACTTTCCTTGCCCCCCTCAGTGCCCCCCTATCGCCACCATGTGTGTGCCAGATCTAAGATAAGGTGCACCATGGTGCAGGGTAGGGAGCAATAGCATCAACATTTTTTACACTATTGATGTACTGTTCAGGGTTAGCGCCAAAACAATAAACAATGGTGTGCCACCTTAAAAGAGCCGAAAACAAATGACGAAAATAAATCTCATAGATTTCTTTGCAACATTTTTTCGTCCCCCCTTAATGAGAGAACACCCCCTTTGCATACATTATGCCTGGTGCAGGCATAATGTAGCGCAAAGGGTTACAAAGTAGCACAATCCATGCATTGTGCCACTTTGTAAATATGGCGCAGGCAAAAGACCACCTTAGCGGCATTTCTTTTATGCTAAGGTGGCACTAAAGTGGTGCTAGGCCCTCTTAAATCAGGGCCTTATTGCTCAAGTTCTTATACAAAAGAGTGTACATTAGAGTTAGCATTTCATTTTTCATGTGCATGGTTATATTTAAAACTTTTTATGATATAAAATGTAAATAACACACTTTTGTATTCTATGTATATGTATTTTTTTATTGCATACATATTTACGTATGGGAAAAAATATCATTTTTAAAATAATATATTTGTAACTCTCCAGTAATAAATAAAATGTGAAAACTATATAGACAGTGTTGTGCAGCTGTAATTTTTTTCACTTTTTTAAATAGTGTTACTTTGTCTATATGTACACTAACACAGTTGTTTCACGTATATTTGATTTTAAAAATATTTTTTTAAGTACATTTTAAATAATACTTTATAAACAATTTTCTTTTTAATTCTCATTGTTTCCCAAATCAAAGTCTTTATTATTTTCATTTAGTGGCCATTTTCCACCATCTTTTGCAGTCTAGTTGTCTCATGTTTGGTTTGGTTTTCCAAGAAGAAGGCCACAGAAAGGCGCTGCCTTTTGTCCGAGCAGGTAAGACCTTTTTTTAAGATTTAAGGAGGTGGAGGGAGTAGTAGTAAATGGTGGTGATTTGTGTTTTTTGGTAAGGTAATAGTAGTTTTAAAGTTTTTATTGATTACTCATTTCCATTATGTATAGGTTGTATTTGTTAGTGAGATATCATTGATATTTAATATATTTTGTTATATTATGTGTGTTGTATAACTTAATAATTACTTGTAAGTTTGAAAGTACTGCTTTTGTGGATGGCTTTTTTATAGGTTGACAAATTTGAAGGCTTAAAAGGGCATTTGGATTTTTTTTTTTTTTTAAGAAAAACATTTTTGTTTATAGCATTTTTACTTTTGATTTCCTTAGATATTTTGGCTTTCCAAGAGCCTTTTTTCTTTTAATAATTTTTCATTAGTTTTTACTGTTCCTTAAGAATTCGGATTGCTTTAATAGATTTTAACTAGACCTGTGCTATTTTTTTATTTTTTTGGGTTTCTTTACATTTATCATTTTTGATGGATTATATTATTGCTTATATTATTGACTACAGCGCTACAGAGGAAGATCTGCAGCTACAAAACAGTAAGGACCTCATTACGAATGTGGCGGTCCGAGGACCACCACACTCGCGTTGACGGTCGGACCGCCACACTTCAGGAGGTCCAACCACCCAACTACAACTCTGACGGGCAGACCCGCCAGTGGACCGCCATCCCCACCAGGAACATGTGTCCTGACTGCATGACGGCGGTCAGAGTTATACTCAGCCAGGGTGGCGCTAAACTCAGTGCCCCCAGCTGATTACAACTCCCCTCACTGCCAGCCGTTCCACAGTGGTCTGACCGGCATGGAAAGGCTGGTGGTGAGGGTGTGCTGGCCATGGGCCCCCGATGGAAACGGTGCAGTGGTCGGAGTTGTGGTTAGCCACGATGGCGCTGAGTTCACCACCACTGTGTTAATCACAAGTCCCTTTTACGCCAGCCTTTTCATGGCGGGTTCCCCGTGAGGGCCAATGAGGGGGCAATCATGGGCCAAGGGACAAGACAGGTACAGGACACGACTGGCCAGGAGGCCATCTCCAGAATCCTGGGAGCCTACCAGCAAACCCACGACAAGATGGGCTAGATACTCACCACTTTGCAGGACACCCTCAGGGGGAATACCATCAGGAGGCCATGCAGCAGTGACAGGCACTCAATGCCACCATGGTCTCCATATTAGGGGAGTTCAAGGAACTGAACAATATCCTGCGGACATACTCAACCCAACAGCAGGCCCCATCCAGTAGTCAGGCAACACTACTGTCAACAACATCAGCACATGCTGCTGGAATTGAGACACAGCAAGAGGACCCACAGGCGACCAGCACCCCTACCCCTGCAGCTGAGGGACCCCCGCAAAAGAGGTCGTCCATCCAGACACCATGCAGGACCTGAGGCCAAGACCAATCCCCCCACCAGGAAGTGATCCCTCTTCTGAACTGTCACCCTTGTGTTCCACTGTTACACTATGTTGGCTGTCCAATACCAAGTAAACAGCATACCGGGCAAGTGGATACAGGACCTGTGAGACAAACAGCTATACCACCCACTCTGATCAGCACCCACGCCATTACCCCACTCCTCTGGACTGTGATGTCATACATATAATAAACACAAATTCACACAAGTCATGGTGCACATCTCTTCATTGTATGTAGTGACAACAATGTTGAAGTGACAGATGTAGTGGGACACCTCAGCAGGTGAGTAAGTACATCCAAATTGTAATGATATCCAGTGTCAACGATGGCAACCGACAATACAGAAATCAGCTTGCAGACAGAGATGTGACCTGAAGAGGGAAAATGAAATGGAATCAGGCACAATGTTGTAAGGCATGTGAACCAAGACATACATCCACAGCGTTTGAAGACATACACATGATGACTGGCCCAACAGCTATGATACCACATATGTCAGGGCTTGCATAGGCACTCACACACATGTGGGACAGGAAAGTTGTAACATAGGCAACTTCCTCTATTGTCCACTTCCCTGTGTAGTCAGGAACAGGTTCTTGCCACACAGCAGCTGACATGCCTACGCAGCAGGACAAGACTGCTAAGTCCTCCTAACATGTCCCCAAACAGGCAGACTGAGGACCCTAAACCTTTGGTACAACTATAAGGCTGTACCGCAATGGCACCAGCATTCCACATTTGTACTTATCAGCAGTGCATTTCCACTACCCCTCATGGTAAGTCAACTACCCTTAAAGTTCAGAAGCCAAGATGGAAGGTTGTATTCCCCACACAAACCTTGATGCATGCAAATAATGGCTACAGACTGGCTTCAGCAATACATCTTCCATGTGCAGATGACATGCAATTCACACATACCTGTACATCATTGAAAGTAGTGACGAATCAGGGCAGTCCTGTTGTCATTTGCCTCATCCTCGTCGGCCTCCCCTTCAGCATTAGAGTCAACGGCCCCAAACACGTCTCCAACAAATATCCCCCTCCTCCAACAGTGGGATGTGCCTTCTGAAGGCCAGATTGTGGAGCATGCAGCATGCACCAATGATCTTGCAGACTTTCCCTGGTCGGTACTGTAGGGCACCACCAGACACATGAATGCAATTAAATCTAGCTTTCAAGAGACCGAAAATCAGCTCAATTACTCGCTTTGTCCGGCCACGTGCCTCATAGTACCTGTTCTCCCCTCCTGTAGTTGGATGTTACAAAGGTGTCAGGAGCCAGGGCAGGTTGGGGTATCCGGAGCCATCTGTGTGGAAAAGGGAACATGTCTATAGGTAACAATGCCAGGCAGAGTGCTAACTGTGTTATGAGGGGTACAACTGTCTGACGTAGAGAGCAGTACACATACCTATGAGCCAGGCCCTTTCTCCCTGTAGCTGTGACATCATTGCAGGGACACTGCTCTTCCTCAGGATGTAGGAATCATGTACTGATCCTGGGAATTTTGCTTTCACATGTGTTATGTACTCGTCTGCAAAACACACCACTTGTACATTGAGAGAATATGTACTCTTCCTGTTCCTGTAGACCTGTTCATTGGTCCTCAAAGGCACCAAGGCAATGTGAGTCCCATCAATGGTCCCACTTACATATGGAACATTTGATATGTTGTAGGAGGCTGCTTTTACAGTGGGCAATTCTGGATGTTGTGGGAACCTAATGTACCTGTGCACATGCCTGAGTAGGGCATCCAGCACATCCTGCAACACCTTACTGAACTAGGGCTGTGAAAACCCTGCAGCCAGTCCCACTGTAACCTGGAAAGAGACACTCAGACGAAAATGCAGGATTGGCAACACCTGGACTCTTGGAGGAATGGCATGGGGATTTCTCAAGCCCGGCAGGAGGTCTGGCTTCAACTGGTCGACCAGTTCCCTGATGCACAAACGGTTCAATCGATAGGTCAGGATGATGTGGGACTCTTCCATGGTATCAAGATCTGTAAGTGGCTGCTAAACTGGTGCATTCCTCATCACTCCATTGTGATAATATCTGTGCGGGGGCACATACAACAATCTGGGAACCTCTTACAATGTAGGGCACCAAGTATGACATATAACAAACACGAAGTTCTATTCATGCAAGTTGGCTGTCATGTTGTAGGAAGACACAATACTCCACACTCCATTCCTAACCAGACGATGACACATGATCCCTGTGATAATGGATACATACAGGACATGTACACGTACACCTTCCATGTGTTCCGCTATACTGATCATATATGATGACAACTGTAGTGACAAGTATGGTGATGTCACCAGACACTCACTATATGTGTCATTATGCACAATGTGTGACCTGAGGGATCTATTTGTGACGACATGCAGGTAATTATGCAGTGTTAACCCAGGACAGTCATGTTACAGACTAATATGGCATCCGCCTGTCCTGCATGCATTGCACAGCTGGAAGTGACCTTGTTCAGCTGGTGGAAGTTGTCATGGCGGAAGGCGGTCTGAACCGCTGTGCAACTCCCCGTTGGTTAACATTGACGTCTATGGGTGACTGGGACCAATGACGATCACGGCCGCCGGTGACGGTCATGACTGCTGCAGTCGTAACTGCCATTTTGTATGGGCCAGCTCACTTGACTCCTGGCATTCGGGCAAGACAGACCTCCACTTCGTGTGCTGCTGTATCCTGTATCTTGCAGCAATGATGGAACACACTGCAGGGGATAGATCCCTAGCCTTCACTACGGAGGAACTATGGCGGTTGTACAGTGCTCCAGGGCAACAGGCCAGTACAATGTCCTTCGTCCCACATGTAGGGTGGTGTTTGACAATGCATGTGTGTGTACATTGACATGTCATGACTGATCAGGTGTTTAGCATCCACATGATATGTGTGGGATATTGGCAGTGTGCTTGATCCGTGTTTGTTGTGTGTCACCAAAGGTTACTGCTGTATTGTTATAATAAACATCATGTCCCCCATTTTTGGAATGTTTCCCAATGCAGGTCAGCGCCCACCAGAAAAAAAGGGTTCTGGAGAGCCATTGCCAAGGAAGTGCAGACTCTGGGGGTCCATAGCCGGTGGAGCACCCACTGCAGGAAGCCTTTGGAGGACCTGAGATGCTGGGCCCAGAAGACCGCAGGGGCTCAGCTGGGGACAGCCTCCCAACGTGGGAGGGGTGCCCTTTGGACCCTGACCCCCCTGATGGCCCGCATACTGCCAGTGGCCTTCCCAGAGTTGGATGGGTGCTTGAAGGCGGCACAGCAGCCACAAGGGGGTAAGTGTTGACTGTCAGGTGACTACTGCATGGTTGTGTACTGTGACCCTCACTGGACTTAGAATTTACGTGGTCAGATGTGATTTAGGGAATGTACTGGTTGTCACACCCATCATGTAGGAGTGTGTCACATTAGCTTTGTAGAGCCGTGCAGAAAAAGAAGAGGTGGCGGTACTGTGACACATGTTCACCTCTATGTATGAGTTGCTCAAGTATGCTATCAAATCACTGGCTGCATCCTCCATATCTGCGTGTACTCTAGCATGTTACATGTACATTGCAATTGCTTCGCTTGCTACATCATTGGACCTCTGCACCACATGTACTCCACACATTCCTGTCAGTTAGTTAGTGTTCTCAGTCCCTCTGTGCTCAGATTTATATCATCCCGTAATGGATAACATGTGGATAGGTATGTTCCTGGGCTGGATTGTTGGATAAGTAATTTAGGCAGTTGAAAGGCATGTAGTGGTCTTCATTCAGGTGTTTAGGCTGCAGGGTTGAGTTGAGTTAGGGTATCACTTGCGTGACTCATTTGTAAATGATTGATAAATGGTCTCTTGTTTCCCCGGCATGGGCTGTAATCTGTATTGTATGTATGTGAAGTGGATGTGAAGGTTATCATAATTTCTTCCCTTTCTGTTTCTCCCACCCTCCTTCTCTCTCTCCACCTCTGTCTATATGTGCATTAGTATCATCTGGCAAAAGAGGAAGGGCACTGACGAGTAGGGATGCAGAAGCCCACAGGACCCAGGAGGCTGACATCAATGAAGCCGAGGGGACCAGTGGGACGGAGGGCGAGGGGAGCACCACAGGGGAGACTGGAGCTACCAACACATCTGATACAGATTCCTCCTCCGATGTTGGCTCCCTGGCAGTGACGGACCCTACTAGGACCACCCCAGCAGCATCCTTGTCCGCCACACCCCTTACCAGCACTCCCTCCATGTAGCACCCCACCCAGTTGCCCGTGCCCACTCACCCAGGAGGGGGGGCGTCTCCTTCGTCGCAAGCACCCTCTGCCCCTGTCTCAGTCAGCCTTGCTGCCCTCAATGAGTAGGCTATTGACCTCCAGAGGTCCATCTCTGTGGGGCAGACAACCATCGTGAATGTCTCCAGGGACTGACATCCCAGATGCAGCAGTCCAATGAGTTCCTGGAAGGCATTCACAGTGCTTTGTCTGGCCTACAGAGATTGTTTCAGGATCTGGCCTCCTCGTTGATGGCAGCCAGTGTCCCTTCATCTTACGTCCCCCCTCCAGCTACCTGTTTCCAATCCACAACCCCCTCCCTACACCTGCCCAAAGCACACCTGCATACCAGCATGCATACACTACAATAGAAAAGGTAGGCAAAGACAGTCATAGGCATCACAAATGTTCACACAGGCATGCACACACACAACACACATCTGTAGACACAATAACAGACACTTCCCCCACCACCTCCTCCCGAACAGTCACATCCCCACTTAAACCTGCCAACACTGCATCATCACACACTGGTCCTGCTATCATTCCTGTCATACCCTCAGTCACTGCAACAACAGACTCACAGACACACACCCCACCCACCACATCTGCACTCACAACTACCATGTCTGTCACCTGCAGCACATTCACCTCACTTGCACACACCACTGCAACATTCACTCACAAATCTCCCATTCCCTCTCCCTGCATCTCTGCTCCCTCCTCCCAATAATTGCACATACACCCACTCACCCACCCAACATTCAGCCACCACACACATGCACACATTGCACACACCAGCATTCACATACAGCACACCAACACGTCAGACAAGCACACCCTCTGCCTCCACTCCCAACGCTCAATCATGTGACAGCCTCTGTTTACCTAAGAAAGCTTTCCTTGCCGCCTTTGACCTCTTCCTTACTCCTCTCCCATCCCGCGTTCCCCATAAACGCCGTGCCCCCCTCTCCCTCCCCCTCTCGGACCCTTCCACCTCCCGTTCCCTGGGTGCCCCTGGGTGCCCCCTATCCACCCCTCCCAGTGCCAAAGTCACCCCTCTCAAACCAAAACTGAAATGTGCCCCTTTCACAAGCCTCCCCCACCACCCCCACACCCCTGAGGTGCCTGCCTGTCCCATTGATGCTCCTATGACATGGAGGCCTGTTTGCTGTCAGGAGTCAAGTTGGGCTTGTGAGTTATGGACAGTGTGTCCTGCATTTCTGGACATTGGACTTGCCATTGGCACATATTGCATATAGCTTATTTTTATAATTTGTTGAAGAATACAACTGCCCACATTGCTGTGATTGTCAAGTTGAGATACTTGTCCTGGTTTCCTTCTACATGGTGGTGTGACATCTGTGTGCAACAATGTGTGAGGTCTGTGTATGGGCTGTGTCTATGTTGTTGCATGCACTGGGTAGATGGGTTGTGCCATGGGCATGCTGTAATGTGTCTGACTGCTTGTGTGTGGGATTGTGTGCATCCATGTCTATGGTGCTGCATGTGAGGATTTCCATGATTGCTAGTTGTACGTTGTGTCACCTGTGTTATTGTTTGGATGTGTGTTCACTGCTATCGATTGTGTGTCATTGCTACATATACTTCATGGTGAGTGTGTATGTGTGGTGTCACATAACATGCCTGTCTATGCCTGCGTTGAGGTGTTTCTGATCTAGTTGTCATTGTGTGGTTATGGGGTGTGTTGGTGGTATTTGTGTGCATTGTGCTGTATGTTTGGCACATATCGCTTGGCTTTGTGTGTGTATTAGGTACTTGGCATTAACGTATATTGTGTGTGCCTGTGTGTGGCCGTCGCTGTCTGTCTGAGGAATGTGTGTTATGTGTGGGAGTGTATTACTGCCATTTCCTCCACTTGTGCTAGGCGTACTTACGGTTATCGTCTTCTTCGTTGTCGGTGGCCCTGAAGGTGCATCATGAGATATAATGCTGGGAAGCCTAGCAGTTTGTCTGCGATGGCAGCCGTTAAGGCGTCTCCGTGCCTGGAGGTGGATGTCTCCTTTTGTACTTTCTGTTTCTGCCAGGTTTTTCGTAGCTGCCAGCCCGCCCCGGATATCCTGGTGGCGTGGTGACTCAGAATATGGTGGGTGGGACATTGGCTTCCCCCTTCATGATGTTGGCTTCTGCCACCGGATGCTGCTCGTTGGTGGTAGCGGTGCTGGCGGTAAGTTGTCTGTGTTGCATTAGGTTCACCGCCTTACTCGTTATATGGCAGTCTGCACTGCCACCCTGGAGGCGGTCACTACACCACCGCCGGTGTGGAGATCAGGTTACCGCCACAATTGGAATGACCACCTCTGTTTGGAAAATCTGTCAGAGTCTTGTCTTTTTGCAGCTTTTGTTGTTTTGGAGTAGTAATTAGTTACATTTTGTGTATATTTTATATTGTTAGTTTTAATTGACTGCTTATTTGTTGTGGATTATATAGTTTTTTATTGTGATTTTATTGGTTGTTGTAGGAGGCTGGCCTGGTTTGTACTGGGTACCTTGGGTACTCACACCTTACACCAGGTCCAGTTATCCCTTGTTAGTGAATGTAGAAGTGTTCTAGCAGCTTATGCTGATAGAGGTAGCTATAGCAGAGCAGCTTCTGCTGAAGTAGGAGACATGCAAAGCTCATGCAATACCACTTATAGTTACACAGTACTTATACACAAGTAAAGACAATGCTCAATGTTACCAAAAATAAAGGTATTTATTTGGGTGACACAGTAACAAAAATATCTTAGAGAGAATACTCCTTCTGGAGGTACGTATTATACCCAAAATATACACTAGACACCAAAATTAGACAAGTAAATAGTCACAGAACCATGCAAACAGTAGGAAATCCTATAGAATGCAACGTGAGAAAATAGATCGAGGGGCAACACAAACCATATACTAAAAAAGTGGAATGTGAATCAAGAATTCCCCCCTAGACAAGTGTAGTGTGTGCAGAATCGCTGGGAGAGTAAGAATACAGTAAAGCTAAGTAAATGACCCCACCCTGGAGCCCAGAAAAGCAGGAGTAAAGTACTACACATTTCCTTAGGACACACTACACCTCGTTTTTGGGATTTTCCAGCAGCCAACCAAGCCTGCAAAGAACAACTAATGGATTATTGGACCTGAAGACCTACAAAGGAAGGGGACGAAGACCAGAAGTCGAAAGTCCCAGGGTACCGGTCGTCGCATTGGAAGGTGCCTGCTAGGAGCAGGGGAGTGACTCCGTCACTCCACGGGAGATTTCTTTGGTCCTTCTGGTGCAGGATGAAGACAGGTAGTCCCCAGAGCATGCACACTGTGGAAACTGTTGCAGATGCTGAGCTTGCTGAAGAAAAGTGTCTCTTGTAGACACTTTGTTGCATTTACAGTGTTTCTTGGAGCAGGTTGCGGTTGATCCGACGTCAGAGGATGCTGAAGTTGTTGCAGAGGATTCCTGAAGGAAACTTGCAAGCAGAATCTGAAGAGAACCCACAGGAGAGACCCTAAAGAGCCCTGAGAAGGGGATTGGCTACCTTATCAGGAATGGACCTATCATGAGGGGTCTCTGATTTCACCTGCTGGCACTGGCCACTCAGAGCCCTCCAGAGTGCACCCACACCTAGCAAAGCAAGATGGCTGAAGTCTGGGAAACACTGGAGGAGCTCTGGGCACCGCCCCTGGGGTGGTGATAGCCAAGGGAGTGGTCTCTCCCCTTTCCTTTGTCCAGTTTCCTGCCAGAGCAGGGGAGAAGGGGTCCCTGAACTGGTTTAGACTGGTTTATGCAAGGAGGGCACCATCTGTGCCCTTCAAAGCATTTCCAGAGGCTGGGGGAGGCTACCCTTCCCCAGCCTGTAACACTTATTTCCAAAGGGAGAGGGTGTAACACCCTGCTCTCAGAGGAAATGCTTTGTTCTGCCTTCCTGGGCCTGGGCTGCCCAGACCCCAGGAGGGCAGAACCCTGTCTGTGAGGTGGCAGCAGCTGTATGTGCAGTGCAAGCCTCAGAGAGCTGGTTTGGCAGTACTGGGGGTCCATGGTGGAGCCCCCAGGATGCATGGAATTGGCTCCCCAAAACCACATTTGGAATGGGGGTACACTTCCATGATCTTAGACATGTTACATGGCCATATGCGGAGTTACCATTGTGAAGCTACATATAGGTATTGACCTATATGTAGTGCACACGTGTAATGGCGTCCTCGCACTCACAAAGGGGAAATGGCCCTGAACTATGTGGGGGCACCTTTGCTACTGCAAGGGTGCCCTCACACTTAGTATCTTTGCACCTAACCATCAGCAAGTGAAGGTTAGACATATAGGTGACTTATAAGGTACTTAAGTGCATTGAAAATGGCTGTGAAATAATGTGTGTGTTATTTCATGCAGGCTGCAATGGAAGGCCTGTGCAAGGGTTTGTCTGAGCTCCCAATGGTTGGCAAAACAAATGCTACAGCCCATATGGATCTCCTGGAACCCCAATGCCCTGGGTACCTAGGTACCATATACTAGGTACTTATAAGGGGGGGAGCAGTATGCCAATTGAAATTGGTAAATGAAGTCACTGGCCTACTGTGACAAATGTAAAAGCAGAGAGAGCATAAGCACTGAGGTTCTGGTTAGCAGAGCCTCAGTGATACAGTTAGGCACTACACAGGCATTCACATTAGGCCACAAACAATGAGCACTGGGGTCCTGGCTAGCAGGATCCCAGTGAGACAGGCAAAACTTACTGAGATATAGGTTTTTATCTATGAGCACTGGGGTCCTGGCTAGCAGGATCCCAGTGACACAGTAAAAACACACTGACACACACTCACAAACAGGCCAAAAGTGGGGGTAACCATGCTAGAAAAGAGGCTACATTCTCACAGTTGGTGTTCTTTTAGTTTGAATTTGTTTTCAGTTATTGCCTTTTATGGTGAACTCTAATTAATGTTTATTTATATATAGTGATCTATTTTTTTTTAATGGGAATGTATGATTTATTTAAATATAAAAATATTTTTGTTTACTTTTAAATGTTAATAATTGTTATAAATATATATTTCTGTATTATAATCTTGGGGCCTAATTTGGACTTTGGCAGTCTGACCGCCAGACCCCCAATACGATGGTGGGGAGAACACCTCCAAGCCGGTGGCCTCCCCACCGCCGTATTATAAAGTCCCTGCCAGGCTGGACAGCGGCAACAGTGTGGCGGCATTGGCTTCCACTCTAAGGGAGAGCCGAGGCCAATGCCACTGCACTGTCGGTGCCGCCAGCACACTGTTTCCATGGCAGACATGGGCATGTGCAGTGCAGACGCCCACCATGGCCCTGTATATGCGTTTCCACCAGCCTTTTCATGGCAGATCCCCATCATGAAAAGGCCTGCTGAAAGGCAAGTCGTGATCAGCACGGCGGTGCCAACATCAGCATTGCCGTGCTTGACCAAGGCTTTCTGCACCACTTAACCAGGGGATCTCGTATCCTACTGCCTGCAGCAGTCTTGTGGTGGTCCGAACACCAGCATCCAAATCTGGCGGTTGGACTGCCAAGGATGCAGCGGTCAGACCGCCACTGCAGATACGGTGGTCCTATGGACCTCCGTACTCGTAATCAGGCCCTTGATCTTTTGATTTGTTTTCCAATTTGTGGGTTCTTTTTGCTTATTTTAATATTGTAGAGTTGTTATAATGCTGTTAGAATACTGGTCGAATTTTTAGTGGGTAATTTTACACTTTTTTGTGTAAAATGGTGTTAATTGTATGTTTTTGCTTTAAAAATATTGATTTTCATCTATAATTATGTAGTTGATATTTTAGGTTCTGATGTTTGTGTGTATTCATATGTTTATTTAAAGGTCATCATATTTTTGTGTCTGATAATTTTGTCATCAATATAAGTGAAAATAGATATTTATGCCAGTGATATTTTGGTTATCAATATTTATGTGTTTGTTAGTTAAGTATAAGAAGATGATATTTTTGTAAATGATATTTCGTTTCTGCTATTTTAGTGAATCAATATTGCTTACATCAATATGTCAGTGGTCCGAAATCTCTGTGTTAAGGTCCGTGGGAGATGAGGAATCATTGCAAGAAATAGACCCGGAATTACTGATTCACCCATTAAGTTCTCATTTCTGAGGTAAGTTTAAGGGTCACACTTGTAATGAGACAAATTTGTTGTGTATTATGGGGTCCACATGGCAATGGTAGAGGTATTTTCTTTTTTTTATTGAATACTGTCTTCTTTAGAGGATTAAAAAAGTGCAAGTTTCTTATTGTAGAAGAGAAGTTTTGAAATTCAAATATACCCAGTGAGGAAACAGGGTAAACCAATTCTATAAAAGATATCCAGACTAACCTGAGACGATACCAAGATAACAGAGTTCAAAGATTGTAGAGCTCCTGCTAGATATATATATCTATATATATATATATAGATATATATATATGTGTGTGGTTGTGTGTGTGTGTGTGTATATATATATATGTATGTGTGTGTGTGTGTGTGTGTGTATATATATATATATATATATGTGTGTGTGTGTGTGTGTATATATATATATATCACCAGTATCATCAAGCTGCTCATATGTGCTGCCTCCTCACCTCACGGTGGTGTCACATTGGTTCAGAAGCAGACCCGAACAATTTTAATCAAAGATTCAGCTTATTGTACAATGACGAAATGCATACTCATGGCTCTGCATCAAAAGCTTTTATTAGTACATCTGACACCAACAAAAGTGACACATTTCGACCCACCAGGCTTGTTCATGCTGATAGGTTTATTTACAGAGCATCCATTTAAAGAAACCACCATAGTAACAAAAAACGGACACAGAATGACAGGTATAGCAGAGAGTAATGACAGTTTTGGCCATCTTGGAGTAGAGTTCAAACGGTGTATATAGTCATAGTCTGTTTAAAATATAAATGTTACCAAACTTCTATTCGCTCATGCAAGATAAACTTATGTAAATGCTTATGCGAGCCAAATGCCATTGGACTATTGAGTATGGCAAGCGTAAATGAAAAAGTGACATCCTGCCTGAGTTCTGGCAGTCATATTAACAAGAAGTAAAATTGAAACACATGTTACATGGGTAAAATATGAAGTACACTTGAAACTTGTGGCTTCTATCACAATTGACAAAATAACATGTCTCGTACAAAGTAATATGAAGAATTAACAAATATATCTAAATAAATGGATCCATCAACATGACACAATCATACTCAAGTGGGCTAAACTAATTTCTCTGATCATGTATGATTATTATTCGACTTCAATCTGTAGGACAAAAAGCATAAAATCTTCGTAAATATAAATATAGATTGTTTGTTTCTAGGGCTCACCATAAGTCAAAATGTAGAGAGAGTGCTGTCATTTCTAACGGTAACCCACTCTCCCTGGGTTGATTTACACCGTAGGTTCCCTCATGAAAATATCATGCCCAAGTAGGCTAAATAAAAGCAGTAGTGCTTACTGGGTCATATTTTGGTCCTCTTATTGAATATACCAAAGAGGGATGCATTCACATTTGTTAACACCCTGAATAAGAACTATATTTGCTTTCCCACACAATAGGGGTCATTAAGAGTCTCCTGGTCTCAGGACCACCATATTGGCAGTGCGGTTGTACCGCCAAGAGGCTGGCGGAGAAGACCACCAAATTATGACCATGGGGATATTCCCAACAGAATATAGCCAAACTACCACCAGCATGGCCACTGTGGTCAGGCAGCCACGATCGACGGTAGCCACCTGGAGGCCGGCGGAGCCCAAGTTTCTGTCTGACATATTACAAGGCTGGACACCATCAAGGTTCCCACCACCACGGAAACCCTGGCAGACACCAACTGTATAAAAAGAGACACTCACCTTCAGGAAGCCATACCCATCTGAAGATGCCCTGGAGCTAGAGCTACACGTCTTCCCACTGTTCCTGCTCGCCCAATGACTCCGGAACCAGCGACGACAACAGCAACCTTCAGTACACACACTTACCTGTCACCATTGCAAAAAGCCAAAGTACTTAGGCCCATATTTATACTTTTTGACGCTAAACTGCGCTAACGCAGTTTAGCGTCAAAAAATTTAGCGCCGTCTAACGCCATTCTGAAGCGCCATGCGGGCGCCGTATTTATGGAATGGCGTTAGCCGGCGCTAGCAGACCGGCGCTGCCTGGTGTGCGTGGAAAAAAACCACGTACACCAGGCAGCGCCGGCGTAGGGGGAAAATGGCGTTAGGGCGTCTTAAAATGGGGCAAGTCAGGTTGAGGCAAAAAAATCGCCTCAACCCGATTTGTGCCATTATTTTCGACGCCCAGACGCCATTTAAATGACTCCTGTCTTAGTAAAGACAGGAGTCATGCCCCCTTGCCCAATGGCCATGCCCAGGGGACTTATGTCCCCTGGGCATGGTCATTGGGCATAGTGGCATGTAGGGGGGCACAAATAAGGCCCCCCTATGCCACCCAAAAAATTTTAAAAAATATAAAAAATTATACTTACCTGAACTTACCTGAATGTCCCTGGGGTGGGTCCCTCCATCCTTGGGTGTCCTCCTGGGGTGGGCAGGGGTGGCAGGGGGGGTCCCTGGGGGCAGGGGAGGGCACCTGTGGGCTCATTTTGAGCACACAGGCCCCTTAACGCCTACCCTGACCCAGGCGTTAAATAGTGGCGCAAATGCGGGGTTTTCTGACCCGCCACCTCCCGGGCGTGATTTTTGCCCGGGAGTATAAATACGACGCATTTGCGTCGCCGTCATTTTTTTAGACGGGAACGCCTTCCTTGCATCTCATTAACGCAAGGAAGGCGTTCACGCAAAAAAATGACGCTATTTGCCCATACTTTGGCGCTAGACGCGTCTAACGCCAAAGTATAAATATGGCATTAGTTTTGCGCCGAATTTGCGTCGAAAAAAACGACGCTAATTCGGCGCAAACGGAGTATAAATACGGGCCTTAATCACACACAACAAACACAACTGGAATGGGTGGCGAGGGCGAAACACACACATAACCTCACACAGACATGCGCATACACATAGCCACATACACACACACACATACATAGAACACACACCACGGCCACCACACACACGCGGCTGGAACACACACAAATTCCCAGATACACAGCACCAGCATAGTCACACACAGCAACACACAACAACACCAAACGACACAACTACACCCCAACCGCAACACCACAAAAGCACCATTAAGCACCCACAATACACACTTCCACTTGGCAAATAAAACATACAACACAATGTAACAACACCAGAAGATAAACACACAATCACACATCCAAACAACGAGGCATACCTCACACTCCACAAACACACATCACAACGTATCTGCCATACCAATCCCCACACACACACTCACGCACAGTACCACAGTACAACTACACAAAGGCACACAACACTGCAAATAACACATATCAACACAAACACTACACAATACCAACACAACCCCATGTCCCCAACATACACAGGCCCATCACACAACACACACCCATCACTGCTGCACATGCTACCAGACACAATTGGTAGCACAACCACCACTCACACAAAATGTACTAACACACAAACAAAAGTAGCAAAGACCAAAACACCCCAAAGAAAATAAAGGCAGGACAAAGATGTAACGTTCCAAACAACAACTGGCTGGCCCATATATATATATAAATAATTGAATAAAAATGCATAAATAAATTTGTGCAAAAATTAAGGCCAGTCCATACAGGTATGTGTAACATGTACATATGGAACTTTTAAGTGCCCCTACCTGACTCCTTACTGCCACGTAACCTCCACAGGTCTGGGCATCAAGGGGGCAGGGAGGCACCTCAGGCATTGGGGGGGGCTAGAGGAGGGGTTTTGGCTGAGGCTTGGGAGGGGGCCTTTGGGCTTGGGTTTGGGAGGGGGGCTTAGGTCGAGGCTTTAGGGAGGGCTGGACACTCTTCAGAGGGGTCACCTTCTTGTTAACGGTAGGCATACTTGCAGGGGAGGTCTTGGAGGTAGAAGGGCTGGACTTAGGGAGGGACACAGAGTTTTTGGGGGTCACACGGGGCGGAAGAGGAGTAGGGAAAAGGTTCAACTCTAAGAGGATTGTTTTTTGGACACACAGGAACAGTCTTGGCAAAAGGGTTTGGGTGTGGAGGGAGAGGGAGTGGTTGTCTGAAGTGGTTTGTTGGATGTCCTGGGTGCATGTGTGTGTGAGGTATGCTTGTGGGTGCTGGGTATCTGTTGGATGGTTGGTTGTGGGCATTTATGTGTCTTGGGAGGAAGGTGGGAGGAGGTGCTGGGAGATGCCATGGTGGATGGGTGACTGTTGGAGTGGTGACTGCAGGCATGGTGGGTGTGCTGCATGTAGGTGTGTCTGTGGTTGTGGTGGCTGCAGGTGTGGTGACTGGGGTGGATGTCTGAGGGTCTGCTATTATGCTGATTGTGGGTAGAATATGTGTTGTGGCTGTGTTGGTGAATGTTGGTGTGGTGACTGCAGGTGCGTCAGGTGTTTTGTATGTAATGCTGGGGTGGTGGAGGTGTCATTGCAGTTGTTGGTGTGTCTACAGGTGGGTGTTGTTTTTATGCATGCCAGTGGTGTGTCCTGTGATGCCTATGTTTGTCGGTTCTACCCGTGGATGTTGAGGTGGATGCATGCTTGTCTATTTGTGTGCTTTGGCTGGGTCGGGGAAGGGAGTTTGGGATTGGGTCGACGAAGATGGAGGGGGGACAAAAGACAAAGGGTGACTGGCTGCCGTTAGTGTGGAGGCCAGAACCTGAAAGGATCTCTGTAGGCGAGCCAGTGCACTGTGAATGACCCCCAGGAATGCATTACTCTGCTGGACTTGAGTTGCCAGTTCCTGGATGGCATTCACGATGGTCGACTATCCCACAGAGATCGACCTCAGGAGGTCAATAGCCTCTTCACTGAGGGCAGCAGGGCTTACTGGGGCAGTGGCAGAGGTGCCTGTGACGAATGAGCCCCCCACCCTCTTGGGTGAGTGGGCATGGACAACTGTGTGGGGAGCTACAGGGAGGGCGGTGATGGTAAAGAGGGTGGCGGACAAAGATGGTGCTGGGGTGGTCCCAGAAGGGTCCACAACTGCCAGGGGGTGTCCACTGGAAGAGGATTCCAAAGATGATGAAGCTGAAGATCCGGACTCCACCATGGCACTCACCTCTCCCTCCGGGCCACTAGGTCCCACACTGTCAGTGATCTCAGCACTTCGGGTCCTGTGGCCGGTAGCATCCCTACTCGCCTGTGCCCCTTCTCCTTCGCCTGCAATGCTGATGCTCATAAACTGAGAGAGAGGGAGGGAGAGAGAGACATGCACAACTGTAGTTATACATCTCATGGCTAGGGAATACCAGAAATATATTACCTCATATCCTACATCATGTCAAAACATGTTACATTATCCACCCCTTCATGTCATATCTCTCACCGACATTATAATCCATGTAAGGTAGCACTACTGGAGTTTACCAACATTTAAACTGGAAACCTTTGTAAGCATGCACATCATGGCCTGACTAAAGGCGATAATCCGTCCTAATCCTGTTCACATCTCCCCATACTCCTATCAGCTTTGGGAACAGCATTTGACTGTTAACAACATTTCATGCATTTTCAGATTCAACACCTGACCTCACCGAAGACCGGGACACGGCTAAAAGGAACTTTCACTTAGAAATGGAAGCCGTCACCACCTGGATGAGAGAAAGCTGCATCAAGTTCAACTCCAACAAGATGGAGCTCATCATCTTCGGAAATGCCACCTCAGCTTGGGACAACTCCTGGTGGCCCACATCCCTCAGCACCCCCCTGCACCGACTGAGCACACCTGCAACTTAGGAATAATCCTCGACTATTCCTTATCCATGATCCGCAGGGTAAACTCTGTTGCCTCCTCCCGCTGGCACACACTCCGCAAACTTTGAAAGAACTTCAATGGATCCCAGCAGACTGTCGAAGGACAGTCACCCACGCTTTAGTCACTAGCAAGCTTGACTACAGCAGTTCCCTCTACACCGGCACTTAAACTAGGAACATCAAAAAACTTCAACTCATCCAGAACGCCGACGTGAGACTCATTCTGGACCTCCCTCGCCGAGAACACATCTCCCAGCACCTAAAGACCATCCACTGGCTACCGGTTGAGAAGCGAATCACCTTCAAGCTTCTCACCCAGATGTACAAGGCCATACACAATGCAGGACCAGCCTACCTGAACCACTGCGTCTCCTTCCACACACCCACCAGATCCCTCCGTTCTGCCCAGATGGCCCTGGCTACCGTCCCTTGCATCCACAAAACCACCGCTGGAGGACGATCTTTCACCTACGCAGCAGCAAAGAGCTGGAACAACCTCCTCCTGCACCCCAGACAAAGCCCGTCGGTCACCATCTTCAGGAAGAACCTCAAGGAGTGGCTCTTCGGGTCAGGCTCCTCCCCTCCCCCCAAGCGCCTTGAGACCCTCACGGGTGAGTAGTCACACTTTATAAATATTGATTGATTGATTGATTGACCAGTCCAAGTCCTTTAGGAATGTTCCATGCAAGTAAAGACAACTCTATTCTCAAACGACACCGCAACTGCCATTTTAACAATATGCCTAACTTTACCCTTTGTACATCTATTTCACAATTGACACAGTCCCTGAAGAAGACACAACATGTGGCAGTCCCATACAGGTGCCATCTGATTCTTAGATTCCATGTTTGGAGAAAAGCTATGGCGCTACTTGTACCAAATCCTAGAGGAATAGCTGCAGTCTCAAAACACTTAACATCACACCCTACATGCATGTACAGCAACAGTGGCCTTCCTAGTACACATGAGACATTCACTGACAATCACAGAGAGCAACGTAACACAAACTAAATAAAGCACAGCCAACTAATTCCAATTTGGGCACATAACGTCACACCAGACATGCAGATTAAGAGCCACAGCATGACAACATTATTAAAACAACATCACTCACCAATCTTGACCTGTGATTACCTGTACCTAAGTCCAGACAGCACACATATACCACTGAATATACATGTACACATTGACCTACATGACTCCCAATGCACTTACCAAATATCCCACAACAACACCTCTATGACAAATAATTTACAGTCAAACCATGACATCTCAAAGTATGAAGTGACCCAAAATCAATGGCTGTCCATCCTGTCCACATCAGCTAGGCTAGGGGAAGCAATGATTGTCAAACTCAACAAAATTTGGGCCAAGTAACCATTGTGACATGTTGCAGGTGGCTCAACCATTTGTTGCACTAATATTGGTAGACGATTGACACATATTGCAAGGACATTGCACATTGTCAAAGGGTAGGAAGCCTAATCACTTACCTCCTCTAAAACAAAGGCATTGGGATAATAGCAAATCGTCTACATTTCTATGGCATGGAAATGCTTGATAAGGCCAAATAGAAAATGTCAGACACCGATAGTTAGATGCCCTGCCCTTACAACCGTCACATTCCCCATAGTATGCATATGAAGGGACAAGGAGGACACCTCCACAAACCCTTATGTTCAGTTGAATACTGCCCATCCCTGTTGACTGATTGAGATGCCAGACTCACATGAATTCAATATCTGTACCAGGACAAAATGTAACTGGGCCCTTTACAAATAGGTAAGGCACTCTGTAGCATATACAGCAGATCTACACAGATGGGAGTGGTCTGACACCTTAGAGCTACATATTAAAATATTATGATTTATGGATCTGGAAATACAAGATGGATAGCACCTTGCATACATATATATTGCTGTGTGGAGTGACACATGTGGCACTGTTAATTGTGCATCTCCACATGCAGTCATAGATGTACCTTGACACAGGTGATATGAACCTACACACGCACAAGTCCAGTTCTCCATCTCTCAGTCTGGCAAAATGAGTAACATGCAATTCCAGTAGTCAACATACATGTAGCACCTATAACATTGTCACAGTTGCTAAAGTGTGACAGCAGACACCAACCTACGAGAGCAACGTACTAGGATACTGTCTTACCCCCCCCTTGTAAGGCTGTTGTGCTGCCCTCAACCACCCATCTACCTCTAGGTAGACCACCACCAATATGCAGGCTATTAAGGGTGTCATGGTCCGATGGGTACCCCCCCCCCTCATTGGGAGGATGTCCCTAGCTGGGCCTCCATGGTCTTCCAGGCCCAGCATCTCAGGTCCTCCCACCACTTTCTGCAATGGGTGGTTCGTCGGTTGTGGACCCCGAGGGTCCGAACTTTTTTGGCAAAGGCATGCCAAATCCCCTTCTACTGATGAGCGTTGACCTGCATGGATGACACAGACAAAAGGAGAAAGTAACCATCCACTCTGCACACATGCCTTCACAATAAGCCATCTCCATGCATCTATACCCTCACAAGTTTACATGCCAGAGGCAACGTTGCAAACAGCACCTACCACACATGACTAGGCCATTGGAGTCACCTGCTCCCCTGGTGCCCCATATAGCTGTTCATAGAGGGGTAGGATCCCCTTCACCAGCCTTTCAAGTTCTTCCAAGTTGAAGGCAGGGGCCCTATCACCTGCAGGACATGACATGATGGCTCCCAGAGGCAGACACAGCAGCTCACATCGTGGAGGTCTTCCTGGCAATAGTGTCAGTAGTCAAGTAAGCAATAGTGCAGAAAATTGTGGTCACACCCGCCACATACAGAACCATCACTGCCGGTGGTAGTCGCCATTTGTGCAAGTCCGCCAAAGGCATCAATGTTAACCAACGCCAAGTTGCACGGCGGTTGTGGCCGCCTACCGTCATGATGACTTCTGCCAGCGGACTTACGTCACTTCCAACTATCCACTACAGTAGGTCAGGTGCCTGCCATTGTTGGCCCATTTCATTGATAGAACTGTTTACTATTCAGCGTCATTTACTTATTCCCCCAAAATGCTGTAAATCCATATGTAGTGCCATCATGTTTGTGTAGCATATTGTCCAAAACATTACAAAGTAAAGTTTTGAGGGAGTATATCTGGTGAGAACTATCTTATGCTACTCAGAAATTCATACCCCCTGGGTAGATATTGTTTGATTACAAAACATATGTGTGAATGGTGCAGGGCAGTGAAGTCTTACACCCTAAAGTCTGTTTCATATGTACACTGCCATTTACATGGTTGCCAATGTGCAACAATGAGGGTGAAATTGGAGCATATCTATGGGTTGTACTGTACATTGTCTGAACTGCTAGGCGTCCTCTGCATAACTTAGGTGTGAGGTAATATGAAAAGTGTACATGATATGTGCATACTGCAAACCTAATTGTTTTTTCACTTATCTCATCATATTTATCCTGCCATGAGGAGAGTGAGACTACCACCAGCATACCATCTACAAGCAGACCTGAACATCATGGAGGAAAGGCATGTAATTCACACATATCGTCTGAATCACCAGACCATCATGGATCTTAGTACCCAGGTGGAGCCATATCTGATGCCTGCAATTCACAATCCCTATGGCATACCTCCAATCGTTCAAGTCTTGTCAGTGCTACACTTCCTGGCCACAGGCTCCTTTCAGAATATGTCTCAGTCCATGTTCATTCTGGTTTTGAAGGATGTACTGTGTGCAATGTTAAAACACCTGCATAGCTACATCAGGTTTCCCCAACAAGCGGATTTGCCGTATGTGAAGGCAGACTTTTATGAGATGGGACACATTCCTCATGTGGCAGGAGCCTTTAATGTCACCCATGTAGCCCTGGTTCCTCCCAGTGCCAATGAACAGGTGTATAGGAACCAGAAGAACGACCACTCTATCAACATACAGATGGTGTGTCGGGCAGACCCGTATATCACACAAGTCACAGCCGGACCTGTGCATGATTCCTACATCATGGTGAACAGTAATGTCCCACGTCTAACGGCACTCTAAAAAAGGAGCGTGCCTTGCTGGTAGGTAAATTTCCATTGTAGTGTGTGTTTGTGTGGGCACCCTTATACTAGCAGAGGTGCCCCCACATCACCCAGGACCATTTCCCCAGATTTTGTGAGTAAGGGGACGCCATTTTACACGTGCACTATGCATAGGTCACTACCTATGTACAGCTTCCCAATGGTAACTCCAAATATGGCCATGTTTGGTATCAAACATGTTGGACTCATACCCCAAAGCTTTTGCAAGAATAGGTTATATGATTCCATGCACTCAGGGCACTCCTTAGAGGACCCCCTTATTGCCATTACAGCCTTATGAGGGTTTTCCAGGCAGCCCCAGCTTCTGCCACCTCACAGACTGGTTTCTGCCCTCCTGTTGCTTAAGCAACTCAAGCCAATGAAGGCAAAACAAAAGATTTCCTTTAGGAGAGGAATGTTATACCCTCTCCCTTTGGAAATAGGTTTTACAGGCATGGGATGGGTAGCCTCCCAGAGCCTCTGGAAATGCTTTGAAGACCACAGATGGTGCCCTCCTTGCATATTCCAGTCTACACCAGTTCAGGGACCCCCAGTCTCTGTACTGCCACGAAACTGGACAAAGGAAAGGGGAGTGACCACTCCCCTGTCTATCACCACCCAAGGAGTGGTGCTCAGAGCTCCTCCAGCGTGTCCCTCTGTTTTGCCATCTTGGATTCCAAGTTTGCAGGGCACTCTGGGAGCATCTGAGTGGCCAGTGCCAGCAGGTGTCATCAGTGACCTCCACTGATAGGTGCTTACCTGTTTAGTTGACTAATCCCCCTTTCAGGGCTATTTAGGGTCTCTCTCTTGGGTGGTTCTTCAGATTCAGAATGCAAGACTCCAGCAGGAATCCTCTGCATCTTTTACTTCACCCTCTTACCGAAGAAACTGCATCTGGACCCTCCAGGAACTCTACAAACTGCAACAAAGAAGCAAAGTCAACTTCTGCAACATTGTATCTTCAGCTCCTGCCAGCAACTGCAACTGTTTCAAGGCTGTGCATCCTCTGGGGACAGCCTGTCCTCAGCCTCCACCAGAAGAACAAAGGAATCTCCCTTGAAGTGAAGGAGTCACTTCTCTGCTTCAGCAGGCACCACTCTGCAGCAACGACCGGTGGTTTGGGTCCCCCCTCCTGAAGAAATGCATGGATCCAGCAATGCGGGTGGTGGACTGAAGTGGTCCCAGCAGTCATGAAGTCTAGCTGTCCAACTTTGATGGAGGTAAGAGCTTGCCTCCGCACGCAAGACAGTACCCCTGAGCACAGCATGTTTTGCATTTGTCAAGGCTTGTTGGCATCCTTCCACGAAGTTCTTCATGCACTGTGCAGCTCCGGCCCCCAGCACTCCATCCTGTGATGCGCAGCCTCCTGCGTGGTTCTCCGGCGGCATGGGATCCCTTTGTGTAGTGCTGCATTGCCCTGCTTTTGCACCTTCTTTGTCCCCATGCTGTGTTATTCCTGTGTGTGCTGCCTGGTATTCTGAGGACTCTCTCAGTTGCTTTGAGCCCCCTCTTTCTCCCCTTACCCTCTGTCTCGCCATTTTCTGCTAACCACGATTTTTGCTTTTGCCAAAGCTTGTTGGCAGAATTCAGCGACGCAAACTAGACTGCAATCATTCATCCAGCATGGGACACCATCTGCACCAACCAGGAACCCGCATCCATCTTCTTGGGTGCAGTATAGAATGTTCTTCACCAGTGGTTCTTCTTTTGCACCTTCATCCTCGTTAGCAGGGCCTCTTGTTCTCCCTGGACTCTTCAGTACTTTTTGGACTTGGTCCCCCTCTTCCACAGGTCTTCAGGTCCAGGAATCCATTGTTGGTGTCTTGCAGACTCTTCTGATTCTTGCAAAATCATCTGTCACGTGTTGTTGTGTGTTCTAGGAAAATTACTGTACTGTGATTTACTCCTGCTTTCCTGGACTCTGGGGTAGGTTCTATTACTTATCTTTGTTTTTTATATACTCCCAGTGCCCCTCTGTAGGAGGATGGCTTGGCTTATAGTGGGTACCTTGTGGTACTTACACCTTGTGCCAGGTCCAGTTATCCCTCATTAGTAGATTAGTAGTGTTCTAGCAGCTTAGGCTGATAGAGGTAGCTATAGCAGAGCAGCTTAGGCTCAACTAGGAGACACGCAAAGCTCCTACTATACTACTTTTATCATATAGTACTATCTCATAAGAAACACAATACTCAGAGTTACTAAAAATAAAGGTACTTTATTTTAGTGACAATATGCCAAAAGTATCTCAGAGGATACACTCCCTTAAGAGATAAGTAAAATACACAAAATATACACACAAACCAGAATCAGGTAAGTAAACAGTTAGTAAAGTAGTGCAAACACTGGAGAATACAATAGGATGCAATAGGACACAATAGGCCTAGGGGCAACACAAACCATATACTCCAAAAGTGGAATGCGAACCACGAATGGACACCAGGCCTAGTGTAGTGTGTAGAGGGTTGCTGGAGGTGTAAGAAAACACTAAGGGTGTCCGAGCTACCCCACCCCAAGACCCTGGAAAGTAGGAATAAAGTTACCCTACTACCACAGAAAGACAGTAAAGTCGAGATAGGGGATTGTGCAAAGGCAGCAACTGACTGCAAAGCACTGAAGATGGATTCCTGGACCTGAGGACCTGCAAAGGAAGGGGACCAAGTCCAAGAGTCACACAAGTGTCTGGGGGGGGCAGGAGCCCACTAAACCCCGGTTGAAGGTGCAAAAGGGCTGCCCCTGGGTGGAAGAAGCCGAAGATTCTGCAACAACGGAAGGTGCCAGGAACTTCTCCTTTGGTCAGAAGATGTCCCACGGCGTGCTGGAGGATGCAGAGTTGTTTCCACCCAGAAAGACTGCAAAAAATCCTTGCTAGCTGCAAAAGTCACGGTTGAAGATAATGGGTGCTGCCCGGGCCCAGGAGGGACCAGGAGGTCGCCCCTTGGAGGAGGATACAGAGGGGGCGCTCAGCAACAGAGAGAGCCCATGCAGAAGCAGGCAGCACCCGCAGAAGCACATGAACAGACGTTCAATAAATCTGAGCACGGCGGTCATCTCAACACAACAAAAGAGGGTCCCACGAAGCTGGTGGTCAACTCAGCGAGTTGAACAATGCAGGACGGCGTGCTGGGGACCTGGGCTGTGCTGTGCCCGAAGGAATCCTTGCAAAAGGACTTACCTCCACCAAATTTGGACAGAAGGACCACTGGACTGGTGGGGTCACTTGGATCCAGCTCCTGTGTTCCAAGGACCACGCTTGTCAGGATGAGAGGGCACCCAGAGGACCGGTGATGCAGAAGTTTGGTGCCTGCATTAGCAGGGGGAAGATTCCGTCGACCCACAGGAGATTTCTTCTTGTCTTCCAGTGCAGGCTGTAGGTAAACAGCCCTCAGAGCATGCACCACCAGGAAGCAGTCGAGAAAGCCGGCAGGATTAGGCGCCACAAGGTTGCTGGTAGTCGTCTTGCTGCTTTGTTGCGGTTTTGCAGGCATCCTGGAGCAGCCAGCGGTTGAACATTGGCAGAAGTCAAAGAGGGAGATGCAGAGGAACTCAGGGAGCTCTTGCATTCGTTATCTGATGAGAAACCCACAGGAGAGACCCTAAATAGCCCTCAGAGGAGGATTGGCCACCTAACCAGGTAAGCACCTATCAGGAGGGGTCTCTGACGTCACCTGATGGCACTGGCCACTCGGAGGCCTCCACTGTGCCCTCACACCTCTGCATTCAAGATGGCAGGGGTCTGGGACACACTGGGGGAGCTCTAGGAACCACCCCTGGGATGGTGATGGACAGGGGACTGGCCACTCCCCTTTCCTTTGTCCAGTTTCACGCCAGAGCAGCGGCTGGGGGTCCCTGAACTTAGTAACTTTGCACTTAACCTTCACTAAGTGTGAGTTAGACATATAGGTGACTTATAAGTTACTTAAGTGCAGTGTAAAATGGCTGTGAAGTAACATGGACGTTATTTCACCCAGGCTGCAGTGGCAGTCCTGTGTAAGAATTGTCTGAGCTCCCTATGGGTGGCAAAAGAAATGCTGCGGCCCATAGGGATCTCCTGAAACCCCAATACCCTGGGTACCTAGGTACCATATACTAGCAAATTATAAGGGTGTTCCAGTGTGCCAATCAGAATTGGTAAAAATGGTCACTAGCCTGCAGTGACAGTTTTAAAAGCAGAGAGAGCCTAAACACTGAGATTCTGGCTAGCAGAGCCTCAGTGATACAGTTAGGCACCTCACAGGGAACACATATAAGCCACAAACTATGAGCACTGGGGTCCTGTCTAGTAGGATCCCAGTGACACAGGCAAAAACAAACTGACACACAAGTGAAAATGGGGGTAACATGTCAGGCAAGATGGTACTTTCCTGCATCCTCTACACACTACACTTGCCTAGGTGGGAAACCGACTTTCGCATTCCACTTTCTTAGTATATGGTTTTTGTTCCCCCTATGCCCATTTCTAACTATTGTTATTTTTACTATTTGCACTGTTTCCTAACTGTTTTTACAGCTATTTCTGCATACTAGTGTATATAATTTGTGTTTTACTTACCTCCTAAGAGAGTATAGTCTCTATGGTATTTTTGGCATTTGTGTCACCAAAATAAAGTACCTTTATTTGTGTAACACTGAGTATTTTCTTTCATGTGTGTGAGTACTGTGTGACTACAGTGGTATTACATGAGCTTTGCAAGTCTCCTAGATAAGCCTTGGCTGCTCAGCTACAGCTACCCCTAGACAGCGTGGCTTCTAGACACTGGCTACATTTCGCTAATAAGGGGTATCTGGACTTGGTATCAGGTGTAAGAACTTTGGATACCCACTACAAACCAGGCCAGCCTCCTACAGTAGCCATTTGGGCATTTTGTGCCTGCCACTGCTGCATGACTTCCTGGTGGTGTTCCTTCTGCAGCCTTTCCCCCAACATGCTGATTATTTGGCCCATCCTGTCCTGGGAACTTTGGTATGCTCCCAAGACTTGGGAGATGGTTTTCTGGTCAGTGGAGTCCCTTTGAGGGCCCATCCTCTGGCCCACACCATCCATCCCACATACCCTAGCCCCACATGGCTGTGCCCCTGGCATGGTGTGCCCACTGCCAGTGGTGGCAGGTCAATCATTGTCAGGGTTGGCAAGGTGTGACTCAGGTCCCTGTGGGGCACTCTATTGATTGAAAAGTCCTTGGGACACAGGTTTGGGGGTGAATGGTTGCCTGTGATGTGGATGCACCTGGGGTGGGAGGGGTTGATGTATGCAGGGTGAGGCAGGGAGTAGTTCACTGACCAGGTGTCCCAGGTGGACCAGGTTGTTCATTAGTGTCCAGACATTCAGGTATGTTGTCCTCACTGGGGCTTTCATCCTGAAGGGGACTGTCAGTCTCAGGTAACCTCTCCATTGTGGCAATGCCAGGGTTACCTGGGAGTGAGACACAGAGTTCAACGTAGAATGTATGTTTGGTTTACTCTTTGTGAGATGCAGACAGTGGCTTCCCATGACTCCCTGCAATGACAAATGCAGCACAGCATATCTTAGTTGTACATACAACTCAGTGACTTGTTTTCATTACTCCGTGTTGTGTGCTATCATACTAATTGGATACAGGTTTTTGTGCTGTTGGGATCTGATATTGTCTGATGATTGACACAACTGTTCATCTCTGTTACCTAGTGAATGGTCAGGCTTGCTAGATGTCTCACATTGTGGGTGCACAAAGTACCATGGTGTCCTAGTGGGTACGCAGTATGTGAGTATGCAGGGTAATTTGTCCTGTAACTAGATGTTGTGCATGTGCATGTACTCTGCCATCTTACTTTCCAACCCTGATATGTCTTTTTCTGGTTTGGGATATTTCATCTGTGGCCATTGGGAATGGTCACTGTGCTGTAACATTGTTTTGCTTTGATTAGCATTGCTGTCATTGCCATGTACTGGTCCTCAGTGGAACATTCTAGTTGGTAGTGTTAGTACTTTGGTCATACATGCATGAAATGTAATGTGATGTGCACAATCCAGGTTTTCAATCTGATTGGTTAGTGCATTCTGGAAGTTGTAGTGATCTGATCATCCTGTGGTTAAGGTGCCATTTCCAGGGGCTGTGTGGGCAGGTGGCCTGAGTGGGGTGGTGGCATGCAAGAGAAGGCCATTAATTGATTACGTGAGAGGTGTAGTGGTACATATAGTTAATTGGAGAGAATATGGGTGGTAAGGCAGCTTGAAGGACTAGTCAATTGTGTGAGATGACTGTTGTGGGTACTTACCAGACTCCAGTTCCCCAGGTATTCCAGTCAGGCCCTCCAGGTGCAGTATGTCCAAGACCTTCTCCTCCCATGGTGTAAATTGTAGGGGAGGAGGTTGGGGCACAACGCTAGTCTTCTGCACGGCTATCTGGTAGCTGGATCCCATGGAATGCACCTTCCCCATTAGGTGGTTCCACCTCTTCCCGATGTCCTCCCTTGTATGTGGATGAATTGCCCCTGTCAACTATTCTTTGCCACAACTCCATTTTCCGGGCAATCGATGTTTGTTGGACCTGTGATTCAAACAGTTGTGGCTCTACCCTGATAATTTAATCCACCATGACCCCCAACTCGTCATCAGTGAAACGTGAGTGTTTTTGTGGGGACATGGTTGTGGTTGTGTAGTCAGTGTGTGGAGGTGTTGTGAGTTAAAGGGTGCAGCGTTGGGTAATTGTTATAGTGTTTTTGCTGTGTTGTGAGGGGGTGATGGTTGTCTTACTGTTAGACTGCCAAATTCGTAATGAGGCCCAATATTTTGTATATTTCATGTCATAGTAACATACAGCCCCAGTGGGCAACCCATAATTTGAGTCATACAGTAAGTGCCCAAGAAACTGTGCAATAAACAAATGTAATCCAAATAAGAAAAGCAAACCACTTAGAAGAATATAGAAGAGCTGGGTAGGGCACTTGAGGCAATATAACCTCTCTTCACCCTCAGAGGCTTAGAGAGTCCCTTCCACTCGAGGTTTAGAGGGACTCTATGTATGCATAAGATGAAAGAACATGTGCAGTTTCTAGATACCACAGTAAAAGGCAAACTGGAAGGGAGGTTAGATGAGACCATTAAGTAAAAATATATATTGAGTAGCAAAGGAGGTGCTGGAATTGCTATACTAAAAATATAGTTATTTTATTAAACCAATATGAATAACTGTGATTGAAATAAGATGTGACTGCTTACTTATAGTATGTAATTTAATAGTATGTAACTTGCACCCATGCGCACAGTCAGGCAGGCACTTATACTCCTACAGGAGCACCTTTGGACCTACCAGTCATATACACAGTCACTAACATACCCAGTCACACACCCACAAAGCTACTTACACATCCAGTGACACACCCATAGAGGCACTGATACACACTCACATATTCACTCACCCACTCACTAGGGCTGGGTGAAGTTCATGGAGTCCAACTCCACAGAATTCCACAGAGTTAAAAAAAAACCTCCATGGAATTCCATGGAGGCGGATATCCGTGACCTGCGGAGTCCTGAATGCACCCGATCTCGGAAGCGCTAAGCAGGGTCAGGCCTGGTCAGCCAGACTCGACCCTGCTTAGCACTTCCAATATCGGACACATTCAGGAGAGGGCTTGGCAGTATAAACTGCACTTTCAGGCCTCTTGTGCACCAGACTGTCCTTGTCCTTGACCAGACAATGACAACAAAAGAGGAGAGGATTTACCTGGGTCTTCCCGGGGGGTCCTCCTCATCGACAAATCTCTCTCCGCAGCGACTGCCTTCCTCCTGTGCTCCAGTGCGCGCAGCGCAAGCACAGACTATTCACTTGTGCTGTGCAGCCCATCCAGGTGAGCTCTGCTCCGCTGACGGGGCTAACAGAGTTTTTGGGATAACTCTGCACTCTACACCCCTACCACTCACATACCCAGTCACCCACCCATGCAGCCACTCATATACTGATTTATACACCCATACTCAGACACTTACACAGCCTGCTATACACTGACATAACCACTAATGAAGCTACGCCCTTGCTTATAGTATGCAATCTAATTGTATGTAATGTAATGGTAAATTTATTGTTTGCTTTTCACATATCCTCTTGTGTTTAAAGAGGAATGGAAGATATATTGATAAGGTGAAAAAAAAGTACGATAAACTGGGCAACAGATGAAATTTTTTGTGCTTTTAGCATTAGTTTGGTGCAACAGTGGGGATGGTAACTGCCTGGACAAGAGGTAAGGGTCCCACAGATGGTCCAGCAGCTGCTGATGCTGCACCACCTTCCCTCTCTCTTATCATCAACTTGTGATATGTCCTTCTATGAATGATTTATTAGGTGCCTCCAAGTAGAGGCTGTGCCATGTGAATACTTCTTCAACATATATCTTGACAGTTTTTGCAACACATTTTGCATTGGACAAATTTTAGGAAGGACTTTCTTTTCTGCTGAGGCAGAGGAGAAATATTTTTAAACATCAGAAAAACTCTGGAAGTGGTACGTCTTCTTCATCCTGCTCGTCCCCTTCCCTTCTCTTCTTTTGAAGGAAAGCCAGAAAACCTATGGAGCTGTGGTTTCGAGTCAGTCTCTAGAGAGATGTGAAACCCAAATAACTGATTTAGGGTGTGGTTTGCAATGTGGATGGGTGGAGATGTAGGGCCTAATTATGACTTTGGTGGTCCTAGATATGTCAAAGCCACAGTGGCAGTCGGACCGCTGCACTCCTGGTGGTCCGACCACTGTCTGACAACCCTGGTGGTCGGACTGCAAGAGGACCACTGCCACCACTAGGATCATGGATCCCAGCAGAATGGTGACAGTCGGAGTTGTGGTCAGCCACAGTGGTGCGAAGCTCAGAGCCACAATGCTGATCACAAGTCCCTTTTCCGCCAGCCTTTTCATGATGAGTTCCCTATCATGAAAAGGCTGGCAGATAGGAAGTAATGGGGCCCACAGTGGGGACCCTGCAATACTCACAACCACATTGGGGGCAGTGCAGGGGCCTCTCTGCCCAGCTCCGTCGCAATGCGTACTGTCTGCTCAATCAGAATTTGAGGTTTGGGTGTGTTCCTTGAATTGTGGCAGATTCGTGGTGGCATTGCAGCAGATCTGTGGATCCATAAAATGAACACAAAAAAGAGAATGACTTGCTGTATTGCATTTATAGAAAGTTTACATAAGTTACAATACACTGATTTGTTAATTGTTACTTTTAAAATGTATAATAAGAATAAGGCCCTTATTACAACCCTGGCGGTCAGTGATAAAGTCGTGGTAAACAGGCCAGCGCAAATTACTGCGAAATTATATGACGACGGCGGAAACAGCTCGGACAGACAGCCACTTTAACACACCGACCAACAGGGCGGAATCAACAGGCACCACAGTGGTAACCGCCTACAGCCAGCCGGAAGACAATGTTCCGCCCACTGTATTAAGACAGACTAATTCGCCACATTTTCCGGGGCGGTACCAACGACATCAAAAGCCTGGCGGAAACACTGCCCAGAAGGGAAACAACTCACCTGTGGACACTCAGGGAACAACAACGCCGCCATGGAGCCCGGTTGCATGTCTTCCCAATGCTCTTCTACGTGCTGCTCCTCTACGAACACCACCGACGGTGAAGACAACCATGGTGAGTATAGCCACCTAGCACACAGGGGAGGGAGGGACAAAAAAGAGAGTGACACACACACACACGCAACACACACACCCCAACACCATACACACAAATGGATGGAGCAACATAACATATTTACCCCATACCCCTCAGGAATAATGCAACGACAACACCAATAGATTAAAGTGAATGTAATAAGATAAATATATTAGTAATATGTGCATCCAAATAAAAAGTATATACATATTTACAAATCAAGGTACACTGCCCAGTCCTCAATGTTCGTGGGCCACAGGGCCACATCACAAAGTCCAAGGCCCACCTCACTCCTGCAACAACACGGAGAGAACACTACAGGGGCATCTGGTCTGCAACAACACGGAGAGAACACTGCAGGGGCATCTGGTCAAAAAGAGCCAGGCACCTCAGTGGGACGGGGAACGGGGGGCACCTCAGCCGGCAGATGGTACAACACCACTGGTCCTGGAGGGGGCAACAAACATGCCCTGTGTGGTGTCCTGGGGAGTGCAAGGCCACAGTCTCTCCAGTGGGTGACTCACCCACATGCTCTGGAGGGAGCAACATGCCCTGTGCTTGATCCTGGGGAGTGTAAGGCCACAGTCTCTCAAGTGGGTGACTTGCCCACATGCTCTGGAGGGGGCAACATGCCCTGTGCTCGGTCCTGGGGAGGGCAAGGCTACAGTCTCTCAAGTGGGTGACTTGCCCACATGCTCTGGGAGGTTCCAGCTCATCCCCTGCAGCCTCGGATGACTGCCTATTGGGGCTGCTGCTGCTGGTGGTGGTGCTGGTGGCGCTGCTACTGGTGGAGCTGGTGGTGGTGGTGGGGGGAGGCTCCAGCCCATACCCTGCAGCCTCGGACGGCTGCCCACTGGTGCTGCTGCTGCTGGTGGCGGTGCTGCTGGTGGAGCTGGTGGCGGTGGTGGGGGAGGCTCCAGCCTATCCCCTGCAGCCTCGGATGGCTGCCCACTGGTGCTGCTGCTGGGGCTGGCTCCTTGCCCCTTTTGGTAGCAGCTGGGGCTGGCTCCCTGCCCTCCCTTCCTGCAGTTGGGGCTTGCTCTTTGCCTTTTCTTCCTGCAGCTGGGGCTGGCTCCCTGCCCTTCCTTCCTGCAGATGGGGCTGGCTCCTTGCCCTTTCTTCCTGCAGCTGGGGTTGGCTCCTTGCCCTTCCTTGAAGCACTTGGGGCAGGCACCCTTTCCATCTGGCTGGCTGGTGGCCGGGATCCTTTCCCACCTGGAGTTGCTGGGGACACTACTATGCCCATGGACTGGGTGGCTGAGGTTCTTGCCTGGGTTTTGACCGCGTTGCCCTGACGTGAGGGATGGGGGGCAGTAGGGCTAGGGAAGAGGTCAATGGTGGAGAGGAAAAGCTTTTTAGGGACATTGGGGCAGGAAGAGGGAGATGGTTTGGGAGTGGAGGAAGAGGGAGTGGTTGTAGGAGGTGTCAGTCTGCTGTGTTTGGGTGCAGGTGCATGTGCTCAATGCTGTTGTGAGGTGGATGGCTGTTCAGAAGACGAGGAGCGTTCTAACATTGCGCTTCATTTATCATACTCTATATTTTGGACCTATTTTTGGTATCTCCCCGATCCTGAGGACTGATAAAAACCTTTATATGGATTCAATTTGAACAGCTACAATCAGCCAATTTCAGCCAGACCGTCTTTCTTTACAACAATTGGCATCATCACGCTCTTTAGTGAGATAGAAACAGCCATAAAGACAATTATATCACAAAAATGTTATAAAAAGACTCCTCAAATACCTCAACTACATTATCAAAAATCATATCTAGAATTCAAAATTAAATTGATTAGAAGATTCGGCTGCTAAGACTAGACAACTATTGAACAGTATCATTGGGAACGTCCCTGAAGAAGGTGACCTATAACAACCTAAAACACCGAAACACTTGTAGGCCTTCGGTATCACTTCGACAGAGCCACATCATTATTTTTTCTTTTGTTTATCAGATTATTATTATTATTGTTGTATTAGAAGACTTAATATCTATACATCTTCATTATCAAGAATTGTATTAGCCTTACTGTGTTATTAGGACTAGCTTTATTGATGTAAATTCTCACTTGTATATAAAACATTTTTCACGATCTTGTTTTGTTTAGTGTGCATGTGGTATGTCTGAGGCAGGTGTTCTGTTTTTTCACCGTTGTCTTTTCTTAAAGTGATATTTATATATTTTTATGATTGTATAATCACGCAAAAATAAAAAAATATCAAAATATGTAATAGGATCAATTCTACGTGTGATCAATCACTAGAGTATAGCAGCCTAGTATTATATGTTTATAATAGGTTTTACTGTATAGAGTTGCAACTATCAAAAACTATAGTGTTTCATTTTTTGAGGATCATTGTATCTTCATGTATATTCAAGTAGCTCTTTTAGTAGTTTCTCTACATTGGATGGCTGTTGGGTGCCTGAGTGCTTGCGTATGTAGACTTGGGAAGGAGGGGGCACAGACACAGTGGGAGAGGACACGGGGGCGTGAGCATGGATGTGAGAGTGGTGACTGCCAGTGAGGGGTGTTTTTTTCTGATAGGTGTGCTGGTGATGGTGGTAGTGGATGAGGATGTAGCGCATGCAGGTGTGAGTAGAGATGCTACTGGGAGGGAGGTGGACGAGGAGGAGGAGGGGGCACAGCGGAGGCAGTGAATGTTGGTATGTCTGCATCTGGATGGTGTTTGTGTGAGTGCCTGTGGGATGAAGTGTGGTGCTTGTGTTCGCCATGTCCACTCTTGTGTGTTGTCCTGGGTGCCTGCTCATCTTCCTGTGTGCTTGGGATAGGTTGGGGTTGAGGGGAATGGGTTTGGGTGGAGGATGTTGGAGGTGGGAGGTTGGAAACAGGGACAATAGCTGCCATTAGAGAGGAGGCGAGAGCCTGGATTGATCTCTGTTGGGCTGCCAAGCCAGTGTGAATGCCCTCCAGAAATGAACTGGTCTGTTGCATTTGGGCTGCCAGCACCTGGATGGCATTCACAATGGTTGACTGCCCAACAGAGATGGATCGCAGGAGCCTCCTCCCTCAGGGCAGCACGGCTAACTGGGGCTGGGCCTGAGGTGCCTGGGGCAAAGGAGATGCCCACCCTCCTGGGTAAGCGGGCACGGGAAACTCGCCGAGGGGCTGTTGTGAGTGCGGTGCTGGTACGGGAGTGGCAGCTGTACCTGTAGCTGTGGTGGGCACAGAGGTGTCTGCCACCACCAGGGAGCTTCCATCAGAGGAGGTATCCGTGTCCGAACTGTCCCCTCCAGTCTCCGTCGTGGTGCGCTCCTCGCTCTCAGTACCACTGGTGCCCTCACCGTCGGTGGATTTGGCCTCCTGGGTCCTGTGGGATGCAGCTCCCTCCATCACCGGTACCTCTGCTCCTCTGCCAGATGATGCTAACGCACATAAGGACAGGGTGACAAAACAAAAAGGGGGGGGAAGAGACAAAGGATACACTTGGTCAATAGCGGTACTGACACCACCGTTGGTGTACACAACACACTCACACACAGGGAACAGCCCTACGCACTAGGCAATGCACTACCAGTCACAATGCTAGTCACCAGCCCATGGATAGGGACACCTGATGTCAATTGCAGCATACCTGAGACCCACAGATCCCTGCCCAGTAGTGGATGCCTACTGGCTTGGTTGGAGAACTTTCACATCAGAACCCTGTCCAACATGGACCTACTCTGCAATGTCAGCCATGGCCTATGGGCACCCACAAGACCCACACCCCCCATTCGGATACCACCCCACCAGGCATAAGTTGTAATGAAGGGCACTGTATTCACCCCGTTGTTGCTGCTGTGATGCCCCCTAGCACCCATCTAGCTCCAGATAGGCCATTGCCAGTATGTGGGCCATCAGGGGGGTCAGGGTTCGACGGGCACCCCTTCCTCGTTGGGAGGCCATTCCCAGCTGTGCCTCAGCCGTCTTCCGTGCCCGGCGTCTCAGGCCCTCCCACCGTTTCCGAAAGTGGGTGCTCCGCCTGCCATAGACCCCCAGGGTCCGCACGTCCTTGGCGATGGCACGCCATATACCCTTTCTTTGATGGGTGCTGACCTGCAGGGAAATACACACAGGGAAAGGTATTAGTCTGACCATCCTGCCTGTTACACTTATGGCCCACCATGCCTCTTCCCATCCCCATTAGCACAGACATGGCCCAGCATACATGCTGCACGCTGCCCAGGGCCCATCTACCAACCCCCTCCACATGAGGCCTTCACACACAGTACTCCATGCATTCATGCCCCATGCATCATACTCACGGTGTACTCACCCTTTGGTCTGGAAGCACATACAGCAGTCGGTAGTGGGGTAGGACCCCATCCACCAGTCGCTCCAACTCTGCTGAGGTGAAGGCAGGGGCCCTTTCCCCAGTAACACGAGCCATGGTCGGTTCCACACACAGGTGACAGCACCACATGCAGTGTGGGTCCTCTCCTGTTGAAGGTCAGGTAGTAAGTGAGTGAACATGTAGAAAATGGTGGTCACATCCGTGGCGGTGTGTACCGTCACCACCGGCGTACATCACCATTGGCCACTGTACCCCATAGGGCCCAATAATAACCACAGCAGTTCTCGACCGCCTCCCGCAACGGCACACAACGTCAGCGGAATTACTTCATTTCCACCTGTCCCTCCATACTGGACAGGCGGATGCCATTTGAGGGGGGGGGCAGGCCATGGATCCTAACTGCGTCACAGTACACAAATTAACATTTTGGACATATCCCACCAAAATAATGTAACAATCTCAATATGCATTGAACTGTAGTGGTTACAATATACAGATTATGACCAGCTGCTCACTCTTTTCCCCCATAGATTGCAACCACTGTGGATGAATAGGAGCTGGAGACATTCCCCGTGTAAGGACCCCTGGTGGACTTGGCAACAATAGAGGACAGGCACATTATCTTCACCTATAGACTTGATAGGGCCACAATCACAGGGCTGTGTGCCCAGCTGGAGCCTGACCTAATATCTGCTATCCGTCACCCCACCAGCAAGTCCTATCTGTGCTCCATTTCCTGGCAACTGGTTCTTTCCAAGTGACAGTGGCCTTGGCAACAGGAATGTCACAGCCAATGTTCTCAATAGTTCTGACCAGAGTGTTGTCTGCCCTAATTAAACACAAGTGCAGCTATATCATTTTCCCCCCAGTAGAGGATTTGGCCACAGTGAAAGCTGACTTCTATGCTATGGGACATATCCCCAACATCATTGGCGCAATTGATGGAACACATATTGCATTTTTGTCCCCCCCCCGCCGGCGAATTAAACAGGTGTTAAGAAATCTAAAGAGTTTTCACTCCATGAATGTCCAGATGGTGTGACTGGCGGACCAGTACATCTCCCATGTCAATGCAAAGTATTCTGGGTCTGTGCATGATGCCTATATCCTTAGGAATAGCAGCATCCCAAATGGGATGGACCAACTCCAGAGGCACAGGGTGTGGCTAATAGGCGAGCCCTGGTTCGCACCCAGTGGATGTTGGTGTATGCGTATGGTGTGGGCCATATGGCATAGTGTGTGGCTAACAGTTGTCACTCGATATTTGCAGGTGACTCTGGTTACCCCAACCTCTCTTGGCTACTGACCCCTGTGAGGAATCCCAGGACAAGGGCAGAGGAACGTTACAATGAGGCACATGGGCAAAATCAAATCAAATCATTAACATTTATAAAGCGCGCTACTCACCCGTGCGGGTCTCAAGGTGCTAGGGGGAAGGGGTCACTGCTGCTCGAATATCCAGGTCTTGAGTAGTCTCCGGAATGCGGAGTGGTCCTGGGTGGTCCTGAGGATGGTGGGGAGGGTGTTCCAAGTCTTGGCCGCTAGGTAGGAGAAGGACCTCCCACCCGAGAAGACGGGTGGGAGCGTAGAAGCTGAGGTTACGGTTGAGGTATTCTGGTCCCTTGTTGTGGAGGGCTTTGTGTGCGTGGGTGAGGAGACGGAAGGTGATCCTTTGGCTGACGGGAAGCCAGTGCAGGTGTCTCAGGTGTGCGGAGATGTGGCTGTTGCGGGGTATGTTGAGGATGAGGCGGGCGGAGGCGTTTTGAATTCGTTGCCGACGTTTCTGGAGTTTAGCGGTGGTTCCTGCGTATAGGGTGTTGCCGTAGTCCAGGCGGCTCGTGACGAGGGCGTGGGTCATGGTCTTTCTGGTGTCGGCGGTGATCCAACGGAAGATCTTTCGGAGCATGCGGAGGGTGAGGAAGCAGGAGGATAATACGGCGTTGACTTGTTTGGTCATGGTGAGAAGTGGGTCCAAGATGAAGCAGAGGTTGCGTGCGTGGTCTGAGGGGGTCGGTGCGGTGCCAAGGGCCGTAGGCCACCAGGAGTCGTCCCAGGCGGTCGGGGTGTTACCGAGGATGAGGACTCCCGTTTTGTCTGAGTTCAGTTTCAGACGGCTGAGTTTCATCCAATCTGCGACGTCTTTCATTCCATCTTGCAGGTTGGTCTTGACGCTGGTGGGGTCCTTGGTGAGGGAAAGTATCAGTTGAGTGTCGTCGGCGTAGGAGATGATGATGATGCTGTGTTTTCGTACGATGTCGGCGAGGGGGCTCATGTAGACATTGAAGAGTGTCGGGCTGAGCGAGGAGCCTTGTGGGACACCGCAAATGATCTCGGTGGGGTCTGAGCAAAAAGGTGGGAGGTAGACTCTTTGGAAGCGATTGGAGAGGAAGGAGGCGATCCAGTCCAGGGCCAGGGCCTGGCCTTGGATCCCAGTGGAGCGGAGGCGGGTTATTAGGGTGTGGTGACAGACGGTGTCGAAGGCAGCCGAGAGGTCGAGGAGGATGAGGGCGACTGTTTCTCCGTTGTCCATCAGGGTTCTGATGTCGTCTGTGACTGAGATGAGGGCGGTTTCTGTGCTGTGGTTGGCTCGGAATCCGGACTGAGAGGGGTCGAGAAGGTTGTTGTCTTCAAGGAAGTTGGTAAGCTGCTTGTTGACGGTCTTCTCTATGACTTTGGCAGGGAAGGGGAGGAGCGAGATGGGGCGGAAATGTGGTCCTTACGCCAGGCTTTCTCGAGGGTGCGACAAGTTTTCTTTGATTCCTTAAGGGTGTCAGAGAACCAGAGAGGTTTTTTGGTGTTGGACTGTCTTGGAAGGCGTCTGAGGGGAGCGAGGTTGTCTGCGCAGTTGGTGATCCAGTTCGTGAGGCTGAGGGCTGCGTCGTTGGGGTCGGTGGAGAAGGTGGGTTGGTTGTCGATGAGAGTGGAGAGAAGCTGTTCTTCGGGGATTTTGTTCCACTGTCGACGTGGGATGGGTTGTGTGCGGAGGTGGCGAGTTTTGCGTCGGAAGGTGAAGTGGACACATCTGTGGTCGGTCCAGTGTAGAGCGGAGGCGTGGCTGAAGGATACGTGTTTGCTGGCGGAAAAAATGGGGTCGAGCGTGTGTCCGGTGATGTGGGTGTTCACCAGTTGCTTGAGGCCGAGGTTGGCGAGGTTGGCGAGCAGGGCGGTGGTGTTGGGGTCGTTGTTCTGTTCCAGATGGAAGTTGAGGTCGCCGAGGAGGATGTAGTCCGGCGAGGCGAGGGCGTGCGGGGAGATGAAGTTGGTGATGGAGTCGCTGAAGAGGGCGCGCGGTCCGGGGGGACGGTAGATGAGGGATCCTCTGAGGGTGGTCCTGGGGTCTGTGCAGATCTGGAAGTGCAGGTGTTCGGCGGCGAGGGGGGTGTCTTCGGTGGAGATGGTGACGTTGATGGAGTCTTTGAAGACAATGGCGATTCCTCCTCCTACTTGGTTGGTGCGGTCTTTTCTGGAAATCTTGTCGCCTTCGGGGATGGCTATGGCGATGTCGGGGGCCGAGGAGGCGTTCATCCAGGTCTCAGTGATGAAGGCGACGTCTGGTGCGGTGGAGTCCAGGAGGTCCCAGAGTTCAACGGCGTGCTTGTGGACGGATCATGCGTTGATCAGGATGCATTTGAGGTGGTTGATGGCGCGTGGGCTGGCGGTCGTGGTGGTTTCGTGGTGGAAGGTAAGTTTGCAGGTGTGACATACGAAGGGTCCGAGGGTACGTTTCGGGTTGGCTTGGAAGCAGGTGCTGGAGCGCCCCGGGTTGAGGGCGTGGAGGGTGATGGGGTCGTAGCGGTGCAGCGGGGTTTGGGAGTGCTGAGGGCCAGGGGTCGTGGCGCTGGGAGCGGGCCAGGAGCAGCGGCCGCCATAAGAGGGAGAGGGGGGGAGGGGTCAGCTGGGGGCGGGGGACGGGAGTGGGGCGACGAATGGGAGCTGGGGGGGCGGGGCGTGCAGGAGGTGGCGGCGGGAAAGCGGAGGGAGGGGGGACAGGTAGAGGGGAGAAAAGATGGGGGAGGGAGGTTAGGGGTGGCGGGGAGTTAGGAAGAAAGTTAGGAGGAAACTTAGGAAGATAGGGGAGGGGGGGTTACAGAGGTGGAGGTGAGTGAGGGAGAGAGATAGAAGGGTAGAAAGATAGGAAGATAGGGGAGGGGGGTTACAGAGGGGGTGGCGAGTGAGGGAGGTCAGAGAGATGAGTCAGGAGCAGGAGGGCAGACGCGGGAAGATCCAAGAAGAAGGTAAAAGAAGAAGAGGAGCAGAAGAGCAGAAGAGAGAAGATCACAGAAGAAGGAAAAGAAGAAGAGGAGCGATGAGCAGCAGTGAGAAGAGCCAAGAAGACGGTGAAAAAGAAGCGGAGCAGAGGAGAGAAGAGCCTAGAAGAAGGATACAGAAGAAGAAGGCACACGCAGGTCGCGGTGCAGAGGAGAGAGAGAGAAGCACACAGAAGAAGAACACAGATGAAGACAGAAGAAACAACACGCAGGACGGGGAGCAGGGAAGAAAGAAGAGTACAGATGAAGAATACAGATGAAGAGCACAGAGGAAGATCAGAGATGAAGAAAAGAAGCAGGAGAGGAGGTGAGTAGCGCGGGTCAGGGCGAGGGGCTGGGCGGTGGGGGGGTACTTACTGTGATTGCGCTGGGCTTGCTAGGAGGTCTCAGGAGCCTGGGCTGGTGGAGCTGCAGCGGCAGGGGGAGCGACCTACCCTTGGGTCAAGGGTCGCTAACTCTGTCGCGCAGCGGCCGCCATAAGAGGGAGAGGGGGGAGGGGTCAGCTGGGGGCGGGGGACGGGAGTGGGGCGATGAATGGGAGCTGGGGGGGCGGGGGCGTGCAGGAGGTGGCGGCGGGAAAGCGGAGGGAGGGGGGACAGGTAGAGGGGAGAAAAGATGGGGAGGGGGGGTTAGGGGTGGCGGGGAGTTAGGAAGAAAGTTAGGAGGAAAGTTAGGAAGATAGGGGAGGGGGGTTACAGAGGTGGAGGTGAGTGAGGGAGAGAGATAGAAGGGTAGAAAGATAGGAAGATAGGGGAGGGGGGATACAGAGGGGGTGGCGAGTGAGGGAGGTCAGAGAGATGAGTCAGGAGCAGGAGGGCAGACGCGGGAAGATCCAAGAAGAAGGTAAAAGAAGAAGAGGAGCAGAAGAGCAGAAGAGAGAAGATCACAGAAGAAGTTAAAGAAGAAGAAGGGCGGAAGATCAGAAGAGAGAAGATCACAGAAGAAGGTAAAGAAGAAGAGGAGCGGGAGATCAGTAGAGAGAAGATCACAGAAGAAGGTAAAGAAGAAGAGGAGCGATGAGCAGCAGAGAGAAGAGCCAAGAAGACGGTAAAGAAGAAGAGGAGCAGAAGAGCAGAAGAGAGAAGATCACAGAAGAAGGAAAAGAAGAAGAGGAGCGACGAGCAGCAGTGAGAAGAGCCAAGAAGACGGTGAAAAAGAAGCGGAGCAGAGGAGCCTAGAAGAAGGACACAGAAGAAGAAGGCACACGCAGGCCGCGGTGCAGAGAAGACAGAAAGAAGCACACAGAAGAAGAACACAGATGAAGACAGAAGAAACAACACGCAGGACGGGGAGCAGGGAAGAAAGAAGAGTACAGATGAAGAATACAGATGAAGAGCACAGAGGAAGATCAGAGATGAAGAAAAGAAGCAGGAGAGGAGGTGAGTAGCGCGGGGCAGGGCGAGGGGCTGGGCGGTGGAGGGGGGGTACTTACTGTGATTTTTCTGGGCTTGCTAGGAGGTCTCAGGAGCCTGGGCTGGTGGAGACCAGAGACCAGGTGACCAGAGCTGCTGTCATCAATGTGGGCCTTTTCTGTGGGGGGACTGGATGTTGCTGGCACCTCTTCGCCTGTAACATTGGCTGGGTTACCTGTGGGGATGTAAATGCAGTGGTATTGTTTATGTGTGTGTTTCTGTGTGTGACATTGTCACAGTGTCCTTTCCTCGGGATCTGCACGCTGCAGACCAAAAGGCCCACCTCCCGGCGTCACCAACTCAGAAAGCTATCAGAGCGCAGAGTATTGATGAAGCCAGGCGGGGGAAGGGAATTATGGTAGGGAACTGCAGGGAGAGAGATCTGAAAAGAAAATGGTTGGGACAAATATGCATATACTCTTTCATAACAGTATAAACTCACCAATAGACTATGGAATAAAGGCATCTCCATGATATCAGATTGAGACCCTTTGTGAACTGGGCGTAGCCCCTTCTCTGAATCATGGAACAAGAACGAACTACATTCTCTGTACCTAAAGATGGCAAGAGCTTTGGACTATGATCATACTCACATATTGTACTTCCCAAAAAACAAAGAAACTACAGCTTGCTTTTCTCAAGCGCTTTCACATTTGCAACTGAGGCGTGAAAAGTTTTACTAATTGAACTTGAAGCGCTTTGATCGTCATGCATGAAGCACTTTACTCACTATGCCAGGGGTGCTTCTACTTGTTTTGCCTGAAGCGCTTTGCTCGTTGTGTCAAGGGGTGCTTTACTCGTTTTGTTTGAAGCGCTTTGATCATCGTGCCAAGGGCGCTTTACTCGTGTGGCCTGAAGCGCTTTGATTGTTGTGCCAAGGGCGCTTTACTCGTGTGGCCTGAAGCGCTTTGAATGTCATGCCAAGGGTGCTTTCCTCGTGTGGCCTGAAGCGCTTAGATTGTCGTGCTAAGGTCACTTTACTCATGTGGCCTGAAGCGCTTTGATTGTCTTGCCAAGGGTGCTTTCCTCGTGTGGCCTGAAGTGCTTTGATTATCGTGCCAAGGGCGCTTTACTTGTTTAGCCTGAAGCGCTTTGATTGTCATGCCAAGGGCGCTTTACTCATTTAGCCTGAAGCGCTTTGCTCGTTGTGCTAAGGGGGCACTTTACTCGTGTGGCCTGAAGCGCTTTGATTGTCGTGCCAAGGATGCTTTACTCATTTGGCCTGAAGCGCTTTGATCGTCGTGTCAGGAGCGCTTTACTTTTGGTCTAAAGCGTTTTTGCTCATTTTGGTAAGGGGCGCTTTACTTTTGGGAGTAAACAACCCCCTTCAAGATTTGACTCACCAAGACCTTACCGATACGATTACGACCTACTCGTTTTTGAATTCACCATGGAAACAAGGATACTCTGACATGCTGCCACTCTGCCATGCAGGAAATCCGCTTTCTTCAGAGGAACTCCCCATGAGGTCCGACTGCACCGAATTCTTCAAAACACTGAGCAATGTGCTTGGGTGTGGTTGGGTTTTATAGGCCTGCCACACCCCAAGATGGCCGCTGCCTGTAAAATCTTGGGAGTTGTAGTCCATTCATAGAATGGCATTGATAAGTGCATCTTGTTCACCAATGTCCTGACCCTGCAGCTACATGAGCTTTACCACAGCGCAGGCGACGCTGATGACCACTTCTGGAGCAAGCCGGGATGACAAGCAGCACGCATGACGCGCTGCAAAGACGCAAAGCAGCGGTCAGGGTGGGTCCTGGACCCCGCACAGCCTTATTCCTGACAGACATCTTGTGCATGGCTGGGTTACCCTCTGTGGTTGTAATTGCCCTGGCAGCTTTGCCTTGTGTGAGTTGTTATTTGGTGGGCTACGTGATTCTCTCTAGTGTGCATGCTGTGGTAATAGGTGTCCATGCAGGTCTGTGAGTGGTGTTCATGCATTGGTGTTGCATGCAGGGCTTGGCATTGGGATGAATGGGTTGTGATGCTGGGGTGTGTGGGAGGAGGTGGAGTGATGGGAGTAAGGGTGAGGGTGGGGGTATGTGATGGCATGCAGGTAGGGGGTGATAGTAGTATAAAGTTGACTTACCAGATTCCAGTCCTTCTCCTACTCTGGCCAGGCCCTCAGGATGCATGATTGCCAAGACTTGCTCCTCTCATTTTGTTAGTTGGGGGGAGGAGGTGGGGATCTACCGCCAGGCCTCTGTACTGCAAGCTGGTGTCTTGCTGCAATGGAACGCACCTTCCCCCATAGGTCGTTCCACCTCTTCCTAATGTCATCCCTTGCTCTGGAGTGCTGTCCCACGGCTTTGAATCTGTCCACGATCATCCGCCATAGCTCAATCTTCCTAGCAACGTATATCTAGTGCACCTGTGATCCAAATAGCTGTGGCTCTACTCGGATGATTTCCTCCACCATGACCCTTAGCTCCTCCTCAGAGAACCTGGGGTCTTGTTGTGGTGCCATGATTGTAGTGGGAGTGGTGTGAGTGAGGATGTGTAGGGTGATGTGTTGGGGTGTGTGATGTAAGGTGCGTGGATGGTGTATAGGTGATGGTGGTGTGTGGTTCTGGTCTTGTCTGTGGTCGTGATGTCTGTCTCGTGCCAATGGTTTGTAGTCGTAAGGGGTTGTGGGTAATGTGGGTGTGTGTTTTATAGTGGTGTGGGTGTGGTGTGTGTATGTGTGTCAGGTGTGTGTAGTTTGAATTGTCCAATGTGGTGCTGTTTTGTTTGTGTGTGTGTATTTTGCGCCCGACGGTATGTATCAATGGTTTACCGCCATTGAGTGTCCACCGTGGTGATTCATGGGTCATAATGTGATGGGCGTAGTTCTGTTGACTTAACGGTGTGGGTTTGGATACCGCCAGTTTATCACTGACCTTTGGGCTGGCGGATTTATGTGTGTAGCTGAATAGTGACGGATTAGTGTGTGTGTGTCATAATATGGTTGCCGGAGATCCGCGGCGGCGGCGGTATGTTGGCTGCAGTCGGCAATGTGGTAAGTGGAATTTACTGTCAATGTCATAATGAGGGCCTAAGTGTGTTAGTAAAAATGTATTTATAAATTTGTGGAAATGTATATTAATAAATTGCACGTATAGGTGAAATTCACTACAAAATCAAAGGCTAAAGGGACGATGTAGTTAGGGAATAGAATTACAAATATCGTAGAAATTCAGTGAAGAAACCAAAGGTTATAGTGACATTATAGTATGGGAAATATCATTCAAAAAAACTTTAGAATCATTGAAAAAAGCAAAGGCAAAAGGTGCGTTATAGTTAGGTTCAGAATCTAGGCACACAAAACCATAGAAATTCAGCTGTTATTGTTATGTGAGCTAACTATAACTTACTCCCCTGCAATGCACTTTTTATGACCTTACATATTACATCACTCATGACATTATCATTGACATCACTGATGACATCTCAAATGAGACAAGTAGCATGTCATATTTTACATAAAGAGTGATCCCACCAAAGTCAGTGAACCAACTACACAGGATAGTTTATTACGGGGCGTCTAAAACAAAATCATGGTAAACAATGTTGGTATGATAATGAAGGAGGTCAAATTACCCACTATGTAAAACATGGTAAGGACAGCAATGGTGTCTAAGTTGGCTGGACATAGTCAGAAGACCAAAAATCTGGTGAGCACAGAACGGGTTGTCAAATAAGAACTCATGCCCTGTGCATATCCTGAAACAACTAACAAAAATAGTGCCCAAGTGGCTAATGCCTAAGTTAGATCTTGTCTCCAATCTTAGGGCCACATTATGAGTTTGGCGGTCTGACGGGCAGACCGCTGCAGTGGTGGCTGCTAAAAGACCGCCATTTTGGTGGTCATACAGATCAGCGTATTACGATTTACACAGCCAGACTTGCCAAAAGACAGCTAAAATCCTGACACCACCAGGACTCGGGAGGGCGGGAAAGAGGGAGTCCAATCACCGGCACGGCTAGCCTGTCAATCAACCACTGAACCTATCATAAGTCAAAAATCGCCATGACGGTCTTGCCATGGAGATCTTCCAATGGCGATACGAACCTCAGTGTTCGGCAGTCCCCACAGTAATACACTACACCACATTGGCTGCATTTGAAAACTACACAACTGGCACACATTCACACACTAAATACATCTACCAACCACACTATAAAACACATACCTACACATACCACAATAGTTTGCATCTTCTGCGCCAAACACAGAAGCCTGACCAACTACAGGGCAAACCAAACCATAGATTAGGCACCTCACTATCTCTCACAAAGCACATATCACACATACTCACAACACCCACAACGCACGGATTGGCATCCTATCACACTAGTTACTCCCCCTCACCCACAAATCACACAGCATCTACAAAACATTCATTTGATTCACTTCTTTACCACCACCATGTCACCACAAAAACATACCTGTTTCACAGACGACGAGTTAAGAGTCATGGTGGATCAAATCATTAGAGTACAGCCACATCTATTTGGAGCCCAAGTCTAGCAGACTTCTATTGCAAGGAAAATGGAAAAGTGGCAAAGAATAGTTGACAGAGTGAATTCTGTAGGCAGCTACCGATACACAGGAGAAATCAGGAAGAGATGTAACGACCTCAGTGGAAGGTTCGTTCCATGGTATCCATGCACCAGCTGGCTGCTCACTAGACTGGTGGTGTTCCCCCACCTCCACCCCCACAGTTCACATCATGGGAGAAGAAGATCTTGCCCATCTTGCATCCTGAGGGCCTGACATGAATACCTGGGGGAGCTGAGTCGGGTAAGTCACAACAACAAATTTAGCTCACAAAAATATCTTTGCCTGCATGCATCCTGAGCACCTGTCCCCACCTACAATGTCACCCCACTGAACAGTCCAGTGTCCACCTATCCATTAAGCACTGCCTGGCCTCCAACATGCCAATCAAACGTATCTGGGGGAACAACAACTCTGTATAGTGGGTGTAGTACAGGGGTTGACAGCACTACAAATCCCAATGGGGAGTGTCCTACAATCACTAATACCAGAACAGGGAAGGCAGAGTGTAAACAACTGCATAGTGTGTGGGTGCAACAGGCAAAGACAGCAATGCCAAGGTCAGCAGGCACTCGGAATGTCACTACAATCAGTCAATACTGTGTTTTCTGCTACTAGGACCATTCTACCTCTACTCATCCTTTGCCATGTACTCACCTATGGGAATATCAACTGTATTGTGTTTAGTTGGGATAGGCAAAGACAGCAATGCCAAGGTCAGCAGGCACTGGAAATGTCACTACAACCAGCCAATGCTGTGTTCTCTGGTACTAGGATCATTCTCCATCTACTCAGCCTTTGCCATGTTCTCACCTATGGGAATATCAATTGTATTGTGTGTGTGTGGGATAGGCAAAGACAGCAATGTCAAGGTCTGCAGGCACTGGGAATGTCACTACAACCAGCCAATACTGTGTTCTCTGCTACTAGGACCGTTATCTCTCTACTCAGCCTTTGCCATGCATTCACCTATGGGGATCTAAACTGTATTGTGTGTGGGTGGGACAGGCAATGACAGCAATGCCAAGGTCTGCAGATACTGTCTACTCATAGCAAAACACCTGCTCACTGTGCATCTCTCCTAACATCCTTGTACATCAACTCGCTATGAAAGTCTGTTCACCTGAGAGGATGACTTATGTATGCTGTGTGAAGTACTTGCTGTAAATCTTTGGAGGAACTGCCCCCCAAACCAGTTACCAGAACAATGTCCACACTGGCATTGTGCTGTTGTCTGTTAAATCACGAATGCAGATTACCTTTCTGGGAGGGACCGACATACAGATCATAGTACATTCTTTGATGTGCCTTATCAACTAGGTCCATCTTGAGCAGATAAGCCAAGAGAAAGGTAATGTGGACAGGAACTACAGCCCAACCTATGTGCCTGATGAATGAAGGACAACCCAAGATGATTCAGCTAAATGCTTGTGGCAGAACACATATACATAATGCACTGACCACATGATGACAAATAACATATGCAGCAACAAAGATCTGGGTCTGCCCGCATAACAGTCTACTAGCTCTTGAGATGACCTAAGCCACATCATGTTCAGCCACTGTTTGGAATGCCCTGCTGGAAAGATAGGAGTCTATGAACATACATCCAAGTGCCAAGATACTCAGACATTCTGTAGCAAGTTGACTTGCAATGGACTTGGTCTGTTCCCCAAATGTCAGGTATACACAGTTGATAGCAGTTGTGCCTCTCACACAAGGGAAAAATGCAAAGGCAATGTGTACATGGCCTTCATCAAATGCCACTGTAAACTGTTGGAGGTACATGTCCCAATACAACCTGTAACATTCTGTCTCTCACTTCAACAGGCCTACCTGCCTCTGAGTACACAGATACCAATCACAAGCCTGCCACTCTTCCCATGGATGAAGCCCTCAGTGAGGATATCACTTCTGGACGTGTGGACGTTGAGGATGGCGCTGGCCCATCTGGGGAACCTGGTCAGGTGACACCTATCAGCCTTACCCTGATCACAATGACTTCTCCCAGCCATGTTGCATCAACATCTCTGGCAACCAGTCGTCCCCAAACCTGTGTCCCGAGGGCAGATTCAACAATCCTGTGCCCCCAGTCCAGATACCTGAGTCACATCTAGACACCTCTGACATAGATGGAGCTGGACCCAGTGGTAGGGGCCAAACTGTACCAAGGGCGCAGGCACTTGGGGTTAGGTTACGTGGGAGGGATGGTGAGGGCCAGCAGCATGAGGCGTGATGGGTCTGGTACTCACCAAACTCAGGGAGATCAAGCAGGTGCAGAGGAATTACCACCATGAAATATTGCAACAGTGGGAGGCCCACAATGCCTCCTTGGCCTCCCTAACAAGGGTGCTGTGAGACATCAACACCACCCTGAGCAGGGAATGAGAATAACACCAGACCTTCCATTGGCCCTGTAACATCAGCCCTTTCAACCTCTGTGGCAGCCAATGTAAGGGAGACCATGCCAGGGAAAGTGCCTGTCTCAGACACCCCTGCAAGCAGGGATGTCCACCCAAACATCCAGGAGGAGCCGAAGCCAAGACCTCTTCCTGATGGAGCCCCTTTGTGTGCCATAGATTCACTCTGTTGACTGTTCTTCAAACACTAACCCTTTCCAGGATGGTAGGACACTTGACTATGGACTTCAAATGTTGTGGCAGCTACTCTAATGATTACATCCACCATTACTGATCCCTTCACTGTTTAACTTCTCTTTTTGACTTCCACCTTTATGTTCTGAACACATGTGAATAAACACAACGAGCACACAATCAATGTCTAATTTTGATTAGTCCTCACTGTGAGATGTACAATGTGAAAATCATGTAATGCAAATGAGGTACTACTAAGATGGTAGCGAAACGAGGGAGTTGGAGGCAGGCCTGGTTTGTAGTGGGTACCTAAGGTACTTACACCTTATAGCAGGTCCAGTTATAACTTATTAGTTAAATGTAGGCAGTGACTAGAAGCCAGGCTCTCTAGAGGTAGCTGTAGCTGAGCAGCCAAGGCTTATCTAGGACACATGCAAAGCTCATGTAATACCACTGTAGTCACATAGTACTCACACAGTTGAAAGAAAATACTCAGTGTTACAAAAATCAAAAATAAAGGTACTTTATTTTGGTGACACAAATGCAAAAATATCATAGAGACTATACTCTCTTAGGAGGTAAGTAATACACAAATTATATACACTGGTATGCAAAAATAGGTGTAAAAACAGTTAGAAAACAGTGCAAACAGTGAAAATCACAATCGTTAGAAATGGACCTAGGGGGAACACAAACCATATACTAAGAAAGTGGAATGCGAATGTCGGTTTCCCACCTAGGCAAGTGTAGTGTGTAGAGGAGCACTGGGAGTACTAGAAAACATCAAAGGTAAGTACTAGAACCCACCCAGAGCCCAGGAAAGCAAGAGTAAAACACAGTTACTTTCCCAGAACACACAGAAACACGAGAAAGAATATTATGCAAGAACCAGAAGGGACTGCAAGACACCAGCAGTGGATTCCTGGACCTGTAGAAGAAGTAGAAGACGAGGACCAAGTCCAAGAAGCACAGAAGAGTCCAGGGAGAACAGGAGCCCCTGCTAACCCACATAAATGAGAAAAAGAAGACCCACCAGTGGAGAACAACAGTCAGTACTGCACCCAAGAAGACGGATTCGGGATCCTAGTTGGTGCAGATGATGTCCCACGCTGGATGGAGGATAGCAGTTTGGTTTGCATCACTGGAGTCCACCAACAAGCCTTGGCATGCGCAAAGCTCATGGTTAGTGGAAAATGGCTCTGCCTGGGACCAGGGGGGACTTGGTGAACTCTACCCAGGAGAGGTAGTCAGAAGGGGCTCTCAGCAACTCAGAGAGCCCACAGCAGACCAGGCAGGAGTCCCAAAGCTTGGAGACAAAGGAGGTGCAAAAGTAGGCCCACGCAGCACTACGACAAAGGCTCCCACGCGGCCGGAGAACTGCTCAGGAAGATGTAGGTCGCAGGATTGAGTGCTGGGGGCCAGAACTGCTTGGTGCATGAAGACGTTCATGGAAGGAAGCCAATAAGCCTTGGCAATTTCAAAACACACAGTGCATGGAGGTAAAGTCTTGCATGAAAAGGCAAGCTCTTACCTCCACCAAAGTTGGATAGTAGGACATCAGGACTGTCAGGACCACTTCATTCCATCACCCGTGATGCAGGATCCACGCAGCGTTCTTTCCGATAGCGGCTTTGATATTTAACAACAAAGGTCTACCGCGCTCGCCTTAGTTCTATTTTAGAATCCCCGACAAGTGCGGATTGCTTTGTCTTCATGAAATCAGATTAGGTAAGTGTAGACGAACAGCTCCGCTACTTTTTTAGGAGCATATTTTGAATCTATATAACGAAAAACGATGTCGCAATGTTTTCTTTTTTAGATTGTTTGTAATCCCTGTGATGCATTTAATTTTTGAACGCTACATTCAGTAATAATAAACCAATAAGGTTAGTTCCTCTGGCTACACGCATTGGCACCTTTCTAAATGTAACTTCTAAATACATCTCTTTTGGTGAGCTTTCTATGCCTCTTCTCCTTCGATCGGACTTTACAACTATGTAAAATATGTAAAATAGGCAATTATTGCTGTATATTTCTAACATCTATGGCTTTTACCAGTTATGCTATTCTATGGAATCTCCTTTTGGTGTAGCTAAATAATTTTTCTATAATAATTTTTCTATTTTAATCTATGCACATTGGTGACTTTTAGGGTGAACAGGGGTGGTTGTTCACCCCTGGTGGTCTGTGTTGACAAAGTAAGCACTATTAGTGCAGTTATAATTTGACATATTGTATATATAGGCACTGTTCCTGATGTCCTGAGGAGGCCAGATTTATAAAAGCCGAAACGTGTTGACTACAACAGTGGAGGAATGCATGTTGGAATTCTAGAAAAATTGGATGTTAAAAACATTGGATCGTACCGGATATTTTCACCAGCGATAGACATACGATACGCTCTTTTCATTATTTGCATTACCTCGATGTAATACTGCTCGCCACCGAAATACTAAGCAGCTTATAGGCTAAAATATAACGGTGCTTAAAGGAACTATTGGCGCATATGTTTTTAACATTGTTTTGTTATGTATAGCACTTAATTATTGGTTTTTGTCATTTCAGGTTTTGTTTGTATAACTCATTAGGTGATTATAGGGTTTGTCAGTGGGCACACAGATGCAAGAGTGAGACTTGTAGACACCAAGCATAATTTAATTCTAATAAAGAAATATTTTTCCAGTGAATAATTCATGTTTACACTGAGGCACTTGGTTGTGTATCTATCCCTACTGGATATTTGTATTTCGGTTCAGGATCCACGCAGCTCAGCAGGAGAGGGGATCCATGCAGCTGGTCGTCGTTGCAGTAGGTGCCTGCTGAAGCAGGGGAATGATTCCTTCACCCCAAGGGAGATTCCTTGGCTCTTCTCATGCAGGCTGAAGACAGGCTGTCCTCTGAGGATGCACAACTGGGAAACAGTTGCAGTTGCTGGCAGGAGCTGAAGGTACCATGATGTAGAAGTCGTCTTTGCTTCTTTGTTGCAGTTTGTAGAGTTCCTGGAAGGACTAGATGCAGTTTCTTCAGTGAGAAGATGAAGTAGAGGATGCAGGGGATTCCTGCTGTAGTCTTGCAATCCGAATCTGAAGAACCACCCAAAGGAGAGACCCTAAATAGCTCAGATGCTCTCAGAGTTCCCTGCCAACTTGGAGTCCTAGAGGGACCCTCTGGAGGAGCTCTGAGCACCACAGCTGGGGTGGTGATGGACAGGGGAGTCGTCACTCCCCTTTCCTTTGTCCAGTTTCGCGCCAGAGCAGGGACTGGGGGTCTCTGAACTGGTGTAGACTGGATTATACAAGGAGGGCACCAAATGTGCCCTTAAAAGCATTTCCAGTGGCTTGGGGAGGCTACCCCTCCCAAGCCTGTAACACCTATTTCCAAAGGGAGAGGGTGTAACTGCCCTCTCCCAGAGGAAATACTTTGTTCTGCCTTCCTAGGCTTAAGCTTCTCAAGCAACAGGAGGGCAGTACCCTGTCTAAGAAGGGGCAGCAGCTGGAGCTGCCTGGAAAATCTCAGAAGGCTGGTATAGCAGTACTGGGGGTCCTCTAAGGAGCCCCCAGAGTGCATGGAATCATACAACCAATGCTTGCAAAAGCATGGGAGTATGATTCCTACATGCTTAGTACCAAACATGCCTATGTTCGGAGTTACCATTATGTAGCTGGACATAGGTAGTGACCTCTGTCCAGTACACGCTTAAAATGGTGTCCCCGAACTCACGAAGTCCAGGAAAATGGTCCTGGAGGCCGTGGGGGCACCTCTGCTAGTTCAGGGGTGCCCTCCTACACATAGGGCCTGCTATAGGGGTGACACCAAAATATGTATTTACAGGTACAGCCCATAGGCAGCCACAATGTCTGGACTGCCATTGCTAAGAATGAGAAAACATTGTTGCTTATGGCTAGATATCTCAAAGTACCATCCCCCTGGCCACAGGAGAAAGAGCTAAGGCAGACACAGTCCCATAGCATAGGCAAACAGATTGGTGGACGTTGTGCCCTCCTACACAGGTACTCTGCACCCTGCCCTCAGGGCTAGAGGGCCTGCTATATGGGTGACTTATAAGTGACCTGGTCCAATGTAAATGGCAGTGATAGGGTGCATGCGCCTTTTCACGCAGGATGCAATGGCAGTCCTGCAGAACCCTTTGCATTGGCTCCTTATGGGTGGTAAAAGATATGCTGCAGCCCATAGGGATCACCTGGAACTCCAATGCCTTGGGTACTTAAGTATCATATACTAGGGACTTATAAAGGGGCAATAGTATTGCAATTGTGGGTGAAATACTGGGTTACCAGTATGCAACAACCAAAATTTAAGGGAGAGAGCATAACTACTGAGGTCCTGGTTAGCAGGATCCCAGTAGACACAGTCAAACACACTGACAAACAGGCCAAAATTGGGGATAACCAAGCTAGAAAGAGCCTACTTTCCTACAGAGGGATATATCACAGGCTGTGCCAGGCTAAGGATTACCAGCATCACACTCACCCCAAAATGTGTATTTACAGGTACCGCCTATGGGCAGCAACAATGTCTGGACTGTCATTGCTAAGAATGAGAAAACATTGTTGCTTATGGCTAGATATCTCAAAGTACCATCCCCCTGGCCACAGGATAAAGAGCTAAGGCAGACACTGTCCCATAGTATAGGCAAACAGATTGGTGGATGTTGTCACCAGCTTGACCCTTATAACATACCAAAACTAGGTCCATCCAAATTTACATATTCCATGACACAGACAGAGGCAAGTACAACAGTCTCTAGTCAGAGGCGCATCCTATCACAATGGTTAGGCATTTAGTGGCATGTTACACACCTATGTCAGAGTTGTGGCACAGGAACTATGGCCTGCAATGAGGAAACACATCAACAGCTATGTACAGGGCGTACAGGATCATTATCAACACAATGTGAAGGGAGAATGGATGGATTGCACAGGAGGACGTTACAAAGTCACATGATCACACACATGAAACCATTGGACCAACATACCACGGCAAACAGCTCTAATCTGTAGCTCGGATTACTGCCCTCCCACTGAGCAGGCAGCCTGGGCATGGAGCTCACACAACCCAAATTTGCGACAAACAGTACCTGGATCAATTCCATGTATCCTTCACATGTCACACCAGCTACAGCCATCTGCCAATGACACAACTCTGAAATGCCCACATGAGGATGGTATGGTGTAGAGACATGGAAAGAAAAAGTGATATACAAGGAGGTTAGGAAGGGAAAAGCATGCATGAGACAATAATCTCATTTTAAACTTCTGCTGTTTCTCTGACAGAGCAATGTGAGTGCCCCAAACAAAGGAGATCTTCAAGAGAGTCACATCTTCAAGTCTGATGTAGCCAGCAGACCTTGGCTGTATGATGTATCACATGAGATCCCCTTTCTCATGGTGACCATGATACCCTTCCCCACAAATCCTGACCCCTACAGTACCCCATACAATCACAATAATGACAGAACATCACATACTTACACTCAAAAGATGTACTTATTGATTAAATCTGCCCGCCTGTTTCCACCTTTATCCTCATCACTGTCATCCTCACTTGGCATTTCAAGAGGCTCACCTAGTGGCACTACCAGCTCCACCTCATCAGGGAAGTATGGGATGTTTCTCCTCAGGGTAAGGTTGTGGAGCAGGCAGCAGGCCACAATGATCTTACACACGTTTGTGGGTGAAAAGAGGAGGGCCCTACCTGATTCATCCATGCTTCGGAATCTTGCCTTCAGAAGCCCAAAGCCCACTCCACAACACAGCATGTTCTTTTATGTGCCTCCATGAAGTGGACTTCCCCTGGCATAGTTGGGTTCCTCACTGGTGTCAAAATCAGGGACGATTTGGGTAGGCAGAATCCTCTGTAAGGAAAAGCAACATGCATGCAACCATCAGTACAGAGCAACATCTCATTAGCAGTAGTCATGGCATACAAACATACATGACATATGTAACTTACTAACCAGCCAGGCCCTCTTTTGGTACAGTCGTGTCATCAACTGGGCAATAGTGCTGTTCCGCATGATAAAGGCATCATGGACTGTTCACGGGTATCGAGCACATACTTGGGAAATGTAGAGGTCCGCCAAGCAAACTATTTGGACATTGATGGAATGGAAGTTCTTCCTGTTCCAATAGACCTGTTAATTGCCATGGGGTAGAACCAGGGCTACATGGGTACCATCGCTGGCTCCCACAACATGTGGGATGTGTGCCAAACTATAGAACTCTGCTTTCACATGGGTAAAATACTCATGTTGAGGAAAACGAATGTAGATGTTCTGGTGTTTCAACAGTGCTGAGAGAACATCCATCAACACTAAACTGAACATAGACTGGGACATCCCAGCAGCCAGGGCCACTGTGTTTTGGAAGGACCCTATGGTCAGGAAGTGCAACACTGACATGACGTACTGTGAGTAGTATGCTATTTGGATGACGTATGGCTGGCATCAGAACTGGCTCCAACTGATGACATAGATCCTTGATTGTCTGCCTATCCAGGCAGTAGATCTGAATGACATGTCACTTCTCCATGCTCTGCAAGGCGGCTAGTGGATGGTACAAAGCAGGGTTTCTGATCCTTCTCTTCCCAGGATAACTATGTGGGCCAAAACAAGCAAAGGCAGTCACTCAATGTGTCCCTAGCAATTTACATTCTACATGTCAATTATGATATGTGGCATGTCATATGAGTCACTGTTAACATGATACACACCACACGAAAGGGCTAACACATGCACATTTGTGAAATGTTAACCCATTGCTTATCTACATATGTGAACAAAACCTCTATCTGTACAACAAGCTCATGTCACATTAACTCCATATGCTGCCTGTGAATCAATGGCCTAAATCCTAGCTTACCTGTGGGGGAGAGGGTGGTGGCTGTACTCCTAATAATGTTGTCACATCTGATGGACCAAATACCTACACGATGACAAATATGAATGACCTATGTGCAGGACAAGGCCAGCCCTCAGTATTTGCCAGGACATCATTTATATTATTGTGACAAATCAAAATATTTCAAATAATAACATTGTATGCCGATAAAATGGCTGCTGCCTGACCTACTCCCCTGGACATTGGGAACAGCCCGCGACTGCCGGTGGAAGTCATCATGGTGGTAGGTGGTCGCTACACTGACTGTGGACCTCCAAGGTCTGCACCTTCTTGGTGATGGCTCTCCAAATCCCCTTCTTTTGATGGGCGTTGACCTGCATGGATGCAAATGACAAGACAGATTGTTATGTCCACAAGTCCCATTAGAAATGGCTGAGTCACATACATGTCAATGCACCTAGCTAATGGCATCCTGTCCTGACCATCCTGTCCACTTATGACACATAGCATGCATTGGACACAGGGACATGACTGTAAACATTCCCCATTAGGGTGCCCTACACATCCCCAGCTCAGGCCCTGCACTGACCAGGTAGAAAAGCAATGACTTTGGTGAGACAATCACATGACATTGACCAGGAACACGATGGCACACATGACAGGTAAAGCACACTGCATACAATGGACAGAAACATTCACCACCTTTAAATGTCACCTGCTCCATACAGTCCTGACATGTCACAGCAAGCCTACATAAAGACCCATTGTGCTTCATCCACCATGACGACATTCCAGAGGGAGGGGGTGTTAGCTCCTCCATCTAGGAAGGGCACTGTTTTCCAAACCAAAGAGCCCTGGCTCTTCCCCAGGTTTGTATATTGGCTGTCTGGAAGTGGCAGGCTGGATGGAACTAGTTAACAACTATGCCAGTTAGGTTAGCTTTTGCAGGGGGCACCTCTAAGGTGACCACTAGTGACATTTAGGGTTAAATCCAATACTGGTACCAGTTTGGATTTATCATTTTGAGTTGTTTGATACCAAACAACCCAGGGTGCAGTGTGCCATGTCGAGTTTAACTTTTTAGGTTTGTCCAGTACACTCAGCCTGCACTGGCAGTGCTGAGTGCATCTGGGTGCATGGTCCTAGAGGGTGGCACAAACTGTTCTGCTGACTTCAGGGGTCTACTCATACTATCCTCTGCCCTGGGTAGTGGGGTACCCATTTACTAGGGTTTTACAATGATAGGAAAGAGTGTATCCAATTGTGCCAGGAATCACAACAGAGTTAGGGAAAGAGCTCTGGAAAAGAGAACCTGGTTAGCAGGGGCCCTGGGCACTACCAACTTCTAGAACACATCAACATCAGGCAAAAAGTTGGGGCACATCATGCAGAAAGAGGCCTCCTCTCACAGTGATGCTGTTTTTCACTGTGCAACAATTTGGTATCCTCCTGATAGTGATAGCAAGGTCTGTGTCCCTCCTTCCTGCACGGTACAGTTGTTTAATACAACCACACTTATATGTAAACTTGGAAAAGGGTGTGAGACATAGGTGGGGGATATCCTAGGCCTAACAGGACCATTCATGTGTGTAATCTGAATAGATCTCTCCATGAGGTTTGGGACCTGACCTCATTGTTGTTTCATGCAAAACCACATGTGGTGCACATCTGGGTGACCTTGCTACTACCTCCTTGACTCGTTTTGGAAAGGTGTGACTTGTGGAGCTGTACATTGTTGTGAGGTGCCCATAGTGACACGGATAGTTCCATGTCACCTAATTCAGGTATGACAAGTTTGAACCAGTGTTGTCTGCCTTTCCTTACCAACATCATTTGTTGTTGAGACATTGTATTGGTGCATGTTAAATGTGTGGCTGGCCTTCTGTCAGTGTCATTGGTAGGGTATCTTATAAAGGGGTGCAAATGCTTGGTATTGGGTCACTGCATATGGTGTGCTGCATATGGCACAGATTTGGGGTAGAGAGGTCACCTAGTTGTGTTATGTTTAGTGTGATAGCCTGACTTCATCCATGCTTTTGTAGTTATCAGAGGATAAGATTTACTCATGTGTTACCTTTGTGATTCCAGATGGCATTCATGGTTTTGTATTGGCACATGATTGTCCCACTTTGCTGTCAGCTCATGCGGTGAGCCACTTAACATGTTGGTATGTTTAGACTCTCAGAGTTTGATTGATGTGTCATCATGTACATGTTGTGACCTTATTACACTTTATTTTCACAGCATCAGCACCAGCAGGTGAAAGAGACGAGCCAAATGGGGAAGCATCTGGTCACGGGACCTCAGGCCAGAGACCACTGACAGCGAGTGACCCAGTGGCCTGAAGGGCAAGGGGAGTGCCATAAGGGACACTGGATCTGCCCTCTGCATCATGGGATTCCTCCTCCCCTCCAGTGGCCCCTCCCCAGTAATGGCAGACCCATCAGGGACCCTCCCAGTACCATCTTTGTCTGCCCCCCCTCATTCTATCACCGTCCCCCTTGTTGCTCCCCACCCAGCTGGCCGTGCCCGCTCACCCAAGAGGGTGGGCATTTCCTTTGTCGCAGGCACCTCTTCCCCAGCCTCTGTTAGCCCTGCTGTCCTCAGTGAGGAGACTATTTACCTCCTGAGGTCGATCTCTGTAAGTCAAATAGCCATTGTGAATGCCATCCAGGGACCGACAACCCAAGTCCAGCAAAGCAATGCTTTCTGGGAGGGCATTCACGGTGCAATCTCTGGCCTACAGAGATCATTTCAGGTTCTGGCTTCCACCAGGATGGCAGCCAGTCACCCGTTGTCTTCCATCCTCCCTCCACCTTCCTCTTCCCAGTCTAAATCCCCCTTCCCCGACCCACCCAAAGCACTCAGACAGACTTGCATGCATCCACCTCAACAGACAAGGGTAGCATACACAAACATAAGCACCACAAGACACACCACTGGCATGCCCACAAACATCTACCTGCAGGCACAGCAACAGTCACAACTTCCCCTGGCACACCCCACCCCCAGCATCACACACCAGACATTTGGCACACCTACAGACACCGCATCCACAGTCACTGATCCAGCCACCACACCTATCATACGTGCAGACACCACCCCAGCAGTCCCACAGACATCCACTCCAGTCACCACACCTACAGACACCACAGGCACACCAACATGCAGCACATCCACCATCCCTGCAGTCACCACCCCAGCAGACATCCACCCATACACCACAGCATCCCCTTGCACCTCTACCCCCCTAAGCCCAAAACACATAAACGCCCTCATTCACCCACCCAAGAGACACCCACCACACATAAGAACACGTCTTAAAAAAACAAACACCCAAGGCATCCTCAGCTACACATCATATAACCACTGCCTCAACTTCCAAATCCTGACCCCCTTCTGATGACCATCCCTGTGTGTCAAAAAATGTTTTCCTTTGTGCCCTTGACCTTACCCCTATTCTCTTCACCCCTGTACCACACCCAAAAGGTCACTTTCCATCCTGAAGGCCACCCCTTCCACCTCCAAGACCGTTCCTACCCACCCCCTGCAAGCACCCATGCCCCTCCTCCTACCAAGAAGAAGTAATTCTCTCCCAAGAAGGTTCCCCCCACTCAGACCCAAACTCCCCCCTCCCAACTCCTCCCCAGATCATCCATGAGGTGCCTGCATGCCCCTTTGATGCCCCTACCTCTGGAGGTTACTTGGCAGTCAGGAGTTAAGTTTGGGGTCCTGGACTGTGCCTTTAGGCCCTTGGATTGTAAGGACTGGCGTATTGCCTTGGACTTTGCATTTCTACACATTTTCTATAGATTAATTAAAACCGTGTTGTTGGTGTTTTAGATACACCTTTGTCCTGCATTTCCTTTCCTAGGTTTCTGTTCTCCCTGGCTGACATTGATTGTGTGCCTCTAGTTGTGTGTGTTTGTGCTGCTTGCTGCTCCATGGGGTGTTTGTAGAAGCATGTGAGTTTTGTGTGCAGTGCTGGTGTCCCCCAAGTGTAGGGTGTGTGTTGTGTGATGGGTATGTGCATGTAGATAGAATGTTGGTGTCATGGTATTGTGATGTGTTTGTAGTGGTATGTGTTTCTTTTTGTGTGGTGTGATGTGGGCATGTATGGTGTCTGACTTGTCCCCTGACATGGCTATTGTTTACATGTGATGTGTGTGTTCTTGAGTTTTGTCAGTGCAGACCTGGAGTGTGTTAAGTTGTGGTAGTTTGCTTAGCATTTGGGTGCAGATGTGCCCCTTTAGGTGTGTGTCCCTCACAGCTGGTTTGTGTAGGGGGATGTACCATGGAGTGTGAGTTGTTGGGGTTTTGTTGCCTTGCCCTTCCCCCCTTGCATGGCTGTGCATACGATTGATATTGTTAATCATTGTCCCTTATGATCAACTGTGGTCATCTGCTCTGCACATGTTGTTTGGGGCCTTGTTCAACATGATAAGTGTCCCAATGTAGTCTCCTTCCAAGAATGGTCCTTCTGTTCCCATCGCAGCTGTGCAGGTGTTGTTGTGGTGGTGCACTTTGTGTCTTTTGTTTATTTGTCTCTGTGTGCATTGGGCATGGCATTGCTGGCCCATTGTGCTGTGACTGTGTGTAATGTTTGTCGACTGCAGTGTTGTTTGTTGGTCTTGTTGTGTGTGTGCCATGGCAGATGGATGTATTTGTGTGTTGTATTTGTGGGCAGTCCCTGGCCTGTGTTGGGTGTGAGATTGTGAAATGTAGTTGTATATGTGCAGTAGTTGTTGCTGTGTGTGTGTGTGATGTTGTGTGGCCTTCAGTGTCCCTGATCCTGTGTTGTGTAGCCATACGTATATGTGTGGTATTGCCACGCAGTGTGTGTGCTGGCTGAAGTGTGCATGTTGTGAATGTGTGGGTGTCCGCATTGCAGTATGTGAGTGTGTGTGCCTGGTATGATAGGTGTAGCTGCTGCCTTTTGTGCTCCCCCATAATGTGTTTTGTAGTGGTAAGATTTTGTTATCCGTTGTAATAATACAGGTAGATGTAGTAGTACTTACGGTTGGTGTCGTCCACTTGGGCATTGGATTCTTGTCTTTCTGTGAGCAGGAGCAGCGGCATGACATTCAGGAATGGCTCTATGGCGGCTCCGAACGTGTATTGCTGTGTGCAGGTGAGTGTCTCCCTTTATATTGCTTGTTTACGCCTGTTAATCCATGGTGGTTGGACTACGGCAGTCACATTGGTGGTGGAAACATTCTATCTGCCGGCCTGTTTGTGCCTCCAGGAGACCGCGGCAGTCTTCTACTTCCTCACCCGCCAAACTCACAATGTGGCTGTCTGCTCCGCCAGACTGTTGGTGGTTGGACCGCCACCACCAACATGGCAGTCATGGGACCGCCAAACTCGTAATCAGCCCCTTAGACTGTTGAACATGTACCCAGACACAAATGTAAAAGAAAATAAACTAAAATTTCACCGGTAATGTAAATCAAGCAAATATACATACGTTATGAATGTGAATAGTATATGGGAAACAAACTGTGGGACCCTCCTTTGTTTTTCTTCATATACCAAAGTAGTACACAGACATAAACAATCCCAAAGAGTGCAAAAGACCCACACATGATTTTCCTACACTTTTCTCTCTCCTATGGGGGTCCTAGTAGAAACTCCACAGATTAGACTTGATGTTCTTCTTTTCTTGTTTTTTTAAATGTTTAGATTTATAAATTATAAGGCATTTTCTGTGGATCTTTTGCACTAAGTGGTGGTCTACCTTAGTCAAAAATTAACGTTATGTCAAAAATAGTTGGAGGAGGACCAAGATAAAAGTATTCCAAGCCAGGCCTCATTGAACCTTCAGTATGCATCACAGACTTCCATGGTCACATACAGACATCTGATATCGCCATTTCTTCCTATGAAGTGCTAAACCTCCAAAGAGGACCACATGAAAATACAGCCTGACAATGCTTTTGAGTCCTGGATACTATTGTACAAGTTCCAGGAATTCTGATAAGCAATTCTGGAAAAGAGTCGCAACAGATTTTCTGGTTTCAGATGTTGCTGAAATATTCAGAATATGTCCACAATACCATTCTTTACTGATAGTAACAGCTAACATGATGTAAGACACAGGAATCCAGCCTTTATAGGCAGCAGTTAACTTCTGAATTAAAAATTCAATTAACTGAACACCGTACACAGGGTGCTTGCTTCACTGGATACACACAGACCTCTCACCAAAGAAGATCCCCTTGCAAACTGTCTTCCAACAGGCAAATGAATGTTTCCCAGTGGGCATAGGCTCAATCTTCTTGAAGGAGAACGTATGAATGCCATAAAATTGTTTTCCATTGGGAATATGCATTTATCATACTGTGATGTCACTTGTGTTCTGTGGGATTCACATCCCTAAATCACATAGAGCATTTCCGTGAATACATACTAAACTGAAAAAGTTTCCTTCCAAAGCTCACACTGGAAACCAAAAGTTTTTCTCCAAGAAGAAGAGAGACATTTACCATGTCTCTTTCAGCCCAGCAGGCAGGAGTTCTTGTGGTCTCCTAGAGTCAGTACTTCTGCCTTTTTATTTCTTGCTTAATTAACTTCACTACAGGGGTTGCTCACACCTATGTACAAAGACGCGAGTGCATAAATGACCTCACACCTGCCTTTTTTTTCTCAAGAATAATTTGAATATCCTCTGCTGACAGGTTTTAGATCAAGCACATTGGCATAAGCTAATGGGCCCCATACGATCCCTGAAAGTAATTATTCTTTAGTCAGTTTGCTAAAAAGTAGCACATTTTATTTCTCATAATTTCCTATTAAAGAGTCATATTTTACACCAGTGTGTGCAATTGAGCTATTCAGTCCATCCTGTACCTATACTGAAAAATTAAAACATTCTGTACCAACAGACCACAGTTATCAATTTAATTTGAATATAAACTTTTAAAAGAAAGGTGGCTGCACTGAAAAAAGTTTGACAGTCCAGTCTGGCTTTCCGGGCCATAGAGGCACTAATACCCCCAACTTCACACAAAACTGAACATTCATAAGGTTCACTTACAATATGTTGAAGTCATATTAGGTCTTGACTAGAGACAGCTTAAGCTGTATGTCTTCCGAACATATTGTTTGCAGTACATAGCAAATAAAGTGGAGTTTGGGTCAGCCCCTTGCAAAAGATTAGTGACTTTGTTGTCTATCTCATTGTCTTCTTTTGATTCAGTGGCCTTCCTCTTGAAACTTGTGTGTGTTCTGCCCAAGAGCACTTCGGTCTCACATCATTCTGATTGGATGAGTTTTAGCTTCTTACTACATACCTGTGGGAAATCTTTAGTACTTCTTCATTGATCACTCCAAGGGAGTGCATGTTTTCCCTTTGCTCTCTATCTGCTTATAGTACCCTCACCACCCCCATTGTGTGCTTCTTTTCAACCCTGCAAGCTTCTGGCCCCCATATTTTTATTTATTTATTTCCCTATTTTCAGTCATCTTACCTCTCCCAATGCTCCCTGACCCACATGCCATATAAAAAACAAATTTGAGCATTTTCACGCTTTACACACTTGGTAAAATGGTAAATTATAAATGGCTGGCATGCATAATGAGGCATGTGCACACAAATCATCACAAAAGTATGTGCACACAACACAGAGTAAATTTCATGACCCATGCATTGCGATTCATGCAGGAGCATGTGTCACATAAGTGGGCAACAGCAGCCTCCTTTGAAATGGGTTTCCTTAAACGTAAAACCCAATCCAAGGTTTCCCACTATGCATGCACATGCATCTTCACATGTGTGCTCACATGCCAGTACCAAAAAGGATTGGCAAAGTCAACCGCTCTGCCTTTCAAAGGTGAGATCTATTGGCTTGCTAATGCTTGTTTTAAAGTAAACCGTGCAGTTTAGGAGCATGGTTCAGACTAACAAATAACCAAAACCAGCCAGCCATATTGGTTGGAAAGATACAATATTGGACAGGTTTTCAAACTGTACTCAGTTCATCAGAGGCTTTGACACACAGAAGAAATAAATACATTTCAGCAAACCCTTGGTCTGTGGGCCAATAGCAGCAAAGGGTTATTTGAGTATGACATCTTGACTTGATGTCACTCACAGTACCAGTGACATGAGGATGGCAACAACTCACTGTTAAGACCATGACTGCTGGAGTTAGTGTATAGAAAATAATGATTAGTTGTTCAAAGATGGAGGCCCTCATTAGGAGTTTGGCACCAAACTCCTGTGGGTCAGGAGACCGCCATTGCAATCTCCTTCCCGCTGGCCCTATTATGAGTTTCTCGCTGGGCCAGTGGGTGGAAACACAGTTTCCGCTTGCTGGCTCAGTGGAAAACACACAACAACATTGACGCCAGCTCGTAGTACGGCCGGCGGCAATACTGTTGCGTGTCGGGTGCACCAGTACCCATTGCGCAAATCACTGTCTGCAAAGCAGACTGTGATTTACATGATGGGGCTGGCCTGGTGGGCACCCGCACTGCCCATGCCCATTTCTTTTTCATTTAAAATAAACTGTGCGGTTTTAAACATGATTCAGCCTAACTTGTAACCAAAACCTGACAACTATTTTGGTTGGAAGGGTACAATAGTGGACAGGTTTTCAAACTGTACTCAGTTCATGGGAGGCTTTGACTTACCAAAGGTAAAAATAAAATTTAACAAACCCTTGGTTTGTGGGACAGTAGCAGCAGAGGGATCATTAAGTATGAGTCTTGACTAGCTGTCACTCACAGTACCAGTGCAAAATGATGGAGTTGTGATGAAAGTGAAAAAGTGGTAGCAAAATGACAAGACTCAACCAGTTGCCAGTATTAAACAGGGTGCATCTGTACATAGCAAGAGTTCTGTAGGAATTACTCAAAGAAAGTACCATTGATCATAAGTGTTCACACAGTACACACGTGCACCAACATTTTCAAACTATTGTATGTCAATGTTCTTGTCAATGCATACACAAATACCAAATCTTATCTTTCTATGCTGGCACAGTAAACAACCCAAAGCGTATTACTGTAAACTCACACGTACTGTGTGAATATTCTAAGGTGCCAATATTATTAACCCCCATATCTTTGAAGCTTAAATGGTTTCTAAGTCAGTTGGCTGTAGTTTAGAACTCCTAACTCTGTGGAAAACCAAATTAGAGGAAGGGGAGGGAAAGAGGTTCAGTTAGTTATCTCAGTGGTATCATCTTTTATGTAGAGCTATCTTTCTGGATCCATTAACCTAGGGGCTTTTCCGTCAGAGGCAATGTTTCAAACCTGGGACATGACAGGAGGGATGAACCCTCTAAGAAGAGGGAAGTTTGACTTTCACAGAAACAATATTAATGGCATTGAGAACTTAACAAAATCCACAAAATCTAGGGGAAAATCTAGTTCTACAAATGGAGTGAGGTAAATTGATTGAGGATAACTAAACTCTGTCTCCTATTTTTTAGGTTGGAGCTAGGCACCTATGCCTATTGACCTGTAATCTTTCTTTGGTCTTAACAACCTATACATTTTGCATTAACTTATCTCTGACTTTCTTTCACCTTTCCAATACATTTTTAACTGCAGGTACAGGATCTTCAGTTTCCAAAGAATGTAAAAAACTTTGAGTTTGGATTCTTATTAAGGTGAGAAAAGGACAGAAGCCAATAGAAGTGTGGATCAAGTTATTGTAGGAGAACTTAGTTACAGTTAAGAGAGATTTCCAGTTATCTTGGTCAGCAGAAATGTAGCACCTTATGAACTCTTCAAGAATGTCATTTAATCTTATATTTTGGTTGTTAGCTTGAGGATGAAAAAACAGAAGTTAATGGTCTTTGAATGGCACGTTTATTACACAGAGATTTTCAGAATTTAGAGACATACTAAGGACGGCAATCAGAAATAATATTTAAGAGTAATCCGTAAAGTCTGAATATGCCAGAGTAGAAGATCTTAGCCATTTCTGACTTTGTGAGTAGTTTAAAAACAGCTCAAACATGAGCCATTTTAGTGTATGAATCCACATTTACCACTATTGTGGTGCAATTTTCAGATGGGGTAATTCCACAATGAAGTCTGTAGACGTTATTTCCCAAGGGGTGGAGGTAATTTTAGTTGTCAAAAGTAACAAGAAAAAAAAGAGTTGGGATATTCTACACAGCCTAGACTGAGCGGGGTCAAAAGAAGCTCCTATGGCTTGGTCTGAGGCACCAGTCTTAAGAATAAAGGGCAATATGGCATCAGTTTATTGTAAGATGAGCTCACATTAATTCTTCCTTAACTTTTTCGATAGCTGTGGGTGATGCTACAATTCCAGTAGATTACTGATAGGAGAGACTATCTTGGAGACATTTCTAATGAACTTCCAGTAGTAATTTGCTAAACCAAGAGAACTTTGCATTTCCTTTATAGAAGAAGGAATAGGTCAGCTTAGAACTGCTTGAATTTTCTGGCAGTCCATAGCTATGCCCCCTCGGGGAAAGGATATAGCCTAAACACTGTAAAAGACATTTCTCAAGCTTAGCCAACACTGTATTCTACCTGAGACACTATAGGATTTGTTTGACATGAACTGTATGCTCTGCTGTCACTTTAGAAAAAATGAGAATGTCATATAAATTGACTACCATAGTCTGTAGGATTAGGCCCCAAAATATGGCATTTATAGAGGACTGGAAGGCAGTCCACGCATTACATGTATTGAAGGGCATTACTCAATATGTGTAATGTCTGAAACTAAATTAGGTGATAGGCTCTTCTCAGATCTGACGTAGTTAGTATCTTAGCCCCTTCAGACTGCCTCCAGAATATCAGGAGGTAACGATCCTTAGTAGTGAAAACATCTAAGCTTCTGTAGTCTATAGAACACAACAGTTCTGAAGAGCCTTTCTAAGGAAGAAAAAAGAAGGAGCCTCCAGCATGGGTGTAGATCAAATAAGCAACCCATTCTGTAAATTAGTGTCAAGATACTCTCTTAGATCTAGGGACATGGCCAAGATGGTTACCGAGTGAGTCGCGCAATGCCCTTGGCCAACAGTACAACATCCTGCATCATCCTGGGGGGCATCCACTGCTAGAAGTACTGCCCACCGATAGCAAAGCCTGCCGGCATGACACGGGATCCCCTTTCTCAACATCCCGGACCTCAATGTGCATCTGGCTGGCGTGCCTGAAATTGTGACCTGCTACCTCTGACAGGGCTGTGATTCTCTGGCAAGCCCACAACCCAGACAGAAGGCTTTGTGGTGCACCCTGAGTGGACCATAGTGGGGAGACCCAACAGGACACAGCTTTCCTGCCCTCCCCAAAGAAAGAATGAGCGAATGTTAGGAGCATGACTTTGTCACACCTGCTCCTTTACCCAGGCAGTACTCAAGTGGTAAAGCTGATTTAGGAGTGGGTACCCTGGTGGTCTACTGCTTTGATTATGATTGGTGCAACAAGCTGGGTCTCTGAGCCACAGTTACTTCGTTTTAGCCTACCTTATGTGGGAAAAGTTTTCTGGTACACCAAAGAGGAACCTAATAGACATGCTGCATAACTGCCTCCTATAGGTCTGGGATAAAACCGGGAACCTATTGGTGTTGCCTTGGCCTATACTTCAAGCTGGGATCCCGATGCAAGGTGGACTGCCCTGGACCACTGGCGCCAATGGAGTACTCCACTCACAGGGCTAGTGAGACCCAACTCCTGCAGGGGAGTCTCACACTTCACTGACAGGGGCACTGTGTGCTGTTGAATACCTTTCTTCCATGACCTGCGACGACTGCATCATGAGGTGAGAAGTTGAGGTGGACCTCTGCTTGGCCCTTTAATTGCCCCTCTGTTTATTAGACTGCAAGTTTGCTGGACTGAATATCTTGGTGGCAGGGGTTTTGAGGACCAAGGAGTCTTGAAGAGGGCCATCTCAGGACGCCAGGGTAAAGGCAGAGAAATACGTACCTCTTCTGAACCCAACACTTGACCACACGCTGCTGTCTACACCAGCAAAGGACCAACGAAAGGCATATTGTAAAGCCCTCTTGGGACTCTTTCACTTGTGTTACTTTCTGACGCGCAACTCGCACTTCATGGTCTGCACAAGGATGATAGGGCCACAACTGCTGACTGCTGTGCTAGATATCAGATCCTCCCTAGAATTGAAAATTGATGCACTGAGAATTGATATGGGCCTCAGGTGGGAGAATCATGAAAGGTTAAAAGAGCAGGTCGAAAATGCAGAGTCAACTCTGGCGGCCCTCAAACCAACGGTCAAAGACACTGGCACACAACTTAAGGCCTTGCAAAATGAGGTGAACTACTTCTGCAAGCATGCCGACGATCAGGGAGATAGGTCCCGGGGGAAGAATGTAAGGATTGTGGGCTTCACAGAGCAGGTTGAGGGCCCTAGTATGAAACATTACCCCGAGGAGTATCGAAAACACGATACTGCAAGGCAAACACTCAACCTTCTTCTCTGTGGAATGTGCCCACAGGGTCCCGGGCAGGCCCCAGCCTCCTGGGGCCCCTCCACAGCTTGTAGTCATCCACCTCTTCATTTATAGAAGCAGGGATCATATCCTGCAGGAGACTCAAGCTAAAGGGCCATGGACTATTGAAAATTCCCAAGTCTACATTTTCCCTGACTACACTATGGAGGTACAGCGGCGAAGATCCTTTTCCTCGCTGTGAATAGGTGCCTCCATAACCACGGTATCAAATACGCTCTGCAATTTCTTGACAACCGAAGAGGTTTAAACTTGTCTAGAACGCAGAGTCATCACAACTTCCCCCACTGGGAACATTGACTTTACCTGAAGGGGTGGTGCAAAGACGTTGTAGGCCTTGCAGCAGACAGCATAATAGGCCCTTCAAAAGAACAGGCTGACAAAGAAAGAGCCCAGGTGGATGCACAGGTGGAACATCATGTGGTGACTCCTTCTCTGACAGGTTTGGAAGCAGGGAGACTTTACCACGAGGTTTCGGATATATAGCCCAATCAGCTGAGGACATGGAATAGATTGCTGGTTCAAGATTAGTAGCATGCCTTCTCTGAATCTCTGTCAGCATTACACAACGTGTGATTGGTGGGTGGGCAGCACACTAGTGCAGTGGCTGAGGGTCACGAGCAACTCTATCCAGGGTTGCTGTCATTGATGCATTGCAAGCACAGTGCAACTGAACACTAATACAGATATTGACTGGTATATAGCTTTGTTTTATTGCAGTACAGTGATAATAGCCGGACATCCGCTGGCATGCTGCCCTGCTGCCCTGGGAGGGGGAATTTGATGCTTATTGTTTACTTGTTCTTCTTACTGAGTTCTTCTTTATTGAATGTTATAGATGGTTTGCTGGTATGTGGGGTGGGGGAAGGTCCCAGGTTGGGGAGGGAGGGACACCGCAGAGCTGTGGCATGAATGTTCACTCCTTACAGACAGTACAATGGGTGCTAATCTTAATATAGCGGGGACACAATACCTGATTATGACTTGGAATGTTTGAGTGTTGGCAAGCTATGTGAAAAGATACTGTATCTTTTGTGCCCCCGGCACTGGTGGACAAGAGGGGTACTGGTACTGGTACTGGTCTGTGTCAGGGACTCAATTAAAATCCCCACCCCAGTATCAGGGGGCCAGAGCATTGTACAACAGCCCCAGAATAAGGGAGTGTAAGAAAAGTGCTTGATTGGAATTGGATGCATATAGAGAGATTAGCGACAGAGAAAGTCCATCCAGTAGCCCTTTCAGAACCACATATCTTCCCTCTGAATCAATTTTAGTAAGTAATACCTCTAATGGTACACCAGGTGCCACCCATATGCAAACGCCTGTGGCATAGCTGGAATATTTAGTCACCACCAGTGTGCCTTGTCATCGTCAGAACATACCCCAAAGGCAGTGGCTGTAAGGAGGTTCTCCTGAAGGATCACCCCCACTCAAGAGTCAGGTCTCTTTTATTGTAGTGCTGATGCAGTCACACAAGTTGAATGCTCTGGTGCACCTCTTCAGATCATTGCTCTTTGCAGCTCCAACTACACTGAGGCCATGCTGCCCGCGCATACCTACCTGGCACCTCTCCACTGACGCTCTGCTGGATGCAGCATTTTGCTCTGATCCCTCAGACCATATCACCTCATATTATGCAGGCAGTGAGGGCTCGGCCTTGATCACTGGTACTGGATGGGACGCGTTCAAAGTTGTACTCCGCCGACACACAATCAAAGCAGTATATGATACTAAATTGACACTGCACAGAGAGCTTCATACACTTGAAACGGACATCAGGTGAAATGAGTGGATGTTGCCTGTGGACCAGACAGCCCCTGCCCCACTGGCAAAAGCACAGCTTGCCCATAAGTCAACTCTGGAGAGATTAAGCACACTAGACTACAGAGGCTATTTGACTAGAAAACACATAGAGGGCGACAAGGCGTGCAGGTTTTTGGCTTAGCTCCTCCATTCTGACCCCTCCTGCCATCCAGGATGAAAAGGGTCTCTTGCTCAAATCTCAGGGCAAGGTAAATACGGCTTTTCACTCTTATTATGAGGTCCTACAGACGGTAGAAACAACCTTGATTGAGTCATTCCTGGATAACGTGTCTTCCACAATTGCAGTCATCCCAATGGGCAGATCTGGAGGCACCTCTCTTATAAGTTAAATTTCCAATGTGATTAAACAGATCTCATGTGGCAAGACCCCTGGTGTGAATGGTTGGCCTATGGAATTTTATTCTATTTTTAATTCTGTACTCACCCCACACCTGCTCAAGGCCTTTAAATCGGCTTACTCTGAGGGTATACTTTTCTCGTCTCTTCAGGAAGCGGTATTGGTGGTACTGCCTGAGCCAGACAGAGACCCCTTACTATTGTGGTCATATCCCCCTCTCTCCTTATTGAACTCAAAGTATCAAATCCTTGGAAAGGTGTTGGCTGTCCAACTGATTCCCATAGCACAGCAGGTAATTCACTCAGATCGGTAAGAATACGTTTTTGCCACAGTTTCATGTTAATGGACTGGGCATAATCGACAGGCACACACCCCTGAGTTGCATCATTGGACCTAGAAAAGGTGTTTGACAGGCTGGGGTGGGATTACTTAACCAAAGTCCTTATAAGGTTTGGGGTGGGCCCCAGCTTCCTTAAATGGATTGCATTATTGTACAAGGCACAAGTCACTAAGGTGAAAACTGGTAATACTGTCTCCGACCCGTTTTGCATTGAGCGTGACACCTGTCAAGGCTGTCCTCAGTCATTTTTGCATTGACTATAGAGTCACTTGCATGTGCACTCCAGACACGAGCCTCAAGATGGGGAATTCAAGCTGAAAACCACTGGCATATAATTTCTTTGTCTGCAGAAAATGTCTTGGTATACCTTTGGGATGATAGTACTGTGATCCCATGACTTATAGAGTTACTGCATCAGTTGGGAGAAGCCTTAGGATTGAGGGTGAATTGGGAGAAATCTCATCTGTTACCCCTGATGTCTCTTTCCCCTGACCAGTGGAGAAGGCTCCCAAGTGCCCTGCTCCCTTGGACCGTTGATTCATTTAAAAACTTGGGGATCCATGTTTACCACTCCAACAGGGATTTGGTAGACAGCAACTTAGTTAGAATCCTGTCTAGAGTGAGATCCTCCATCCAATTCTTGACATCCTTGCCGCTTTCGCCAATGGGACAAATTGCCATCTCTAAAATGCTGATCCTCTCCAGGTTGTTGTATTTTATTTCTGCTATTCCCATTCTGCTATCCCAAAGTCTATTTGGGGAACTGCACGCACTTTGGACCTCATTGATCTGGGGCAGGAGGTGGGTGGCACTCAGCAAGCTGTACGCCCTGTTGGAGGAAGGTGGCCTAGGCATTTCTTATTATGATTATTATTTTGCCACTGCACAGTTAAAGTGGCCTACTTGCTGGTTTGCGGGACAAAATATTTCTGAACAGGGATGGTGGTTCGACAGGACAAAGCTGCCTCCAGTGCTGGAATTGCTGCTGGGTGCTGACAAGGAGGTTCCCAAGGGGGGAGAAAATATCCTTATGCATGTGGAAAGGGCATGCTAGAACATATACATGGTCAAGTAATGCCCCTAATCTCCATATGCATCTGAAGTATCCCTCTGGGCTATGCCAGACTGGATAGGGTAAGGTTCCAGGCTGGCCACAGCCTCATGGTCAGAAGCTAGCCTCCAGACCTGAGGGGATCTATTTAATGACAAGATTCTCAGTGCGTTTGAGAGCTTGGTGAACGATTACGGTATACCACCAGGCTCCTTCCTTATTTACGCTACGCTTATGAGACATCTACACAGGGTTTGGCATAGAATACATAATGAACTGGAGACCTCATCACTCCTCCAGGCATTACTGACACTTTTCACCGAGCTGTCACATACCTTTGTAGCTCCTTGCATACAGACATGGGGCGTCGTTCCTTTCTCTTTAAGCTTACTGTGAAGCAGTACTCGACACCACACTCACAGACAAATAATGGACACAGTGTGTGAGGATCCCTTAAACTCATTTCCAAAATAGCCATATATGTACGCAGTTTAAATACCTTCACCATACCTACCTTATCCCTGAGAGGTTGGCATGTCTGTAACCAGGTGCTCCAGATACCTGTCCACTCTGCCAAGTCACTGTGGCAGATGTTTCACACATGGTCTGGACCTGTCGCAACTTAATTCCTATTGGGATGGGAAATTGGGGACTCCTTGCTAGGTATTACTTCCTATTCTGCAGCGAATAAGTCTGTTAGTAAATTCATTAATTTAGCATTGGCCATAGTTGAAGACAGGATAGCCATGTGGCTATCCCACCTTTGCTCTGATATATTAGCTGAGCAAGAGGCATTGCGTAGGGGTGGAAGAGGGCATCCAATACTGTCTAAGCCCCCAAACTGGGAAAGGTTCTTGGAAATGTTGGAGGCTAAGTCGAATGACATTCCACCCTGAGCACCTGGTCTGTCACCACAAGACTGGAGGTACTGTAGTGGTCCTTAACCCCCCTCCCAGCTAAGGATGCTACATGCTGTTGGCAACGACCTTCTTGGAAATGCACACTACTTTTTGTTTATGTTGGTGGTGCCTCCGGCCGCATTAACAGAGTGTGCCCTTTCTCTCTCCCTTTCCTTTGCTCCCTCCGTCTCTTCCCTTAGACAGGATGGGTAGTCCCACACCTTAGTTTGGTTAATCCTCATTCTTTATGGTTATATTTCTTAAATACTGAACACGTATTGATATGACTGTGACCCCTCCTATTCAAATGAAGACACTATTATAGATTATACTCTGTTGGAAATGGTAGACACCCAAAACTGTTACATTACATGAGAAAGTACAGGTATATTTCATTACTGGCTATTTCCGATATTGGAATGTTCACTATTGCTATTGCTTTTGTTATTCAGGCAAATAAAGATCTATTTCTAAAATAAAATGATACTCTCCTAGACCTTGACGCTCCAATGGAGAGAGAAAAAAAAATTGCCCGTAGGGACCAATGGCCGGAGAAAGAATTTTGATTGCACAACCAAAAGACCAATTAGGAGGAAACTCCTCAGTAGTAGACTTCTGAAATACATTAGGGTATTCATGGTAGGTCTCAGGAATTTCAGTGAGTTGTGTGACTAACTGTATGGCCTTGTTAGAAGAAATTCCAGAGACTTCGGTTGAAGACGGTGGCTAAGAGGTGTTGAGACTGAAGCAATGGCTCTCTTTGTAGCAGCACAAAGTTAAAAGGCATAAGAGGAGAAGACGAGGTGATTGTTTAATACCCACCTCCAATCCTTGCACAAGGGACGAGTTTTCTAGCTTTCCAACTCCTTTGTTTGCCAAACAGGGTGAATAATACAAGAGCCCAGAAGATGTGGATCTCCGCAGTATAAACATAGCCCTTGTGTTTATGCCACCTGCATCTTTCTTTGTCAGTCAGATGCATGCATGGGTTCTGATTCATTATCAGAGATCTTCAGTGGTGTCTTAAATAGCGGTTTGGAAAGGTGTTTAGGCTAAGTATGCTTGGGCATTCCAGATTCCATTCATGAAGATGACTGTCCATCTGAATGATCAGGTGAGCAAACCCAGCAATTCTTGCAAGTTTGCCCATCACGTCTTCCTTCAACCCCTTCTGAAACAAGGTGAATAGAATTGAGTCAGGTCAGTCAATCTTTCCAGCTAATCTCCCGAACTTAGAGTTAAAGGTAAGCAAATCAATGAACCCTTGGCTAAGATCTAAAATCTCCTCTTGGGCAGAAAACTTTAGGTCTTGACAGTCAAACATCTTCTTGAATTGGTAAGGAAAATAGGAAAATTATCCAGAAGTGCAATAGCATCTGAAGGTAAATGAATACCCCAGGCAAAAAGATTTCCTGTGGTGGTACCAAATATAAAGTTGATCGTTGATCTATCAGAGGCATACGTGTGGGGCTTAAAAGTGAAATGGACCTGGCATAGGTACATCCAGAAAAGCCTTTATTTTCCTGTGATTCCCATCAAATTTAGCTTCTGCCAAGCAAGCCAAAGGAGGATCCAAAGAACTGTATTGTAATACAGCAAAGGATTGAGGCAATGAGGTATTTTCTGTGATCAGGTATTGGACTTAAAAAGTTGCTAACAGTGGTTCTTGACCATAAACCAGCTTCAGATTCCCCAACCTGTCAAGATGTATTCTTCTTAGCAACACATGATTAGTCTTCTTTGTTCATAGGTATGGCCGACTATTTATAGAGGCTATGCCAGATAGCAGATTGTAACTGGGAATCTAGAAGTGCTCCAGAAAATTATATCCATCAGCAAGGGAACAGCTGGAAACCAGAAAAACCTTCCAGCTGTCCAGAAGAAGCAGCAAGGGCACAATCAGGAGAAAAAATAAGCAGGAACTGTTGAATACACAGAATCCATGGGATCAGAGAGCAAGCAATCTAGCAGAAACAATTGCAATGCAAATAGACTCAAAATATGCTCCTAAGCCTGTACTACACTCTTGTAGTTGGAGCCTTGCTGTTATTCCCCAAGTGAAATTGGTTAGGCAGGGAGGCGGATCTTCCAAATACCTTGACAATTAACTTTGGAACTCATTCCCCCATGGAGTTAGAACTGCCACTTCCCTTGAAATTATTCAGAAGGTGAATACTTGGTTCTTTTAGTGGTTTCTAGGTGCCTTCTCTATTTTTTCTGACTTAGCACTAGGAAACCCTCCAGGCAGCCTTGAGCTTTACAAATGCAAATAATAATAATTACAAAATTATAACAGTAATAATAATAATGCTAATAATATTACTACTACTACTACTACTACTACTACTAATAATGATAATCATAATAATAATAATAATGATGCATGGCCTGCCACACCAAGGCCCACTCACTTGAATTCCCAGTACTTATATAGGAACAAAGATCTTCTATCACTTTCCCTGAGTTTAATTGTTAGCATTAGAAGTGAGTGACTGCCACCAATGACTGACCCTGAGAGTGAGGGGGTAAAGAGAGAGAGAAAGAGAACGAGAGAGAGAGAGAGAGAGAGAGAGAGAGAGAGAGAGAGAGAGAGAGAGATGGTTCTGGTGTACCTGGAGCTATCATGGAAAGAATGACAGGTGTGTGTTGACCCTTTTGAGTAAGGCCCTCCACGTTCTAGTGGCAAAGCGCACTCTATTGCACACCGTGTATTGAGGAGTGGAGGTTGGGGACCTGTCACTTGTGGGCCTTCTTTAAACTGCATTATTACTATTACACATAGTATAAGTGATATATGCAGTGAAGATAAGCAGCACATGCTAGTGGCAGCAGTCAGTTCAGACTCAGATAGTACATGCAATAACCTAAGTTATTTCAAGATAAAGTAAGTACCTATCAATCTGCCGCAGCAGTTAGCTATGTGCAGACAGCAGGATGCACGTGGATGTACTGTAATTAGTTTCCCATTACGTAGTGATGCTCTTATCCACAGTTGTTTTGTGAGCTCTACCAAACTGGTGAGGACGAACAGCCCAGGACAGAATCACAAGGTGCAAAGGGATAGTGAAGGGTCACTGGGGGAACAGGATCAGTGAAAACCATTGTGATCTGCACTGCGGCAACCGTGGGTTGTTGTGAGGCACAATGGCCCATATTTATAAAAAATGATGCACAACTGCGCTTGCGCAGTTGTGTGTCAAAACTGTTACCTCAAGCTAACTTCATTCCCTAGCGCCATCTATGTGCCATATTTAAAAAATGACTCACAATGGTGCTAAATAATGCTTAGCGTAAAACACTTTAACCATTGTGACATGCCATGAGGAAAAACAATGCTAATGCTGCAAAAGTGGCGCTAGACCGTTTTGCAGCACGAAGATATGATGCAAAAGGGGTTAGCACCATTTTTTACTACATTAGCGTAAAAAAATGCATAAGCAAGAAAAATAGAAATTGAACAATGTGATTGAGATTGCAGGCCAGGAGAGACCCCAGGGATAGCCCAATTACCCAATTACCAGCCAGGAGGGTCCAGCAAAGTCCCAGGAGAAGAATAAGTGCGAGCGTTACCTTAGTGAGGAGGAGCATGACATCCTGGTCAGAGAGGTGACGGAGCACCAACACCAGCTCTTCGTCACCTTCAAACTGCCAGTTGGTAGGAGAGATGCTATATGGCAGGCAATAGTAGACAAAGTCAACAGCATGGCAGAGGCAAAGAGGACTGTCACCGATTGCAAGAAGCGCTGGCACAATTGCAAGCACAGGACTAAGGAGAATCTGGCCAGGAACCGAAAGGCAGTACTGCAGACTGGAGGTGAAAGTCCAACACCACAGGAGGACCTGGAAGAGCTTGAGGAGATGGTTGCAGAGGTCATCCCGGAGGAGATGGTCACTGGAATCGTAGGACGGACAGCGCATACTACCACAAACTATCACAAATATATGGTAAGTTGCAGGGGGGGATATCTGGAAATCCACAAATAGCAGAAGGGGCAGGCACATAGTACACACTCAATGAATGCTAAAGGGTTAGATTGGGACACATAGGCCCTGAATCGAAATGCACCATCCCCACCCAAGCCACACATTTACTGTCGTACATTGTGCAGTGAACTCCAACATATGCACAAATTGCACATATGCCACTCACTGTGGCTATACTCCACCATGTACTTATGCAGCACATTGCCTGGAAGGTATGTGCAAATAGTGTGGCTGTGGCAGTGCCACGACAAAACCTATTGAATATTGTCAAAGCCTCTGTACTTACACAACTTAGACATCATAGACCAGGACTGAAGTCAATACCACCCCAGTGGTGGTGTCTGGGTGATGTAACTGGCCAAAATGCTTCCCTTCCTCCCCGTCTCATTGCCCTTCTCATGTGTGCTGCATCCTGCAGCACACATTGAAATGCCACCTTAGCAAAAATAGCTTGTACATGTTCAGAAAGGGACACCTCCCTACACATAAACAAAGTATCACCTCAAGGCAGGCACCCCTTCATCATGCTGCAACAATGTCAAACACAACACACACATGGTGAACCCACAACAAATCACACACAACTCTATGTGCCATATGGGAATTGCCACAAAATAAAACACATACAACACATGGAGCATGTCTGTAAACATCATGTGTGTAGCTCTACAAGTAGCTGCAATCCCACCATCTGCCAAGTTAGAGTGTCTTCTGTGAAAGGTTGGTCTACTGCTTAATGGCACATTCAACATGCATGATAACTGACACAAGTGACATCAATGTTTCACTAGCGGCACTATTTCACTAGCCTGTAATGCAGCTGTATCATCATTCAAATAATAGCCCATGTGGAACCAAACTGCACATCCCCCTAGTGGCACACCTAGAAAGTCACAAAATTAATGCAATGATCCACATTCAACATCCACACACCAACACATGCCTGTTGCTGATATCTTGTGTGCAAGGAAATGTTACAAAGTTAAGAAGGGACAATCTAATGGGGCAGACAATCCAAAATGGTTCCACTGTCACCTCCAATTAGCACATGTGTGGGGCCTGCTACAGGCAGTTGAGAATGCAACAAAAGCATTGTATGCAAAGGATATACCTGTGCTATGCTGCACTAGTCCCATCATTCATGGTGCCAAAGCACCATTACACTAAACGAGTGACAGCACACATTACACTACTGTTGCACTGTCCACCATGGTGAATAGGAAGGCTAATTACATGGCACAATTGTGTCAGTGGCAGGGACATGCAGACTGCAAAGAAGTAGGTGGTGTGGGATCAAAGCACAAAGCCCCATATGTAATAGGAAATTATGGTGTTCCACCCCCCCCAAATGTGATAGATTTGCGCACTGTCATTTTCTAAATTCACTGATGGCTAGTAATCACTAGAATACAGGGATTCCCTGTGTCACTCCCTGTGCCGGGGCTAAATTAGCTGAAGTGGGGGTGAGAAAGTAGCTTCTTTCTAGCGTGGTTACCCCCAATTTTTGCCTGTTTGTCAGTGTGTTTCTACTGTCTCACTGGGATCCTGCTAGCCAGGACCCCAGTGCTCATAGTTTTTGGCCTACATGTCAGTATGTTTTACTGTTTTGTCAGTTTTCTTGACTGTGTCACTGGAGTCCTGCTAACCAGAACTCCAGTGCTTATGCTCTCTCTGATTCCAAATGTATACTTACATACTGGTAACCCAGTATCCCACTCCAAATTGGCATACTGGACTCCCCTTAAAAGTCCCTAGTATACGGTACCTAGGTACCCAGGGCATTGGGGTTCCAGGAGATCCTTATGGGCTGCAGCACTTCTTTTGCCTCCAATAAGGAACTCACACAAACACTTCTTCAGAACTGCCATTGCAGCCTGAGTGAAATTGTTTAAGCACTATTTCACTGCCATTTTCACTGCGCCAGGTCACTTGTAAGTCACCTATATATCTAACCTTCAGACCCTGAAGGCTAGGTGCAAAGTACCTGTGTGTGAGGGCACCCCTGCACTAGCAGAGCTGCCCCCATGTTGTTCAGGCCCATTTTCCCGGACTTCGTGTGTGGGGACGCCATTATAATTGTGCACTACATATATAGGTCAATACATATATGTAGCTTCACAAAGGTAACCCCAAATATGGCCATGTGAGGTGTCTAGGAACAGGAAATGGTACTCCCAATCTGATTCTGGTATTGGGGGGAAAATTCCATGCCCCCTGGGGGCTCCACCATGGACCCCCAGTACAGCCAAACCAGCTCGCTGAGCTTTCCACTGCAGCCCCAGCTGATGCCACCTCACAGACAGGCTTCTGCCCTCCTGGGGCTTGAGCAGCTCAATCCCAGGAAGGCAGAACAAGGCATTTCCTTTAGGAAAGGGGTGTTACACCCTCTTCCTTTGGAAATAGGTTTTACAGGCATGGGAGGGGTATCCTCCTAGCTCCTCTGGAAATGCTTTGAAGGGCACAGATGGTGCTCTCCTTGCATAATCCAATCTACACCAGCTCAAGGCCTCCCATTCTCTGCTCTGGCGTGAAACTGGACAAAGGAAAGGGGAGTGACCACTCCCCTCTTCATCATCACGCCAGGGGTGGTGCCCAGAGCTTCTCCAGAGTGTCTCTAGGTTCTGCCATCTTGTTTTCAGGATGGTCAGGGAACTCTGGGAGCATCTGAGTGGCCAGTGCCAGCAGGTGACGTCAGAGACCCCTCCTGATAGGTGCTTACCTGGTTAGGTGACTAATCCCCCTCTTAGGGCTATTTAGCATCTCTCCTCTGGGTGTTTCCTCAGATTCAGTTTTGTAAGACTCCAGCAGGAATGCTCTGCAACCTCTGCTTCACCTTCTACCATCGGATCAACTGCAGAGCTGTTCCAGGAACTCTACAACTGCAAAAAGTATCCGAGAAGGCTACTGCAACTCTGTAACTTCAGCTCCTGCCAGCAACTGCAACAGTTTCCAGGCCGTTCATCCTCCGAGGACCACTTGTCTTCATCCTGCACCGGAAGGACCGAAGGAATCTCCTGTGGTGTGAAGGAGTCACTTCCCTGCTTCAGCAGGCACCTCTCTGCAGCGATGACCTGTACTCTGGGTCCCCTCTCCTGACGACGAGCGTGGATAATGGAATACGGGTGGTAGACTGAAGTGACCCTGACTGTTTAAAGGTCCAGCTGTCCAAATTTGGTGGAGGTAAGTGCTTGCCTTCTCGAACCAGGCACTACCCCTGTGCACCACGTGTTTTGCAGCTCCTAGGGCTTCTGTGCGCTTCTCCAAGGAATCTTTTGTGCACAGCATAGCCCAGGTCCCCAGCACTCTATCCTGTGAGACTCCGTTTCCTGAGTTGTTCTCTGGCGGCGGGGGATCCCTTTGGGTAGTGCTGCGATGACCACAATTTGTAACTCCTTTATCCGAGGGTCCTGGGACTCCTGTGGGTGCTGCCTGGTCTTCTGAGGGCTCTCTAAAGTGCTGAGAGTCCCGTATGACTCCTAGGTCTGAGTTGAGACCCCCAGATCCCTCCTGGGTTGAGGTAGCGCCTTCTCCTGCCAAATGCATCTTTTGCGTGGCCAAGGCTTTTTGGCGGAATCCAATGACGAAAACCAGCCTGCATTCTTCTACTCGACGTGGGAGATCTCTGGCACCTAGCAGGAACCCACAGATGTCTTCTTTGGTGCATCTCTGACTTTTTCTTCTAACTGGAGAATTCCCTTTTGCACCTTCATCCGGGTTAGCAGGGGCTCCTGTTTCTCCTGGACTCTTCAGTTGTTCTTGGACTTGGTCTCCTCTCTCCGCAGGTCTTCATGTCCAGGAATCCATTGTTGGTGTCTTGCAGTCTTGCTTGGTTTTTACATTATTTTTGATCACAACTTCTAGTGTGTTCTGAGGAAGCTTGCTGTGCTTTACTCCTGCTTTCCTGGGCTCTGGGGTAGGGTACTTTACTTACCTTTGGTGTTTTCTTACCCTCCCAGTGGTCCTCTACACACTACTCTTGCCTAGGCAGGAAACCGGCATTCACATTCCACTATTTTAGTATATGGTTTGTGTAACCTTTGGTGATTTTCACTATTTGCACTATTTTATGACTGTTTACTTACCTGATTTTGGTCAATAGTGCACATTTTATGTATAATACTTCCCTCCTAAGGGAGTATAGCCTCTAAGATATTTTTGGCCTTGTGTCACTAAAATAAAGTACCTTTATGTTTGGTAACACTGAGTATTGTCTTTCTTTTGTGTAAGTACTGTGTGACTTCAGTGGTATTGCAAGAGCTTTGCATGTCTCCTAGTTCAGCCTTGGCTGGTCTGTCTTCAGCTATCTCTAGGCAGCCTGGCTTCTATACACTGACTACATTTCACTAAGAAGGGATAACTGGACCTGGTATAAGGTGTAAGTACCTTAGGTACCCACTACAAACCAGGCCAGCCTCCTACAGTGGACCAACGCAGCAAGTCTTGCACCATAGTGCAAGGATGGCTCCGTTGAGGGGGAGATTGATTTTGTGCAGGAAGGAACACCTTTCTGCACAAAAACATTCTTAGAAGGCCATTAGATCTGTACATGTGTGTTGCTAAATGCAGCACACATGGAACAAGTTCAAAATGAGGAGGAAATATGGCATTTTACAACAATGCACCATGCCATTGCCACCCCTAGGTGGTGTGATATGTTGGAAAGGAATCTGGTTTACAAAAACTTGTCAATATGAGGCACTGTCAAAAAGCAATGAGTGTTGCTGTGTGTGAGAAAGTAGCCTCCTTCTAACATGGTTACCCCCTACTTTTGGCCTGTTTGTGAGTGTGTGTCAGTGTGTTTTTACTGTGTCACTGGGATCCTGCTAGCCAGGACCCCAGTGCTTATAGTTACAAACCTATATGTCAGTGTGTTTTGCCTTTCTCACTGGGATCCTGCTAGCCAGGACCCCAGTGCTCATAGTTTGTGGCCTAATGTGTGTGTTGTCAGTAGTGCTTAACTGTGTCACTGAACCTCAGTGCTGATGCTCTCTCTGCTTTTAAATTTGTCACTATAGGCTAGTTCAATTTCAATTGGCACACTGGACCCCCCTTATAAGTCCCTAGTATGTGGTACCTAGGTACACAGGGCATTGGGGTTCCAGGAGATCCTTATGGGCTTCAGCATTTCTTTTACCACCCATAAGGAGCTCAGACAATCCCTTCCACAGGCCTGCCATTGCAGCCTGCATGAAATAGTGCACACACTATTTCACTGCCATTTTTCAGTGCACTTAAGTAACTTAGAAGTCACCTATACTTCTAACCTTCACTTGCTGAAGGTTAGGTGCAAAGTTACTAAGTGTGAGGGCACCCTTGCACTAGCAAAGGTGCCCCCACATAGTTCAGGGCCATTTCCGAGGACTTTGTGAGTGCGGGGACGCCATTACATGCGTGCACTACATATAGGTCAATACCTATATGTGACTTCACAATGGTAACTCTGAATATGGTCATGTAAGGTGTCTAAGATCATAGAATTGTCCCCCCATTCCAAATCTGGTATTGGGGAGCCTATTCCATGCATCCTGGGGGCTCCACCATGGACCCCCAGTACTGCCAAACCAGCTCTCTGAGGCTTGCAATGCAGCTACAGCTGCTGCCACCTCACAGACAGGGTTCTGCCCTCCTGAGGTCTGAGCAGCTCAGTCTCAGGAAGGCAGAACAAAGCATTTCCTTTGGGAGCAGGGTGTTACACCCTCTCCCTTTGGAAATAGGTGCTACAGGCTGGGGAGGGGTAGCCTCCCCAGCCCCTAGAAATGCTTTGAAGGGCAAGGATGGTTCCCTACTTCCATAAGCCATCCTACACCGATTCAGGGACCCCTTGTCCCTGCTCTGGTGTGAAACTGGACAAAGGAAAGGGGAGTGACCACTCCCCTGTCCATCACCACCCCAGGAGGGTGCCCAGAGCTCCTCCAGTGAGTCCCAGACTTCAGCCATCTTGCTTTGCAGTGCCAGTGCCAGCAGGTGACGTCAGAGACCCCTCCTGATAGGTCCCTACTAGATAAGGTAGCCAATCTACCTCTCAGGGCTATTTAGGGTCTCTCCGGTGGGTTCTGTTCAGATTCTACTTGCAAGTTTCCAGCAGGAATCCTCTGCAACTACTACTTCATCCTCTGACCTCGGATCAACCGCAGACTGCTCCGGGAACCGCTGGAGACCCGCCAGGAACAGGATGGCGGTAGGGGTTGTCAGAATCCCCATGGCGGCGGAGCGCGCTCCGCCGCCATGGAGGATTCCCCCGAGCAGCGGAAAGTCGGCGGGAGACCGCCGACTTTCCGTTTCTGACCGCGGCTGAACCGCCGCGGTCAGAATGCTCGAGGGAGCACCGCCAGCCTGTTGGCGGTGCTCCCGTGGTCGGTGACCCTGGCGGTCACCGGCCGCCAGGGTCAGAATGACCCCCTATGTAACTAATGCCCCCTATCCTGTGATATGTTGTGCTAAATGTGGAAAGCGACACACACATGGTGGCTGTATGGGTTCCCTTAGGGCCACAGTGAGTTTGGCACTGTACTGGGTGCCCTCTTCAGCAGCGGTCTCCAAATCTTTAATGCTGCGCCCCCTAGTTAAAAAATAAAAATCATTGGGTCCCCCCTAAGAATTTTTCACAATTATTTTATAAAGATGGCAATGTTTAAATATGTCTAGACCAATTTAAACATTGCAGTTAAGTACTGTTATCTTTTTAAAAATGCAATAACATGCTTCTGCTTAAAACAAAGGCCTGTTATCTGTATAATGCTTCTTTTGGTCAGAGTCTGGTGCCCCCCTTTAGACCACTTGAGCCCCCCCCCAAGGGGGGCCCGCTCACTAGTTTGAAGACCTCTGCTCCACAGTATTCTTTTATATTGAACATCATGTGCACATGCATGTCAGATAATCATCAGGTACGGACTCAGCATTCACATCATATACACATGTGATGCCACCAAGATCACCCACAAATACCATAATGGCAGGACCATGTTGGAAATTCTGCTGAGATCTAGCTTGGGACAATCCATAGGCATTTCCCACTACTATCTGGAGCTGAGTTGTCTACAAACTGGTACTCTACTGACTGTTCTCCAGCACAATATGGCTCCTTGCACTACAGCGGCCTCAATTTATATCTGAAGGGTACTGAGGCAGTTGTGGTGCAAGTGTCTTCTATATAAGCCCCCTAGAGACCTCAATACATTTCTTTCATCTGTACGGTTTTGTGTGTAAGTGTAAGCTATGTGTCGCACACAGTGCTGTCAAAAGTACTGTGACAAAGTTGTCAACAGGCATGCTATTTACATAAACAGCTGGTCTGACACCTATCATGATTGATATCAATGTATATGTGGTATGTGGTATGTGGCCATGCGTTCCATTTCCTAACACCCACAATTCCATACCAGCACATGTTGTCACTTGTACAACAATCAAGCCATTCTCAGTGCTCAGCATTGCAACAGACATGATTTCATCATCCTAGCTCCAATGATATCATAGCATTGGTCACACAAAAATGTTATTCATTGCATTGCACACATCAGGCTGACCCACACCAAACCCTGGATTGCCACACATGATGCACAAGGTGACACTTACTGGCAGCATTGGGCTCTTCAAATTTGGCGACCAATCCAATGGTGTAGGGTGGAGGGCTTCCATGCAAAGCATGTAAGCAAAAACATTTCTGTGAATGGACGACAGTGTTTAAAATCAACTTGTTAGGCTGAGTGAGAAAGTCAACCTAGTGGTAGATCAGACCAACTGTCAAACATCAATGATCAGTCAATCACACATAGTCTCAGAAAATAGAGACCCTGGAGCCTACAAACCATCACTTTCCCAGACACTCCTGTGGTGTGTTTCACTGCACCATATGTACATGGCATTGTCATGCAGGTGTTTTGTAACTTTACACCTCCATGACCATATGGGACTGCATGACACTGTATTCTGAATCTGAGGGGCATGCAATAGTTGTTGCAGTGGCCATCCCATTGTGACACCTATAGCTTTTGAGCCTGCCCCAGATGTTGAAGACATGTACCTCATTGTCACTGTTAACTGACGAACAACTGCCTCGGGTTGTGTGAGTATTCCAAAAGTGTTAAGGAATGCTTTGATACATCCTTGTTTGTTGTTACTAATATGTGTGTGCCGTTACAAGGCACACACACTTGAGCAATAATGCCTTTTTGAGATTATTTATTCTCATTTAGTTGTACATACCTCCATATTAACTGATGAAATTACGGATGTCTTACCAATACTGTGTGGTCAGCCATTGTTTGCATGGTATTCCATTATTTGTCCAGGAAAGGATAGGAACATGCACATAGACATATGCCTCAACACAGTCACACTTGCTCTGTGGTCCTTGGATGCATGCGCTGGTGCAGGTTTCTGAGTAATGTGCCAGTGATGGTCATACTGTCAGTAGGATGCGGCAGACCTGTGGTATTAAATCAGCACATGTATGTGGGGTAATAGACAAAGTAGTGTGTGTACGTGATACACAATGTACAGGAAGAGGAAAGTGCTAGTAGTCTAGACCCAGTGCATAGTCAAGCTCCCTTAGATGGTCTTTGCAAATTACACAAATGGGCAGATTGAAGGAAAGTGGTGCTGAACCAAGTGCATCACTACAGTCCCTGTGGCCCTTAGTGCACCCCTTTCTCCCGCCATCTGTGCACCTAATGAGAAATAAGACACAACATGGTGCAAGTACGGTCCACCTGCATCTATGCTCCTTATAAGGAGGCAAATGATGTACCCAGCAGGAGTAGCAGCAAAACAGATCATCTCGACTTCTACTGAGAACATAGGGGCCCATCATATACAATCATATGCCCCCTTATAACACCAGCTCTCAGCTGCCCTTCAAAGTGCAGGAAATATGGCAGTAAGTAATTTCTCATATTTCCCAGAGGCATGTACTTTTGCCCCCAAACAGGTGTTGGGCCCCACTCCCATACATGATGCCTGGCGCAGGCCTTATGTTGTGCTGGTCAAAACAGAGTGGCGCTATGCATGCATCACAACACTTTGTTATGATTGTGAAGGGAAGATAGCACTTCTGCCCTGTCTCTGCTTCATAATTATATATTACAATGGCAGCCCTAAGGTGGTGCTGGGGCTTCAAATACAGGCAGCATACTACATGTCCAGATCCTTTGACAAAACATGCTGCACTCAACCTTATCTGCGCCTGTCATGCACATGCAAATAATGGTGTTGGAATGGAAATGGGATACGTTCCACCTGCTCCACCAATCTCAATGCCCAGGTGATCCAGTAGATCTTGCTCCCTTGCAATAAGGTCAGCCCAACGATGTTTTAGTTGGTGGTCATTGCGTCTGGTGCCAAATACTCGTGTCAGGTGGTAGAGCACCTTGCTCCACTGCAGCTTCCTGGCCTCTGTGGGATAGCCCTGAATTATGTGGCCACCCAGTACAAGCGTCAGAGGGAGGTAATGCTGCACAAGCCAAATGAAGCCCCCCAGCTCATCTGCCAACATCTTGCCCATCCTCCCTTTCCCTGACATCATGCAGTGTATATTAAGTGCAAATGCAGTTGCGAAGAAATAATAAAACTTAAAACTACCCCAACTACCCAAAAAACTATCCTACTCCTAGACAAAGACCTCCGACAATACAGTGACAGATAGAGTACAAAAACAGTACAAAAAACTGATTAAAAGACAAAAAAGACACAACAGCTACAGGACACAGCCCAAGAACACTCCAAAAACACCAATCCACCAAGAACACCAGCTCCACACACCCTCATACAGTCACAGACTACAAGACTGGGAAGTGAAAGTGAATTCGCTGTACCATGTATTTAGGCAAGATGTCCTGTTTCATCACTTCCTGGGCATGTGCGTCACATTTTCAGTTATGCGTCTGTTTTTTTTTACGCATGATGGTCATGCATCAATTTTGTACCATTGTGCGTGAAAAGGCCTGTGGACTTGCAATAGACGCTCAGGGGCCAGGTGTATTTTTTGCTGCATAGAAATGTATGGTTTAGGCATTTGTGTCTACATTTTTGAAGCATGACGGTCATGAGTGGAATTTGTTTCATTGTGTTTGAAAAGCCCTGTGGATGTGTGATAGATGCCCAGGGGCCCAGGTGTCTTTTTGCTTCATAGAAAGTATAAGGTTTTGGCGTTTGTGTCAAACTTTTTGACGCATGACAGTCTTGCGTCGTTTTTTTCCCATTGTGCGTGAAAAGGCTGTTGGACTTATGATAGACGCTCAGGGGCCAGGCATAGTTTTTCTGGCATTGTGGAGTATGGTATTGAGCCGTATGCGTAATAAATTTTAGGCACATGATGGGAATGCGTGGAATTTTGCTATGTAGACCTAGAGTACACGCAGATTCACATACCACGTCACATGTGCTATGCAATAATGTTGTCATAATGGTATGGCTACATGTGTGTACCTATCCATTCATATCTTGACAGTGACACTGGTATGTTCAACCTATATGTTTGTTTATGTGTGTGATGCATGCATTGACTTATACATTGTGCATATGTGCATGTGTAGCTACACAGTGTCCACATGAATGTTAGCACATGTGTACCATGAGTGTACATATGTGTTCAAACACTCATTTGTGGGTGTACCACATTGTTATGTCTGATTTTGCTTGAATCTTTTTATTGTTTTAGCTTTAACTTCAAAGTCATGGTACAACACAGGATGACATGGAGGGCATTTGTATTTCAAACATTTTCACCATGCAACTGTGCTTCAAGGTGGAGATTCAGCATAACTGTAGTGCAGTAACAGAGTAATAACAAATGACAGATAACAACTTGGAGTCTGTTTCGAGCACCCCCACCCAACTCCCCCCACACCCAGCGTACCCCATGTGTCCATTATCTATTTTAACCTACCTATGGGAGGTTCACCTCTCCCATCCCCTTCATATCGCCCCCCCCCAGCTGGTATGAAGGCAGCGCATGGGGATTTCAATGAGTGCGGCATTCAGGCCCTGCGTATGGACATGTCAACCAGTGGACGGCTGTGCACCAATGGCCGCATTGGTGCCCCGGTTCGATGATTGCCTCACCTCCCTCACTTTATCAAGCATCACATCCCAACTAAAGGCCCAGGGATATATCTGGAGGCCCAGGTTGTCTTCCCTACGCAGCGCTACTCCCTGCACCTCTGCCCACACCACAAAGGAGTTCTCCCATGCTGTTAATGTAGGTGAGGACGTGACTTTCCAGCCCCTAGTAATGAGACATCTAGCGACCAGGAGCCTAAGGTCACTAAATCTCGATGAGGCTTTATGCCTCTTGGCCCTGGGTATAGCCCCAGGAGACAAGCTTCCCATGTGGACAGGAGTGGGCGCGACACGCAGTCCGACAGTCGCGTTTCTACGCCACACCAGTAGGCACTAAGAGAGGGACAGGACAAAGCATGTTAAACAAGTCCGCTCTCGCCAGTGCACAACGGGGACATTCGGCATTTAACGGCTGGTAGTATTTGTTTAGGGTGGCCGGCGTGAGATAGGCCCTGTGAAGAATGTAAAACTGGATGAGGCGGAACCTAGAATTATGGGGATGTTAGTGTGGCTAGACAGTATTGCAGCACATTTTGTGTCAGAGCAAGGCCCAGTCAAATCGGCCTCCCCTCTGGTACACAGCACAGTAAAATTATGGGCCGTGTGTGAGCGGAGGGCATCAGTAATCCATCTTACTAGATGTCTACCTTGCCCCATGACTTGCGTGTAGTAGGTGTATTGATGGTTCAGTTGTTATGTCCCCCCAGTGTCTCTTCAACGTTGCTATCAGGGAGCTGTACAGCAAGAATTGTCCTGTGGACAGGCCCGTCTCCGCCGCCAGCCTGCGGAATGGGATGAGTTAGCCCTCTTCATATAGATCGCCTAATGTGTGGATCTCTGCCGCATCCCAGAGTCTAAGATCAGTGCTGCTAGTGTATTGCAAGCCATGTGGTGTGCCCAGCAACACCACAGCAGGTGCGTAGGGGGTGCTTGAGCGTGTGAGATACAGGCTCCTGTGGTAGCATTGGTGCGCTACTCCCTGCAAGGGTGCCTCAGGTTGCTTTTGTAAGGGGGTGAAAGAGGTGTAAGAGTCCGAGCATTGTCCAGGGCGGCGCTTTAGTTGCTGTGTCCACCAATTGACTGCCACCTAGCCACCGCGCCACCCATTGAAGCTGGGAGGCCAGATAGTATTGCTCCATATTCAGGACCACCAGGCCTCCCCTATCCCGGGGCAAGTACACTTTACGCAGTGCCACTCTACAGCGGCCCTTACCCCAAAGGAATTCTCTGGTTCTAGTCTCCAGCTCCCGAAAAAATTTAGCCGGAACATAGTAGGGTAAATTAGTGAAATAATAGAGCAGCCGGGGAAGAACTACCATTTTTAGGAGGGCTATTCTACCCATCACCGAAAGTGGCAGTGTTTGCCAGAACGTCATTTGTGATCTAATGGAGGTCACTACCCGTTTAAGGTTGCCATCATGCAAGTCATCGTCCTTGTGAAATAGGTTGATGCCCAGGTAATGGAATGTTCTAGGCTGCCAAGGGGTAGGTACTCCGGACAGGCAGAAACCCAGGTCGGGCGTGTCAGGGGAAAAAGGAAAAAGGCATGACTTCACCCAGTTGACCCACAGGCCAGAAAGTGCAGAAACGTTTTGTAAGATATCTGTAATGCCAGCTGGGATGTTTGCAATGTCCCTGAAATATAAAAGGTGGTCGTCCGCTAATAAGGAGACACTGTGGGAGCCATCTCCCAATGGGATGCCCCAGGCCACAGCTCTCAGGCGAAGCTCGACCACCAAGGGCTCCATGGCCAATGAGAACAGTAACATAGAGAGGGGACAACCTTGCTGGATCCCTCACCACATTGTTATGTCTGATATACAAATGTACACATACCAACAACAACCTATGTCCAGTACATGGTACGGCATGTGACAGCCATGACAACGTGCATTCAGATGATGCAGTGGACTGCAGCTGGGTTAAAATCACGCTACCCCTGGCAATTTGAGTGTGCATGTGTGTGCACTCTGTGATGTGTTGTTGGCTTAGCCTTCATGATGCTCGGCTACACGTATGACATGTAGTTCTCCATGCATCTTAGTTGCAGGAGATGGAAGAAACACATGTGTCAGTGAAGGTTGCTATATGCTGTGTGTGTGTAAAGATATGTGTAGTGTCATTTCAGTAACCTTTGACCACAGTAGCGTATTCATGGGATATGAAACCTCACATATCTACGTTCCTGCATGGACAGATGTTGGACTTTGACAAATGCTTGTGTAGTCATATCAGTGACAAATCTATGTTTTCGTATGTCAGAACACATGTGAAGGTAAATTATTTATGTCAATGATCTTGTGATGCAATTACATTTGTGGTAAGCTGCCTTTTGTTCAGATTCCAATATACATTACCATGCCTGAGCCATTTAAATGGTAAATGTGTGCTGAGATATCTGGTATATGTGTGCATGCCACCAACTAGGCACTCACATTCGTCCACATCATGTTTGTTATGACTGTCTCATACAATGGCATACCACTGTGTAGCAGTGTTGTAGTCTGGCAAAGATGGCAGCCTACTCTTCATAACTATTATGGGAGTTTGTATGCCTACACAAACCCATGGTTGCATGTGAAGGGACAGGTTTAGGGAGCTCCAGATTACTCAGTCCACTGTGCACATGCATCAGTCACCTGACAATGTCAAAGGTTTATGAAGCCAGAGCAGTGATGTTATGGTATTTTGAGCGGGGATCTAGCCTATTCATGATTGCTAATCAACAGAGCAAAAGTACAGGCCCCTGCAGACAGACACATGCACAATTGTGATCAAACAGACTGGGATATTCATTTTCCTCTGGGGTACTTGATGTCAGCCTTCCCCTATCATGTACTGTGGACTGGCTACTTGCGCATGTTGAACATGTCTCATCAATTGATGTCCTTAGAAATTTCCATGGGCAGCTTGGTTAGGCGTTGTTTCTCTGTTGTGACTTCTGTATTGGGAAGGTGTCAGGGGACAGATGGTGTTATCTGTCACTGCCTCCTGTCATGTGGACATGCGATGGCCAACTACCAGGTTATAGTAGTGGCAAAAATAGATGGGTTATGTACTGACCTAGCCACCCTCTCTGTACATATTTTGGGTGATCACATGTAGATATAGATGTCAGTACTGGTCTATGTGTGTTCCTTCTCCACGTTTTACCTCATTACTTGTAAGGAATATATTGTGTCCTACATTGCTGCCATTCTTTAGGCTGCTTAGACTTTGTGCATATCATCTACAGAACATTGTCTGATCATACATGGACAGGATGAAACATGTGACTTGTGTAAATTGTAACTGAACACATCTTCTACTACTGGCTACATGATAGTTACCGTCCCATTGCCGGTATTTGTGAGGCTTCATGTGTGCCACACACAAATGACATTACACCTGCCACAGCACTTGTGTCGTCTCCAAGTAACCTCCCATGTTGTATTTCCAAGTATCTGTGGGTTACTCTCAGCTGTTCACCCACATCCTCTGTTGAACATGGGTATGCATTTATTCCTGCATGCCACAACTTATGTAACTCTTACCATGACTGAATGCTGTTGATGTGTGAAATCATCTCAGTGCAGCTTTTTTAATTAGCCAAATGCCACAAATATGTCCTCTTCTTCTCCCATTCATTTTTTGAATGGGTCTCTGACATGCTTGGACATTGCTGGACATAGTTGCACATCTCACACCTAATTGGCATGTTGGAGACCAAAACATATTTGGGATATTTTTTAACTGTTGGTACATTGCTCTTGGTCTGGCATGTGAGTGACAAAGAGTGGTGTGTAATTCTATGTGCTGTGTGATGTTGTTATACAGTGCATACTAGATAACCATGCTGACACGTCAACCATTCTTGATACTTACAATCCCTTTGCTACCTAGGCCATACACCAGTACACCAGTCTTCACATGTTTATCTGGAATTGCTGTAGGCATGTGTCAAGACAGCAGATTTGTGTGACAAGTGTGTATCTAATGTACATAGGGAGTGGAACATACTCTGCCTACATTATACCCAGACAATAATTTGGTGGTGCATTGTCCCATTTTATTCTTAGATCCTGACAATGGTCTATAGGAGACTGGCCTGGTTTGTAGTGGGTACCTTGGGTACTTACACATTATACCAGGTCCAGTTATCCCTTATTAGTGAAGTAGTAATGTTCTAGCAGCTTAGGCTGATAGATGTAGCTATAGCAGAGCAGCTTAGGCTGAACTAGGAGACATGCAAAACTCATGCAATACCACTTATAGTTAGTTTCACAGTACTTATACACAAGTAAAGACAATACCCACTGCTACCAAAAATAAAGGTATTTATTTGGGTGACACAATACCAAAAATATCTTAGAGACAATACTCCTTCTGGAGGTAAGTATTATACACAATATATACACTAAACACCAAAATAAGGCAAGTAATTAGACATAGGATAGTGCAAACAATAGGAAATGCTACAGACTGCAATGGGAGAAAATAGGTCTAAGGGCAACACAAACCATATACTAAGAAAGTGGAATGTGAATCACAAATTCCCCCCTAGACAAGTGTAGTGTGTGTAGAATCACTGGGAGAGTAAGAATACAGTAAAGGTAAGTAAATTACCCCACCCCAGAGCCCAGAAAAGCAGGAGTAAAGTACTGCAAGTTTCCTTAGGACACACACATCGTGATTGGAATATTGCAGTAACCAACCAAGTCTGCAAACAACAACTGCTGGATTCCTGGACCTGAAGACTTGCAGAAGAAGGAGACCAAGTCCAGAAGTTGAAAGAAGTTCCAGAAATGACAGGAGCCCCTGCCAAACCAGAAGAGGGTGCAAAAGAAGAGTCCCCAGTTGGACGAAGACTGCAGAAATGCACCCTAGGAAGATGCCAGTGGGTTCCTGCATGATACAAAAGATGCCCCACGACGTGAAGATGGATGCAGATGTGATTTCATGTTGGAAGTCGCCAACCAGCCTTGGTTACGACAAAGTTGCGTTTTGCGTCAAAATGGTGCTGGCTGGACCCAGGAGGGACTTAGGGGCCTCCACTTTGTGTGAGGAGGAAGAGGGAGCTCTGAGCACTTTAGAGAGCCCTTGGGATGCCAGGCAGCACCCACGGGAGTCCCAGGACATGGGGACAAAGGAGGTGCAAAATGTGGTTGGTGCAGCACTACAAAGAAGGGTCCCACGCCACCGGAAATCAACTCAGTGAGTTGAGTGTCACAGGATAGAGTGCTGGGGACCTGGGCCAGGCTGTGCACAAAGGAATTTTGAAAATAGTGCACAGAGGCCTCAGGAGGTGAAGAAGATGCAGTACACAGGGGTACTGTCGCCCTCAGGGAAGGCAAGGTATTACCTCCTCCAAGTTGCGTCAGCAGGACCTCAGGATAGTCTGTGTCGATGGGGTCCTCCCTCTGTGTCCTTAGGAGCATTCTTGTTGCTGTGAGAGGAGTCCATGGGTATCGGTCGTCATCTTAGAAGGTGCCTGCATGAGCAGGGGAATGACTCTGTCACCCCACTGGAGATTTCTTCGGTCCTTCTGCTGGAGGATGAAGACAGGGAGTCCTCAGAGCATGCACACCATGGAAACTGTTGCTGTTGCTAGCTGGAGCTGAAGTTGCAGAAGAAAAGTATCCCTTGTGGATACTTTATTGCTGTTACAGCGGTTCTTGGAGCAGGCTGCAGTTGATCCGAGGTCAGAGGATGAAGTAGTAGTTGCAGCGGATTCCTGCTGGAAACCTGCAAGTAGAATCTGATGAGAGCCCACAGGAGAGACCCTAAATAGCCCTGAGAGGGGGATTGGCTACCTCATCAGGTAAGGACCTAGCAGGAAGGGTCTCTGATGTCACCTGCTGGCACTGGCCACTCAGAGCCCTCCAGAGTGCCCCCACACCTTGCAAAGCAAGATGGCTGAAGTCTGGGACACACTGGAGGAGCTTTGGGCACCACACTAGGGCGGTGATGGGCAGGGGAGTGGTCACTCCCCTTTGTCCAGTTTAATACCCTGCTCCCAAAGGAAATGCTTTGTTCTACCTTCCTGGGACTGAGCTGCTCAGACCCCAGGAGGGCAGAACCCTGTCTGTGAGGTGGCAGCAGCTGTAGCTGCAGTGCAAGTCTCAGATAGCTGGTTTGGCAGTACTGGGGGTCCATAGTGGATTCCCCAGGATGCATGGAATTGGCTCCCCAATACCAGGTTTGGAATGGGGGGACAATTCTATGATCTTAGACACCTTACATGGCCATATTCGGAGTTACCATTGTGAAGCTGCATATAGGTATTAACCTATATGTGGTGTACGCGTGGAATGGCACCCCTGCACTCACAAAGTCCCGGAATATGGCCCTGAACGATGTAGGGGCACCTTTGCTAGTGCAAGGGTGCCCTCACACTTAGTAACTTTGCACCTAACCTTCAGCAAGTGGAGGTTAGACATATAGGTGACTTATAAGTTACTCAAGTGCAGTGAAAATGGCTGTGAAATAACATGTGTGTTATTTCACACAGGCTGCACTGGCAGACCTGTGTAAGAGTTAGTTTGAGCTCCCTATGGGTGGCAAAAGAAATGCTGCAGCCCAGAAGGATCTCCTGGAACCCCAATGCCCTGGGTACCTAGGTACCATATACTAGGGACTTATAAGGGGGGTCCAGTGTGCCAATTGAAATTGGTAAATGAAGTCACTAGTCTATAGTGACAAATTTAAAAGCAGGGAGAGCATAAGCACTGAGGTTCTGATTAGCAGAGCCTCAGTGACACAGTCAAGCACTATACCGACACACACATTAGGTCATAAACTATGAGCAGTGGGGTCCTGACCAGCAAGACCTTAGTGAGTCAGGCAAAAACATACTGACATACAGGTAAAAATAGGGGGTAACATGCCAAGGAAGATGGTACTTTCCTACATGATTCATATGTTTGGATAGTGGTTCAGCATCCATTGTTGCTTCATTTGTCTGGCAACCCATAGAGTGCTTCACAGCCAATGTGTGTGTGACATAAGTGAGGTACAGCGCATCATGTGTCAGGGTTCTGCCCAATGGCAGTGCCAGGACATAATCCCATGGATACATAGTACAGGGTCTGCCTCTAACATTGGTTACAAGCTCTGTAAAGGTACTGAAGGTTCATTGTGACCAGTGATGTCCCACTCTTGTCACACATGCACAGTGCAGGTGAAGCAGCAATGACACTCTTCAGTTCTTACATTAGTTAAACACCATTTGATAACAGCCCTTACCTTATGTATGCCCCCTTGCATACATCCTGGCAAGCATGGTGAAGATGTGGAGAAAGGGCTAGGAATTAGCACATTGCCCACTTGATGGCACGTAATATGTTGTGGTGCATGGATCTAGTCTTTCAAGAGTCACATGCCCGTGAGTTACGTGTCACTGATATGTGACATTGAGGCACTGGACCCTCTTACATCACAAACTATGTTCCTACCCTACTTGTAACGATTGTGTTTCTTTCCTGTTCTCTGAGATCTGAGTTACATTTCAGTGGTATATGTAGTGGAGAATGAGTAGACCAAGGAGATTGGAGGAGGAGACAGAGGGGCAAAGTATTTTATTGATGCTATTTACAAGTAGCAAGACGACTACCAGCAACATTGTAGCGCCTAATCCTGCCGGCTTTCTCGACTGTTTCCTGGTGGTGCATGCTCTGAGGGCTGTCTGCCTTCACCCTGCACTGGAAGCCAAGAAGAAATTTCCTGTGGGTCGACGGAATCTTCCCCCTGCTAACGCAGGCACCAAACTTCTGCCTCACCGGTCCTCTGGGTCCCCTCTCATCTCGACGAGCGTGGTCCCTGGAACACAGGAGCTGGATTCAAGTGACCCGACAGTCCAGTGGTCCTTCTGTCCAAATTTAATGGAGGTAAGTCCTTGCCTCCCCACACCAGACAGTAATCCTGTGTACCTCGTGAACTGCAGCTGCTAGGGCTTCTGTGCACTTTTGCAAGGAATCCCTCATACACAGCACAGCCCAGGTCCCCAGCACTCTGTCCTCCGTTGCTCAAGTCGCTGAGTTGACCACCGACTTCGTGGGACCCTCTTTTGTAGTGTTGAGATGACCGCTGTGCTCAGATTTCTTGAATGCCTGTTCAAGTGCTTCTGCGGGAGATGCCTGCTTCTGCATGGGCTCTCTGTGCTGCTGAGCGCCCCCTCTGTCTCCTCCTCCAATGGAGGACCTCCTGTTCCTTACTGGGCCCAAGCAGCACCCATTTTCTTTAACAACAACTCTTGCAGCTAGCAAGGCTTGTTTGCAGTCTTTCTGCATGGAAACAACTCTGCATCCTCCAGCGCACCGTGGGACATCTTCTGTGCAAAGGTGAAGTTCCTGGCACCTTCCGCTGTTGTAGAATCTTCAGCTTCTTCCACCCGGAGGCAGCCCTTTTGCACCTTCATCCGGGGTTAGTGGGCTCCTGCCCCCCCGGACACTTGCATGACTCTTGGACTAGGTCCCCTTCATTACAGGTCCTCAGGTCCAGGAACCTGTCATCAGTGCTTTGCAGACAGTTGTTGTCCTTGCAAAATCTCCTATCACGGCTTTAGTGTGTTTCTGGGGTAGCAGGGTAACTTTACTCCTACTTTCCAGGGTCTTGGGGTGGGGTATCTTGGACACCCTTAGTGTTTTCTTACACTCCCAGTGACCCTCTACACACTACACTAGGCCTGGGGTCCATTTGTGGTTCGCATTCCACTTTTAGAGTATGTGGTTTGTGTTGCCCCTAGGCCTATTGCATCCTATTGTGATCTACAGTGTTTGCACTACTTTTCTAACTGTTTACTTACCTGATTTTGGTTTGTGTGTATATTTTGTGTATTTTACTTACCTCCTAAGGGAGTATATCCCCTGAGATATTTCTGACACATTGTCACTAAAATAAAGTACCTTTATTTTTAGTATCTCTGTGTATTGTGATTCTTCTGATATAGTGCTATATAAGTGGTATAGTAGGAGCTTTGCATGTCTCCTAGTTCAGCCTAAGCTGCTCTGCTATAGCTACCTCTATCAGCCTAAGCTGCTAGAACACTACTAATCTACTAATAAGGGATAACTGGACTTGGCACAAGGTGTAAGTACCATCAGGTACTCACTATAAGCCAGGCCAGCCTTCTACACCCCTCCACTGCTAAAATCCTTTGTGAAGGTCACAAGAAATGTTCACCCATGGTGCATGTCAATGATTGCACAGATATGAAGTTCACAACATCTTGTGGCTCATATGTTATTGCCCTTAATGCTTTTGATCGATTCATGTATCCACTCCTGAATGCCCAAAACACTGAAGCTTTATCTGTCTCGCATGACAAAAGAAGAGCACACCAAAAATCTTCTTTGCTTGCTAACTTTTTTGTGACAAGACTTACTATTTGTATCTGGCGCCCTTTGCGTGCCGATCCCTGCTGCCGCTCATTTCATTTTCAATAGGGGATTGGGCCTTTCAGAGCCCTCCCCTCTAGTTTTCGGGCAGCGGTCATCTTGGGGGGAATAACAGGTCAGCAGGTTAGCTGCTGACCGGTGGTCACATGATGAGTGAGCTTGCATCATTTACTCAGGGTGCAACGCGGGTGTGCCCGTGCAGCGGGCACACCTAAGGCAAGCCCGTCTGCACCTGTCCGTGCTCAACTGGGACCGGGGGCCTGAGGCTCTGCTCTTGTTCAGCCATCATCAGCCCGTCTTTCTTACTCTTCTCATGCCCTTCACGCTTTAGCAGGAGGACAGGGGTGCAAGCATAGGGTTAAGGCTGCCCCAGATAATTTAGACAAGTGGAGTTGCGATCACTGCAACTGGACACCCGAGATGCCATCTTGCACCTCTCTCCCTCACACTCCTTCACAGGATGTGCTCGAAAGCAGTAAAAATGTAGAGGTCGTCAGTACTAACTTCAAGATCTGTGCACCTATTAACGATTGCTCCCTGGTCAAACATAAGTACGAAATAGAAGACCTGATTGTCTACCAAAATTTAGACTCCCTCTTCATTACCAAAACCTAGGCCAAAGAAGACTCGGCCCTGATTTTATAGCAGCCTCACCACCCGGCTATTCATTCCTCAGACTTGATAGAATTACGGGTACATGAAGTGGTTTGGCCATCATTTTTAAGTCTATTTACTGCTGCCATTGGGAAGCCATTAATGCCACATCTGAGTTCTGTGAGGGTGTCTTTTTTAAGATTCATCAGAAAACAATGTGCTTTTTTAGGGCCTGTTGCTCTAAAGGCCTCCTGGCCTCTACTCCACCTTTCTACACCATCGGCCAGCTATAATTGAGCCTATAACTATGACTTCTAAGTGTATCATTCTGGGAGATTTCAACATTCACTTTGATGATACGCAGGACTCTCAAATTGACAAGTTCCTGCACTTTATGACGAGTTTTGACTGGAAGTTAAAAGTCATGACAGCCACTCACTGGGCGGGTGGGATATTTGCCTGTCATGATAATTTCATCCTTTTGGAGAATAGGGTCCTTGATGGGACAGACCACCATCTCCTCACTTTTAGGTTGACGAAATCTATGTCCCCTCTATGTCCCAGCCCCTCCCTAAAGCCCATTAGACTTTGGAACAGCATTAAGGAACAGCAATTAAGACCAGCACTGGCTCTAGGCTGGGAAGTAGCAAAGAAACTACCTCTGCCAGCCTCCGACAGGTTTAATCTTGGGGTTGAAATAGCGATTGACCAGCTGGCACCTCTCAGGACCCCTCGCTTTCTAGCCGAGAAAAAAGCTAGCTGCCCTTGGTTCACCAATGATCTCAAGAGCCTGCAGAGAAAATACCGCCAACAAGAACGGAGGTGGAAGTTAGACCCTAATCAAAAGGAAAAAGGAAAGCTCAGAGCAGTGCTCAATGCCTATAAAGATGCAATAAAAAACGCTAAAACTGAGTTCTACTCACGTAAAATTGAGAAAGCAAAATCTGTGCCTAGAGAACTTTTTAGAGTGGTACGCTCCCTCACGTCTCCCTCAATACCCTCAGAACTGGAAAATTCTCAAGAATTCTGCAACAAGGTCGGCAACTTTTCAAGCCTGCTTTGCTCAACCACTGGGGGAACCAGACCCCTATGAGCACCATGTGTGGTCTCTCAGGACTCCTCTCTTACCCCCACATTGTTTAAGCTGTACGTTGCCCCAATTGACCAGACTCATCCGGTCATTTGGCTTTTTGGCCACCTCTTATGCGGACGATACTCAACCAGTGATTCTCATTCATGAAAACTGGGAGGAAGTTGCGGATCGCTTCCATCGCGGCATGAGAGAGATTAACAGATGGATGGGTCTTAATTGGCTCAAAATGAACAGCGACAAGACAGAGATCTTGCTCTTTGGCTCTTGTAGGGATTTGTGGAGCTCATGTTGCAGCGACCTTCCTGCCCCCATAACCTCCACCAGAAATCTGGGGGTCATGTTTGACAAATGTCTGTCTTTTAAGTCTCAAGCTAACTCAGCCACCAAAGCTTGTTTTTGGACTCTCAAAAGTTTGTAAAAAGTCTTTCCATATTTACAAAAGGACTTTAGAATCACGGTGTCCCTCGCTCTGGTGATCTCCAACTGGACTACAGCTATGCCTCGTTGCTAAATATTGATAAAGATTCGCTTGGTAAACTTCAATTAATCCAGAACACGGCAGCTCTTCTTATATTGAATGTTCTCCGCTCAGCCTCTGCTAGCGGCAGCCTTAAACAGCTACACTGGTTATCTATCGGGAAGCGTATCATTTTCAAGACTTTTATGTTTGGCTCATAACTCCCTTCATTCGCTAGGATCTGAATACCTTCCCACTACGCTTTGCTGGTACTTGCCTGGTCGTCAGCTCAGATCAGCAGGATCTCACCTGATCCATGTCCCTCGCACTCGCAAGGTCAGATGGGGTAACAAAGAATTTGTAGTGGTTGCCGACAAACATTGGAAAAGGCCCCCTATGACGATTGGGAAAGAACATAACTTTTTGGGCTTCAGGAAGCAGCTGAAAACCTGGCATTTTTCCTCAGTAGCTCTTCTTTTTCTCCCATTTGTTAACACTCTACATACTGTTGCTCACGCTTCGATGCTACCGCCGGAATGCGCTTTACAAATACACCCACATGCATACATACATAAATGAATGCAAGTATTAGAAATACTAATAAAATGAACTATCATTACAAATACTGAATACTACATCAATCAATCAATCAATCAATCAAAAAAATTTATAGAGCGTGCTACTCACCCGTGAGGGTCTCAAGGCGCTAGTGGGGGGGGGGGGTGAGGGGTGTTACTGTTCTTACAGCCACGTCTTGAGGTTTTTTCTGAAGGAGGTCTTTGGTCTTTGGTTTTGCGGAGGTTGGTGGGGAGGGAGTTTCAGGTTGTGGGGGCGAGGTAGGAGAAGGCCCTGCCTCCTGTGGTGGTTCGGTGGATGCGGGGGACTGTAGCTAGTGCGAGGTCGGCTGATCGGAGGTTGCGGGTGGGAGTGTGGAAGTTCACTCTTTCGTTGAGGTAGGTCGGGCCGGTGTTGTGGACAGATTTGTGTGCGTGGATGAGGATCTTGAAAGTTTATTCTCTTGTCTATGGGGAGCCAGTGAAGAGATTTGAGGTGTGGTGAGATTCGTTTGTGGCGGGGGAGGCCAAGGACGAGGCGTGCGGCTGTGTTTTGGATTCTCTGGAGTTTGCGTTTGAGTTTGAGTGTAGTGCAGTGCCGGCATAGAGGGCGTTACCGTAGTCAAGTCTGCTGCTGATGAGTGCATGGGTGACTGTATTCCTGGTCTCTGGGAAAATCCATTTGAAGGATTTTTTTAGAGTGCGGAGTGTGTGGAAGCAGGAGAAAGTTAGTGCATTGATTGTTGTGTCATGGAGAGGGAGGGGTCCAGGATGATGCCGAGGTTGCGTGCGTGGTTTGCGGGGGTGGGTGCGGGGCCTATGGCGGTGGGCCACCAGGAGTCATCCCATATGGTTTTGTTGGGGCCGAAGATTATGATCTCGGTTTTGTTGGAGTTAAGCTTGAGGTGGTTAGTTGTCATCCAGTTGGCGGTGTCGAGGAGAGCAGCGTGTAGGTTGGTCTTGGCAGTGGTGGGGTTGCGGGTGAGAGAGAGGATGAGTTGGGTGTCATCTGCGTAGGAGAGGATAGTGATTCCGTGTGGTCGGAGGATGTTGGCCAGGGGGATCATGTAAATGTTGAAGAGTGTGGGGCTGAGGGAGGACCTTTGGGGGACTCCGCAGATGATCTTGGTAGCAGTGGAGTGGAATGGTGGAAGGCGGACTCTCTGGGTCCGGTCGGTGAGGAAGGAGGTGAGCTAGTCTAAGGCTTTGTGGTGAATTCCTATGTTGTGGAGGCGTGTGCGGAGTGTGTGGTGGCAGACAGTGTCAAAGGCTGAGGAGAGGTCTAGCAGGATGAGTGCGACAGTCTCACCTTTGTCGACTTTGGTCCTGATGTCATCAGTGCATGCGATGAGGGCGGTTTCCGTGCTGTGGTTCTTGCGGAACCCGGATTGTGAGGGGTCAAGAGTGTTGTTTTCTTCGAGGAAGTGGGATAGGTGGGCGTTGACTAGTTTCTTGGCAACCTTGGCGAGGAAAGGTAGGAGGGAGATGGGGCGATAGTTGGAGAGGATCTCCGGGACGGCTTTGTTGTTTTTTAGGAGAGCAGTGATTTCAGCGTGCTTCCAGGGGTCTGGGTAGGTGGCGGAGTCGAAAGAGTAGTTGATTATGTCGCGGAGTATGGGGGCGATGGTTGGGCTGGCTTTGTTGTAGATGCGATGTGGACAGGGGTTGGAGGGGGATCTGGAGTGGATGGAGTTCATGGTTTTTTCGGTTTCTTCGTGTGTGGTGGGGGCCCAGGTGGTGAGTGTGGTGGGGGGGTCGTGAGTGGGGGTTGAGTTGGGTGAGTGAAGGGTGTGTGTGGTGGGTGTGTGTGGTATGAAGCTGTTGTGGATGTCCAGGATTTTGTGGTGGAAGTGGTTGGAGAGGGCGTCACATAGGGGCTGTGTGTGTCTGGGGTCTATGTTGCTGGCTTTGGGTTTGGCTAGGGTCTTTAATGATGGTGAAGAGTTCTTTGCTGTTTTGAGAGTTGTTGTCAAGGCGTGTCTTGTAGTGATCTCTTTTGGCGGTGCGTATGAGTTGGTGATGGGTGCGAATGGTGGCTTTGAAGGTGGAGAAGTTGGTTGTAGAGGGTTCTTGTCGCCATATTTTCTCCGCTTGGCGGCATTTGCGTTTGGAGTTCGGGGGTGAACCATGGGGCGTTCTTGATGTTGCGGGTGGCAATGTTTTTTCTGAGGGGGGCTAGTGTGTCTGCACAGGTAGTGATCCATTTATAGAGGTTGTGTGCTCCTGCGTTGGGGTCGTTGGTGTGGGGGGGAGGTTGTGAGCCAGTTGGGAGTTCAGGCATTTTGTGGGGATCTTGTCCCACATGCGGTAGGGTGTGGTGTGTTGATGGTGGTGTGTGTGGAGTTTGGTGAAGGAGAAGTGGACGCAGTGGTGGTCAGTCCAGAGGAGTTCAGTGGTGTGGGTGTAGGCTATGTGTTTGCTTGCGCTGAATATTGCGTTGAGCGTGCGTCCTGCTGAGTGGGTGGGTGCGGTGACCAGTTGTTTGAGTCCGAGGTTGGTAAGGTTGTCTATGAGGGAGGTAGAGTTGTGATCTTGAAGGTTCTCCAAGTGAAAGTTGAAATTACTGAGGAGGATGTAGTCTGTGGAGGTGAGGGCGTGCGAGCTGATGGTGTCGCAGAAGGCGGGGCGTGGTCCTGGTGGTCTGTATATTAGTGTACCTCTGAGGGTGGAGTTGTTGTTAATGTGGATTAGGAAGTACATGTGTTCTGTGTTGTCGATAGTGTCTTGGGAGCTGGTGGTGACTTTGATGGTGTCCCTGTGTAGGATGGCAATGCCACCACCTGGCCTTAAACATTAAACATATCCAATAACAGCGTTAAATAAAAAAGTACATAATATATTTTACATTAAACTAACTAAACAAATAATGTGTGTGTGTGTGTGATAGAGAGAAAGAGAAAAGGAAATGCTGAAGCCTAGTTCACGAATAACATCAGTTTTTATTTCAGATTCAAGGTGGCAGCATTCCCTGATGCGTTTCAGCTGTAAGGATTCAGTCTCCTTCTTCACATGTGAGCCAGCTTGTAATGCAGGAAGTCACACTTTATAGATCCAGCCTAACACGTGACTCTGTGCAAAGTCATACAATTCCCATAATGCAACTACAGTGTAATTACGTTCTCTGGACTGTAGTGCAACCATAAATCATGCTTTATAGCTTTGCAGCCCACAGTCAAATAATAAGTCATGTCATTCAGGTGCATGTTAAAATTATTTTCCTACAGTAAAATAGCCATGTGTGTTTCAACATAGACCTCATATATAGTTCAAATAGTTCTTGCAATCCTCACTCATCATAATAGTTGCCACAGCCAAATTAATGTCTCTTAAAGCTCCAGTAAAACAGAATCGCTGAGCGGAGACAAATACCCCTTCCATCTCCCTTGCTCACCTATATGCATAATAATGCCAGGTGAAATCCTTTTCGTTGCATGAAAACAAGCAGGTCATGCTCCCTAAGTCAAATCCACAATGTCAATCTCCATCAAAGGGAGACGCCAACCCTGTAGGGCGGCTTTGGAAAACGGGGACAGGGCATCCCGTTGACATCCAGCATGAAAAGAAAGTGCTAGCACAGGTGTCTTAATAAGAAATTTTTAATGAGTGTTTATGTATTTTGAATAATGAGTTTATGTAAAAAATGAAATAACGTAGAAAAATAATGCACGCATTTGAAAATGTGATCACGAAGAATGGCCACCAATATTAACAACATGTACTAATCTATGATTAATACTTATGAAATATTGAATATATGTTAGACTAAGGCAGTAATATGCCATATTGAGAGTTATGAAGTATTCTTTAGCTTTATTAACTGTAGACCTTAACTTAGCGAGTGCCTTGGCCTATTTTGCCAGGCCCCATGTAAAAGCTGTATTTCTTAGCGTTTAGTAAAAATGCTGACCAAGAGAGTTAAACTGTGAAATGTCTATTGCATTGTTTAAATGTGCTCATAACGGAAGCTTTTCGTGAGAACCGACTGCTAGAGATGATGTTCTTGCTAATATGTGTAATGTGTGTGAGACTGACTTTCCCAGGACAAGAACAATGAAGATATTGACTAGAGTGGAAGCTGCAACAATATTGTTACCTGACAAGCCGGATGATGAAGACATTGCAAGACGAGCCAATCAACAATTTGAGAACGGAGAAATATTAGAATTCATAGATTTGGTATAATAGTTTTATTGGACAGAGTGTGAACATACGATTAACTGACCAATAGGGAATTAGGGAATAGTTTAGGTTACTTTGATATAACAACGCCACAGAAGGAAAAGACTTCAGACTTTAGGAGAGGGAGACATTTTAGGAGACTTTAGGTTCCAGACATTCACTCCGACATTGGGCTCATGTCCCCCTGACTGAAAGCCGGATGCCTTGCTGATCGACTGACGTCCTAAGGACAAAGACTGATTCTGCTTTGCTGACCCATACCGAGGATAGGTATACATTGAAATGTGATTATTATGCATTTTTGCTTTTCCTTTATAGGTACCAACTGCGATGTTTTGTCTATGACTCTATCATAGTTAGATATTTTTCCGAAATTTGTGTTACTAAATTGTTTTGCATGACGCCCAACATGGTGATGGTAATCTGATGTTAGTTGAGGATTCTGACTTATGACAAAAGAGACTAATGCTTGGTGGATTTCTCTGCTTAACTACATGTATTTCATCTTGTTGACGCAGCTGACTCTGCTATTGATTTGCACTGTAACTTTAGAATGTGTTGTAGTTCAAGCTTTGATTGGATTGCGTTTCCTTTGCCGCTTTGGACAACCAGTGTTGTTTCTGTATGTGTTTCATTTGATATTGATATTAATCTACATGACCTTAGCATTGTTAATATAGGGAAATACACATTCTAAACTTTTACTATAGGTGTGGTTATTCTTGACTGAAAGGTCATGGTGGGTGACAATTACTGACTCTATTGATTATTGATTTTATTGATTACTAATGATTGTTGATTATTGTATATTGATTATTGATTTATGTACTGAAGCTACCCTAAGAATTTCTTAATTGTGAGTCAAACGGTTCATTGACCTATTCGTGTCCCTTTGAAAGTTTACTTAATAAGGTCTGAAGCGCTAACAAAAGTGCTGAAGCCCAATTCACAAAGAACATCAGCTTTTATTTCAATTTCAAAGTGGCAGCATTCTCTGACGTGTTTCGGCTGTAAGGTTTCAACCTTGTTTACAGGTGAGCCAGCTTGTAATGCAGGAAGTCAGACTTTATAAATCTCATGACTCTGTGAGGTCATACAATTCCCATAATGCACCTACAGTATAATCACGTTCTCTGCACTGTAGCGCAGATATAAATATTGCTCAATAGCGTTGCAGAACCACAGAAAAATAATGTCATCTCATTTATGTGCATGTTAAAATTATTTTTCAACAGTATAATAGTCGTGTGTTTCAACATAGACATCATATATAGTTCAAATGGTTCTTGCAATCCTCGCTCATCATAATTGTTGTCACAGCCAAACTAATGTCTCTTAAAGCATCAGTAAAATAGAATTGTCTAGAAGAGGCAAATGCTCGCCTCTACGCATATTCATTCCAGGTTAAATCCTTGTCGTTGCATTAGGACAAGCCCTATAAACCCTAGAGTGCATTATGGAATTAATTAATTGTGACAATGATTATTAGGTGAACAGTTGAGAGCAATGACCAGAATGCATCAAGTATTTTCAATTATTCAATGTGTTTCAAAAATTATTTGAATGTTTTAGAAATTATTTTGCAATATATGTGATAAATTGCAATGCAAACTTTATTCAGAGACTTGGATCCATAGAAAGTATTTCTAGTTATACTAGTACTTATTGACTAATAAGGTGGTAACAGAGGTTTAAAGATGGCCACCATATTCTTGGCTCTTTAAACAGCGATCTGTTTCACGGTAAAAGCCTTTGTTTATTTTAGTGATTCGCTATTGATCATGGGTTATTTTAAAAAGGTGTTGCCCGTGTGCAACTCATTGACATTGAAAAAGACTACTCATCAAAACATGTCAGTTAAGGTGCTGTATTAATGAAATATAAGTGAAAAGCGCCCTCGGAGTCCCTGTCATTCTTTCTGGCAGAAAGGTTTTGGGGATATATATATTGTGCCCCCACCATGTACAGTTTTCTCATCAATCATTTTACTGTAAATGTTGTTATATAATGAATGATGTTAAAGAAAATGCCATTACTATTGTAATATGTGAGCTATGTAGCAGTGCATGGTGAGGGTGCGAGTTATAGTTACCTTAGGGAAAGATTTATAGTTACTTTAAATAATTCTAACTATAGCTGCTGAATTTGTGTGGTTTTGTGTGTGTAGAGTTCTGTGCATGTAAATTCAGAACCTAACTATAATATGTCTGTAACCTTTGTTTTTTTCAATGAATTTCTTAATTTTTTTAAATGCTAATTCCTAACTATAATGTCCTTGTACCCTTTGTTTTTTTCAGTGAGTTTCTATGTTTTTTTAGCTCAGCGCACAGCTGTCTGCACACCTGCGGCCAGGCCCCATGGCCAACCCTGTTAGCATTTGTACTTTATGGAAGCGGAGCATCAACTGGGGCACCTGCTTTGTTTGTATTTGTATGTGCTTCCCATTGAGGTTTAATTTCTGTGAAATGAGCTTCCCTGCCAGAATGGATCATGACCTGCTTAGAAGAAGCCACAGTTTTGTGCAAAATGCCTATGCAATTGGAGTGCTTTCTACTGGCTACTTAGTAAGTGCTACCTCATTGAGTAAAATGTATAGTGCATATTGTACGCTACAGCTGCATCAAGGGCCCCAAGATAATGTCTCCAGTGAATTTATGTCTGTAATTTTGCCAAGGTTATTGTTCCTCAAGCTTCTTCATACTAATATAATGAATCCTTATTTGGAGAACATGATGAGACTACAAAGACTTCAATCTCCACCAAACAAGAATACTTCTGGCTATTGTGATTGTTCTTCGAGGGCCTAGCTGCTGCTCAACCTCTTCCAGCTAAGCACAGAAGGTCAGCTATTCACCATCATTTGTGCCGAGGAACAAAGGCCTTTCCAGCTCTTGTTGTAGAAGTTCTCCTGACAGCTGGGACATCCACTGTAATGCAGTGTATAGAAATATCCTGCTAGATTTGGGCATGTGGTCCATTGCTCAGCTGGGCCATGCTTTTCAACGACACTCTCTCTGATGTAATCAAATTCACCATCAGTGAATGGAGGGTTTCTCATCCTTGTTAACGGTAAGATGAGTGGAAGGAGCAACAGGATGTTGATGTATGATGTGTTGTGTCGAAATGAATATATCTCAGAATGATCACAAATTGATTGACTTGCTCTTCTTGAATGTCAGTTGGCTTTCGATGCAGTAAGTGGATGGGATACCTCCGTGTATAGGAATACTACAAATTAGGTAATAATTTTCAAGATTGTTTGCATTCCTAATGTATGCGTGTTAAAGAGCTAAGTATGCTTTCCCCTGAAGTGCAGTTTTCAAGATTGTGCGATTTGTGTGGTTAACAAGAAGTGTTAGAATGTTTGAGAAAATGAAGAGTCTACTAACCAATTTTATACCCATATCCCCTTGCCTCTACTTAGTGCCCTACTTCAGGTACCTGGATATGGATGTAGATTCAGGATCAAGGTCTATATGTAAGCCATGCTGCATGACAATGCCCTGCAACATACACCTGATTATAATAATCTTGTGCATGAATTCTAAGGAGTAGACCACCACTCCTGTACAGTCAAGACAATTGAATAGTGATTTCAGGAAGCTAAAAGTGTGTTCTATAATGGCTTCCATATGTATGTGTGCCCTATTGTACCTCTGTTGAGGTAGCGAATTGCAACAAAAACATGTAAAAATGTTTTATGGGAGCTTCTATTCTATAGACATGTCTATAAACATGCAGCAAATGGGGGTAAGCCCAGTGAACCTCAGAATCTGGGCTTTGAATACATTTATTTCACATGGAGATTTAGCGTTTATAGAACACGTTTTTACTCATTGAGATGCCACATGTAGTCTCTGCGTACCCAATTAATGAGGAGAAAATGAAGTACACACCACTTTTATGAATAGAACAGTCTATTGTCGTAAACAAAGTATGGTATATTACCACATGCAAGTGTTCCTGAAAGTGTGCTGTGATGTGCGGTGCTGCTAAAGGTGATGGAAGTATATGTCTGACTGCATGTCAGAATATTTTAATGAACTGGATGAGGAATATATTTGAGAACTCACTGAAAACGTGGTCTAATTTTAGTGTTCTAGAGCACTAACGTTAATTTCTGCAAAAAAAGAAGCCCCTCCCTTTGTTCCTTTGCTACAGGCTCTTCTTTGTATGAGATGCATTTTGCTTTATGGCTTTGTGCCACACTTTTGTCATAGTTACAGAATGTTAACGCTCTACTTGTTCATTAGAACACTGTGGGAAGCTGTAGTAGAACACTGGGGAATCAAGTGACAGGCTGATGCTGTTGAAAGTATGGGGCATATTTGGAAAAAAGTGACTCATCAGTCCCGATTCACCACTTTTTTTGCATTGTCCCTGCCCCACCCAACAACACCATGGTTGCGCCTTATTTACAATATGGCGCACCATAGCAGTTGGTAGGACAATTGCGTCAACATTGTTGACGCTGTTAACGCGTCCCTTTATGACAAAATTATTTCACATTAGGACTCGTTTTAGGCCAATGAATCTTTTGACCCTGTTGAGAGACACCTTAGGACGAGATATCTAATCAACATGTCAATCAATACATCAATAATGTCATCAATATTTATCACAATAACGCATTTCACTTTAGTCAAAGACATTAATCAACTCGAGACACCACCATGACCTTGCAGTCATGAATAACCACACCAGTTTAGTAGAATTTTATGAGGTTTATTCCCTATTGATTACAATTCTAAGAGCAAGTGTGTTAATTTCAGAAACAAAACACTCAATATCATTGTCATAATTGGCAACTAGAATAATACTTCATCAAAGCAAGGAACGCAAGTATTAGAACATAACACAGCGTCAACATAAATCAACTTCAGCAGAGTGTCATTAATATATCAATTCAACAAAGCATAGATTCAGTCATTTGTCTATTTGCGTCAGTATAGTGAACCCCTGTCCTAACCACTGATTAGCATTAGCATGTTGGGCTTCATGCAAAACAATTTTGAACACCAATTTGGAAAACGTCTAGCTATGGTCTCTGTCAAAAGTAAGCAGTTGGTACCTAGAAAGGAAAAGCAAACAGACAAATCACAATTTCATTGTCATAGTTAACCTCCAAGGTTTGGGTCAGCACCCAGGTTCAGTCTTCGTCTTCAGGACATCAGTTGATTCGCCATCAGTCAGAGACTCAGCTCACAGGGAAAAACAGGGCACTTTCCTCATAAGGAGGTAAAGTGTAAATGGACAATCTAAGGAAGAGGATGGTTTAAGTAAACCAATAAATCACCAAACAGAGTGACAAAGTTTTTGGATCAAATTGATAGCATTTCCCTAACCAATCTAAATGGCACCCCGTGTCATAGGTTTTTATCCCTTTTCCGTTGAACATTCCCCTAAAACTTGATTGGACAAATGTTGCACCCCACTATCTTTAGCCAATTAAAAACAGATTATGTCATTAAATCTTTCACCCCACATTAGTTCTCAAGCAGTTTATTGGTTCATATGATTGACGTCTTCAGAGGTAGAACGTCCGGTATGATTTCATCCTTCTGTATTTCTTTGCACATCTTCGGTCAGTAGCTTCATAGTCTGTACCAGTTTGGGCGACCTTGTACATTATATTAATCTACACTGTTGCATTTTAGCTAATACATTTCTACAAGCAAAATTAATTTCATGGGAATAGTTACATTCAGCTTCTACTTTGAAGGAAAACAAGAGTTCATGTCCTTTTGCAAGTCAGCACACTGCACGTTAGAAAAACACAATTAATATGAGAGTCCGGCAGCTAGGCCTCGACTCATGCTAACTAAGGCCTACGAAATTTATTAGCAAAAACTTTAATAACATACTCATTAATAATTAGTATAAAACTATTTAAATGCAATATTTCATAAACATTAGTCATTTTCATTAGTCCCCGTGTACATTGACGGCCACTCCCCGTGGTCACATTTCAAGTGCACGGTTTAGCTATACAGGTTAATACAGTCTCTATGTGCCATTATTATACCTTAGTTCATAAACATTTCATGTTAATATAGATTACATAAGCTACGCTCTCTCAGTCCCTCCTCTGATGACCCTATTTCACTTTCAATTTTTCACTTTGCGCATAATGTGCATTTCAACATCTTGCCCTTTGTGTGAACTTTACCAAATTTCATTAAACATTTTCTCCCTTTCATTTTCTTCATTTCTTTTGCTTCGTTTCGTCCAATTTCTTCTAATTCTTTTATTGATTTTGCATGCTCCCCATAAACCCAATAAACAAATCAGGACAATTAATAGACCTCCTAATATTTTTTCAAGGACCCCATTCCAAAAATTACTAAACCAACTTCCTACTCTGGCAATTCCCTTTCCAACTTTCTCCCAAACTCCAGGTTCCTTCAGCTCCTTCAAATCTGCACTATCTCTAGTTAGGTTAGTAAGCATACCTCTAATCTTTTTACTATTATTAGGAATAAACGAGCAGCAATGATGCTTGTTAAGCATCTTACAGACTCCACCGCTCTTTGGAGGAGTATAGCCCCTGTGAAATTTGTCAGCATGTTATCCACAATAGTAGACAACTTTCGAATCTTTATGGAGTTTAGGATAACCCCTACTGAAGGAATTATGGCTCCAAATATGTCACCAACGACAGCAGCCGCTGTCTCTCGTTTTTGTCTAGTATGTTGTAATTCAGATATTTTAGGTATTTGCTTTAAATCATCAATCTGATAAATCTTTGGGAAAACTATCCCCAAATAACATGTCCCATACCATCCCTTAGGGAGACGGTAATAAGCATTAAGTCCACATATGTAATAGATCCCAGGGATCGTTGATCCTGTCCATTTAACATGAATGTCCATTTACTCTGAAACAAAAACACATGCCTGCATTCATTCGTTCCCACAAATAAAGTGTCGTGATCAGATTTTGGCCTATATATACAAAGCCTACCTATAGCTAATTTGCCTTGTGTTTTTATTGCGGTGTAAGCATAATCATTTGCATATGTGTGTTTTTCTGACCCTTTTTCTAGTCTTTCTTTCAGTGCTTTGCGTCTATCATCAGTGTGATCTAAAAAACCTTTCTCTACAGGTGTTAATAAGCAGGTCAGATTGTTGCGGTGCGCATAAGCTGTCCCAAATGTCAGTGTCGGTTCAAAGAAACCTCTAACTAATTTTATGCTATTCTCCTTAGCTAACTTGTTCAGAAACTCAATCACAGGTACAAAAGAAAACACTACGTCTAGATTTGAATAAAAATATTGCACATGTTCCTGGTCGTAGAATCTTGTTAGCAGCAAACTACAGCTTATCCCGTATGCTAGTGGCAGGCTATGGTAAGTGACCCCTTCTTGTACTGATGAAGGAATTTTTGTGCACACATAACAGTTCCTCGCATCCATAGTATCAACATACTCATTCAGCAAGCGATAGAAAACATTAGTAGAAAGTTCCCCCTTTGAATTAGTTCCCTCATGCAAGGGTTTTGTATCCTGCTCAAACTTTTCCCACGGTGTTAGTGTAGCAGTCTCAGACTTTGAAGCGTTGTTAGTCACCTTTTTATCCAACCAAGGCATTCCCACAATCACACCTATAATTATTATTGCGCACACAATACCTAATATAATACTCATCCAACCACACACTTTACCCTTCTTGTTACTACTTCTAGTGTAAGCCATGATCTGTAAAGAATCAGACAGCAGAAGATATAATCAACTTGAGGACGATTAAAAAGCTCTCTCTCTTTTTTTTCTTTTTTTTTTTTCTTTTCTTAATGCAAGTCTCTCTTTCTTTCTGCGAGTTTTTACAGCATTCCACTCACCCCACGACCCTTTTGTCAAATCATGTTAGCAGCTTGTCATAATCAGATTTTAGTGTCAATTCAGATTATCAGTGTCACATCCGATAATTTTTCAGTCTCTTTTCTCAGATTTTCAGCTTTCAATTTCAATTTTAACACAGTCTCTTTCTCTGATTGATTTCAGGGGCTGTAATATTGGCCAGGTACCTCACGATCAAAGCAGAACGCTAAGAATTCTTGTTGTCATTCAGATGTTGTTGCATATGCCCACTCAGGACCTGTGTACCTTCTATTTGCGGCTCTTTTTATTTTCAGTCTGCGTTCGCTTTGCAACTCCCCTTCACTAAGATCCTCCCTTCTGGTTTTATCTATTTCTTCCTCTATTGTTTCACCTGGAACGACCTTTCCTCTTGCAGCTTGTTTCTTTGGCCAGTTATCACCTTTATGCGTTTTCTTTCTGCTTGACTTTTCAGCACGCTGAACAGCACCCTCCTCTTGTACTATGGTGTTTTCTCTTGACGGCCCTGCAACCGGCTCAGGAGGAGTTGATGTACTTTGATTTCCTTCCCCCTCGTCTTCAGGTTCTGTAACGGGCTCAAGTTCTAACCCGTATCCATCTACTTCTGGGAGAACCTCTCCTTGACTTAGTTCTCCTGCTGCCTCTACTGAGATAGGCTCATTGTCACCTCTCCCGAACTTGCTTACTGTTTGAGGGACTAAGCCGTCCTCACTGGGCTCTCCTTCAGTCTCAGTTCCCCTTTGAATATTCTCCGGCCCTGAGACTTCTTTCTCTGGAGTTGTTGAGTCGGAAACTTCAAGTTCCTCATCAGTCGGACATGTCACCTTCTTTGTGTGACTGGCATGTATCCAGTTTGGAACACCTGCACATTTCACAGCAGTAGTTGTTGTCAGTATTACTTGATATGGCCCCTTCCAGCGCGGCTCCAAACACGACTTCCTCACGTGTTTCTTGACAACTACCCAGTCACCGGCTTGCAGGGTGTTACCTGGATCACTGATCGGTGGTAATGTATTAGCATCCACCTGGTGAGAAAAAGAGGGGACCACATCAGCCAGACCCTTGCAGTAGTCCAACACCATATCATCTGTGATATTCACAAGAGCATTTGCAGGTACTGCAGGTAGCCTCATAGCTCTACCCATCAAAATCTCATGGGGAGATAGTCCTGTCTTCTTATCAGGGGTGTTTCTCATTGACATCAGCGCTAGGGGCAATGCATCTGGCCATTTCATATTGGTAGCTGCGCAGATTTTTGCCATTCTCGACTTCAAGGTACCATTCATCTGTTCCACTAATCCTGATGCTTCAGGACGGTAGCTACAATGCAGCTTCTGCTCAATGTCCAATGCAGCACACAAGAGCTTAATCACCTTATTGTCGAAGTGTCTGCCCCTATCTGATTCTAAAGAGACTGGAAATCCGAACCTTGGTATTAACTCTCTAAGCAACAGCTTTGCTACTGTGAGACTGTCATTCCTACGTGTAGGGTAAGCTTCAATCCAGTGACTGAAAACGCACACAATCACCAACACGTACCTCAAGCCTCCACACACAGGCATCTCAATGAAATCCATTTGCATCTTGCTAAACGGACCTCCAGCTCTCCCTATGTGGCTCAATTCACCACAGTTCCTTTTCCTGCATTCATCTGTTGACAGATGATGCACCTGTGACAGGTAACCTCTGCAGCTTGTCTGAATTGTGGATTAAACCAATCAATTTTGAACAATCTGATCATTGCATCTCTTCCAAGGTGAGCCTGACCATGGTAAAGCCTTGCAAATTGTGACAAAAGACTGTTTGGTAAAACCAACTTCCACTCCTCTGAAACCCACAAGTCGTCAGCCCTTTGTACACATTGCATTCTCTGCCAGGAGCGTTTTTCCTCTCTGCTAGCATGACCCTGCAGTGATTTTAGCTCGTCCAATGTATCAACTACCCTTAATGCAAAATTCAAGCATGTTTCATTTTCAGTCTCAGGTAATAGCTCCCACTGTTCCTTGAACGATATACAGTTCAATGCGCAAAACCTTGCGACTTGATCTGCATAGCCGTTTCCCATTGACACAAAGTCTTGTGACTTGACATGAGCATTGCATTTTACCACGGCTATTTCAAGAGGTAACTGAATCGCATGCAACAAATCCTTAATTTGTTCACCATTTTTCACTGGTGAGCCAGAAGAGGTCATGAAACCCCTCTGTGACCATAATTGGCCAAAATCATGTACAATACCAAATCCGTACCTGCTGTCAGTATAGATAGTGACTTTCAAATTTGCACCTACGTGGCATGCCTTAGTAAGGGCAATCAATTCAGCCATTTGTGCAGAGTACCCTCTTTCGAGCCAGGAAGCTTCTAGAATGCCGGTAATGGTACACACGGCATAGCCAGCCCTCAATATTCCGACTGAGTCTCTCAAACATGATCCATCAACAAACATAATGCAATCATTTTCTTCTAGTTGTGTATCCTTAATGTCAGGTCTGGGTTTGGTGCATAGTTCTGTTACCTCAAGACATCATGCTCCACTTCCTCTGTGTTACTAATCTCAGCATTTTCAATAGGAAGTAAAGTTGCCGGGTTCAATATTGTACACCTTTTGAGTGAAACATTAGGAGACCCCAGTGCAATGGTCTCATATCTTGTTAGCCTAGCATTTGTCATGTGCTGAGTCTTAGTTTGGGTCAACAGAATTTCAACTGAATGAGGAACCATTACTGTCAAAGGATGTCCCATCACTATGCCTTCGCACTGTGTGAGGCTCTGACCAACTGCTGCAACTGCGCGCAAACAACCCGGTAAAGCTGCTGCGACTGCGTCCAAAGTAGCTGAAAAATATGCTACTGGGCGGTTTGCACCTCCATGGTCCTGTGTTAAGACAGACAAAAAACAAGCATCACGTTCATGACAAAACAGTAGGAAAGGCTTTGTGTAATCAGGCATACCCAATGTTGGCACCCTGCACATGCACTCTCTCACTTCCATGAATGCCTCAAGCTCTTCTTCGGACAGAATGATGGTACTCGATAATTGAGAAGTTAGGGATCCACTGGAGACAGTAGCCCACCATTCCCAAAAACATTCTGACGTCTCTCTTTGTCGTCAGTGGGTTCATCTGCAGTATAGCTGTCACCCTTTCTTTTGATATTCTCCTGGGCCCTTTCTCAATCAAGTGCCCTAAGTATTTCACCTCTTTTTGACAATACTTCAGTTTCTTTGGGGACACTTTGGGCCTGATTATGACCCTGGCGGACGGCGGAGGCCGTCCGCCAAGGTACCGCCGCTGAAAGACCGCACCGGCCATTTAGACATTTCCTCTGGGCCGGCGGGCGCTCTCCAAAAGAGCGCCCGCCGGCCCAGAGGAAATGCCCCTGCAACGAGGACGCCGGCTCAGAATTGAGCCGGCGGAGTTGCAGGGGTGCGACGGGTGCAGTTGCACCCGTCGCGTATTTCAGTGTCTGCTTAGCAGACACTGAAATACTTTGCGGGGCCCTCTTACGGGGGCCCCTGCCGTGCCCATGCCATTGGCATGGGCACGGCAGGGGCCTCCAGGGGCCCCGCGGCACCCCCTACCGCCATCCTGTTCCTGGCGGGCGAACCGCCAGGAACAGGATGGCGGTAGGGGGTGTCAGAATCCCCCATGGCGGCGCAGCAAGCTGCGCCGCCATGGGGGATTCTAAGGGCAGCGGTAAACCGGCGGGAGACTGCCGGTTTGCCTCTTCTGACCGCGGCCGAACCGCCGCGGTCAGAATGCCCTGCGGGGCACCACCGGCCTGTCGGCGGTGCTCCCGCCGACCCTGGCCCCGGCGGTCTTAGACCGCCGGGGTCAGAATGACCCCCTTTATGTCCGTTCTTTCCCAAATGGTTCAATAAGGCAATTGTGTCATACCGACAGCCATCTTTTGTTCTGGACACAATCAACAAATCATCAATGTACTGCACTAGAGTCGAACTGAAAGGCAGTTCCAATGACTCTAAGTCCTTCTTCAAAATCTGATTGAAGATGGATGGTGACTCCGAAAACCCTTGAGGAATTCTGCACCAGCTGTATAACTTGTCCAGGAATTTGAAACTGAAAAGAAATTGGCTGTCCTCATGAAGAGGCACCGAAAAGAATGCCTGTGACAGGTCCACCACTGTGAACCATTCTGCATCACACGGAACCTGAAAGATGATCACTGCGGGATTTGGCACTATGGGGCAACATTTCACCACAATAACATTTATTTTCCTCAAATCCTGCACAATTCAAACCTTCCCATAAGGCTTTTTCAAACCCATTATTGGTGAATTACATGGGCTGCTTAATACTTCCTTCAAAACTCCTTGCTTTACAAAGTCCTCAATTATCTGCAACACCTGAATAAGGACATCTTGTGCCATATGGTACTGTGGCACCTGAGGAAACACTTCATTTGGTTTTACTTGTACCTTAACCGGTTCTACTCCTTTTATCAGTCCCACTTCCTTTCCTGTCAGGTCCCACAACTTCTCCGTCACTGTTCCCTGCAACTCGGCTGGCAAGTCTGTCACTGTAAGCATCGGGAATAGGGTTATTAGAGGGTAATCTTCATTTGCGGTCTCTGTCTCCGATTCCGAAAACTGCCCATCATCCCCCTCATCATCACTGTTTGTTTGTACCTCAATCCATTCATTAGAACAGGTAATCGAGCATTTCGTCTTGCACAGTAAGTCTCTTCCTAGTAAGGACACAGGACTAGAATCGCAGACTACAAACTTATGCAGTCCTTGGAAGTTTCCAATCTCAACTTGAACTGGGTCGGTGATCGGGTTTGTCAAATACTGATTTGCTACTCCTACCACTCTTATGGTACGCCCTGAAAGTGGCAATTTCGGGACCTCTGCACTTCTGACTGTAGAGCGTGTAGCTCCTGTATCAACTAGGAAGGAAACCTTGTGACCCATCACTTTTCCCTCTACGTAGGGTCCCCTCTGATCCACTTCTAGGGACGGTGCAAGCCTGCACTCCTCACTGTCAGAACTGTCATCCGACCATTCATCATTCAATCCATCCTCACCACGCAATGGGAATTGCTGCACTGTGTTGTTGTGACTCATCATTTGGCCTGTGACCTGCTGAGGAAGCATCACCTGTTGCTGTCCCATTGGAGCTAATGGTAATTACATTTGCTGTCTAGGTACCATTGGAACCTGCTGTTGTACCTGCTGCATTTGTGCTGGTTGAACACCCGGCATTTGTACTTGCTGCATAGGCTGTAGCCCCTGCATCTGAACCATGTTATTTTGGAGGTTCTGATTTTGACCTCTCAGTTTTGGACCCCTCATATTTTGAAATGTACCGACATCAGTGCTTTGTTGAACGACACCATCATGCACCACATTTGGGCATTCCCGCTTCTAATGTCCCACGCCCCCGCACGCGTGACATGGTGACATCTTTTTCATTCCCTGCACATAATTTTGAACCACAACAGTATTCAAGTCTGGACCGCGATTCACAAAACCCCGACCTCGGCCTCTCGGTTGCGCCTGAAACACGCCATTCCCTTGCGGTTGCTGCTGTATCATCTTCTGGATTCCATTCCCTTGCATACCTGCCTGCGCTGCCTTAATCTGCATCACCATCACTTTCTCCTTCAATTTTCTCTCCTTTAACTCGATCTTGTCACTGCAGTATTTCGCATACTGCAACACCTCATCAATCGGTTTAGCTTGCCAACAGATCAAATGATTCTTAATAATCTGGCTAACCTCTGGTCTCAGTGCTTCAACAAATCTAAACACAAGATGGTTCATGTCTTTCGGCTCAATAGTGTCAGTGCCACTGTAATGCTTGAACGCTTTCAACAACCTCTCATAATAAGCATGGATTGACTCCTTGACCTCCTGTGAGGTCCGGTCGAATTTCTCCCAATCAGTCACTTTCGGCGACACTGTCTGTTTCAAAAACTCAATCACTTTATGATAGTACTTCATCACCTCCTCAGATGGTGCTCCAGTCATCTTATCCCTTGCTGGTTCCTGCGTCGGCCAGTCCACACCTCTCTTGCACTCAAGCCATACGTCGGGTGGAACAATGATCTCAAATAAAGTATTCAAGTCCTCCCAGAGACACTTTGCAAGCTTCACAAACATGTCTGTGTGCTGATACCACTCTATCAGTTTCTCCCTCAACCTGGGATAATCATTTGTAAATGACAAAATGTCTCCCCTGGTCCACGTTACATGGATTAAAACCCCTCCAGCTGTTTCTCTCATTGGTAAAATTTTTACTGATCCCATGTCTGGTGAAGCTTTAGCTTGACTTGATTCCGGTCTGTCACTCTTCTCCTTGTCTCTTTTCTTTGCCCTTCTGCCTTCCCACTTTTCTAAGGCTCCCCAGATCTGCACACTTTGCAGCATTTCTTTAAGGTGCGCTTTTATTCCGGCCGACCTCATGTGATCAAAATCTTTAGAATCGAAGTCTAGTCTGTATATTCTTTTCAAATGTTTAGTATTCTCAATTTCAATATTGCATTTGTCTGCCAGGTTCGCCAACTTCTGATGGACCTTGCCAACTTCTTTGGTGATTTTGGGGCACAGATACCTTAATTCTGCTTCTGTGTATGATTCTAATCTGTTTACCCCTATTGTTCCTTCCACTAGTTCAGCAGCTTCCACACCCAGTCTTACAAAGTTTGGTAGTCATTTCTCTCTGATCTCTCTGTGGTCACTGTAGCAGGTTGTGAAGTTTTGTTATTTCCCAACCACTCATTTAGTTGTTGCACGGAAAAACCTTGCAACAAAATATTTCCTGGCTGCATCAATGGTGTCTGTTATGTATCCACACTCATTGTCTGTGGGGCTAACACACTTAACCCTACTCATCTCATTGCTTCCAAAGGAGCCCCAACTGGACTAAGGTCCAACAAGGATCTGAGATGTTCGGCTGTTTGCACTCTTGGCGATATTGATCGGGGGGTTCCTGTGAACCCTCCCCTCATAATTTCCTGGGTCCCCACCCCTTGATCACATGTGTCAGGTTTACCTTGTGCATACAGTGGTACAGGTGGACCAACAGTAATGGGTAATGATATGGCAGCTGGTGACTGACATGGTCCCAAACCCCGTGGAGTAGTGACTCCCAAAGCTTGACTCACTGTAGCTGGTGTAAGCACAAATGAAGATCCTGTCGCTGGACTATAACCTGGAATCAGCGGTTGCTGCGGCTGGGGCAGCAACCGCGGAGTTGGCTCAATCTGCACTCACCTCGATTTTGTATATATCGGATCAGGCGGCACCATCAGACTCGTAGTAGTCTCTATTACTGGGACGTCTGGATAGATCCTCTGTATCTGCGGTGGAGGTTGCAACTGTATCTGCATGTCTGGCTCAGTGGGTACACTGACACCACTTTGTGTCGAAACCGTATCACTAGTCTGCACTGTATCAGTAACTCCCTTTTCCTGCGTCTGGTTCCCAGGACCCGCACTAGTACTTGGGGCATAGTCATCTACTGCATAAGGTGGCGGGCGATTATGTAATAGTTGATTAAGAAACTCTTCATCATTTGAGTCATCTTCTTCTATCCAAGATCTTTTAGTCTCTTTTGGCTTGTTAGAGCTCTTATCTGTCTTACAGGTGGCTTTCTTACCCTGTGTCTCGTCTTCTTGTGTTATTGCTAGAAACAACTTGAATCCGTCAACTATTCCCCTTCTCCACATTTTGCTCTCATTGTCCCATCTAACCTCAGCTAAAGTCTTTTCTGCCCTCTTCATTCTCCTCTAAAATTTCTGTTGTCGTATGGCCATTAAATCCCAGACTGCTAATGCCTCATACAGAGCTGGCCTCAGAGGTGGCTTTTGTATACTCAACATCCACCTCAAATTCTCTAAAATTCTTGTATTGAACGTTCCGTGCTCCGGAAACGCCAAACATCCCTCCTTCTCTGTTAACTTGTGCCACTGTTTCATCCATAGGGAAGGCGCAACTCCCTTTTCCTCCATTACTATATAAGCTGGAGTACCCTCAGGCGGTGTAGGTTCCCCTTCACTCGCCATAATTTATGCGTCTCCTTTCAGAGCGCTCCTAAAAGCTTTGATAAAATTCATCTTTGCGTCTTTTCTTTTGTTTTGTATATAATCAGGAAGTGACTTTAATTCCCAGGACACTCTTCACCCACCTCTTCTCAACCAATTGCCTCTCACGGACGACTGCCAATCCGTGCGCGACCCCTCTCGGCAACTGACCTATCCCAGCGCGACACCACTGACATCACACTCTCACACACTGCAGCTGACAAAGTCTTGCGGCTTGTCCTCCTTACGCTAGATTCACACCAAACTAATGCAAAATTAATGCGAACACCTTTATCAACAACAATAACTCAAATTTGCCAGTTCACTACAGGAAGGGTATACACTCGCTTCAGAACTTTACAGAGATTTCACTTTTTTTTTTTTTTTTAATATTTTTATTGATTTTATGTTTCAGGCATGTAATACAATTTGTTCAATTTTCAACCACAGGATAAACCAGCGTAATATCTAGTATCTAAACCATTTAACAATCACAAACCACCCCAATAAGCACATCGCAGAACATTTCCAGTTTTACAGTATCATTTCTAACTGCACCTGCCATGGATTTATCCTTTGTTATTTATTTTATAAAGGCATTCACTCGTGACCAGTGTGGGCCCTGTTTTGCGTGCGTGAGTTCCCTGGCTGCCTGACGAGGGCTCCATCCAGATTGGTGAGTGCAGGTAGCTACCCATGTTTTCTGCTCCTCATGTGTCGCTGGTGCTGCAGTGACAGAGATTTGACGGATTATTGTTACTAGAGAGAGGGAAAGAGGTGATGCACATGTTCTGTGGTGCCTGGGTGCCCTATGGGCTTTGTTTCTGTAGCGGGGGATGCAGGGGGATTTATGTCGTAGTTATCGCGAGTATATGTGCCCCAATTCAAGGAGGCATCTCATCGTTTTTGGCCTCCAATTTTATTACCAGATCCTCCCAGGTGGTGCACCCTGTGCGTTGTTGCCCCTCGCGTACCATTCTTTTTAGTACCTGGTATTCAGTGCGAGCACAGCGTATTATTAGAGAATGCCAGGATTTCAAATCAGGAGCCTTGGGGGCTTTCCAGTGTATCGCTATTAGTCTTTTGTACATTAAAAAGGCTAAGTCTATAAACTTGTGCAGGTATCTTTGTTTGTTTGGTCTCTTTCTCAGTCCCAGCAGGCAGGACCCGGGGTCTGCTATCAGTGCAAGCCCCGTTAACTCAGATACCTCCTCTACCACCTCCGTCCAGGCCGTTTGTATATTGGGGCAATCCCATACCATATGGTAGAAGGGTGCTGACGGTGTTTTGCATCTTGGGCATACTGGCACTGAATCGGGGAACATACGCTTTATCCTGGCTGGGGAGAGATATGTTTGATGCGTGTAGTTGAATCGAGTATATCTAAATCTGGGATTCCTTGACACGCCTCGGATGTGGGACAAGGCCTTTGGCCAGTCTGCCTGTGGGATCGGGGTGGGGAGTACTGCGTTCCATCTCCCCCAAGCTTTCCCTGCCTGTGGATCGGGAGTCTTGTTGAGGGTTCTGTATAGATTGGATATAATTTTTGATTGGTCATTGTGTTGTAGAAGCTGGTGGAGCACTGGGGAGATCTCTGGTTCCGAAGTGCCTACCCCCCATATTTTTCTAATTTCATGACATACGGGGTGGTATGTCAGGAACTGACCCGGATTTATCTCCGTGAGGGCCTGGAGAGCCTCAAACGTCATTAATTTGCCATCTTCAAAACAATCTCCTATTGACTGTATTCCTGCTTCACTCCACATCCTTGCAGCTTGCATTCCGGCTGCGGTCCCCTCCAATAGATAGTTTAGTGGTATGTGTGGGGAGTAAGGAAGCTTGTCCGCTCCTTTTTGCACATATTTAGCCCAACACACGTGCGCAACTGCAAGCAAAGGGTTGACCTGTTCCGCTTTGGGGGGCTTAGACGTCAGCCAATTTATGAGGGGGGTCCCGTTCCTCCGAGACTCTAGGCTCGTGGGTTCTGCCTGCTCTGGTCTGTGGATCCAATATTGGACCCACTGGAGTTGTGCAGCTGCATAGTATCTTTCAAAATTAGGAGTTCCCAGGCCGCCGTTATCCAGCGGGCATTGCAATGTGGTTAGTGCCACCCGTGCTCTGCCACCACCCCAAATGAGCTGCAGTAGAGCTGTGTTTAAATTGCCGAAGAAGCTTTTGGGAATAGTTATCGGCAGGGCCGCAAAATAATATAGGAGCCTAGGTAGGATCAACATATTGGCAATCGCCACCTTGCCGGGTGGCGAGAGCGGGAGCTTGTTCCAGAATTGCAGGGAGCCTTTTATGGAAATTAGCGCCCTCCCCAGATTCCCGTCTCTTAAGTCTTCTGTGTCATGATATATGTTTATCCCAAGATATTTGAATGTTGTCGGGCACCACTTTAGGTGTCCTAGCTCAGGGGCATCCTGATTATTGGGGGCCTTTTTTACCAGGGGGAACACACAGGACTTCTCCCAATTTACCACAAGGCCTGACAGGCCTCCAAATTCAGCCAATAAGGATATTACAGATGGAATAACTGCACAACTGTTTCCGATATATATTAAAGCATCGTCTGCATATAATGAGACGTGCGGTATAACCCGTTTCTAATAATTCCCCATTCGCGTTCCATGAGGCGTATTCTTGCCGCTAGCGGTTCCATTGCTACGGCAAACAATAGCGGGGATAGGGGACATCCCTGCCGTGTCCCCCTGGAGATCAGGAAACTATCAGAAATCACCCCGCCCGTCTTCACCCTCGCACTTGGATTGAAATACAATGTCCGGACCCAACGGATGTAATTAGGGCCTGTTCCCATGCGGGCCATCGTGGCCAGTAGGAAATCCCATTCCAGCGTATCAAAGGCCTTTTCTATGTCTAGTGAGAGCACCATTTCCTCTTGTGCATCTCGGGGGGTGTCCCCTATTATACTCAGCAGTCTGCGAATATTTAGGAAGGTGTTACGCTTTGGGATGAAGCCATTTTGATCTGCGTGTATCAATGAATGCATGAGGGGAGCTAATCTATTAGCTAATATTTTGCCTAATATTTTGCAGTCTGTATTTAGCAGCGATAGTGGTCTATAGGATTTAACATCCGTATGGTCTCGGCCCTGTTTAGGGAGTACCACTATCATAGCTTCCCTTTGGGATATAGGTAGGCTTTCTTTAGTCCACGCCTCTTGGAACACTCCTAGCAGATGAGATTTCAAGCTGGGTAAATAGGCCTTATAGTATTCCGAGGGGAGGCCGTCTGCACCAGGCGCTTTATTCCTGGGCAGCTGCGCAAGGGCTAGTTCTATTTCTTCTGCAGTTATGGGGGATTCGATTGTATCTCTATCTGTTTGTGATAGTTGGGGCAGGAGGGAGTCCGCGAGAAAAGCCTCAAGTTGTGTAGTTGTGCATGAGGTGCGTTTAGTGTATAAGTTTGAGTAATAATTCCTAAACGTCTCGTTTATTTCTACTTGTGTAGTAGCCATCTCTTGCGCGCCCACACGGATGGCACCTATCGGAGCTTGCTGTCTATCTTCGCGTAGTAGCCATGCTAGCATTCTACTTGATCTATCTCCCTCCGTTTGCAACCTAGTTAAGTAGTAGTTATAGTCATGGCAAAGGAGTCTGCTATCTGCATCATTATATTTTGAGCGCTTTTCTTTGAGGACAGTGTTGGAGATTTCCCCTAGTGCTACCGCTTTTTCCGCTGTTCTTAGCTCCTTCTCTAATTTGCTAATCTCTGCCTGTAAAGAGCGTCGCACTCCCCACGTAGTGGATATACATACTCCGCGTGCTACTACTTTATGGGCGTCCCACTCTATCGCCGAGTTGTTGCAGACATAGCGTTTATTTCCCAATATTGTCTTATAGATTTCCCCAATGTTGCGGCGAATGCTTGGTCTTGTAAAGCCTCCGCCTGGAATCTCCAAGTGGGAATTGCCTGACGTGCCCTACCCCAATTCAGTGTTACTCTCAGAGGCGCATGATCCGAGAGCGTCTTTGCTAAGTATTCAGATTTGGTGACCAGTGCCCCTATTTCGCAAGTGCCCCATACTATGTCTATTCTAGTGTGGGTGTTATGTGGTACTGAGTAAAATGAATATTCTTTTTGCTCTGGATGGCCTAGTCGCCATATGTCATGAAGTCCCATAACGTTTGCCCATTCTTGCAGGGGACCTATGGGCTTCTTATTGGTTAGTGTGCTCGGATAGGCACTGGTTCAGTCCAATGCTACAGATGGGGTACTATTGAAATCACCGTCCCAGATGGCTAGGGCCATGGGGTGGGACAGCAATGTTGGAGTGAGAGTGGTGAGAAAACCCGTGATGCCACTGTTTGGAGCGTATACCCCGACCACCACCATTTGTCTGCCGTCTAGTCTGCCCTCCACAACTACGTATCTCCCTCCGTGGTCTATCTTGTGTGATGACAAGAGGAATGGAACTCCTGCCGCTATCCAGATCAACACCCCCCTTGCGAAGGCCGAGTATGTTGTGCCTATCAACTGGCCTCCCCACTTCGTGCGCAAGTCGCGTAGGTCCCCCTCTAACATGTGTGTCTCTTGCAAAATAGCAATATGCACTCCTAGTCGTTTAAGTCGAGCGTGCACTCTAGCCCATTTACTCAGCGCCCCAAAACCCCTGATATTCCATGTTAGTATAATATACTGGTTTTTAGTATTATTGCGGGAAGACATCATATGGGGTACTGAGGGTGCATTGCTGTGTTGAGGATCTGAGAACTAGAGTTGGCCCGCCTGGTCTCTGCCTTTCTGTAGCTGGTATTTAAATATAGCGGGTGCAGGTGTACATTTTGTGCATTAAGTAATTCCGGTCCTTGCGTTTTTACTAACCTATTGACCCCAACTCCCCTAATTAAACTCCCTATACTACTTACAACTACAGTGAAACTACAAAAGTTAAAAATGTGTGAAATAACCCATATCCAGTTGGATTTGCATAGTGGGATTCTCATATCGTACAGATGTGGCTCTTATAAGGGGCTCACATCATGCCGCAGACTTAGTCTGCCGATATCGTCAGGCGCCCCCCCTAGGCGTGAGTTTGTTCCCTCTGGCCCCGCCCGTCAATCATGTACCGCCCTCGTATGCCCCCAATCGCTTAGCTTAGTATTTATATCAAAGATGCATATTGTTGGAGGCACATTGTCCCCACATCTCGACGGTGCCGCAAAGTCTCTGCAGATTTCCGGGTTTCGAGCATAATCGCTAGTGGTCTCTCTGGGCGTGTACGAATAGGTTAAAGTTCATCAGCGGTTCTAGGGGTGACCTTTGACCCACCTAGTTCTCCTGTTATCGTGGATGCGGAGCTGGCCGTGTCTGAGTCCGATCCCAGCTCTGGAAGTCCCCTAGCAGTTGCACTGTGACTTTGCACGTGTAACGGCGTCTCTTTTAGCACTTTTGCTCTTTCTTCTGCTGCTTGCCAGTCATTAGGCTGGCCTCTGGTGCGCCTTTTGGATCGCTTCCTTGCAGCGGGATTTTGCCATTTCTCGTCCCCCTCCTTGTCCTCCCGGGGGTGTGCAAGGCCCTTGGCGTGTAGCCATGTCCAGGCATCTTCGGGGTTAGTGAATATATGGGTACGGTCCTCCATTACCACCCTTAGCTTGGCTGGGAAGAGCAAGGCATATTTTATGTTGTGTTCCCGTAGGCGTTGCTTAATTTTGATGAAAGAATTGCGTTGGTTCTGCACCTCTTGCGTAAAGTCTGGGTATGCGTTAATGTTCAAGTCTTCATACTTAAATGGGCCTTTGCTGCGGAATTGTTGCAATATTGCATCTCGATCTCTGTAGTTCAACAATCTGGCAATCAATGGCCTGGGGGACTGGCCTGGGACCGGAGGTCTGCCCGGGATTCTGTAAGCCCTTTCGACTGAAAAAAACTTAGATGGAGCCCCATTTAACACCTCCTTGATTAGCCACTGCTCTAGGGAAATTTCGGATTCCGGTTGTCACATACTTTCTGGAAAGCCCAGAAACCTCACGTTGTTGCGACGCGCCCTGCTCTCCATTTCCTCCGATCTTCTCCAAAGTACCTTCAGCTCCTCATCCATGCGCTGAATCTGTTTTTGGTTCCCTTGCGCTATTGGAGTTAGGTCGGCTATTTCAGCTTCAGTTGTTTTCACTTTTTCAGCTAGGCTTCGATGGTCCACTCGTAAAAGGTTCAAGTCCTGCGCAACTGCATCAATTCTGCTTTCCAGAGATGACTTAGGGGGTCATTCTGACCCTGGCGGTCATGGACCGCCAGGGCCAACGACCGCGGGAGCACCGCCAACAGGCTGGCGGTGCTTCCGTGGCATTCTGACCACGGCGGTACAGCCGCGGTCAGAAACGGGAAACCGGCGGTGTCCCGCAGGTTTCCCGCTGCCCTGGGGAATCCTCCACGGCGGCGCTGCTAGCAGCGCCGCCATGGGGATTCCGACCCCCTTACCGCCATCCTGTTCCTGGCGGTGTTCGCCGCCAGGAACCGGATGGTGGTAACGGGTGTCGTGGGGCCCCTGGGGGCCCATGCAGTGCCCATGCCAATGGCATGGGCACTGCAGGGGCCCCCTAACAGGGCCCCACCAAGATTTTCAGTGTCTGCCAAGCAGACACTGAAAATCGCGACGGGTGCAACTGCACCCGTCGCACACCTTCCACTCCGCCGGCTCCATTCGGAGCCGGCATCCTCATGGAAGGGGGTTTCCCGCTGGGCTGGCGGGCGGCCTTCTGGCGGTCGCCCGCCAGCCCAGCGGGAAACTCAGAATAACCGCGGCGGTCTTTTGACCGCGCAGCGGTATTCTGACGGCGGTACTTTGGCGGGCGGCCTCCGCCGCCCGCCAAAGTCAGAATGAGGGCCTTAGTGTCCAATATTGCCTGCAATACTTTCTCGAACTGAGCAGAATGCGCAAGAAGTGTACTTTCCAGTGACTGTAGGGATGGGCTAGATTGTTGGTCGGCAGGCGTTAGCCCGTGAGTGGTTCGGTCTGGGTTCTTAGTTGATTTGGCTCTGCCGGCCATTTTGGCTGTTCTGAGATCACCTCCCAGTCTGCAGTGATTTCGCACTTTTTTAGTTTTCCTAGTTCGTTGGTTTAAGCTTTTACTGAGTGACCTAGCCGTGGAGTACACATTTGGCGTTAAGAGCGTGAGATTGGCCAGCCAAGCCAAGGGATGGTTTAGCCTTATTCAGGCGCGTTGTAGCCTGGGTCCTTGTATTCAATAACAAATGCTGCAGCCATTGATTGATTTGATGATCCGGTGTTAAGTTCTTGTGGGACTGTCCGCATGGCCCACCGGGGTGAGCAGGGGGCGTAGGAGCTGTAAGGGAGCACTCGCTTCCTCCTGTGTGATGGTAGGGCTTGGTGTCAGAGGTTCCCCCAAATAGAGGGGGAGCGTATTTGAGGGCCGGGAGAGGCGGCGCCGCACGGGAGAGACCACAGATCAGGGCGAACGTTGGGCGCCGCGGATGGGCTCCGTGTAGCAAAGGACAGTCGTGGCAGGTGCCCACTGCAGGAGGGGGTCCAGCGAAGGCCACGCGCCCGCGGCTTGCACCAGCCGTCTATGCTGTGCTGATTGATTGGTCCGATCTCACAGGGGCACGCGGCCCACATTAATCTTGCGCCCTTGCGTTAATGACGAGGTGGGGTGGGGGGTGTCCAGACTTCCAGGAGTTTCCCCACTGCTTGGTTTTGATATTCCCCCCCCCCCCTTCAGGTGCCCTCCTCACCTCGCTACTTTGGCTCTATTTTGATATCTCCTGCATCCTGCTGAGCTGCCGCCGCTGTGTGTCTTCTTTTCTGGGCAGTGGTGCCCCTTCTCCGTTCTTCTGCAGCGCATACCCGCGGCTTCTGCCGCGGCGAGATTCAAAATGGCGCTCCAGCCCCTCAGGCCGGCACCAACTTCACGCGCCTCAGGGCGCCTTGCTAAGTTCGCTGTGCGGCCCGCTTTGGCCGCGGCGCTTCAGCCCCCCCGGCCATGAGCAATCCCAGAGGCGGGAGGCGTCCGCGTCCGGTGAGCACGCGATCGGGGCCACAGGCGCAGCTCCTCCCGCTCGGCGCCGCTCCCGGCGCGAACCCACAAGTCCCGGCTCCAATTCGCCCGCTCTCCGAGGGGTGCACACGGCTCTGATTAGACGCCCCGGTCCCCCCCGGTCGAGCCTCCGTCCCGGCCGCCTCAGCCAGGCTGCGGGGGGCGCCTTACAGGATGCTTCGAACGAGCCGGGGACGGAGAGCTTGAATCAAGCGACCGTCCCGGCCGCCATTTTGGCTCCTCCCCTACAGAGATTTCACTTGAAGCCTTGGCCGCTACTCTCTCCTTCTAAGTTCCCGCATACGCAAGCAGAATTCGACCCGCAAATCCTACTCTCGACTTGTCAATGGTTTGTTCTAGTGCACTATAGAACTTGCCAAATCTCCATCGAAGGTTTCACTCATACACTTGACTCAAACTCGACTTGTCAACCACGCCCGATTGACCTAATTAAACTGCACAAATTACAACATAAAACCAAGTGTCTCCTACACTTGTCAATATACTCCGGAGTCTTAGACCACACCGGGTCCGTACATCACCAACCAACCACGCAACCACGTGGATAATTTTTGAGCACAAAGCGCCACACTCATATGAAGTACGCCGACTTCCCTAATCTCATACTGCGGAGTACGCCCACTCCTTCTAAAACAACATCACCTGGCCTAAACACACACAACTTCACAAATCACCTGCAAAGTGCATAAGCTGAGCAAGAGCAAATTCTATACCACACATGCTAAAACGCCGAGAACATTCCCAACTCACTTAGGCAGGCTCCGAGATCCCGGGAAAGTCATGGGGAATTTAGAAACGCATCATACCTCTAATTTGCATTATCTTAGAAAAACAGTCTAAACAATACTTCTCCGTCCTAGGGCCCCAAAGGGCCTAAACTGTCGCTCTTCTGCCAGAACTGTTAACGCGTCCCTTTATGACAAAATTATTTCACATTAGGACTCGTTTTAGGCCAATGAATCTTTTGACCCTGTTGAGAGACACATTAGGACGAGATAGCTAATCAACATGTCAATCAATACATCAATAATGTCATCAATATTTATCACAATGACGCATTTCACTTTAGTCAAAGACATTAATCAACTCGAGACACCACCATGACCTTGCAGTCATGAATAGCCACACCAGTTTAGTAGAATTTTATGAGGTTTATTCCATATTGATTACAATTCTAAGAGCAAGTGTGTTAATTTCAGAAACAAAACACTCAATATCATTGTCATAATTAGGCAACTAGAATAAGACTTCATCAAAGCAAGGAACGCAATTATTAGAACATAACACAGTGTCAACATAAATCAACTTCAGCAGAGTGTCATTAATGCGTCAGTTCAACAAAGCATAGATTCAGTCATTTGTCTATTTGCGTCGGTATAGTGAACCCCTGTCCTAACCACTGATTAGCATTAGCATGTTGGGCTTCATGCAAAGCAATTTTGAACACCAATTTGGAAAACGTCTAGCTATGGTCTCTGTCAAAAGTAAGCAGTTGGTACCTAGAAAGGAAAAGCAAACAGACAAATCACAATCTCATTGTCATAGTTACCCTCCAAGGTTTGGGTCAGCACCCAGGTTCAGTCTTCGTCTTCAGGACATCAGTTGATTCGCCATCAGTCAGAGACTCAGCTCACAGGGAAAAACGGGGCACTTTCCTCATAAGGAGGTAAAGTGTAAATGGACAATATAAGGAAGAGGATGGTTTAAGTAAACCAATAAATCACCAAACAGAGTGACAAAGTTTCTGGATCAAATCAATAGCATTTCCCTAACCAATCTAAATGGCTCCCCGTGTCATAGGTTTTTCATCCCTTTTCCGTTGAACATTCCCCTAAAACTTAATTTGGACAAATGTTGCACCTAGGGATTTAACTGAAAACTGCTGCTGGTGTTGGAAGTGCATTTCACTCTGAATGTCAGAGTGTTTTCATGGAAATGGATGAGGAAGATATTTGAGAACACATAGAAAATGTTCCCTGATTTTAAGTTTGTAGAGCACTAACCATAATTTCTTTAACAAGAAGAACCCCATCATTTTGTTAATTTCTTTTTTAGAACTTGTTATATTAAGTTTTAACATGTAACAAAACCAAGCAGCTATCAACCAGTTGCCATATGGTGATAGGTCAAGCAACGCTAAGCATATGCCCATTGGTACATCACTTCCATACCAGCAGTGTTCAGCCCTATTTGTGCTAACCTGTACCACCCACCACCATGTAAACAGTGTTCATTTCTGAAGTTTAAAAATCATAATCCCTTTGCCAGGGCATTCTGCCACCAGGTTTGTGTTGAATACTGCTATAGAGATTCCAGTCATTCCATATTTTACAATGCTTCTGGAGGCATCCCCGTGTCATGTATATGAACCACAAGAAGCTGAGGCACCTGCCCATATCCTTTTTCCAGCTCTCCAGGAATGGTGTATGTTTGCCCATCTAGGCAGCTCCTATATCCTGTTTAGTTATGGTCTAGCCCATCCACACCAATGCCTTGTGGTACTTATTTCCCTTCATGTTGTCTGTGATATGTATCAAAACCATTGTGGGGTCCTTGGGGAATCTCCACCCAAGCACCTTCTATAGTGTGGCTAGCTCCCCTTCCTAAAAGCGGTGGAGCACAGTGCAGCGCCAAACCGTGTGCAAGAAGGTTCCTTCCTGTGTCTTTCAACACAAGCACAGTGGTGAGGGAAGGACTCTCATTTTTCCTCAGTCTGGTTCTTGTGAGGTATTTATGGTATAGATATTTCAATTGAATGGCCTGAAATAGGGGACACCAGTGCCTCCAGCCAATCCTAATCTGTGAGCTTGCTTAGATCGCTAGCCAAGGTCACCTGTAGAGTAGCAAAGGTATCCAGTGTGTAGGCCACTAGTCTCGCATATATGTCTGATATTTTATGGTTAATATGATTTGTCAGTATCATCTGGGCTATACTTTGGGAGGCTGTCAAGGGAAGATATGGTGTGTGTCTTATTTGAAATATTGGTAAAATTGGCTGAGGTGTAGATAATATTCCTGCTGCATGTTAGGGAAGGACTTCAGACCAGTTAATTCATGATATCCCCCAATCTACCTATAATATCCCAGTGTTTAAAATCCGCCAGATCTACTACTACTTGAAGCTAAGTACCCATCCACATGGAAGTCTCTCGTGTGAAACATTGGGCCATACCAAGGGTATTCAGAGCGTCCTTCCAAATCTCGAGCATTACCTACATTGCTGGGGTCAAATCTACTGAAATTTGTCCTCCTTATAGGAGGTGAGAATGTGGCGTGCCTCTTATCACCCATCCCTCAGACATAGAGATATGGTTGCAGGTTTAAACTCCTTAATCTTCAGTGGTCTGCTGAAATGTTTACCCACAGGTACCTGAACTGGTTGACACTGACAAATAGGTCTTTGGCCCATGGCATGAGAGGGAAACTGTTGCCAATCAGGTGAACGTATGTTTTAGATAAGTGAACATCGAGCCCCCTAAAGCTCAGAAAAACTCTTTCAGGATTTGAAGCACTCGCTGGCCTGATTAGGAAGAGTCCTTCAGGAAAAGGAGTACATCATATGTGTATAGACCAATCATGTCCTCCACCCCGATGTCCACTCAAACCCTCTAATCTGGGAACCAGTTTTCACCCATTCTGCAAGTGGTTTACTGGCCCAAGAACAGGGGCAACGGTAGGCAGCCCTGTCTCATGTCCCTCTCATTCGGAAAGGGCTCAGACACAACACAGAGGTACACTGACCCACACTGTCAATGTCACGTATAGCAATTTAGCAATTGAACCTAAGTAAGGTATCAGGGACCCAGCTCCATCTTGGCGAGCAAGGGATAGGGGTACTCCTTGCCTACCAAGTCTGAAAACCTTCACAAAGTCAACTAGGTGCAGCACATGATCTCCAGAGAGTTTATATGCCATGACCAAGACATTGTACACTCTGCAGATACTGTACTTAGTTGCTTGGTGGGGCATGAAACCCGATTGATCTGGGCTGAATAGAATAGTTGTAACTGGTCTGAGCCTGTTCATTAGAACCTTCACCCAGATCTTTACTTCTATGTTGAGTAGAGATATGGGACGTTAGGATTCATATTGCCAGGCTGGTTGTTCTGGCTTCAAAATGAGAATTATGTCTGCCTGTCACAGATCCGACAGGAGCATCCCCACCTTAAGGGCCTCCCAATTGTGGCCTGAAGATGTGGACCAAGGCATGATCAGGAGGCCTTAAAGAACTCTCCTGGGAATCCACTTGGTCTGGGTGTTTTATCGGATCGGAGTAGAGCATCTTGCAAATGCCAAGAAATGGTAGCGCACAATGAATAACATGAAAAAACACTCAAGGAAAGAATTGCGCGTGTTGCCGATTCTAATGCCACCATGTAAATGCCAGAAAATGGTAGCGCACAATGAACAGCATGAATTACACACGAGAAGTGAATCGCGCGTTTCGCTGATTCGAATGCCACCATATAAATGTCAAGAAAAGGTAGCGCGCAATGAACAACAAAGTTAAATGCTCATGAAACGAGTTGCACGTCTTTCCAACTCATAAAACATCATGTAAATGTCAAGAAATATCAGCGCGCAATGAACAACAATGTAATAACGAAGTCAAATCTTTATGGAATAAATTGCGCGTCCTCCCTATTTGCAAACCACCATACAAATGTAAAAAAATGGCAGCACACAAGTAATCTGTTATTCATTTAAGAATTAAAATCAAGAATATGAAAATTCTCAATTACGGTGTTGGGAAATGTCCAAACACCGTCTTACCGCCTGGAAACAGTGATCACCAATGAGAGATGAGTGCAGAAGACTGGAAAATCCAAATAGGCCGCCGGGACAGGAGCTCAGGAAGAAGCTGCTGCTCTGCACCGTGACCTCTGAATAGTGAGCACTGGAATTTGGGCTGACTCTCTTTTATAGAGTCTTGGCCCAGCCTAGAACCACGCCCAGGCATGTTGCAGGGAAAGTCTCTAGAAGGCCCTGGAAAGGGACCACACCCTAACACACTCTGAATGTCTGCAGCAATACATTGCAAATGTACAGTATTTATAAGCACCTTAAAAATGAATCTTTTGGATGGAATTCTGCAATGCAAAAGGTTAAACAATAACATATCATCACAATGCATAAATTACATTATCTTGCGAGTGTTGGGTTTTTGCATTCTAGATGCCCGTAGAGTGCGCACTGTCCTGGTGTTGACACATATGCTCACTCCCTTTAAACATGGTAACATTGGATCACACCCAATTGGGCTATTTAATTTACTTATAAGTCCCTAGTAGAGTGCACTATATGTGCCCAGGGCCTGTAGATTAAAAGCTACTAGTGGGCCTGCAGCACTGATTGTGCCACCCACTTCAGTAGCCCCTTAAACTTGTCTCAGGCCTGCCATTGCAAGGCCTGTGTGTGCAGTCTCACTGCCAATTCGACTTGGCATTTAAAAGTACTTGCCAAGCCTAAACCCCCCCCCCTTTTCCTACATGTAAGTCACACTTAAGGTGTGCCATAGGTAACCCCTGGGGCAGTGCGCTGTGTAGGCAAAAGGCAGGACATGTACCTGTGTAGTTTACATGTCCTGGTAGTGTAAAACTCCTAAAATCGTTTTTACACTATTGTGAGGCATGCTCCCTTCATAGGCTAACATTGGGGCTGCCCTCATACATTGTTTGAGTGGTAGCTGCTGATCTGAAAGGAGTAGGAAGGTCATATTTAGTATGGCCAGAATGGTAATACCTAATCCTGCTGACTGGTGAAGTTGGATTTAATATTACTATTTCAGAAATGACACTTTTAGAAAGTGAGCATTTCTCTGCACTTAAATCTTTCTGTGCCTTACAATCCACATCTGGCTGGGTTTAGTTGACAGCTCCTTGTGCATTCACTCAGACACACCCCAAACACAGGATACTCAGCCTCACTTGCATACATCTGCATTTTGAATGGGTCTTCCTGAGCTAAGTGGGTGGAGGGCCTGCTCTCACACAAAGGACTGCCACACCCCCATACTGGGACCCTGGCAGACAGGATTGAACTGAAAGGGGACCTGGTGCACTTCAAGCCACTCTTTGAAATCTCCCCCACTTCAAAGGCACATTTGGGTATAAAAACAGGGCCTCTGCCCTACCACCACAGACACTTCCTGGAGAAGAAACCTGAACCAGAACCTGCACCCTGACAAGAAGAACTGCCTGACTGCTTTCTGAAGAGTGCAAAAAGAACAAGTGATGGACAGAACGCTGAACAATGTCAAACATTCACCCCCAGTACAGAGATCTGGACCTAAATCCATAGTTTTTTTGCTGCCCATGGCATTTCAGGTTGGACCCAGCCATATGCAAATCCGTCTTGACCCTGTTCCCCATGGGAACAGTCCAGCCCGAACTGCAAGGCCAGGTCTTCCCTGGACTAGAAACAAGCACCCTAGGACCGGTTTCAGGGTTTCACCCCTCATCAGCCAGGCTAGCTTGAATCCAGTGGCAGGGGGAAGCACGGGACCCACGTCTGGGCATACCCTTCCCAATTAGGGTGACAAATGCAAAAAGAACAAGTGATGGATAGAATGCTGAACAATGTCAAACATTCACCCCCAGTACAGAGATCTGGGCCTAAATCCATCGTTTTTTTGCTGCCCATGTCATTCTAGTTTGGACCCAGCCATATGCAAATCAGTCTTGACTCTGTTCCCCATGGGAACAGTCCAGCCCGAACTGCCAGGCCAGGTCTTCCCTGGACTAGAAACAAGCACCCTGGGACCGGTGTCGGAGTTTCACCCCTCATCAGCCAGGATAGCTTGAATCCAGTGGCATGGGAAGCACGGGACCCACATCTGGGCATACCCTTCCCACTTAGGGTGACAAATGCAAAAAGAACAAGTGATGGACGGAATGCTGAACAATGTCAAACATTCACCCCCAGTACAGAGATCTGGGCCTAAATCCATTGTTTTTTTTGCTGCCCATGCCATTCCAGTTTGGACCCAGCCATATGCAAATCAGTCTTAACCCTGTTCCCCATGGGAACAGTCCAGCCCGAACTGCCAGGCCAGGTCTTCCCTGGACTAGAAACAAGCACCCTGGGAACGGGGTTGGGGTTTCACTCCTCATCAGCCACGCTAACTTGAATCCAGTGGCATGGGAAGCACGGGACCCACGTCTGGGCATACCCTTCCCACTTAGGGTGACAAATGCAAAAAAGAACAAGTGATGGACGGAATGCTGAACAATGTCAAACATTCACCCCCAGTACAGAGATCTGGGCCTAAATCCATAATTTATTTGCTGCCCATGCCGTTCCAGTTTGGACCCAGCCATATGCAAATCAGTCTTGACCCTTATCCTCATGGGAACAGTCCAGCCCGAACTGCCAGGCCAGGTCTTCCCTGGACTAGAAACAAGCACCCTGGGACCGGTTTCGGGGTTTCACCCCTCATCAGCCAGGCTAGCTTGAATCCAGTGGCATGGGAAGCACGGGACCCACGTCTGGGCATACCCTTCCCACTTAGGGTGACAAATGCAAAAAGAACAAGTGATGTACGTGTTGCTGAACAATGTCAAACATTCACCCCAAGTACAGAGAACTGGGCCGAAATCCATCATTTTTTTACTGCCCATGCCATTCCAGTTTGGACCCAGTCATATGCAAATCAGTCTTGACCCTGTTCCCCATGGGAACAATCCAGCTCAAACTACCAGGCCAGGTCTTCCCTGGACTAGAAACAAGCACCCTGGGACCGGTTTCAGCATTTCACCCCTAACCAGCTAGGCTAGCTTGAATCCAGTCGCATGGGAAGCACGGGACCCACATCTGGGCATACCCTTCCCACTTAGGGTGACAAATGCAAAAAGAACAAGTGATGGATGGAACGCTGAACAATGTCAAACATTCACCCCCAGTACAGAGATCTGGGCCTAAATCCATTGTTTTTTTGCTGCCCATGCCATTCCAGTTTGGACCCAGCCATATGCAAATCAGTCTTGACCCTGTTCCTCAGGGGATCAGTTCAGCCCGAACTGCCAGGCCAGGTCCTCCCTGTCATTCGGGTGCCAAATTCCACATGTGTCCAGCAGGCCCTTTGTACCAATGAATGAGACTAAGGGGGTCATTACAACCCTGGCAGATGGTGTTAAAGCGGCGGTAAGACCGCCAACAGGCTGGCGGTAAAAAAAAATTGAATTACGACCGTGGCGGAAACCGCAAAACAAAGACAGCCACTTTAACACTCTGACCGCCACGGCGGTACAAACAAACAGCTTGGCGGTCACCACCAACAGACAGGCGGAGGACAAAGTACCGTCCACAGTATCACAACCTACCAATACGCCACCTTTTCCGGGGCGGATTCACTGCGGACAAAAACACGGCGGAAACAGGACTTCAAAGGGAAAACGCTCACCTCTACACACCCCACGAGGAACCAGGACGCCATGGAACCAGAGCTGCAGATCCTGCCAGCCCTTATCTTCTTGCTCCTCTACCAGGAGCATGAACGCCGGGGGCGAGGAGCATGAACGCCGGGGGCGAAGACCACAGTGAGTACTGCACCTATGACACAGGGGAGGGAAAAAACAGGGACACACACACGCAACACGCAACACCCCCACCCCCACCCTCACCCACGACAACACACACTAATACATCATGATACATCATAGTTACACCCCCCTAGAAGAATGCAAAGACCAAAGAAATGAGTGTAACCATTGTAATATATTAAAATGCAGTACGCAAAAATATACATATATACACTATAAACAAAATATACACCAAGAATAGTAGTCCAGGTAGTGCTCCATTGAAGTCCGTGGAACACTGGGCCCACACGGTATGGGCGAGGCCCATACAACATCCCCGACCATGACGAACAGAACACTGCAGGGGCATCAGATAGCAATGAAACAGGCACCTCAGGGGAAGGTAAAGGGGGGGCACCTCTGTTCAATCCTGGGGAGTGCAAAGCCACAGTCTCTCAAGTCTCTACAGTGGGTGGTTTGCCCACTGCTTTATCCTGGGGAGTGCAAAGCCACAGTCTCTCAAGTCTCTACAGTGGGTGGGTTGCCCACTGTTCAATCCTGGGGAGTGCAAAGCCACAGTCTTTCAAGTCTCTTCAATGGGTGGATTGCCCACTGCTTTATCCTGGGGAGTGCAAAGCCACAGTCTCTCAAGTCTCTACAGTGGGTGGTTTGCCCACTGCTTTATCTTGGGGAGTGCAAAGCCACAGTCTCTCAAGTCTCTACAGTGGGTGGATTGCCCACTGCTTTATCCTGGGGAGTGCAAAGCCACAGTCTCTCAAGTCTCTACAGTGGGTGGGTTGCCCACTGTTGAATCCTGGGGAGTGCAAAGCCACAGTCTCTCAAGTGGATGACAGTCTCCACTGGTTCTGGAGGGGGCTTGGTGCCCAGAGTGCTTCATCCTGCCAAGGACTGAGGTAGTGGATGTATCTCTCCACTGGTTCTGGAGGGGGCTTGGTGCCCAGAGTGCTTCATCCTGCTCGTGACGGACTCAGTAGCATCAGTGCCATTGGTGCTCATGGGCCAGCGGTGCTTGTGGCGGCGGTGCCCTGTTCAGCGGTGCTTGTGGTGGCGGTGCCCTTGCAGCGGTGCTTGTTGCGGTGGTGCCCTGTTCAGCGGTGCTTGTTGCGGCAGTGCCCTGTTCAGCGGTGCTTGTTGCGGCAGTGCCCTGTTCAGCGGTGCTTGTGGCAGTGGTGCCCTGTTCAGCGATGCTTGTGGCGGCGGTGACCTGTTCAGCGGTGCTTGTTGTGGCGGTGACCTGTTCAGCAGTGCTTGTTGCGGCGGGCTCCTTTGCAGTGACTCAGCTGCTGGTGGTCCTTCATGGCCCAGGGCGGCTGGTGCTGGCGGTCCTGTCTGGCCCAGCGGGGCTGGTGCTGGCGGTCGTGTCTGGCCCCGCTGTGGGTGGCGGAGCCCTGCTCAGCAGTGCTTGTGGCGGCGGTGCCCTGTTCAGCGGTGCTTGTGGTGGCGGTGCCCTGTGCAGCGGTGCTTGTTGCGGTGGTGCCCTGTTCAGCGGTGCTTGTTGCGGCGGTGCCCTGTTCAGCGGTGCTTCTGGCGGCGGTGACCTGTTCTGCGGTGCTTGTGGCGGCGGTGCCCTGTTCAGCGGTGCTTGTGGCAGTGGTGACCGGCGGTGCCCTGTTCAACGGTGCTTGTGGCGGCGGTGCCCTGTTCAGCAGTGCTTGTGGGTGGCGGAGCCCTGCTCAGCAGTGCTTGTTGCGGTGGTGCCCTGTTCAGCGGTGCTTGCGGCGGTGGTGCCCTGTTCAGCGGTGCTTGTGGCGGCGGACCTGTTCAGCGGTGCTTGTTGCGGCGGTGCCCTGTTCAGCGGTGCTTGTTGCGGCAGTGTCCTGTTCAGTGGTGCTTGTGGCAGTGGTGCCCTGTTCAGCGATGCTTGTGGCGGCGGTGACCTGTTCAGCGGTGCTTGTTGTGGCGGTGACCTGTTCAGCAGTGCTTGTTGCGGCGGGCTCCTTTGCAGTGACTCAGCTGCTGGTGGTCCTTCATGGCCCAGCGGGGCTGGTGCTGGCGGTCCTTCATGGCCCAGCGGGGCTGGTGCTGGCGGTCCTGTCTGGCCCAGCGGGGCTGGTGCTGGCGGTCCTGTCTGGCCCCGCGGGGCTGGTGCTGGCGGTCCTCTTTGGCCCACCGGGGCTGGTGCTGGCGGTCGTGTCTGGCCCAGCGGGGCTGGTCCTAGCGGTCCTCTCTGGCCCAGCGGGGCTGGTGCTGGCGGTCGTGTCTGGCCCAGCTGGGCTGGTGCTGGCGGTCCTCTCTGGCCCAGCGGGGCTGGTGCTGGCAGTCCTCTCTGGCCCAGCGGGGCTGGTGCTAGCGGTCCTCTCTGGCCCAGTGGGGCTGGTGCTGGCGGTCGTGTCTGGCCCAGCTGGGCTGGTGCTGGCGGTCCTCTCTGGCCCAGCGGGGCTGGTGCTGGCAGTCCTCTCTGGCCCAGCGGGGCTGGTGCTGGCGGTCCTGTCTGGCCCAGCGGGGCTGGTGCTGGTGGTCCTCTCTGGCCCAGCGGGGCTGGTGCTGGCAGTTCTCTCTGGCCCAGCGGGGCTGGTGCTGGCAGTCCTGTCTGGCCCAGCGGGGCTGGTGCTGGCGGTCCTGTCTGGCCCAGCGGGGCTGGTGACGGTGGTCTCTTGGGCAGCAGGGCAGGTGCTGGCAGTGGCCTCCTGGGCAGCCGGGCTGGTGGCGGTGGCCTCCTGGGCAGCAGGGCAGGTGATGGCGGTGGCCTCTTGGGCAGCGGGGATAATGGCGGTCTTCTCCGCCGTGCTGCTCTTCCCAGACCTGCTGACTTTCTTGTGGCCCTTCCCCACCTTGGAAGGTGTCACAGCTGACTCCACACTCCCACCTGTACCCCTGGGAGCAGCTTTGGTGGCTGGAGTCTTCCCCCTCTCCCACCGGGCACTGGCCAACTTTTGATGCTTCACAGGTGGGGGACTGTCCGTGCTGTGGCTCCGTGCCACACTGGCTGCCCTGGTGGCCGGTGCACTCCAGATTCGGGTGACTACAGGCACCACTGGTCTCAGAGATGTTGTGGCTGAGGTGCTAGGTTGGGACCTGGAGAGTCGGGCCCTAGGAGACGGACGCGGTGGGGGAGGTGTGGGAAAGAGGTCAAGTTTGGATAGGAAAAGTTTTTGGGAAGCACTGGGACGGGTAGCTGGAGGGGGTTTGGGAGTGGATGAAGAGGTTGTGGTTGTAGGAGGTGACCGTTTGGTGACTTTGTGTGAAGGTGCATGCGCTGGAGGCTGTCGTGAGGTGAATGGCTGTTGGGTGGGTGTGTGCCTGCGTTTGTGTATCTTGGGAGGTGGCGTCACAGACACACTGGGAGAGGACACAGGGGACGTGTGAATGGCAGTGGGGGTGGTGACTGCACGTGAGCGGGGTGTGGTGGTGTGTGTGCTGGTGATGGCAGTAGTGGCTGTAGATGTAGTGCATGCAGGTGTGAGTGTAGACGAGACTGGGAGGGAGGAGGGAGACGAGGAGGAGGGGGTCACAGTGGAGGCAGTGGATGTTGGTGTGTCTGCATGTGTGTGATGCTTGCGTGAGTGCCTGTGGGATGTGTGGTGCTTATGTTTGCCTGAGCTTCCCTTGTGTGTTGACATGCGTGCATGCTGGTCTGAAGGTGTGCTTGGGATAGGCTGAGGTAGAGGGGATTGGGTCTGGGTGGAGGAAGTTGGAGGGGGAGGCTAGACACAGGGACAATGGCTGCCATCAGTGCTGAGGCCAGAGTCTGAAAAGCTCGCTGAAGGGCCGCCTGACCAGAATGAATGCCCTCCAGGAATGCATTTTCTGTTGCAACTGCCTTTCTACACCCTGGATGGCATTCAAAAAGGTAGACTGCCCAACAGTCAGGGACCTGAGGAGGTCAATGGCCTCCTCACTGAGGGCAGCAGGGGTGACTGGAGCAGGGGCTGAGGTGGCTGGGGCGAAGGTGATGCCCACCCTCCTGGGTGAGCGGGCACGGGGAAAAGGCTGAGGGGCTGCTGGGAGGGCGGTGCTGGTAGGGAGGGTGGCAGCTGTACCTGTTGATGCGGGGGGCACAGATGTTGTCGCCACCACAAGAGAGCTCCCATCAATTTTTAACTGCGTCACACATACCTAGGCCTAGCCTCAACACACATACAGGCCAATTTTCGGATTATGATTCGTGTTCTGTGTAAGCTGTGGGTACGTACCTCTGAGTTGTTTGACTCTGTGCTCGCTGTTGTCCTTCATAGGCACCGTCCGCTGGGACATGTGAGGAGATGGCGCCATCCTCCGGTGTACAGACCGCTGGTGGACCTGTCGACAATGGGGGAAAGACATGTGATCATCACCTACAGGCTTGACCGTGCGACAATCCAGGAACTGTGTGCCCAGCCGGAGCCAGACCTGATGTCAGCTATCCGCCATCCCACAGGAATCCCCCCTCAAGTGCAGGTGCTGTCAGTACTCCATTTCCTTGCAAGTGGGTCATGTCAAACAACAGTAGCCATAGCATCAGGGATGTCCCAGCCTATGTTTTCCAACGTGTTGTCCAGAGTGTTGTCTGCCCTGCTGAAACACATGCGGAGCTACATCGTTTTCCCTCAGGTGGAGGATTTGCCTACAGTGAAAGGAGACTTCTATCCCCTGGGACATATCCCCAACAACATAGGTGCCATTGATGGGGGTACCCCCCGCAGGAGTGAACAGGTGTACAGAAACCGGAAGAGTTATCATTTCATGAATGTGCAGATGGTGTGTTTGGCAGACCAGTACATCTCCCATGTTAATGCCAAGTTCCCTGGCTCAGTGCATGACGCCTACATCCTGCGGAATAGCAGCATCCCTTATGTGATGGGCCAACTCCAGAGGCACCGTGTGTGGCTAATAGGTGAGCACCTGGAAGCAAGTCAGTGGGAATGGTTGTCTGGGTCTGGGGATATCCCTACAGGTTAGTGTGTGTCTAACAGTTGTACCTCGCCATTTGCAGGTGATTCTGGTTACCCCAACCTATCATGGCTACTGACCCCTGTGAGGAATCCCAGGACAAGGGCAGATGAACGCTACAATGAGGCCCAGGGGTGAACTCGGCGGATAATAGAGCGGACCTTCGGCCACCTGAAGGCCAGGTTCTGGTGCCTCCATATGACAGGTGGATCCCTATTCTACTCACCAAAGAAGGTGTGCCAGATCATCGTGGCCTGCTGTATGCTTCACAACTTAGCTTTGCGACAACAGGTGCCTTTTCTACAGGAGGATGGTCCAGATGGGGGTATTGTTGCCGACAACAGGAACTCGGTGATCCTGCAATATTTCCAGTGAGACACAGGTAAGAATACAAACCTGCCTACTACATGTACTTTAACACCACTACCTCTCTACTGTCTGTCGTTTTCACCCAGTGTATGGTCACTGAGTTGTCACTTTCCCTTACGATTTAACAGATGTGTGTCCCACAGTGTGACATCTGCTTTGTTTCCTCATGGACTAGAGCTGTGTGACATAGGTATGTTGACATTACAATTGAAAGAGCATTTTGCCACTGTAATTGCTAATACACTATTTCGAAATCACAGACTGACTCCAGATTGTTTTGTGCTTCAAGGGTGTTTATTTAAGTGCTCAATATTGGAGGGGGTTGTAAAATGGTGAGGGGTGATGGTGGTGGAATGTCCATGGCAGAGTCCAGTCTATTAGTCTCACAGGTGCATTGCGCAAATGGGCACAGGAAGTGGAGCTGGGGCAGTTTGAGGATGGACAGGGTGACAAAGTGGGACAGTAAGCTGACATTCAGGGTGGTCTCATTTCTTGCCGGGGGTCTTGGCATCGTTCTCTGTCTTTGTCCTTGATCTCAGGGACCGTTTGTGGGGTGGTTCTCCCTCTGCAGGGGGTGGGGTGCTGATGTGGGGGTCCTGTGGCGGTACCTCCAGTCCACTGGTGCCGGCGGAGGTGGTGGGCAGTTCATCGTCCATGCTAGTGTCAGGGGCCCCTTGTTGTGCCACAGTGTCCCTCCTGGTGTTGAGTACTTCCTTCAGCACCCCTACGATGGTGCCCAGGGTGGAATTGATGGCTCTGAGTTCCTCCCTGAAGCCCAAATACTGTTCCTCCTGCAGGTGCCGGGTCTCCTGAAACTTGGCCAGTACCGTTGCCATCATCTCCTGGGAGTGGAGGTAGGCTCCCATGATGGAGGAGAGGGCCTCGTGGAGAGTGAGTTCCCTTGGCCTGTCCTCCCCCTGTTGCACAGCAGCCCTCCCAGTTCCCCTGTGCTCCTGGGCCTCCGTCCCCTGGACTGTGTGCCCACTACCACTGCCCCCAAGTCCCCGTTGTTGTTGGGGTGGTGGGTTATCCTGGGTTCCCTGTAGTGGTGGACACACTGCTGATTGACGTGTCCTGGGTACAGAGGTATGGGCCCGCTGGGTGGGTGCTGTGCTGGTGTTTCCAGAGGGGGGAAGGTCTGTAGTGGCCTGTGACTGTATGAGGGGAACCGACTGTCCTGAGGTCCCCGATGGGCCAGGCTGGTCATCTAGATCCTGTTGGACAGAGCTGCTGTCATGACTGTGGGCCTCTTCTGTTGGTGGTGTGGACATGTGTGGACCCTCCTGTCCGGTGACTTTGGGTAGGGGTCCTGCAGGGGTATAAAAGGATGTTTATTACATCTGTGTGTGCCATGGTGTGCAATAGGTGGGTGTCCGTGTACCCCAGTGCTTGCATTCCTGTGTGGGACCTTGTGTGATGGTGGTTTAGGGGGTGTATGGGGATGTGCAGTGGCCCATGCTTTGGTGATGGGTGTCCATGCTTTGTTGCATGCAGGGCTTGGTGTTGGGATGGGTGGGTTGTGATAGTGGGACATTTGTGAGGAGTAGGAGTGATGGGGGTGAGGGTGAGGGTGGGGGTATGTGATGGCATGCAGGTAGGGTGGGGGATGTAATAGTAAAGCTTTGACTTACCAGAGGCCGTACCTCCATCTACTCCTGCGAGGCCCTCAGGATGCAGAATCGCCAAGACCTGCTCCTCCCATGTTGTTAGTTGTGGGGGAGGAGGTGGGGGTCCGCCACCAGTCCGCTTAACCGCAAGGTGGTGTCTTGAGACCACGGAACGCACCTTTCCCCATAGGTCGTTCCACCTCTTCCTGATGTCATCCCTATTTCTTGGGTGCTGTCCCACTGCGTTAACCCTGTCCACTATTCTTCGCCATAGCTCCATCTTCCTAGCTATGGAGGTGTGATGCACCTGTGATCCGTATAGCTGTGGCTCTACCTGGACGATTTCCTCCACCATTACCCGAAGCTCCTCCTCAGAGAACCTGGGGTGTCTTTGCCGTGCCATGGGGTGGTGTGGGTGATGTGTGGGGTGGTGTGTATAGTGATAAGTGGGGTGATATTTAGTGGTGTGTTGTGTGAGGTGGGTGGAAGTTCTGTGGGTGATGGAATTGTGTGCCTGTGGATGCTTGGTAGTTGTTTGTGGTGTCTGTCTCTGGCCTTCTCTCGGTAATTGTGGTCATAGGGGTTTGTGGGTGATGTGGGTGTGTGTTTTATATTGTAATGGGTGTGTGGGAGTGGTGTGTGTATTTTGAATTGTCCAATGTGGTTGTGTTTTGTAAATGTGTGTGTATTTTGAGCGCGGCGGTGTGTACCGCCAATAGAATACCACGGTTGAAAGACCGCCGTGTGGATTCGTGTGTCGTGATAGTGTGGGCGTATTTCTGTTGCCGTGGCGGTGGAGGTTTTGTTTTCGCCAGTTTATCACTGACCTTTGGTGTGGCGGACTTGTGTGGGTGTCTGAATTTTGGCAGATTCCGTGCTGTGGGTCATAACAGCTGTGGCGGAATTCCGTGGCCGCAGCGGTGTGTTGGCGGTCTTCTGCACGGCGGTAAGCATCTTCTACCGCCAATGTTTTAATGAGGGCCTAAGTGCTAAATGCGTTAGTCCTCTCCCTCTGCCCACCACCAAGGACGAAAGGTAAAAAGTTGGCTCTCCTACTCCATTCAGGTCACCCCCAGCACTGTGGCCTTGAGAAAGTCACTGGACAGTGGTGGAGACAATAATAAACTGAGCAATGACAGCAGTCATCCCTGGAGAGTTTCTAGAACTGCCACATAGCTACTCAATTTATCATGCCATGTTACTCAAACCTTGATTGAGAGTCACCCCATATGAGAATGGCTACCCCATCCAGTAGCTTGTAAATCCTATGTGTAAGAATTGTGTAAACCCAAACAAGCTGAAAATTGACATTTGTTGCTGATTGGGTTTCTTGGAGACACACTAGAGCTGATTTATCATTATTTCACGCAGTGCAGCACAGCATGCCACATTGGTGCGCTGAGCTATGAGAAAGGGCAGGATAGCACTGTACTTAACATGAAACTGCACATTACTTTCTTTTCCTAGAGTTGGCGCACAATGTGCTTGAGGGGCAAAATCCATAGGTGGATCTGTGGGAAAACCTACGCTCCACCGATGGAACACCTCCCTGGGGCAGAGTAACACAAGGCAGTTATTTGGGCTGCCTTGCATTGCTCCAGATTTATCAAGCCACTCAGGGCCACACAAGGTGGCCTTGCATGGCTTGATAAATCTCACCTCGGTTTTTCCCTTGTGGGGAATATGGGTGGCATAATACAATGATAAATATGCCCCAGAATGTCTGGGCCTGTACATCGGGCAGCCTTCGGGGTGTTCCTTGTTTAAGCTTGTTTAGTAAGCAGTTGACATTCCAGAAGACTATGGCACACCTTGAAATCAAGCCTTATTATGTTGTGTGTGTCTGTGCCCGACATCTGTATGTCAAAGCCCAGGCTTTCCCATTCTGTGGGTGAGATGTTCCTGGTCTATTGTCAGCTGGATTGTGGGCACTGCGTGTAATCTCTGCCTCTTCTCCATACTCCAGAAACTTGAAGTACTTGTTGTGGTGTGAACTGGGGACCAGTGCCACCTGGGCAAGTGATCATACCAAACATTCCCTTGACCTAAAACACCCCCATCCAAATCTAAAACAGAACCCTTAACATGCATAAAGAAAGAAAAAGAGACAGAGGCATGGGACACCAAGCTGTTCACCTCCACCGGCTAACTGGAAGATGTGGATTGGCAAGAAGCTAGCAAGAGCACAGCATCATGGAATGGTCTGTCCTTCAGGCTGGCCAGGCTTCTTTCATATCCACATTAGGAGGCTCTTGACCTTCGGATGTTAAAAGCAGGCTCTCTGTGTCTTCCCTGGCCCTTGTCCCAGTGCAAGACCAGCAACAGGTATCTGTTTCTCGGACTCCTTTTAGGATGCCTCTGAGGGGGGGGGGGATGATCCCTGTCTCGAGGTCTCAGGTGTTTCTTAACCCAATGCCGTGCTCTCTCAGGAGTATCCAAAAAAAGGGTCTTGAGGCAGGCTGGGAACAGCAGCATGTACTTGATCTGCATCACTCCCATTTCCTGCTGCTCTATTGTTGAACCCTCAGCATGTACTCAGGGAACACCATCAGTTTGACATGATATGTGTTGAGGGCCATTGTTGGTTTAGTATATGTGTCAATTTCCCCCTGGAAGGAAGGAGGCAGGTCTGTGCCCTTCCCCAAGGCATTTGATTAGGCAATCCCGGCAGGGGTATCCAACAAGGAGGTTTACCTCAGCACCCAGGCAGGAGAGGCAAGTCTCAAAGGTCGTCAGCCCAGTATGGCCCTCAAGCCCTGGTCACACATGCCTTGAACCAGATCTTTACCTTGCTGGGGGGCCCCAGCAGCATCTAATGCCACACCTCCTTGGGCAAATGTTCTCCAGAGGCCAAAGGTCTGCAGAGGTACCTGACATCTTTGGCTTAGTCATCTTACAGGGCAACCCTGGGTCACCACCATCTGTGAGTGTCTCCAGGGTATGTAGATCTATAGCCCTATTTGGGGAAGAGCCACCTGAGTCTCAGCGTACCCAGTCATTAGTCTGATTGCCCATGAGTCAAGCTGTATCTCTTCTTGGGTACCGGTCTATGTCATGTACCCACAAAGTGTCTTTCACTCCCTTCTGGGCCCTCCGTTTCAGCCTTTCGGTGACTGGATCTCGCCACCGACACCTCAGGCCTCGCTCTTCGTGCTCTTGGCCCCACCCACCTCACCTCGTTTGACCGGAGTGTTCTCCTGGCTGCTCCAGGCTCTCAAGCACTTCACCTGCTCATAGTCGTACAACCAAAAGTGGGCCCCTCTTCCAGGCCTGCAATCTGACTTAGCTCTGTGGTCCAACCAGCTGCTGAAGTAGTAGGTCCTGCACCTCACCCTTCACAGGGCCACTGACATCTGCCTCTCTTGTTGCACCCGCCCACTGGTCCTCACAGGTCCCCTAAGTGGGGTGCTGGCCCGCCAACAGTAGGCCACACCTCTGCCTGCCCAACTGTCTCCAGGGACCACCTTAAGCTCAGTAGCCGCTCTCTTCTCTTGGACCCTCCTGGACACCACACTCTTAGTTTGGCCGTACGTTCCCTCTGGACACAAGGGCTGGGGGACAGATCTTTCCCACAGCCTCTAATGCTCACTCCCTTGAGTATTTGCCCCTCCAGGGGACACCCAATCCCCAATGTTGTGTCAGGAACAACGTCGGAAAACAGCAGAGGGCTCATATTTTCAGATGATAACGGATGGAAGCGGAGTGGAATGCAGATCTTAGCTCAATACGTCTGCCATCTTCAGAGGTTAAGCCACAACCCCACATTGTGTTAATTTCTAAAGAAAATGATTTCGGTTTTACAGCTTTGATTCCATGACAATGGCTTCAGGTGTGCCAAATGTTTTCATAAATGCAGAATGTTAGCACTTTAGTTGTTCATTAGAACACTGTGGGAAGTCACAATAGAACTCAACGGAATCAACTGACAGACTGGTATAGCTGTTGAAATTATATTTTTTAGTTTGCATGTCAGAATGTGTAACTGACATAGATGAGAAAGAGATTTGAGACCTTATAGAAAGTGTGTACTAATTGTACCTTGTTAGGGTCTATCCATAATGGCTATGAAAAAAGAACCCCCACACTTTGTTTTGCTTAGTTCTGAAAGAAATGTTTTAGGAGTTACATCTATGATTAAATCAAGATGACATCATTTGTCCAAACCTTTCGCCATAAATACAGAATGTTATCACTGTAATTTGTCTTTAGAACACAGTGAGAAACTGCAGTTGATCACTGACAGACTGCTGCTGGTTTGGCAGTACATTTCACTTTAACAAGAAGAAACTCATCATTTTGTTCATTTCTGAAGAAGATGCTTTAAGGTTTCCTGCTTTGATTCCACCTCATTGGCTTCAGGTGTGATAGATTGTTTCATAAATGGAGAATGTTAGCACTCTAGTAGTTTATTAGAACACTGGGGAACCAATTCACAGGCTGCTGCTACTGTTGAAAAGTACATGTTCCAGTGTCCATGAAAGAATGTTGAATTGACATGGATTAGAAATATATTTGAGAACTCATAGAAAATGTGATCTCATTTTAGCTTATTAAAGGTATAATCATAATTGCCATGACAAACAGAACTCACTCATTTGGTTAATTTTTAACAGAATGCTTTAATCTCTGATTCTATCAAGATGGTGTGAGAGCTGGGATCTCGGTTAAGTTTAATGGTTTTCGAGAAAAGTTACCACTCATCAGGGAAAAATCCCCACTGTTCTTCACAGGTTAGTTGATCCTTGGCATTGAGTGAATTTATTCAGGAGCTGTATATCACATCGAAATTTTCATCACAATGCCTATTCTGTTTTCAGTCAATAATGAGCGTTTGGTATGAGTTAAAGGGTTTAATTAATCAATTCTTTTTGTATTTCATCTTTATTAGAATTACCATATAAATGTGTTAATATCAGGCATTAGTTTTTGTCAATAATCAAAATAACTAATCAATAAATCATAAAAAATGCATTAAACGTGTTCCATAAAGAGAAGAATCCCTGTTCTAGGAAATGAGAATGAAAAGGTCTCAGCTGGAGAGAGAGAGAGATCTGCATCAAATATCAGCTCAAACATTTAGCAGGTAAGAAAAACATAAATCAACCTTTTATATTTATCCATCTCATGATCTTGGACTACTTTGCAGTCTGATAACTTCTTTATCTTCTTTACAATAAGCAGATAAACTTCATCAATTTATTGAATACGCATACTCCAACTCAAACACATCATGAGCAAAACTCAACAACAATAAAAACTATCCGTGGTGCATAACCCTATTAATTCCCACACCTCCAATTTGGCAACCGCCTTCAAAACCACACTCCGTCAATCTTTAAATGTAACTATGGGTGTTAGCGTGCCTTGTCCTTACTAAGTAAACTTACAAGGGGACGCGTATTGGCCGATATATCTTTTGAATCTCATGGAGTATCCTAGCCTTGTAGTGACTAATTTATACCAATGATTCAATATGCAATCAATAACCTCTAAGAGAAAACATTAATCAACTGTTAATACCATCAACAATCCATGAATGACCACAACTCAATAATATTTTTTAACAGTTTTTATTCCCTATTAATTACAATTCTAGGGCATGAGGTTAATTCAAAATGTATTTAATCAGTTCAATATCAGTTCATTAGTGACCACCAATAACATCATCTAATCAATACCTTAGAAAACATTTGCTCTAAAGCTTCAGCATAAACTAACAAAAATGAATATGACAGCATTAATAGCAGAGTTCAGCAATCGGTTTGTCAATCATTTGTCACTGTCAGCGTCACCCAAGGTAACCTTACCTAACCCACATTAGCATTAGCATGTGGGACTTCATGTGAAAAACAATTTAGAACATGAATTTCGAAAAACATCTAACTAAGAGAAAAACTATAAAACAGCTCAGTTGGTACCTAGAAGAAAAAGCACAACATTTAAACAGTCACATTGTCATAGCTAGCTATCCACAGAATGGATCAGCAACATAGTCAGTATTCGTCTTCAGGTCATCAAATCAATCAGCAACGCATCAGGCTGTCAAGGGGTTGAGCCCAATGACAGAGTCTCGAATCGCATCTTCCGACATCTAACACCTGTGGCAATTCTTCAGTCTCATCTGAAGTTTTAGCCCCTTGTCATGACTTTTTATTAAAGTTTTTCAGTCCATCCCCCTAATTCCTAATTGGTCCTCTAATCACCAGTTATTACTCTCACCAATGACACTTATTCTGCAAATCTATGAATTCTAATATTTCGCCGTTCCCAGTTCGTTGATTGGTTCACTGTACGAAACTGTGGGAAAGTACATCCAGTCTACTCTACACATAATTGTATCAACTCGATTCCATCATCTCCTGTTTGTCTATACATTGCAGAAAATTCTAGCTAAGCAAACCTTAACATTAGTGGTTCAAGGATAGTTCACATCTCAACTTCAGTACAGTGTGCATTCATTTCTGCTCCGGCATGAAGCCTTGCAAGACTAGGCCACAACTTCAGCTAAATTAGCTCTACGATATAATGCAAAACATACGTTATACATCTCATTATGACATATTACTACATTTTTATAATTCATTTTCATTATTTTACATATTTTTAATCATTTTTAGTATAATTCGTGAACACTTGCAGTAGTCCAACACCATATAATCTGTAATATTCACAAGTGCATTGGCTGGAACTGCTGGCAATCTCATTGCTCTATCCATGAGGATCTCATGGGGCGACAGCAATGTCTTCCTGTCGGGTGTGTTTCTCATTGACATCAACACCAAAGGCAATGCATCTGGCCATTTCAGATTCGTAGCTGCACACATCTTTGCAATTCTTGATTTCAAGGTACCATTCATCTGTTCCACTAGTCCTGATGCTTCAGAGCGATAGCTACAATGCAACTTCTGCTCGATGTTTAATGCTGCACACAAGAGTTTAATCACCTCGTTATTGAAGTGAGTTCCCCTATCTGATTCTAAAGAGATCAGAAACCCGAAACGTGGTATGAACTCCCTGAGCACAACTTTACTACTGTGAGACTGTCAGTCCTTCGTGTATGGTCTGCTTCAATCCAGTGACTAAAACACGCACACAATCATCAACACATACTTCAAACCTCCACATGCAGGAATCTCAATGAAATCCAGTTGCATTCTGCTGAATAGTCCTCCTGCTCTTCCAATGTGGCTCAAATTCACCACGGTCCCTTTTCCCACGTTTAGCTACTGACAAATTATACAGCAATGGCATACTGCTTCTGCCGCCTGCCTAAACTTAGGATTGAACCAGTCTATTTTGAACAACCGAACCGTGGCATTCCTCCCAATGTGTGCCTGTCAGTGATAATATTGGGCCATTTGCGACAACAAACTATTTGGCAAAACCATCTGTCCGTCCTCTGAAACCCAAATGTCATCAGGTCTTTGTACACATTTGAACTTCACCCAGAGTCGTTTCTCTTACTTGTCAACATTACTCTGCAATGTTTTCAACTCTTCCAAAGTATCGATTATCTTTAATGCACAACTTTGAACATCAGTTCCCACTTGTCTTTGAATGATGTACAGTTCAATGTGCAAAACCTTGCGACTTGATCCGCAGATCCATTTCCCAATGAGATGTAATCTTGTGTCTTTTGATGAACACTGCATTTCACCACGGCAATTTCTTCAGGCAACTGTATTGCATACAACAATTCTTTTATTCTGTCACCATTTCTCACTGGTGAACCAAGGAGGTCAGGAAACCTCTTTGAGACCACAATTGAGCAAAATCATGAACAATTCCAAATCCATATTGACTATCCGTATAGATAGTGACTCTCAATCTAGCAGAAACATGGCATGCTCTTGTAGGAGCTACCAATTCTGCCACTTGTGCAGAATACACTCCTCAAAGCCAAGAAGCTTCTAAAGTACCTGTAATTGTGCACACAGCATATCTTGCTCTCAATGTCCCTGTACCATCTCTGATACATGAGCCATCAACAAAGACAATTTGGTCATTTTCTTCCAATCGTGTATCTCTGATATCAGGACTTGGTTTAGTACACAGTTCAGTTACCTCAAGACAATCATGCTCAATGTCTTCTTCTTTTTCAATTTCAACAATGTAATTTGGAAGCAATGTTGCCGGGTTCAATACTGTATATCTTTTCAATGTTATATTTGGAGCACCTAGAATGCTCGTCTCATACCTGATCAGTCTGGCACCAGTCAAACACTGCGTTTTTGTTCTTTTCAGTAAAATCTCAACAGAGTGAGGAACCATTACCGTAGAGGGTATCCCATCACTACTCCCTCACATTGAGAAAGACTTTGACCAACTGCGGAAACGGCACACAAACAACCTGGTAAGGCTGCTACGACTGGGTCCAAGGTAGCTGAAAAATAGGCTACTGGGCAATAAGCACCTCCATGGACCTGTGTCAAGACAGACAAAGAACATGCATCACGTTCATGGCAAAACAATGTGAATGGCTTCGTGTGATCAGGCATTCCCAATGCTGGAGCTCTGCACAAACTATCTCTCAACTCAGTAAACGCTTTCATCTGATCCTCATCTAGCGTCATGGGGTCTGTGACCTCCTTGTGTGTCAGCTGCTGCAACGGTTTGGCAATCTCAGCTAAATTTGGAATCCACAGACGACAATGGCCTACCATTCCAAGAAACATTCTGACATCTCTCTGTGAAGTCGGTGGACTTCTCTGCAAAATCATTGTAATCCTTCCTCTGGATATTCTCCTTGACCCTTTCTCAACTTGGTGAACAAAATATTTCACTGACTTCAGGCAGTACTGCAATTTCAAAGGTGACACCTTATGTCCAAATTTTCCCAAATGATTCAACAGGGCAATCGAGTCGTACTTACACTCGTCCCTTGTCCTTGCTGCAATCAATAGATCATCAATGTACTGTACTAGAGTCGATTGGTACGGTAGTTCCAATGACTCCAAATTCTTTTTTAGGATCTGATTGAACAGAGACGGTGACTCCGTGTACCCTTGAGGAAGTCTGCACCAGCTGTAGACTTTTTCTAGGAATTTGAAACTAAAAAGAAACCGACTATCATCATGAAGAGGCACAGAAAAGAAAGCCTGTGAAAAATCAATCACTGTGAACCACTGCATCGCATGGAATTTGCAACATTATTACTGCTGGATTTGGCACTACGGGACAACACTTGACCACCATGTCATTCACTTTCCGCAAGTCTTGCACAATGCGCACTTTCCCACACAGCTTCTTTATGCCCATTTATTGGTGAATTACATAGACTGCTCAACACTTCTTTCAAAACCCCTTGTTTCAGAAAATCTCCAATTATTTGCGCCACTTTTATCATAACGTCCTGTGCCATGTTATACTGTGGAAGCTGCGGGAACACTACATTTAGCTTCAAAGTAACTTTGATATGCACCACACACTTAATCAGACCTACTTCCTTGCCTGAAAGGTCCCACAATTTTCCTGTACGTTCCTTTGCAAATCCGCATGCAATTCTTTCACAGTGAACATCGGGAAAAACTCAATCATTGGCTATTTCTCATTAATGCTTTCATTCTCAGTTTCAGTAGATTGTTCTTTCTCATCATCACTATTTGTCTGAACCGCTATTCCATCATTTGAACAATTAATTGAACATTTGGTCTTGCACAATAGGTCCCTCCCCAATAGGGATACTGGACTCGAGTCGCCAACTACATACTATTGCAGTCCCTGGAAGTTGCCAATCTCCACCTGTACTGGATCTGTGATCGGATTTGTCAACTGTCTGTTTGCCACTCCTACAACCTGAACTGTTTTGCCTGAAAGAGGTGAGTTCGGAACTTCAGCACTTCTCACTGTAGAGCGTGTAGCTCCTATGTCCACCAAGAATGAGACCCTGTGATCCATCACCTTCCTATTCACAAAAGGTCCTCACTGATCTACTTCTAATGAAGCTACAAGCATGCATGGCTCCTCATCTGAACTGACACTCATCCATTCATCGTTTATTACATTCTCACTATGTAATGGGAGCTGGTGCCCTGTGTCACTACTTCTGTCTTGTCTCTGACTTGTGACCTGCTAAGTAAGCATCATCTGTTGCTGTTCCATCAGGGCTTGAGGTATCTGCATTTGCTATCTAGGTATCATAGAAACCTGCTGCTGCATTGGTTGCAACTTTGTCAATGGTGCACGGGGCATTTGCACCTGCTGCATGGTTTGAAAATTCTGCTCTTGATTCATGTTATTCTGAAAATTCGGATTCAGTTCTCTCATCCTAGGGACCTTTACAGTTTGAAACGTATTGACATCACCACCTTGCTGAACAACACCATCCTGCACCATCAACGGACACTCCCTCTTCCAGTGTCCCAGGTTTCCACACAGATGACACTCAACATCTTTTTCATCACTTTAACATCATTCTGAATCACTACAGTACTCAAATCCGGTCCGCGATTCATGTTAGTACCACAACCCCTACCTCTCATCTCAGGTTGGAACTTAACAGTTCCCTGCTGCTGTGGTATTTGTTGTACTAAAGCTCCTTGCACTCCTGTTTGAGCTGCCTCAATCTGCATCACCATTGCCTTCTCCTTCAACTTTTTCTGCTTTAACTCAGTCTCATCACTACAGTATTTTGCATACTGCAACACCTCATCAATCAGCTTCGCTTGCCAACAAATCAAATGACTCTTAATCATCTGACCTATTTCAGGTCTCAATCCTTCAACAAACCTGAACACAAAGTGCAACATGTCTTTCGGCTTGATCGCTTCTTTGCCACTGCACTCCTTGAATGCTTTCAACAATCTCTCATAGTAGGTATGTATTAACTCCTTTACTTCCTGCACTGTCCTGTCAATTCTCTGCCAATCAATATTTTTAGGTGATATTCTCGTCTTCAGGAACTCAATCATCTTATAATAATGTTTCATCACTTCAGGTGATGGTGCACCTGCAACTCTATCCCTTTCTGGTTCACTCGTTGGCCAATCCACTGCTCTCTTGCACCCAACCCACAAGTCAGCTAGAACCACTATCTCCAATAGTGTATTCAAGTCTTTCCACAGACATGTAGAGAGCTTCACAAATCTATCTGTGTGCTGGTACCACTCAACCGGTTTCTGTCCCAGTTTTGGATAATCATTTGTGAATGACAGAATAGCACTCCTGTGCCAGGGAACATGAACAAACTGCCCTCCGGTAATTTCCCTCATTGGCAAAATCTTTACTGCATCCTTTTCTTTCTGAACACTTTCAGACCCTACTTCTGAATTTAGTTTCCGCTTATCCTTCTTCTTCGCCCATCTGCCTTCTCACTTCTCTAATGCTCCCCAAATCTGAGCACTCTGCAATAGCTCTTTGAGATGCGCTTTCATCCTTGCTGACCTCATGTGTTTAAAATCCTTTGCCTCGAAATCTAATTTGTAACTCCTTTTCAAATGCTTTGTTTTATCAATTTCTATATTGTGTTTATCTGCCAGGTCTGACAATTTCTGATGTATCTTGCCCACTTCTCTCGTAATTCTCTGACACAAATATCTCAACTCTTTTTCTGTGTAGAATTGTAACCTGTTCACTCCCATCGATCCCTCAACTAGTTCAGTTATCTCTGTAGCCAGTCTCACATGATCAATCTGCTCCTCACTTCTGGGTGTATTACGAGAGGTATTCAAACTATCTAACCACTCGCTTAACTGCTGTGCTGTTAATCCCTGCAATGAGATATTACTTGCATTCGGAAATGGCACCTGCTGTACTGCTGAACCCGGAATTTGCGGTGTTAAAAGCTTTACGCTCTGACTTTCACTCGGACCATTTACGGCATCTGGAAGCACAACATGTGGACTAAGATCCATTATTGGCCTAGATCCATCAAAGGTCTGACCCATAGATGACATTACTTGCACATGGTCTCTCACCCCCCTTCTCACGAGGCTCTGTGACATTTCATCCTGTTCTGCGTTTGACTTCTTTTGTGCAAATAATGATACTGCTTAACCAACAGTAATTGGCAACGATGTTGCATCTGGTGCTGCTCTGGCACCTGCATTTTGTGGAAGGGCTACTCCCATACTCTGATTCATCACTGGTGTCACATCTGACTGTGTCCCTGTCAATGGTGTGAACTTCGGCAAACCATGTGTCTGTGCCTGAGGCAATAACATTGGAGTCGGCTCAGTCTGAACTAGCATTGGCCTCGGAACTACTTGCTCCGTAGGAACCACTAAGTTCAAGGTTGACTCCAGAATCGGTACATCTGGATAAATTCTCTGTATCGGTGGTGGGTGCATTTGTGCTTGGACTACCGAAGTAGTCACTGCATTCGGAGGATTCTCTGCACTACCCCCTGTACCTGTCCATTATCTGCTTGCACTGGTCCCACTGTTCCCAATGCCTGTGCTGGGGCATTTGGAGCAGAATGAGTACTTGGACCCCCATCATGCGCCACATATGGCGGAGGTCGATCCCTCAATATCTGAGTAATAAGATCTTCAACATCTGAATCTTCTCCTTCTACGTAAGACTTTTTCTACTTTTTACCCCCTGATGAACTCTTATCACTCTTACTAGTCTCCTCCTTCTCTTCTGACTCGTCTTCCTCTGTGATGGCTGGAAACAACTTAGCACTCTATAATGTCTCCATTCTCCACTTCTTCTGTTCCCAATCTTATCTTGCCTCTGCTAAAGACTTCTCTACCTTTCTTATTCTCCTCTGGATTCTTATTTCTTCCTGCTGTCTTGCTGTGAGCTCCCAAACCGCTAATGCCTCAAACTGTGCCTGTCTCGGTAGTGGCTTCGTCTCATATAATGTCATTCGTAACTGATCCAAAATTCTTAAATTAAATGTTCCATGCTCTGGAAACGCAAAAACTCACTGTTTCTCTGCCAATTTGCACCACTGCTTTAACCAAAGACATGGCGCAACACCTCGCTCCTCCATCACAATAAATGCCGGTGAATTTTCCGTTGGGGTCGGCTCCCCAACTGTCACCTTAATGTAAGAATCGCCCTTCATGACACTCCTGAATGCTTTGAAAAACTTAATCTGTCTATCTTTTGTGTATTTAATTCAATAAGGAAATTACTTTTACTCCCAAAATTCTCTTCACCCGCTTTCTCAACCAATTGCCTCTTGCAGTCGGCTGCCAATCCGCTTGCGACTCTTGTCACTAACCAACCTATCACAGCACGGCTCACCCTAACGTCACACTCACACACGTCGGCTAACATAGTCTTGCGGCTTGTCCTCCTGACCTTCAATTTGCACAAAACTAATGCAAAATTATTGTGAGCACTAACCAAAAACCAATAACCAAAAACAAATCAGCTGGTTTACTACAGGAAGGTACACAATCGCTTCAGAGACCTTACAGATTTTCACTATTGGCACTTTCGTTCATGCAGCTATTCCTCTTTCTCAGTCTCCCACATTTGCAGCAAAATTCAACCCGCAAATTTTACTCTCAACTGACCAATGGGTCTGTCCTGGTGCACATAGGACTCACCAAATCTCAGTCGAAAATTTCTCTTACTCACTCAACTTACACACTGACTTGTTGACCACGCCCAATCAACCTACTAAACCAGACAGATTACAACGTATAACCAAGTGTCTTCTGCACTTGTCAATATACTCTGGAGTCTTAGACCACGCAGGGTCCGTACATCACCAACAACCACGTGGACAATTTTTGAGCACAAAGCGCCACACACATATGAAGTTCGACGACTTCCCTACTCTCATACTGCCGAGTGGGCACACTCCTACTAACCTCAACTGGGGTATGCAGACTCCCTACTTTACCTCACATACGTCACAATTCACCTGCGATCTGCATAAGCCTTGGCAAGGGCAACCTACCACTTTCACACTATCACTAAAACGCCGAGAACATACCCAACTCTACTAGCAGGATACAGGACCTGGGAAAGTCATTTCTGGGCTTAAGGGGACATCATTCTTGCTACAATTGCCATTTCAGAAAAAAAAATTCAAATCTCATAAAATAAAGAACTAACCCTAACTAAAACTACTACCATAACCACTAATCAACACATAACTAGGTCTCCAAGGAAACTCACCATCAAGCTGCTTCCAAAAACTGTTGGCGCGCCTGGTCCTTAGTAAGTAAACTTACAAGGGGACGCATATAGGCCGATGAACCTTTTGAATCGCATGGAGTATCCTTGCCATGTAGTGACTAATGTATACCAATAATTCAATATGCAATCAATAACCACTAGGAGAAAACATTAATCAACTGTTAAAACCATCATCAATCCATGAATAACCACCACTGAATAATACGTTTTAACAATTTTTATTCCCTATTAATTACAATTTTAGGGCATGAGGTTAATTCAAACTTTATTTAATCAGTTCAATATCAGTTCATTAGTGACCACAAATAATCTAATCTAATCAATACTTGAGAAAACATTCGCTCTAAAGCTTCAACATAAACTAACAAAGATGAATATGACAGCATTAACAGCAGAGTTCAGCAATCGGTTTGTCAATCATTTGTCACTGTCAGCGTCACCCAAGGTAACCTTACCTAACTCACATTAGCATTAGCATGTGGGACTTCATGCGAAAAACAATTTAGAATATGAATTTGGAAAAACATCTAACTAAGAGAAAAACTATAAAACAGCACAGTTGGTACCTAGAAGAAAATGCACAAAAGTTAAACAGTCACATTGTTATAGCTACCTATCCACAGAATGCATCAGCAACAAAGTCAGTCTTCGTCTTCACGTCATCAAATCAATCAGCAACGCATCAGGCTCTCAAGAGGTTGAGCCTAATGACAGAGTCTCGAATCCCATCTTCCGTCTAACACCTGTGGCAATTCTTCCGTCTCATCTGAAGTTTTAGCCCCTTGTTATGACTTTTTATTAAAGTTTTTCAGTCCATCCCCCTAATTCCTAATTGGTCCACTAATCACCAGTTATTACTCTCACCAATGACATTCATTCTGAAAATCTATGAATTCTAATATTTTGCCATTCACAGTTCGTTGATTGGTTCATTGTACGATGTCCTCATCATCCGGCTCATCAGGTATCGAAAATGTTGCATCTTCTTCTCTGGTCAGTGTCGCTTTTGTTCAAGTCCTGGGAAAGTACATCCAGTCTACTCGACAGATAATTGTATCAACTCAATTCCATCATCTCCTGTTCGTCGGCACATTGCAGAAAATTCTAGCTAGGCAAACTTTAACATTAGTGGTTCAAGAATAGTTCACATCTCAACTTCAGTACAGTGTGCATTCATTTCTGCTTCCGCATGAGGCCTGGCAAAACTAGGCCACAACTTCAGCTAAGTTAGCTCTACGATATAATGCAAAACATACATTATACATCTCATTTTGACAAGTTACTACATTTTTATCATTCATTTTCATTATTTTTCATATTTTTTAATCATTTTTAGTATAATTCGTGAACATTAGCAGCCACTCTTCGTGGTCACATTTTCAAACATGCACATTAATTTCTATAGACTAGTCACTTTACCATTTCTCTTTGTTACTTAATAATGCAATACACTCATTAATAATTTTAAGTAACATATCTGCTTCAGCATTGACATCTATCTAAATCAGGGCAATTAATAACTACAGCTCCTCTTTCTCATAACGTGAACTGAAAATGTCCCTCTGCTACCAACTTTGTGATGGAACTGGGATCTCAGTTATCAGTTTATGAGAAAAGTCACCGCTCATCAGGGAGATATCCCTGCTGTTCTTCACAGGTCAATGGATCTTTGATGTTGATTAAGACTAATCAGGAGCTCTAAATCACATTAAATAGGTTTTATTAATCAAATCTTTTAGTACTTCATCTTTATTAGACTCATCATATAAATTAATCAATATCAGTTGTGAGATTGTGTCAATAAATAAAAAAAGCAATCAATATATCATGATAAATGCATAAAGTGAGTTCCATAGAGGAAAAAATCCCTATTCTAGGAAATGAAAATGAAAAGGTGTCAGTTAGAAACCTAAAAAGAGTCCTAAGTTTGAGAGAGAGAGAGCGGTCAAAAGCATAAAGCTTCAGCATCAAATATCAGCTCAATAATACAATAATCAATCAAAGCAGAACTTCTCATGAATAAAGGTTCAAGAAACTCAGTAGAGTCTCCAGAGCAGACAAAGGTCTAGGTAAGTGGGAAGTGTCAGGCTATTCTAGGAACATGCACTATTATAGACAACATATTTTGAATGTTGCATTTTGTAATTTCTTCTTTCTTGAGCAAGCCAATCATCTTTTGATGCTCTCATGGGACCATGATCACTTCACGTGTTCTCACCAGGAACACAATCAAAGTTTAACAGCAGTGTTGAATGAAGCAATCTCTTATGAAATACAATGTTCTTTCTCTTATAATTTTCTCAAAATTAATTCCCTTTAGAAATACTGCATCTTTGTGTGTAAACTCCTTCATTACCTCACCAAATACCAAATCTCTATTCATTGGTTAACAGTGATCGTAGCCGTCCCATGGAGGTGCCTAGTCAAAGTAGCATATATTCTCCCTCACCTATCACTTGTGCAAGTGTTAACAACACAAAAATTGAACTGCTGTGTTATGTCTGTACTAAATGTTTAGTATTATATCTTTATGAAAATAATAAAATTTGTTTATTAAAAAAAAACAGTGATCGTTGTGTAAGTAGAAACATTTGCAGAATCAAATTGAAGAATTTTTCTAACTACTATTCATTATGAAAAACATGCCACTGGAAAGGTCAGAAAAGAAACATTTTTCGCCCTCATTATGACATTGATGGTAAGTACCGCTTACCGCCATGCCGACTGCCGCCAACATACCGTGGCGGATAACCACCAAGCATTTTATGACACACAGATACCAAACCGTCACTATACAGACACAAACACAAGTCCACCAGCCCCAAGGTCAGTGATAAACTGGCGGTAGCAAAACCCACACCGTTACGCCAACAGAACTACGCCCACAACATTATCACCGTAACGGGCATTCAATGGCGCTAAACCATTGGCGGTACATACCGCCACGCTCAAAATACACACACTAACAAAACAACACCACATTGCACAATTCAAACTACACATACCTGTCACACATACACACACCACACCCACACACCCACGCCACTATAAAACATATGCCCTCATTACCCACAACCCTTTACAACTAAAAGCAATTGCCACAAGAGAGATAGCAAGACCACAGACAAGACCACAGCCACACACCACCATCACCTACACACCATCCACGCACCTTAGATCACACACCCCAATACATCACCCCCACACACCCTCACCCACACCACTCACACTACACCCATGACACCGCAACGACACCCCAGGTTCTCAGAGGAGGAGCTGAGGGTCATGGTGGAGGAAATCATCCAGGTAGAGCCACAGCTATTCAGATGACAGGTGCAGCGGACATCCATTGCTAGGAAGATGGAGCTGTGGCAGAGAATCGTGGACAGGGTCAACGCCGTGGGACAGCACCCCAGAACAAGGGATGACATCAGGAAGAGGTGGAACGACCTACGGGGGAAGGTGTGTCCCATGGCAGCAAAATACCAATAGCTGTACACCTCCTCCCCCCTTCTGACAACATGGGCGGAGCAAGTCTTGGCAATCATGCATCCTGAAGGCCTAGCAGGAGTAGGAGGAGGACTGGACTCTGGTAAGTCAACTCTCCATTACTATCACCCCCCGACCTGCATGCCATCACATACCCCCACCCTTACCCTCACTCCCATCACTCCACCACCTCCCACACACCCTACCATCATAAACCACCCATCCCAATACCAAGCCCTGCATGCAACACCAATGCATGGACACCCATCACAGACCTGCATGGACAACTATCACCACTGCATGCACACTAGAGAGAATCACCTAGCCCACCAAATAACAACTCACACAAAGGCCAATCTTCCAGGGCAACAACAACCATAGAGGGCAACACACCCATGCACAATATGTCACACGCAGAAACAATAACACTGCATTTACTTCCCCACAGGTCCCCCAGCCAAGGTCAATGGAGAGGAGGTGCAAGCAACATCCAGTCCCTCCACAGAAGAGGCCCACAGTGATGACAGCAGCTTTGGATGCCTGGATCTGGATGACCAACCTGGCCCATCAGGGATCTCCGGACAGTCGGTTACCCAGGCACAGTCACACACCACCACAGAGCCTCTCCCATCAGGAAATACCAACACAGCACCCAACCAGCGGGCCCATACCTCTGTCCCCAGGACACATCAATCAGAAGTGTGGCCACCACTACAGGGACCCCAGGCCAACCCACAAACACAGGACGATCAGGGACCTGGGGTCAGTGGCAGAGGGCATACGGTTCAGGGGACAGAGGGACAGGACAACAGGGAAGCTGGGAGGACTGCTGTGCGACTGGGGAGATCAGGCTCAGGGAACCGACTCTCCAGGAGGCAGTCACTGTGATCCTGGGAGCAGACCAACATTCCTAGGATACGCTGGGCCAGATACTGGACACGATGCAGGAGAACAGGCAGCTGCAGGAGGGACAGTATCTGGGGATCAGGGAGGACTTGAAGGACATCACCACCACCTTGGTCACTATTGCAGGGATGCTGGCAGCCATGGCCAACACTCTGAGGGAGGCAGTGACACACCACTGGGCCCCTGACACTAGCCAAACTGAGGAACAGCCATCCACCTCCGCTGTCACTAGTGGACATGAGGCCCTGCCACAGGACCAACAGGCCACCAGCACCCTTTCCCCTGCAGAAGAAGAACCACCGCACAAATGTTCCCTGTGATCCTGAGTGTCACCCTTGTGTCCCACCCTGTCACCTGGTCCACCTTGAACTGCCATTGCTCCCCTTCCTATGCCCCCTTGGACAAAGCACCTGTGATACAACTAGAATGGACTCTACCCTGGGTTGTCCTCCACCATCACCCAAGCCCATTGCACACACCCCTCTACTTCTTAGCACTTAAATAATCACCCTTTGAAAAAATAAAATTATGGAGTATGTCAAATGATTTAAGTATGTATTTGTTTAAAAAGGTTTAAACATTGCAATTCAACTGTACAGTAATGTACACATAGGAATGACCTGTATTTGGCTGCAGTCAACACACCAGGAGCGATAGTGGGGCACAACTATCTGCAAATAGAGATGCCAAAGGCTACTGTGAGTGGCCATAGAAGTGGGAAAATCAGCCTACCAGTGACAATGTCAAACACAAAACTGTCAATTTAATATTAAGTTACACTGTCTTACCTGTGTGTCATTGGAAGTATTGACGAATTATTGCACTTCTGTTGTCCTCATCCTCATCCTCTGCCTCCTCATCTTCACTGTCCACTGGTTCCACTGCTGCCACACGGCCATCTCCAGCCTCATCCTCCTGCAGAAAAGGCACCTGGCGAAGTAAGGCAAGGTTGTGCAACATACAGCAAGCCACGATGATCATGCAGACCTTCTTGGGTGAGTAGAACAGGGAACCATCTGTTAGATGGAGGCAATGAAACCTGACCTTCAGGAGGCCGAATGTTCTCTCTATAATTCTTCTTGTTCACCCATGTGCCTCATTGTAACATTCCTCTGCCCTTGTCCTGGGATTCCTCACAGCGGCCAGTAGCCATGAGCAGTTGGGGTAACCACTCACCTGCAAATATTGAGGGACAACTGTTAGCCACACACCAACCCTTAGGGCCCACGCCATACCCATACACCAACATCCACTGAGTGGGAACCAGGGCTCACCTATTAGCCACACCCTGTGCCTCTGGAGTTGAGCCATCACATATGGGATGCTGCTATTACTCAGGATAAAGGCATCATGCACAGACCCAGGATATTTTGCATTGACATGGGAGATGTACTGGTCTGCCAGGCACACTCTCTGCACATTCATTGAGTGAAAGCTCTTTTGTTTTCTGAACACCTGTTCATTTCTACGGGGGAGGACAAATGCAATATGTGTACCATCAATTGCCCCAATAATGTTGGGGATATGTCCCATTGCATATAAATCAGCTTTCACTGTGGCCAAATCCTACACCTGGGGGAAAACTATGTACGTGTTTAATCAGGGCAGACAGCACTCTGGTCAGCACTACAGAAAACATTAGCTGAGACATTCCTTCTGCCAAGCCCACTGTCACTTGGAAGGAGCCAGTTGCCAGGAAATGGAGCACAGGTAGGACTTGCACAAGAGGGGGGATCCCAGTGGGGTGACGGATAGCTGAGATTAGGTCAGGGTCCAATTGGGCACACAGCTCTGTGATTGTGGCCCTGTCCATTCTATAAGTGAGGATAATGTACCTGTCCTCCATTGTTGCCAAGTCCACCAGGGGTCTGTACACAGGGGGATGTCTCCTCTCCATCTCCTATTTATCCACAGCGGTTGCAATCTATGGGGCAAAACAGTGAGCTGCTGCTTCGTATTTCATATTTCCAACCACTATACTTCATTGCATGTTGTGATTGTAACAGTATATTGTTGGAGAGGTCCAAATGGTGCATATGTGTACTGGAACGCAGTTAGGTGCCATGGCCTGCACCTCCCCCTGAAATGGCGCCCACCTGTCCAGTATGGAGGGACATGTGGAAATGAGGTAATTCCGCTGACGTTGTGCGCCGTTGCAGGAGGCAGTCCAGAACCGCCGTGCAACTCCTCATTGGTTATCATTGGGCCCTTTGGGGTACAGTGGCCAGTGGTAATGTACACCGGAAGTGACAGCATGCACCACCACAGATGTGACAGCCATTTTCTATCTGTTCACTCACTTGCCACCTGACCTTCAACAGGAGAGGACCTACACTGCATGTGCTGCTGTGACCTGTGTCTGGAACTGACCATGGCTCATGCTACTGGGGAAAGGGTCCCTGCCTTCACCTCGGCGGAGTTGGAGCGACTGGTGGATGAGGTCCTACCCCAGTACCGACTGCTGTATGAGCCTCCAGACCAACAGGTGAGTACACTGTGAGTACGATGCATGGGGCATGACTGCATGGAGTGGTGTGTGTGAAGGCCTTGTGTAGGGGCGGTTGGTGGAAGGACCCTGGGAAGCGTGCAGCACGTATGTTGGGCCATGTCTGTGCGTAAGGGGATGGGAAGGGCTATAATGGGCCATGAGTGTAACAGGCAGGACGGTCGGACTAATACCTTTACCTGTGTCCCATTTCCTGCAGGTCAGAGCAAACCAAAAAAAGGGTATATGGCGTGCCATCTCCAAGGATGTGCTGACCCTGGGGGTCTACGACAGGCAGAGCACCCACTGTCAGAAATGGTAGGAGGACCTGAGACGCTGGGTACAGAAGTCAGCGGAGGCCCAGCTGGGGATGGCCTCCCAATGAGCAACGGGTGCCCGTCAAACCCTGACCCCCCTGATGGCCCGCATACTGACAGTGGCCTATCCGGAGCTGGATGGGCGCTTGGGGGCATCACAGCAGCCACAAGGGGGTGAGTACAGTGCCCCAATATACAACTTTTGCGTGGAGGGGTGGTATCCGGGTGGGGGATTTGGGCCTGTGGGTGCCCCTAGGCCTGACCTTGCAGACTAGGTCCCATGTTGGGCAGGGTTCTGATGTAAATTTCCTCCAACCAAGCTAGTAGGCATCCACTACTGGGCAGGGGTCTGTGTGTCTCAGGTATGTTGCAATTGGTGTTAGGTGTCCCTGTCCATGGGCTGGTGACTCGCATTGTGACTGGTAGTGCATTGCCTAGTGCATAGGACTGTTCCCTGTGTGTGTGTGTGTGTGGTGTACGCCAACGGTGGTGTTGGTGCCACCATTGACCAAGTGTATCCTTTGTCTCTTCCCCCCTTTTTGTTTTGTCTCCCTGTCCTTCTGTACATTAGCATCATCGGCGAAGGAGCAGAGGCACTGCCACGGAGGGAGCTGCATCCCACAGGACCCAGGATGCCGAATCCACCGACGGTGAGGGGAGCACCACGGCGGAGGCTGGAGGGGACAGTTCTGACAGTGATACCTCCTCCGATGGAAGCTCCCTGGTGGTGGCGTACACCTCTGTGCCCACCTCAACCACAGGTACAGCCGCCACCCCCGTACCAGCACCGCCCTCCCAGCAGCCCCTCAGCATGTTTCCCGTGCCCACTCACCCATGAGGGTGGGCATCTCCTTTGCCCCAGGCACCTCAGGCCCTGCCCCAGTTAGCCCTGCTGCCCTGAGTGAGGAGGCTTTTGACCTCCTGCAATCCATCTCTGTTGGGCAGTCAACCATTGTGAATGCCATCCTGGTCCTGGCAGCCCAAATGCAACAGACAAATGCATGCCTGGAGGGCATTCACACTGGCATGGCGACCCAACAGAGATCAATCCAGGCTCTGGCCTCCTCTCTAATGGCAGCCATTGGCCCTGTTTGCACCCTTCCCCCTCCAACTTCCTCTACCTAGTATCATTCCCCTCAACCCCACCCTATCCCAAGCACACAGGCAGACCAGCATGCACACAAGACAACACACAAGAGTGGTTCAGGGAAACACAAGCACCACACATAATCCCACAGGCACTCACACATCCACCATCCAGAATCAGACATACCAACATCCACTGCCTCCACTGTGTCCCCCTCCTCCTCCTCATCTACCTCCCTCCCAGTTTTGTCTCCACTCACACCTGCATGCACTACATTCTCATCCACTACCACCATCACGCCTATCACTACACACCTCTCACTGGCAGTCACCGCCCCCACATCCATGCACACGTCCCCTCTGTCCTCTCCCACTGTGTCTGTGCCCCCTCCTCCCAAAGTACACAAATGCAAGCACTCAGACACCCAACAGACATCCACCTCACAACAGCATCCAGCCCATGCACCGGCACCCAAACACAGTAGACAGACACCTCCTTCAACCACTTCCTCTTCCTCCACTCCTAAAGCTTCTCCCTCTTCCTGCCCCAATGTCCCTAAGAAGCATTTCCTCTCCACCCTTGACCTTTCCCCGAGCCCTCCCCCGTCCTTCACGTCAGGCAAGGGTGCTCAGAACCCAGGCGAGCACCTCAGCCACCCAGTCCATGGCCACAGTAGTGTCCACAGCTACTCCAGGTGGGAGAGGATATCAGCACCAGGCAGCCACACTGAAAGGGTGCCTGCACCAGATGCTGCAAGGAAGGGCAAGGAGGCACCCCCAGCTGCTTCAAGGAAGGGCAAGGAGGCTCCCCCAGCTGCTACAAGGAACGACAAGGAGGCACCCCCAGCTGCTACAAGGAAGGGCAAGGAGGCACCCCCAGTTGCTACAAGGAAGGGCAAGGAGCAATCCCCAGCTGCAGACAGGAAGGGCAAGGAGAAATCCCCGGCTGCTGACAGGAAGGGCAAGGGGCCTGCACCAGCAGGCAGGAATGACAAGAGGTCTGGTGCTGCAACTCATTCAGAGCCCCAACCACCAACCATGGTAGTTCAGCCATTCAAGGATGCAGGGGATGGGCTGGAGCCTCCCTCCACCACTGCCAGCACCGCCACCAGCACCGCCACCATCAGCAGCAGCCCAGTGGGCAGCCATCCAAGGCTGCAGGGGATGGGCTGGAGCCTCCCCCCAACACTGCCAGCAATGCCACTAGCACTGCCACCAGCACCGCCACCGGCAGAAGCAGCCCCATTGGGAAGCCGTCCAAGGCTGCAGGGGATGGGCTGGAGCCTCCCCCCAGCATCGCCAGCTCCACCATTAGCACCACCACTGCCACCACTGAGCAGCCATCACCGTTGGCGGACAGTGTGTAGTCCTGCGTCCATGGGCTGTTGTGCGGCCTGACACCAGCAAATCCTGTGGGTCTGACACCCAGGTGAGAGACTGTGACCTTGCACTCCCCAAGATCTGCATCACTGGGCACAATGCCCCCTCCAGAACTAGTGGAGAAGCCATCTACTCACCCCATCCTTCCCAGGAGGAAGTTCACTGGGCACAATCCCCCCTTCAGAACTAGTGGAGAAGCCATCCACTCACCCCATCCATCCCAGGATGAAGCTCACTGTGCACAATGCCCCCTCCAGAACCAGTGGAGGAGCCATCCACTCACCCCATCCTCCACAGGATGAAGCTCACTGGGCACAGTGCCCCCTCCAGCACCAGTGGAAGTAGTCACCCATTTGAGAGACTGTGGCCTTGCACTCCCCATGACCAGGCAGAAGGCAAAGCACCCACTTGAGAGGCTGTGGCCTTGCACTCCCCAGGACCCAGCAGTGGGCAAACCACCCACTTGAGAGACTGTGGCTTTGCACTCCCCAGGACCAAGCAGTGGGCAAACCACCCACTTGAGAGACTGTGGCCTTGCACTCCCCAGGACCTCTCCCCAGTACCAAGCAGTGGGAAAACCACCCATTTGAGAGACTGTGGCATTGCACTCCCCAGGACAGCGCACAGGGCATGAAGCCCCCTCCAGGACCACTGACGTTGTACCATCTTCTGGCTGAGGTGCCCCCCATTCCCTATCCCCCTGAGGTGCCTGTCTATTTTCGACCTGATGCCCCTGCAGTGTTCTCTCTGTGTTGTTGCAGGAGTGAGGTGGGGCCTTGGCCTATGTGTTGTGGCCCTGTGGCCCACAGACATTGAGGCCTGAACAGTGTCCCTACATTTGTAAATATGTATATACGTTTGAATTTGGATGCACTTATTTATAGTCTTTTATCTTATTACACTCACTTTTTTTAAAAAAAATTGTCCTTGCATTATTCCTGATGGTTACGGGGTAAATACGTTATGTTGCTGGATCTGGTTGTGTGTATGGTATTGGGGGTGGGGGTGTTGCATGTGTGTGTCACTCTCTTTTTCCTCCCCCCTCCCCTGTGTGCTAGGCGGAGGTACTCACTGTGGTCGTCTTCGCCGGCGTCAGTGTTCGTAATGGAGCAGAAGGTGGACGAGAATGAGGAAGACATGCACCTCGGGCTCCATGGCGTTGTGGTTGTTCCCTGAGTCTCAAGAGGTGAGTCGTTTCCCTTCTGTGCAGTGTTTCCGCCAGGCTTTTGATATCATTGGTACCGCCCCGGAAAAGGTGGCGGATTGGTAGGTCATAATAGAGTTGGCGGAAGTCTTCCGGCTGGTTGTTGGCGGTTACTGCCGTGTGGCTTGTTAATTCTGCCCTGGCGGTCGGTGTGTTAAGGTGGCTGTCTGTCTCAGCGGTTTCCGCCGTGGTCATAATTGCATATTTCTTACAGCCGGCCTTTTGGCGGTATTACTGCCGCTTTATCACTGACCGCCAGGGTTGTTTTGAGGGCTTTTGTGTAAGGTTAGCATTCTTTAGTCATGCCAGCTTGCCTGAAAATAATGCTTCAGCTATTCAGGCCTACTATGAGTAAATGTGGTTGCCTACTACAATTTTTGCATTTAATCACATTTATTTGTGTTAAAGCCTGCACATTAATTCTGCATATTATAGTATTCTTTTCTCTACATTATAAAATGCATCAGCCTCTTCAGGTGTGCCACAGTTGCTGTAAATACAGAATTTTACTGCTATAGCTGTTCAGTATAACACTATAGGAAACTGCAGTAGAACACCAGAGAAACAAATGTGAGGATGTTGCTGCTGTTGGAAGTACATGCTTTACTCACATGGGTGAGGAAAATACTGTGAGCTTACAGAAAATGTACCTTTATTTTAGCTTCTGGAGCACCTTGCACAAATTCCATGAGAAGATCATACAAGAAAGCTAATTTCTCCCAAACAAGGTTCATCACATCTTTGAAGAGGGTCAGCAGTTTTTATTGCATAAAATCACATGAGAACTCACCAAAATGCCTAAAATGGGTCTAACACCATCAATAAAAGTTAAATGATGACTAAAATCTGTATCACCCTTTAAATGAGCTCATTTTTGTGACCCTCCAAATGTGACATTCACTGCATCGCATCCCAATGGGGAGCATGTCCTAAGTCCTGTAATGGCTGTCCCAACATGTAGTCTATGTTTATCATGTTGTGGTCACCCAATCAATGGCCCTAGGGGTTAGAGTGTGCTCACTCTGCCCCCTCTTATCTTTCTTTAATTAATTTTCAAGAGGCCAGAACCATGCCCTAATGCCCTGTGATGACTGCCACAACATAATGTTCAGGTAGAGGCCACTTAATCAAGATTCACTAGTCTCCTTTAACCCCTTCGCTGCCAGGCCTTTTCCCCCTCCTGTGCCAGGCTTTTTTTTGCCTATTTGGGGCAGTTCGCGCTTAGGCCCTCATAACTTTTTGTCCACATAAGCTAACCAAGCCAAATTTGCGTCCTTTTTTTCCAACATCCTAGGGATTCTAGAGGTATCCAGACTTTGTGGGTTCCCCTGAAGGAGGCCAAAAAATTAGCCAAAATACAGTGAAAATGTCGTTTTTTTCAAAAAAATGGGAAAAAGTGGCTGCAGAAGAAGGCTTGTGGTTTTTCCCCTGAAATTGGCATCAACAAAGGGTTTTCGGTGCTAAACTCAGCAGCCTCCCAGCTTTCAGGAACAGGCAGACTTGAATCAGAAAAAACAATTTTTTAACACAATTTTGACATTTTACTGGGACATACCCCATTTTTGCAATTTTTTTGTGCTTTCAGCCTCCTTTCAGTCAGTGACAGCAATGGGCATGAAACCAATGCTGGATCCCAGAAACCTAAACATTTCTGAAAAGTAGACAATATTCTGAATTCAGCAAGGGGTCATTTGTGTAGATCCTACAAGGGTTTCCTACAGAAAATAACAACTGAAAAAGAAAAATATTGAAATTGAGGTGAAAAAAACATCAATTTTTCTCTACGTTTTACTCTGTAACTTTTCTTTGCAAGTCAGATTATCGAAAACAATATACCGTTACGTCTGCTGGACTCCTCTGGTTACGGGGATATATAGGACTTGTAGGTTCATCAAGAACCCTAGGTACCCAGAGCCAATAAATGAGCTGCACCCTGCAGTGCGTTGTCATTCTATACCGGGTATACAGCAATTCATTTGCTGAAATATAAAGAGTAAAAAACAGCTATCAAGAAAACCTTTGTATTTCCAAAAAGGGCACAAGATAAGGTGTTGAGGAGCAGTGGTTATTTGCACATCTCTGAATTCCGGGGTGACCATACTAGCATGTGAATTACAGGGCATTTCTCAAATAGATGTCTTTTTTACACACTCTCCTATATTTGGAAGGAAAAAATGTAGAGAAAGACAAGGGGCAATAACACTTGTTTTGCTAATCTATGTTCCCCCAAGTCTCCGGATAAAAATGATACCTCACTTGTGTGGGTAGGCCTAGCGGCCGCGACAGGAAACGCCCCAAAACGCAACGTGGACACATCCCATTTTTTTGAAAGAAAACAGAGGTGTTTTTTGCAAAGTGCCTACCTGTAGATTTTGGCCTCTAGCTCAGCCGGCACCTAGGGAAACCCACCAAACCTGTGCATTTTTGAAAACTAGAGACCTAGGGGAATCCAAGATGGGGTGACTTGTGGGGCTCTGACCAGGTTCTGTTTCCCAGAATCCTTAGCAAACCTCAAAATTTGGCTAAAAAAACACATGTTCCTCAGATTTCTGTGGCAGAAAGTACTGGAATCTGAGAGGAGCCACAAATTTCCTTCCACCCAGTGTTCCCCCAAGTCTCCCGATAAAAATGATACCTCACTTGTGTGGGTAGGCCTAGCGTCCGCGACAGGAAATGCCCCAAAGCGCAACGTGGACACATCCAATTTTTTGGAAAGAAAACAGAGGTGTTTTTTGCAAAGTGCCTACCTGTAGATTTTGGCCTCTAGCTCAGCCGGCACCTAGGGAAACCTACCAAACCTGTGCATTTCTGAAAACTAGAGACCTAGGGGAATCCAAGATGGGGTGACTTGTGGGGCTCTGTCCAGGTTCTGTTACCCAGAATCCTTTGCAAACCTCAAAATGTGGCTAAAAAAACACATGTTCCTCACATTTCTGTGGCAGAAAGTTCTAGAATCTGAGAGGAGCCACAAATTTCCTTCCACCCAGTGTTCCCCCAAGTCTCCCGATAAAAATGATACCTCACTTGTGTGGGTAGGCCTAGCGCCCGCGACAGGAAATGCCCCAAAGCACAACGTGGACACATCCCATTTTTTGACAGAAAACAGAGATGTATTTTGCAAAGTGCCTACCTGTAGATTTTGGCCTCTAGCTCAGCCGGCACCTAGGGAAACCTACCAAACCTGTGCATTTTTGAAAACTAGAGACCTAGGAGAATCCAAAATGGGGTGACTTGTGGGGCTCTGACCAGGTTCTGTTACCCAGAATCCTTTGCAAACCTCAAAATTTGGCTAAAAAAAACACATGTTCCTCACATTTCTTTGGCAGAAAGTTTTGGAATCTGAGAGGAGCCACAAATTTCCTTCCACCCAGTGTTCCCCCAAGTCTCCCGATAAAAATGATACCTCACTTGTGTGGGTAGGCCTAGCGCCCGCGACAGGAAATGCCCCAAAGCGCAACGTGGACACATCCAATTTTTTGAAAGAAAACAGAGGTGCTTTTTGCGAAGTGCCTACCTGTAGATTTTGGCCTCTAGCTCAGCCGGCACCTAGGGAAACCTACCAAAAAATGTGCATTTTTGAAAACTAGAGACCTAGGGGAATCCAAGATGGGGTGACTTGTGGGGCTCTGACCAGGTTCTGTTACCCAGAATCCTTTGCAAACCTCACAATTTGGCTAAAAAAACACATGTTCCTCACATTTCTGTGGCAGAAAGTTCTGCAATCTAAGAGGAGCCACAAATTTCCTTCCACCCAGCGTTCCCCCAAGTCTCCCGATAAAAATGATACCTCACTTGTGTGGGTAGGCCTAGCGCCCGCGACAGGAAATGCCCCAAAGCGCAACGTGGACACATCACATTTTTTCATAGAAAACAGTGCCTACCTGTGGATTTTGGCCTGCACCTGGGGAAACCTAGCAAACCAGTGCATTTTTGAAAACTAGAAACCCAGGGGAATCCAAGATGGGGTGACTTGTGGGGCTCTGACTAGGTTTTGTTACCCAGAATCCTTTGCAAACCTCAAAATTTGGCTAAAAAAACACATTTTCCTCACATTTTGGTGACAGAAAGTTCTGGAATCTGAGAGGAGCCACAAATGTCCTTCCACCCAGCGTTCCCCTAAGTCTCTCGATAAAAATGGTACCTCACTTCTGTGGGTAGGCCTAGCGCCCACGAAAGGAAATGGCCCAAAACACAACGTGGACACAACATATTTTTTGACAGAAAACAGAGGTGTTTTTTGCAAAGTGCCTACCTGTGGATTTTGGCCTCTAGCTCAGCCGGCCCCAGGGGGGGGCAGAAATGCCCTAAAATAAATTTGGCCCCCCACCACCCCTCCCAAACCCCCCCTGCCCGGGAGCGACCCTTGGGGGCAGATTGACCTAAAATCGGCCAATCTGCCCCCAAGGGGGGCAGAAATGGTCTAAATACAATTTGCCCCCCAGGGCAGCGACCCTTGCCTGATGGGTCGCTCCCCATCTCTAAAAAAACAAACAAACGAAAAAAAAAAACACAAAAACAAAATTTGCCCTGGTGCCTAGAGGTTTCTGCCCCCCGGGGGCAGATTGGCCTAATAATAGGCCGGTCTGCTCCCGGGGGGGGCAGAAATGCCCTAAAATAAATTTGACCCCCCAAACCCCCCCTGCCCGGGAGTGACCTTGCCTACGGGGTCGCTCCCCCTGCGTGATATTGGCACCAAAAAACAAATCCCCGGTGCCTAGTGGTTTCTGCCCCCTTGGGGGCAGATTGATCTAAAATCGGCCAATCTGCCCCCAAGGGGGTCAGAAATGGTCTAAATACAATTTGCCCCCCAGGTCAGTGACCCTTGCCTGATGGGTCGCTCCCCATCTCTAAAAAAACACACAAAAAAAAAACACACAAAAAAAAAATTGCCCTGGCGCCTAGAGGTTTCTGCCCCCGGGGGGGGCAGAAAAGGCCTAAAATAAATTTGTCCCCCCCGCCCGGGAGCGACCCTTGCCTACGGGGTCGCTCCCCCTGCGTGACATTCACGCCAAAAAACAAATCCCCGTTGCCTAGTGGTTTCTGCCCCCTTGGGGGCAGATTGACCTAAAATCGGCCAATCTGCCCCCAAGGGGGACAGAAATGGTCTAAATACAATTTGCCCCCCAGGGCAGCGACCCTTGCCTGATGGGTCGCTCCCCCTCTCTAAAAAAACAAACAAACAAAAAAATAAAACACACAAAAAAAATTGCCCTGGCGCCTCGAGGTTTCTGCCCCCCCGGGGGCAGATCGGCCTAATAATAGGCTGATCTGACCCCGGGGGGGCAGAAATGGCCTAAAATAAATCCCCCCCCTCCCAACCCGCACCCCACCCCCCCCGGAGCGAACCTTGCCTACGGGGTCGCTCCCCCTGCGTGACATTGGCGCCAAAAAACAACTCCCCAACCTAAAATCGGCCAATCTGCCCCCAAGGGGGGCAGAAATGGTCTAAATACAATTTGCCCCCCAGGGCAGCGACCCTTGCCTGATGGGTCGCTCCCCATCTATAAAAAAAAAAAAAAAAAAAAAAAAAATTGCCCTGGCGCCTAGAGGTTTCTGCCCCCCCGGGAGCAGATCGGCCTAATAATAGGCCGATCTGCCCCCGGGGGGGCAGAAATAGCCTAAAATAAATTTGCCCCCCCAAGCTCCCCCCCCCCCGGGAGCGACCCTTTCCTACGGGGTCGCTCCCCCTGCGTGACATTGGCTCCAAAAAAACTAATCCCCGGTGCCTAGTGGTTTCTACCCCCTTGGGGGCAGATTGACCTAAAATCGGCCAATCTGCCCCCAAGGGGGGCAGAAATGGCCTAAATATAATTTGCCCCCTAGGGGAGCGACCCTTGCCTAAGGGGTCGCTCCCCACCTAAAAAAAAAAAAAAACATAAAAAAAAAAAAAAAAAGATCCCTGGTGCCTAGAAGTTTCTGCCCCCCCCTGGGGGCAGACCAGCCTAATAATAGGCAGAAAAGGCGTTCCCGAAAAATGCCCCCCCCGGGAGCGACCCTTGCCCAAGGGGTCGCTCCCTTATGTCAATATCTGGAAAAAAAAAGAAAAATCCCTGGTGTCTAGTGGGGTTTCAAAAGCCGGATTGCAAGCAATCCGGCTTTTGAAACCTTGGGAGAGACTTCAAAGGGAAGGAAATACATTTCCTTCCCTTTGAAGCCCCTCCGGGCCTCCCCCACGTGATTGATTGCATTTCTCTTTCAATCGCGATGGGGGAGACCCATGTGACAAATCAGCGCGCGCTCGCGCGCTGACGTCACGGGGGGTGGGGGCCCCCATTTTAGCACGTCGAAATTTGGGCACCTGGAATTTTATTTGATTAGAGGATCGGAGTGGACGAGAGGGCCGATATTGTTGGACCAAGATTTTAAGGTAGTTAGGAGCTAAGCCCATATTAATTTTGTACATATAACATAGGGCTTTAAATTGAATACGATTCTCAATTCTTAGCCAATGAAGTTCACGAAGTGCACCAGAAGTAGGAGTGATTCTGGGCAATTGGCAAAGAAGCCTGGCCGCCGAGTTCTGAACAACTTGCAGTGTGTGTAGCGCTTCTTTATTCGCACCCAAATAGAGCACGTTTCCGTAGTCCAGTCTAGAAATAACCAGCGCTTGGACCACAGTTCTCTGTGCAGCCACAGGAAGCATCCAGAGAATTTTACGAAGCCACTTCAGGATAGCGAAGCAGGTAGAAGCTACTTTGGTCACCTGTTTTTTTCATAGTGAACTGATCATCAATTACGATGCCCAGGTTGCGTGCAGAAGGGGAAGGGATTGGGGGGACACCCAATTCAAAAGGCCAATGTTGGGGGCCCCAGAGAGATTTTTTATTTCCAAAAGTTCTGTCTTTTCTCCATTAAGTTTGAGTTTATTTAAATGCATCCAATTGGCTATCTTAGATAGTCCTATTTGCAAAGAGGAAGGGTTAACGGTTTCTTTGGAAGAGAGTGAAAAAATATGTTGAGTGTCATCGGCATAAGAAAAGATAGTTAGACCAGCTTGTTCTGCTATACTTGCCAAAGGACTGACATATATATTGAAAAGTAGTGGACTGAGAATGGAGCCCTGAGGAACTCCATAAGGGGATGCGCGAGTCAAAGAAGAAGCTGTATGGGAAAAAACCTGAAAAGTCCTATTAGATAAGAAACTGGACAGCCACAGGAGGGCTTTGCCGCCAATACCCTTGATATTAAGCAATTTTAGGAGAGATGAGTGAGATACAGTATCAAAAGCTGCGCTTAAATCCAATAGGATAAGAGCTACCGTTTCTCCTTTATCAATTTGTTGGCGGATATTTTCAGTCACGCCCAATAAGGTCGTCTCAGTTGAATAGCCAGCACGAAAACCAGATTGAGATGGATGGAGGATATTACTGGTTTCTACAAAATGGGATAATTGAAAATTAACATGTTTTTCAAAAATTTTGGAAAAAACAGGCAAAAGAGAAATTGGACGAAAATTTGAGAAAATTTCAGGATCAGAATTAGTTTTCTTAAGTAAAGGGAGAACCATTGCATGCTTCCATAATGCAGGCACATAAGCTTCGGTAAGTGACAAGTTAAGAAACTTCATGATAAAGAGAAGTATGGGGGGTTAAGTTTTTGAAGTACTTTGATGGGGATAGGATCTTGCGGGGAACCAGATTTAATGCTAGTGAGAATATTAAGAAAAGAGGCAGTATCCGTAGGGAGCCATTCATTAAGTAAGTTAGAATTATTAACTTGGGTCGTTTCTTGAGTGATAGGAGAAGATAAAATGTAAGTGGATTGGGATTTAGTACTGATACTGGAATAGTTAGAGTGAGTATGGAATTCAGCATAAATTTTGTCAATTTTATCCACAAAGAAGGTTGCCAGATCATTAAATTTTTTGGAGTCAAAGTCAGGGGGCTTAGATAGGCGAGAGTCACCAGAGAGTTCTTTTACTACTTCAAACAGCACTTTGGGGCAATTCTGGGATTGTAAAATAATATCGGAGGCATATTCGGCGCGCGCGGTGTTACATAATCGATGATAATTAAGAAGGGCTAGTTTGTAAGTAGCTTTCCTGTCTGGGTCATAGTTTTTTCGCCATTTCCTTTCCAGGTTCTTGCATTTAGTTTTTTCTATTTTAAGGGTTTCTGAAAACCAAGTGGCGGGGGGATGCTGGTAGCCCTGTTTGTTCTTTTTATTTAATAAAGGAAGACATTCATCAGTAGCAGATGAAAGCCAGTCACCAATAACCCCGTCATCTTTAATACTTGTGATTAAAGGTAAGGTTTTTTCCAACATCGAGTTCATAGTAACAATATCATATCATATCATATCAATAGCTTTGATGTATTTGAGAAAGGGTTGATCAGGGACCACAAGACCATAAGATTTAGACGTTAAAACAAATCTTTCAATTTGTCATTAGCACAGAAAAATGCATTTTTGGGAATTACAAGGTAGAGATGAGATTATGGTCCATAACTCCTATAAGGGGGTCAACATTGTAGTTATGTCCAAAGAGAAGTACCTTGCTGAGGGCTGTAGACAACTAGCTGACATATCATGTTACACACCCTGTCAGAAATCTGATATTGCCACAGCTAGTAAAATATATTGGTTCAAATTTATGGATTGGAAGGACCAAGGATTCTTGGAGTGGGAGGAATATAAATTTCTCCTCATCAAACACCCCAAAATCCCAATCCTATACATTCTTCCCAAAATATACAAAAATCCCACGAACCCACCAGGGTGACCTATTGTGTCTTCCCTCAGTTGTCTTTTGGAAAATACCTCCAGGTATCTTAGTTACTTTTTACAAAATCTGGTTGAGGCACTGCCTGTGACAGTGGGGAGCTCCTCATGATCATTGAGGGTATTACTTGGGAGGAGGATTACTTACTACTGGATTGGAGGTTTGCAGTCTTTACACGTGTATCCCCCATCATCGAGCCATAAAAGCTAAATTTTTCTGCGTGGAAACTGCATGCAATAGCATAATGCATAATGCCTGTAGTCATCCGAGGAACTTCATCTGGAGTATCCCATATGGGGAGCCTATAAGAGCAAGGTGCAGTTGCAGCAATACCACATTTGAACAGGAGAAACAGGTGATGCTTAAGAGATTCCATCAGAGAGGGTATGATACCAACACTTTATCTACTGCTGTCAGGAAGGTAGATATGATCTAGAGAGAGTCTACTCACAGCCCCTAGAAATGCATCAGAATAGGGGGACCACACTTAGGTTTATTACCATATACAATAGTCAAGTAAATAAGGTAAGGGATATCCTTCGAAAACATTAGTATGTCCTTCACACAGAAGACACTTTATCAGATATTTGTCAACCCAACCCAGCATTACCTTTCGAAGAAACAAAAATATAAAGTATATTTTGTGCAAAAACATGATTACTAAAAGACGAGAACCATTGGCCATGATAAGGACACCCAACTTCATGCCATGTAGAAATTGTAAAGCCTGTAAGTTCAGTAAAAGAGTGCAATCTATACCTGATACCAAATATAAATTTAAGATTCTGAAATAACTATCTGGCAATTCTGATTTTTGTGTGTATGCATTAGAATGCTCATCCAATTTGTTTTATATTGCAAGCACTATACATAGAGCCATGAATCCTGGAACACATTCGTGCTATTAACGACCAGGACAGGCATTTTAAGGAACATCATTCTAGTATCACTAGGCTCCTACATTTTTTCCTGTTTGATCAGGTTCCCTCCCCAACAGTGTTAACACTGCAGAGGTTGGATTCGAAATACATTATCAGGTTTGACACACTTCATCCAGAAGAATTAAACAGGGATGAGGAACTGACCATACATTTGGGTTAAATTGTAGCTAGAATTTTGTATGTTTTCTGGTGATCTGCCTTTCTTGCTATCCTTGATTTTAACCTCCTTTTATCTTTCACACAGGTGATATTGGGATCACTGTGAAGATTTTGCCTGACTACTTGAGCTAAGAACATTCTTTTCAATTTTATTGCCTCTCGTTTGTCTCTTCTAATCTGATAATGTAATATGTCCTTTGATCGATACAGTGCATTTCAATTGTAATCCCCTCAGGCTGTAATTGGACCTTTTGTCTGTAAAAGGGTTGTTAGACCACTAGGGCTCCACTTGTACATTAGGTTACATGTAGACCTTTTGGACTTGTGTGCTTTTAATTTAATCAGTTGTTCCTAATTTTACAATTTAGTTTATCTTCTTTCTTTTGAAGCTGTTTGTGATACCACATGCCCACGTGGGCTTTATTTGTGCTGGCTCTCTATGGAGAATCACACTGAGATATCCAATTGAATAGGGTATGCTTCCACTTGTGCCCACTGCACGATTTGTGCACCAGCATGGCATGTTTGATACAGTCATTTGTAATTGGGTGGCATAATTTTGATTAAGATACCGTATTGAGACTGAGAGGGGGTCATTAAAAAATGTGGTTACTGATGACACTCACCGGATCTTTGTCGCCAATATGACAATAAATTGGCCATCTGGGGTGGTATGATGCACATTGTGTTAACTCATATTGGGGTTTTTGATTTTCCTTTTTGGCATCATGAGAAGCTAAATGTGAAATGTTTTGAAACAATATTTCCAAATGGTGTTTTAATTTCTGCATCCCCGCAATCCTTTGTTTATGTTGTGTGACTTGCTCACTTTATTTAATGTCTGCCTTTTGTGGTAACCATTGACTCGTGATCAAGACACCCTGCCCGTCCAAACGCGTTGGGTACATTGCCAATAAACGTAATTATTTTCACCATCTGCTTTAAGTGCATGTAACTTTCTCCCTGAACGTGGAAGGATCTGCTGCTTTGCGATATATATATATATATATATATATATATATACAGAGACAAACACACACAGATATATATGTGTGTGTGTGTGGGGGGGGAATAAGAAACCTTAGAAATGTATTGTGCATGGTGAGAGGTTGGTCGTGGAGCCTGGCTTGTTGTCAGGCCCAGCTAAAAAACCCCTGCCCCAAACCCTCCATGGGTGGCAAACTTCCATTAGCAGGTAGCTGCCCATGAACCTCCACCCTTAATTTTCCCTTTTTTAATGTATTTTTTGCAGTCCAGTGGGAGTTACGCTGGCTCCTTTGGGACTTCCATGGGGGTCGGGCTGACTCCATGGTACTCCTCCACATGATTGCAGCATCCCTAAAACATGTTTTTGGCCTCAATGGGCTTTTCTCATGGACCCTCATGTAAGGGATAGTGGTCAGGGTACTCCTTCCAGGTCCTAGGGGGTCAGGGTACATCTTCCCTATCCCCCACTACGCAAATGTGGTCCAATTCTCAGGACCAGGGGACCAGGGCCCAGAGTACTGTAATGGCATTTGCAACATTTTTCTTCAGTTTGTGGCAAGTCAGTTACAGCCCAAGCGCCCGCTGGAGCATTTCACTCCTGCAGCAGCAAAATGTCAGATGAGAATAAAAGCTCTCTCACCCAAATGGAACATTTTTTTTTATTTTGTGGTCCCTCTTGAATCTCAGGGAGTTCTTCAGGCTCAACTGTCAATCTATTTAAACATTTAGGGCCAGATGTAGGAAGAATTTTGCATGGTGCAAACTGCGAAAATCACAGTTTGCGCCATGCAAAATGCGCATCGCAATGCTCATTCACATTTTGCGAGTCGGTACCGACTCGCAAAATGTGAATGTGACTCGCAAATAGGAAGGGGTGTCCCCTTCCTATTTGCGATTCGCACCGCAATGCTAAATTGCTTTGTGACGCGAACGCAGTTGCAAAGCAATTCGCAGTTACCACCAGTGTCACGCTGGTGGTAACCCATTCGCAAAAGGGAAGGGGTCTCCAGGGGACCCCTTCCCCTTTGTGAATGTTGCCAAAAATGTTTTTTCAGAGCAGGCAGTGGTCCATTGGACCACTGCCTACTCTGAAAAAACGAAACCAAATGGTTTCGTTATTTTTTTTGTATTGCAACTCGTTTTCCTTTAAGGAAAACGGGCTGCAATACAAAAAAAAAAAATGCTTTATTTAAAAAGCAGTCACAGACATGGAGGTCTGCTGTCTCTAGCAGGCCACCATCCCTGTGAGTGCAGGTAATCGCTATGGGGTCGCAAAATGCGACCCATCTCATTAATATTAATGAGGTGGGTCTTTGCGACCCCATAGCGATTCGCAGACGGTGTCTGAGACACCGTTTTGCATCCGAATTTGCGATTCGGAAATTGCTACATCTGGCCCTTAGAGCCTTAATTTCTTAATTTCTACTGAACAGATTTACACCAAATAATAAAAAGTGTGCTTGCTATATAAAGTTCTAGCTTTCTGCCAAATGTGGCGTAATTCTTGTCAGCTGTTTTTTTCTATGCCCTTGTCTAATTTTTCCTAATAAAAATAGATGGGGAAAAATGTCTTGAGATCCCTCCCCCTTTTTTGCAGCCCCCGCTTTATGTATAACCCCAAAACTTTCAAGGAAGCAGCTAAAGTGGATGAACATTTTTTTGTAAAGTTTTGTAAAAAATTGTTAATCAGTCAATCAATCAATCACAGAGATTTGTAGAGCATGAACTTGGCTCCATGCTCTGAGGGGGTATGCGAGCCATGGCCGGCTGGTGGTGGTGGTCGAAAAGCCAAGTCTTTAGCTGTCTTCTGAAGTCTTCCAGAGAAAGGGAGGTGCACAGGACAGGACTTGGCAGAGAGGTGGGACAAGGAGTGGCCACCGAGGCATTCCCAACAGATGTGGGGGACGTAGGCCAAGGTGAGGTAGGCTGAACAGAGCTCTCTGGTGGGTCGCTGGAATGTGATGCATTTGTTGATGTAGGCAGGACTGACATCATGGAGGGCTTTATAAGCATGGGGGAGGAGTTTGAAGTGGCATCTTTGCTGGACAGGGAGCCAGTGGAGGGCCCTGTGATGAGGAGAGACGCTGGTTCTTCTGGGGAGGTCAAGGAAGAGTCTCGCTGCTGTGGTCTGGATGGTCTGGAGGCAGTTAAGGTTGTGGTTCCGGCATGGAGGGCATTGACAAAGTTGAGGTGACTGAAGATGAAGGCCTCAGTGACTGACTTTCTGGTTGTGATGGGGATACATCGGAAGATCTTGCGGAGGATGTGGAACCAGGAAGAAGAGACAGCATTGTTCTGTTGTTTCATGTTACTTGGGTGTCAAGGATAGTGCCAAAATTGTGTGCGTGGTTGGTAGGGGTGGGAGGCGGCCCTAGGGTGGCAGGCCACCATGTGTCATCCCCAGGGGGAGGGCTTGCCCCCAAAGATGAGGATCTTGGCATTGCCCGAACTTAGTTTGAGGCAGTTGGTCCACATGCAGCTGGCGTTTTCGGTCATGCTGTTTTGGAAGTTCCTTCATGTGGTGGAGGCATCATCGGTGAGGGATGGGATAAGCCGGGTGTCATCGGCATAGGAGATGATGTTCAAGCCATGGGTGTGTGTGATTTCAGCCAGTGGAGCCATGTAGGTGTTGAAGAAGGTGGGGCTGAGGGCGGAGCCTTGGGGAATGCCGTAGATGATGTCTTTGGGTGCAGAGACAAAGGGGTAGGAGGACTCTTTGCATACAGCCAAAGAGGAAGGAGGCAATCCATGGGAGTGCGTTGTCTTGGATGCCAATGCTGTGGAGTGTGGTGATGAGGGTGTGGTGGGAGATGGTGTAGAAGGTCGCAGACAGGTTGAAGAGGTCGAAGAGCTTCTATTCCTCCTAGGTCAGGGAAGTGTCTGATATTGTTGGTTGCTGCAATCAAGGTGGTATCGGTACTGTGGTTGGGCTGGAAGCAGTGTTGGGATTGGTCGAGCAGGCCTTTGTCTTCGAAGAAGTCCATGAGTTGGAGATTGATGGCCTTTTATAAGACTTTAGTGGGGAAAGGGAGGAGGGAGATAAGGTGATAGTTCTTGAGCTCGTGAAGGTCAGCTGTGGGGTTTTTCAAGAGTGGCTTGACTTCAGCGTGCTTCCAGGCATAGGGAACGGTGGCTGTGGAGATGGAAGATTTGAAGATTTCTGTGAAGAAGGCTCTGATTACTTCTCTTCCTAGGTTGTAGAAGCGGTGAGGACATGGGTCCATGGGGAATCCAGAGTGGGTGGAGGCCCTGGTGGCTATGATGTCTTCGGTGGAGAGATGTTTTCATTTGGAGATCCAGTGGGGTGGGGAGATATGGGTTGGGGTGCAGAGGTGGTTGAGGTCAATGGGCTGTGGCTCAAAGTTGCTGTAGATGTCAGCGATCTTGTGGTGAAAGTCCGAGAGCGTGTCTCAGAGGGTTTGGGGGGGGTGGATAGTGTTGGGTGGTGCTGGTCTCGATGCATTTTTTTAGCATTTCTTTTTTGGTCTCCCTGATACGGTGGTGGTAACTGTTGAGGGTGATCCTGATGGAGCTGAGGTTGGTGGGGTTCTTGTTGCTGCGCCAGTGTTGTGCTAGTTTTCTGCAGTGGCGTTTGAAGCTTAGGATTTCTGGGGTGAAACGCCCGGCCTGCTTGGTGGATTTTTCATTGGTGATGCCCTTCAGGGGGGCTATGGTTTTGGCTGCTGAAGAGATCCAGTTGGAGAAGTTCTGGATGCCGTGTTCGAGTGTGTCTTGCTACTTTGCGGGTGGAGACCCAGTTTTTTTTTTTTTTATGATTAAGCTCCAGTTGCGGCGGGGGAAGGTTGGAGGTCTCGATGGCGTTTCCAATCGTCATCTCAATGGTGAAGTGGTGATCAGTCCATGTTACCTCGATGGTATGGGAGAACTTAAGGGCATATTTACACTCTGTTTGCACCAGATTTGCATCATTGTTTTTTACACAAATCCAGCGCAAACTTAACTCTACATTTATATTTTGACGCTAGACCCATCTAGCGTCAAAATATTGGAGTTAACATATTTTTTTTACCGTGAAAACCTACCTTGCGTCAATGAGATGCAAGGTAGGCTTTTGCGGGCAAAAAATGATTCTACGGCCTTTGTGCTTTATTTATCCTCCTGTGCAAAAATCACGCACGGGAAGAGGAGGGCCTTAAATAATGGCACTAACCCTGTTTAGCAGAATTATTTAACGCCTGGGTCAGGGCAGGTGTTAGGGGACCTGTGGGTTAATTTCCATGGTCGGAGACCATGGAAGCAGCCCACAGGTGCCCTTCCCTGCCCCCAGGGACACCCCCAGCCACCCCCACCCACACCTGGAGGACACCCAAGGATGGGGGGACCCATCCAAGGTAAGTCCAGGTAAGTTCTTATTTTTTTTTCCAAAGTGCCATGGGGGGCCTAACTTGGGTACCCCTACATGGCACTGTGCACAATGGGCATGCCCAGGGGACATAAGTCCCCTGGGCATGGCCATTGGGCTGGGGGGCATGACTCCTGTCTTTGTTAAGACAGGAGTCATGTCCATGGGGGTTGTGCATCAAAAAATTACACTAGTCAGGTTAGAGTCGATTTCTTTGAGTCAATTTATTTGACGCTAACCTGACTAGTGCCATTCTTTGATGCACAACCTCCAGTCTCCCCTACGCCTCCCCTACCCGGTTAGCGTAATTTATTTTGACACTAACCGGGCCTTAGCGCCAGCTAGCGCCATTACTTAAATATGAAGCCCGGCTGGCATCTAGAAATGGCGGTAGCCAGCGGTATACTATTTTACGCAAACCTGAATTAGCGTAGGTTCGGGTCAAAAAGTATAAATCAGGGCCTTGGTTCTGCCACTGTTGGAGAAGATGGGGTACAGTGTGTGTCCTCCGCAGTGTTTGGGGTAGTTGACAAGTTGAGAGAGGTGGTGATGCTCATGTTCTTGAGGATCGAGGCAGAGTTGGAATCATATGGATTCTTTAGGCAGAAGTTGAGGTCCCCCCGGAAGATGTAGCCGGGATGGAGTTGCAGAAGCTGTAGGCGAGGGTTCCTCTGATGTTGGCATCAGCTTTGATCTAGAAGTTGAGGTGTTACATGATCAGAGTTGTATTGTCATCCGAGGTGGAGCAGTGGAGGTAGACCTTGTAGATGATAGTGATACCTCCGCCATGCCTGTTAGGAAGGTCATGGTGGATCATCTTGTAACTGGGGAGGCGCTTCTATGGCGAAGTCTGGTACTGATGAGGGGTGAGCCATATTTCTGTGATGAATATTATGTTGAGTGCGAAGTTGGTGATGGTGTCCCAGATTTCTATGGCATGCTTGCAGAGGGATCTAGTGTTTTGTAGTGCGCTGTGGAGTTGAGGTTTGTGGGAGGGAGTTCACTGGGTGGAGCTTGTGTTGGTTTTTGCATTGCAGGAGACGTGGGAGTGGCAGTAGGAGAAAGGACCTTTGGTGTGTCAGGTGAGGCGATGCTGCAGTTGGGGTTGCAGGCCTTGTGTCTGAGATTTATTATCTCGTCAGGGGAGCACTGGTGCCAGGCGGTGGCGGATTCAGGGGTCTAGGCACTGGGCACGGTCTGGGTGTGGGCTGCAGAGTCAGGGATCCTGGTGCTCGGTGTGGTCCGAGTGCAGGCTGTAGATCCAGGGAACCTGGTGCTGGGTGTGGTCTGGGCATGGGCTGCAGAACCAGTGGTCCTGGAACTGGGTTTGGTACGTTTAAAACGTGAGCCTAACTATAATGTCCCTGCAACCTTTGTTTTTTTAAGTGAATTTCTATGTTTTTCTGTTTCCTAACTATTATCCTTGCAACCTTTGTTCTTTTCAGTGAATTTCTACAGTTTTTTGAACATAAAGTAATTTTCAATACTATGGCCCTCATTACAACCCTGGCGGGAAATCCCACTTTCCGCCGTGCAGAAGAACGCCAACATATCGCTGCGGCCGCGGAATTCCGCTACAGGTATTACGACTCAGAGCTCGGAATCCGCCACAATACAGACACCCACACAAGTCCGCCACACCAAAGGTCAGTGATAAACTGGCGATACCAAAACCGACACCGTCACGCCAACAGGAATACGCCCACACTATCAAAACCCATGAATCAACTCGGCGGTCTTTCAACCGTGGAAATCCATTGTTGGTACACACCGCCGCGCTCAAAATACACACACACACTTACAAAACAAAACCACATTGGACAATTAGAAAAACACACACCTGATACACATACACACACCACACCCACACACCCAATTCAATATATAGCACACACCCACATCACCCACAAACCCTTACAACCCAAAATTTGAAAGAAGGCCAGAGAGAGAGACTACCTAAAACAACACCAGCATCCACAGACACACAACACCATCACTTACACAACATCCACCCACCTCAAACAACACACACCAACAAATCCTCTCACACATCACAACAGAAACCACCTAACTCATCACCCACACCACATCATGGCACCGCAAAGACACCCCAGGTTCTCTGAGGAGGAGCTTAGGGTCATGGTGGAGGAAATCGTCCGGGTAGAGCCACAGCTATTCGGATCACAGGTGCATCACACCTCCATTGCAAGGAAGATGAAGCTATGGCGCAGGGTTAATGCAGTGGGACAGCATCCAAGAACACGGGATGACATCAGGAAGAGGTGAAACGACCTACGGGGGAAGGTGCGTTCTGTAGTATCCAGACACCAGATTGCTGTACAGAGGACTGTCGGTGAACCCCCACCTCCTCCCCTACAACTAACAACATGGGAGGAGCAAGTCTTGGCAATACTGCATCCTGAGGGCCGCGCAGGAGTAGCAGGAGGACTGGACTCTGGTAAGACATATCTTTACTACTTTATCCCCCACACCCACCTGCATGCGATCACATATCGCCATCCTTACCTTCACACCCATCACCCAAACAACCCACAGATACCCCACTAACACAACCCACACATCCCAAAACCAAGCCCTGCATGTAACACCAATGCATGGACACCCATCACCAAAGCATGTCCAGTACAGAGACTCACTCATGGCCCAAAATCACCAATCACACAAGGACCAAGACAATAATGCAAGCACAGGAGTAGAGGGTCACACACCCATTGCACAAGATGGCACACACAGGTACAATAACTATGCATTTACACCCCAACAGGACCCATACCCAACGTCACCGGACAGGAGGTGCCAGACATATCCAGTCCCCCCACAGAAGAGACCCACAGTGATGACAGCAGCTCTGCACACCTGGATCAAGATGACCAGCCCGGTCCATCAGGGACCTCGGGACAGTCAGTTCCCCTGACAAAGTCTCAAACCACCACTGAACCTCCCCCCTCAGGAAACACCACCACAGCACCCACCCAGCAGGCCCATCCCTCTGTCCCCAGGACACGTCAATCAGCAGTGTGTCCACCAATACAGGGAACCCAGGCAACCCCATTAACACAGGACGATCAGGGACCTGGGGGCAGTGGCAGTGGGCACACGGTTCAGGGGACAGAGGCACAGGATAACAGGGAAGCTGGGAACACTACTGTGCGACATGGTGAGGACAGGCCCAGGGAACCCACTCTCCACGAGGCACTCTCTAACATCATGGGAGCGTACCACCATTCCCAGGAGACCATGGGCACGGTACTGGCCAAGTTTCAGGAGACCCAGCGGCTGCAGGAGGAACACTACCTGGGGATCTGGGAGGACTTCAAGTCCATCGACACCACCCTGGTCACCATTGCAGGGGTGCTGGCAGACCTTCTCAACACCAGGAGGGACACAGTGGCACACCAACAGGCCCCTGACACTAGCCTGGATGATGAACAGCCCTCCAGCTCCGCCGACGCTAGTGGACAGGATGCACCGCCACAGGAACAACAGGCCACCAGCACCCCACCCCCTGCAGATGGAGAACCACCCCGCAAACGGTCCCTGAGATCCAGGAACAAGACAGAGAACATTGCCAAGACCCCTGCCAGGAAATAAGACCCCCCTGAATGTCACCCTTCTGTCCCACTATGTCACCCTGTCCATCCTTAAACTGCCATTGCTCCACTTCCTATGCCCCTTTGGACAATGCACCTGTGAAACAAATATAGTAGACTGGACTCTGCCATGGACATACCTCCACCATCACCCCAGCCCGTTTTACAACCCCCTCCACTTATTTGCACAGGAATAAACACACTTCAATCACAAAACTATCTGGAGTCAGTCAGTGCTTTCACAAATGTGTAATTGCAATATCTATGGAATATAGCAATGTCATTTTACTTGTTCACATACCAATGTAACACAGCTGTAGGCCAGGAGTAAACATAGCAGAGGGCACAAAGTAGGACCCTGATCTGTGAAATGGAAAGTCAGTGTCCATACACTGAGTGAAAATGACAGGCTTATGCTAGCTCCAACAATAGTATGAGATGTGGTAAGCAGTGACATCTTCTTACCTGTGTCTCACTGGAAGTATTGCAAGATGGTGTTGTTTCGGTTGTCGATACCCTCTTCTTCTGCCTCCTCTTCTTCATTGTCCACAGGCTCCACAGCTGCCACAAGACCACCATCTGGCCCATCCTCCTGCAGAAAAGGCACCTGGCGTCACAAAGCCAGGTTGTGCAGCATACAGCAGGCCACGATTATCTGACACACCGTCTTCGGTGAGTAGGATAGGGAACCACCTGTCAGATGGAGCACCGGAATCTGACCTCCAGGAGGCCGAAGGTGCGTTCCAATTATCCTCCTTGTTCGCCCATGTGCCTCATTGTAACGTTACTCTGCCCTTGTCCTGGCATTCCTCACTGGGGTCTGTAGCCGTCAGAGGTTGGGGTAACCAGAGTCACCTGCAAATGTCGAGGGACAACTGTTAGACACACACTAACCCTTAGGGACAAACCCCTACCCAGACACCTATGTCAACTGTATTGGGACCTTGGCCTCACCTATTAGCCACACACGGTGCCTCTGGAGTTGGCCCATCACATAAAGGATGCTGCTATTCCTCAAAATCTAAGCGTCATGCACAGAGCCAGGATACTTGGCATTCACATGGGAGATGTACTGGTATGCCAAACACACCATCTGCACATTCATCGAATGGTAGCTTTTCCGGTTTCTGTACACCTGTTCATTCCTGTGGCGGGGGTACAAATGCCACATGTGTACCATCAGTGGCACCTATGATGTTGTGGATATGTCCCAAGGCATAGAAGTCACCTTTCACTGTGGGCAAATCCTCCACCTGAGGGAACACGATGTAGCTGCGCATGTGTTTCAGCAGGGCAGACAACACTCTGGACAACACGTTAGAGAACATTGGCTGGGACATCCCTGATGCCATGGCCACTGTTGTTTGAAAAGACCCACTGGCCAGGAAATGGAGTACAGACAGGACCTGCATTAGAGGGGGTGTCCCTGTGGGATGGCGGATAGCTGACATCAGGTCTGGCTCCAACTGGGCACACAGTTCCTGGATTGTTGCACAATCACGTCTGTATGTGATTATGATGTGTCTCTCTTCCATTGTTGACAGGTCCACCAGGGGTCTGTACACCGGAGGATGCTGCCATCTTATCACCTGCCCCAGCAGACGTGCCCTATGGAGGAGAATAGCGAGCAGAGAGTCATCCAACACTGAGGTATCACAATGTGTTTTTTTGCAGAAACGTTAGTAATCCACAATGTGCTGGTATCTGTCTGTATTCCCGGCCTAGATAGGTGTGACGCAGTTTTCATCCATCCCATGTGGCCCCCTGAAATGACGGCTGCCTGACCTGTAAGGTGGGAGAAGGAGATATGAGCTAACTGCGCTGGCGTTGTACACCGTCGCGGTGGGTGGTTGAAGACAGCGTCGCAATTCTGCATTGGTTAATATTGGGCCCTATGGGTCCCAGGAGCCAATGACGATGTACGCCGGCGGTGACGGTACGCACCGCCGCGGACGTGACTGCCATTTTCTGTCTGTTTACTCACTTGATACCTGACCTTCAACAGGAGAGGACCTACACTGCAAGTGCTGCTGTGACCTGTGTCTGGAAGCGACAATGGCTACAGTGCCTGGGGAAAGGGCCCCTGCCTTCACTTCGGAAGAGTTGGAGAAACTAGTGAATGGGGTCCTCCCCCAGTACATGCAACTGTCCTCCAGACAAACAGGTGAGTACACTGTGAGCATGCTGCATGGGCAATGCCTGCTTTGAGTGGTGTGGATGGAAGATCCATAGGGGGGCTGAGTCCTGCATGTGCAGATGGTGAGTGTATGTGCGTCAGGGCATGGGTGGGAACTGGTGGGCAATGAGTATGACGGTCCGGATGGGTGAGTAATTTCCTTTCCCCCTGTACCATTCCTCTAGGTCAGCGCCCACCAGAAGAAGGGTATTTGGCGTGCCATCGCCAAGGACGTCCGGACCCTCGGGGTCTACCACAGACGGAGCACCCACTGCCATAAAAGATGGGAGGACCTGCGCCGCTGGAGCAAGAAGACGGCGCAAGCCCAGCTAGGGATGGCCTCCCAACGTGGAAGGGGTGCCCGTCGCACCATGACCCCCCTGATGTCCCGGATCCTGGCGGTGGCATATGCAGAGTTGGATGGGCGCTCATTACGAGGTGTCTGGGTGGGGGAGGTGGGCAGTGGGTTCCCCTAGGCCAGGGCGAACTTGGTAGGCAAGATCCCTTGTGAAGCAGGCCAAGTGGCACCCCAACACCACTATTGGTAAGAGCCATCTACACCTAGTCAGGCTCTTGTGACTTCCATGTGTGCAGCAATTGGGCTTAGGCCTCGTACCCCATGGTCAGGTGAATTTTCTAGGAACTGTTATTGCATGGCGTTGTGCTAAGGGCTGCTCCCTCTGTGTTGTGTCCACCAACGGTAGTGGTGATACATGCACTGAACATGTGTTTCTTCTGTCTCCCCCCCCCTTTTTGTGGTCTCATTGTTCTTGTGTGCAATAGCATCATCAGGTGGAGGAGCAGTGGCACCAGAGCAGGGGGGAGCTGCAACCCACTTGGCCCTGGAGGGTGAAGCAAAATAGTCTGAAGCCACCAGTGGGACGGAGGGCGAGGGGAGCTCCACGGCGGGGACAGGAGCATACACCAGTGACAGCGACTCCTCCTCTGATGGGAGCTCCCTTGCAGTGGCGGGCAGCCCTGTGCCCACCGCATCAACAGGTACAGCTGCCATCCCCTCTACCAGCACCACCCTCCCAGCAGCCCCTCAGTGTGTGTCCCGTGCCCGCTCACCCAGGAGGGTGGGCATCTCCTTCGCCCCAGGCACCTCAGGCCCTGCCCCAGTCAGCCCTGCTGCCCTCAGTGAGGAGGCTATTGACCTCCTGAGATCCCTCACTGTTGGGCAATCTACCATTTTGAATGCCATCCAGGGTGTTGAGAGGCATTTGCAACAAACAAATGCATACCTGGAGGGCATTCATTCTGGGCAGGCAGCCCAACAGAGAGCATTTCAGGCTCTGGCCTCAGCACTGATGGTAGCCATTGTCCCTGTGTCCAGCCTCCCCCCTCCAACTTCCTCCACCCAGACCCAATCCCCTGTACCTCAGCCTATCCCAAGCACACCATCAGACCAGCATGCACACTTATCAACACACAAGAGTGGACATGGCAAACAGAAGCACCACACATCCCACCGGCACTCACACAAGCACCATCCCCATGCAGACACTGCAACATACATTGCCTCCACTGTGTCCTCCTCCTCCCTCCCTGTCTCGTCTCCACTCACACCTGCATGCACTACATCCTCAGCCACTACCACTACCTCCATCACCAGCACGCCCATCACCACACACCGGTCACGTGCAATCACCACCCCACTACCATTCACACATCCCAAGTGTCCCCTCCCAGTGTGTCTGTGAGCCCTCCTCCCAAAGTACACAAACGCAGGCACATACCCACCCAACAGCCATCCATCTCAGAACAGCCTCCGGCCCATGCACCTTCACCCAAATTCAGCAGACGTACACCTCCTACAACCACTACCTCTTCCTCCACTCCCAAACCCCCTCCATCTTCCCATCCCAGTGTGTCTAAAAAACTCTTATTGGCTAACATTGACCTCTTCCCCCACATCTCCTCCCCCCACGTCATTCCCCTAGGGCCAGGGTTTCCAGTTCCTAGCCCAGCACCTCAGCCACCAAATCCCCAGGCACTGTGGTGCCAGCAACTGCGGGGTCATCGAGTGCGCCACCCATCAGGGCTGCCAGAGTGCCACATAGCGAGGTCAAGGACATTCTGCCACCTGCCAAGGTGAAAAAGGTGCCCACATCCCGGAGGGAGAAGCCACACCTACCAGCCACCAAGGGCTCAGCAAAAACAAAAGGAGATAGTGGCAAGACAACTGCGTCACCATCAAAGGTGGGGAAGGGACAAAAGCACAAGAGTAGGTCAGGAGAGGGCACGGTGGCACCGACTGAGGGACCAGTGTCATACCTTCTGTCCATGACCACACCAACCTGTACGGCGGCGAACATCGTAAGCTGCCCCGCCACCACAACCGCCACCTGCACCGCCACCTGCAACGCCACCTGCACAGCCACCGGCACGTCTACAGCCTCAGCAACAATTCCCAGCTTCTTCCCCAGTGGCCAGCCGTCCGAGGCTGCTTGAGATGTCCGGCTGTGTCCCTCAGCAGGTGCTGACCCATGCACCACCGCCACCACAGACACCGCCGCAAGCACACCCACCAGCCCTGCGACGTGCTTGGACAGTGGAGACTTCCTGGACCCTGGCCAGCTTCCATGAGGCATGACTTCCATCACTGTTTGCACCTGCAGGTGGAATGCGAAGCCGCAGCAGTGTGGGGTATGTCGCTGCCTCCATGGCGTATCATGCTACCTGTACCTCGCCAATCTCATGGCACACTCACCCAGGTGAGGGGATTGTACCGGCCACACTGCACGTGGAGCACTCTGGGCACCATGCCCCCTCCAGAACCAGTGGAGAGATACTTCCACTACCTCAGTCCTTGGCAGGATGAAGCACTCTGGGCACCAGGCCCCCTCCAGAATCAGTGGAGAGATACATCCACTACCTCAGTCCTTGGCAGGATAAAGCACTCTGGGCACCAGGCCCCCTCCAGAACCAGTGAAGATTGACATCCACTTGAGAAACTGTGGCTTTGCACTCCCCAGGATGAAGCAGTGGGCGATCCACCTACTGGAAAGACTTGAGAGACTGTGGCTTTGCACTCCCCAGGATTAAGCAGTGGGCAAACCACTCACTTGAGAGACTTGAGAGACTGTGGCTTTGCACTCCCCAGGATAAAGCAGTGGGCAAACCACCCATTGGAGAGACTTGAGAGACTGTAGCTTTGCACTCCCCAGGATAAAGCAGCTGGCAAACCACCCACTGTAGAGACTTGAGAGACTGTGGCTTTGTACTCCCCAGGGTAAAGCAGTGGGCATATCACCCACTGGAGGGACTTGAGAGACTATGGCTTTGCACTCCCCAGGATAAAGCAGTGGGCAAACCACCTACTGGAGAGACTTGAGAGACTGTGGCTTTGCACTTCCCAGGATACAGCAATGGGCATGGAGCCCCCTTGTGCGGCAGTGGCGTTGTGCGTTCATCTGGCTTAGGTGCCCCCCTTCCCCTTGAGGTGCCTGTATATTTTCGACCTGATGCCCCAGCAGTGGTCTCTCCGTTTCCAGTCAGGTATCTAGTGTGGGCTTCGCCCATGCATTTCGGGCCCAGTGGTCCACGAACAATGCTTGGTACACTATCCGGACTTGTGTAGTTGGTGTACATATTTGTATATGCTGAATTTTGATTTTTGACTATCAGATTTTTCATGATTACAATCGTTACAATCATTTCCTTTTGTCCTTGCATTCTTTCAGGGGGTGAGGGGGTGTATATTTAATGTTGCTGCATATATTTGTGTGTATGGTGTTGTGGGTGAGGGTGGGGGTGGGGGTATTGTGTGTTGCGTGTGTGTGTCACTCTCTTTTCCCTCCCCCACTCCCCTGTGTTGTAGGTGCAGTACTCACTGTGGTCGTTGACGGCGTCTGTCCTTCTTCTGATAGAGCAGGAGGAAGAGCAGCATAGGCAGGATCTGTAGTTCGGGCTCCATGGCGTCCTGGTTCCTCGTTGGGTGTCGAGAGGTGAGTCGTTTCCCTTCAGAACACTGTTTCCGCTGTGCTTTTCATAGCGTTGGTTCTGACCCAGAAAAGGTGGCGGATAGGCCTCTTGTAATACAGTGGGTGGTACTTTGTCCTCCGCCTGTCTGTTGGTGGTTACCGCTGCGGTGTTTGTTCCTACCGCCATGGAGGACTGAGTTTTAAAGTGGCTGTTTATGTTGGCGATTTCCTCCATGGTCGTGATTCCATTTTTTTTACAGCTGGCCTGTTGGCGATATTACCGCCGCTTTAACACCCACCGCCAGGGTTGTAATGAGGGCCTATGTGTTAACCCAACCACCATCACGAACGGCCTTTGGCCTGGCCCAGTGGCAGTTGGCCACAAAACCTGCAGCCAACCCCTATATCCACTCAACCCCGTGCTGCACACACCCTTTGGCTGTGCGCAGTCGGTATTGGCTGCAGGTCCTCCCTTACGGTCAGGTGCTGCGGCAACCCCTATAACCACCCAGCCCCATGATGTGCACGACCTTTGGCCGTGCGGAAAAGGGGTTGGCCATAGGGCCTGCAGCCAACCCCTATACCCATCTGTGCGGACCCCCTCCCCAAGGCAATCTCACCCCAGGGACCCCATCCACTGGGGCCCGGCTTCACTCTCACTGCACCCAAGTGGAGTGTTTGCTGTGATTTGGTGGGAGCTGTCAAAACTCCCACCAAGTCACAGCAACCAGCCATGTCCCATGGGTGGGCACCCGGGACGCAGCTGGAGCCGGCCCTGGGGGCCAGCGGTCTCCAGAGCCGTTATTGGCTTCACGAGGGGGGCCGAGTTGCCCCCTCCAACAAGCATTGCCCCGGGGAGGTGGTGTTCCCTGGGGATCAGGGGTCCGAAACAACCCCATTCACTCTTTTATTGTAGCCTCTGCCCCCTGCACTTGTTGTGATTAGTATCCCAGGGAGATGGTGGTCCCTGGGGCTGCGGTGGGACGGGTGGCTTCCCTGCATTGATAATTTCCAGGCCCTTGGGACTTGGCTCAACCAGGGGCGTCACAGAAACAAGCACGGAAGCCCATGCTTGTTCTTGTTTTTCTTCTTTTTTTAAATTCGGCAGATCTGTAGATCCACTATGTTGTCCACCAAAAGTTTTTAAAAAATGGTTTTTATCTCTTTGGGGGGGTTCCCTCGGGGACCACAGTGTCAGTGCTAAGGAGTCAAAGTGTCCCTACCCTGGTCCCTTTTGTATTTATTAATTTGTTTTCTGGGACTCAGCTCAAGCTAAGTCCCAAAATGGCTGCACACTTCCTTGTTGAAGTGTTGCCAGACAATCAGACCTCAGCACGAGATCAGGAGGGTTAATAGAGCCTTTGTGTCCTTATGTATACCAATTCGGATTTTCTTTAATTTCTCCAAAACTACTAAACTGATTTACACCAAATAAGAAAAAGGACACTTTTCTGACCAAGAGCTACCTTTCTACCAAATTTGAAATAATTCTGTCCAGGGGGTCCCGCGCTATCACTGTACAAAATCCCTATGGAAAAATGAATTTGGAAAAAACATTTTGGGACCCCCCCTTTTTCTTGGCCCCTGCTTGACATATAACCTTGAAACTTTCCAGACGTTGAAGTGAGTGTCATATTTTTTTGGGAAAATTTTGTGCAGATTCATCAAACGGAGCCAAAGTTATTAGCAAATAAAAAACACTTTTTCTAATAGACTCTAGGTCCTAACTATAACTACTAACTACCTAGTTGCAACCGCCACTAGAGAGATTATATATATATATATATATATATATATATATATATATATATATATATATATATATCCTCAAACAAAGATGGTCTAAAAGTTGCTGGGCGGCGCACTCCACTGCCGGTGCCAGTGACGGAGAGGACCAGTCTCGAAGAATATAAATCACCAAAAGTATTCACTGCACTCCACGAAGTTTCAGTAGTGCATATTTATTCCAAAATAACAACCACCAATGCGTTTCAACTCCCTCAGGAGTCTTGTTTGGAATAAATATGCACTATTGAAACTTTGTGGAGTGCAGTGAATACTTTTGGTGATTTATATATATATATATATATATATATATATATATATATATATATATATATATATGTGTAGAGAGAGCTACTATATAAATATATCTCCAGTATCCCACGATGAAGTAAAAGGATACGCCTGGCTGGCTGTCTGGGTGTGAGAATGCACAAATCAGTGTTTTACTGGGTGTGGCAGTGTGTGCGTGGGTCTGTGAGTGGATGCATGAGGGTGTCAGTGGGTCTGTGAATGGGTGCGTAAGTGTCTGAGTGGGTGAAATTGATTGAAAGAGAGTTAGGACCTAGTTTCTATAGAAAAAGCATTTTTTGTTTTGCTTATAACTTTGGCACCATTTGATGAATCTTCACAAAATGTTCCAAAAAACAATGGTCATTTCAGCTGCTCTCTGGAAAGTTTTGGGGTGATCCGTCAAGCCAGGTCCGAGAAAAAGGGCGGGTCCCAAAATGTGCTTTTCCCATTCATTTTTCCAAAGGGATTTTCAACAGCGACAACACTGAAACCACTTGACGGAATTCCACAAATTTGACAGAAAGGTAGCTTTTGGTCCAGAAAGAGGCCTTTTTGTTATTTGGTGTGAATCCGTTCAGTACTTTTTTAGTTCTTAAATGAAAACCAAATTTGTATATATATATAGAGACGTGGATCCTCTGAGAATTCGGAGGAAAAGCAAGGCCCTGATTGGCTGGTCTCAAGTTGAGGCCGTCATTTTGTCTCTAGCATTGACTGGGAGGGAGGGAAAAAACAGTGTAAAACCATATAAGGGGTCAGGATACAGGTATCCTGACCATAAAAGACACATGCACATTTTTATGGGCTGACCTGCAGATTTGAGGATCCTCCTTGGTTCCTGGGGAAAAGCAATGCCCTTATTGGCTTGCCGCAACCTGACAGAAATATTAAAATGTGTGTTAAAAAAACATAAAAATTCACTGAAAAAAACAAAGGTCACAGGGACGTTATAATTAGGTTGACTTTTTTACTTATACAAAACCATAGAAATTCAGCAGTTATAGTTATACTTATAGTTATACTTATCTGAAGAAACTATAACACTTGTGCCGGAAAGTAAATTTGGGCAATGAGTTATAGTTTCTTAACAGGAATATATATATATATATATATATATATATAACATCAAACATCCAGTTTTTGGAAGTTGCTCTGCTGTATTCCAGAGAGCAGCAGTGCATGCCTAATAATGATGCTAATTATAGACACTGATCAAAATGCCAAACTAGTTTTAATTCCAGGTTTATCTTAAACAGCAAAATGCTTAGTTTTCTAAATTTACTTTTCCACTGTACTAATAAAAAATCTAATTCAATTGTTGGCAAAATGTTAAAACAAATAATAACAATGAAGTTTTTACAACAGTTGCTAGCAAATTCATAACAATACAAAAATAGGCTTTCACTGATAAGCAGACCAGTTTGTGGAAAATGTAACTCGGCCTACCCCGAGACAAAAAGCTTTTGGCAACTTTACCTCGAGGGACACCGTTTTGGTTAATTTTAATCATGTCCCGCTTTTATACACGAGGTATCCAGCCCTTTAGGCTTACATGGCCCACTTAAAGGTGACTTATCAATGGTGAATATTAAGTTTTCTTTATGGCAAATCAATTTTCCTTGTCAGATGTGTCTGCAATGGTTTAACAATGCTGCCTAGCAAGGACGCAATTGAGGTCTCTGGAATTAGATTTATAACCACAAATGTGGGTAGTGTAAATATGCTCTGCTGCCCAAATGTGACCTTCAACTTCCACGCCACTGATGTACTTCCTGCCCTATCTCATCATTGCCTTACTGAGAAACTAAATAAACTATGTTTGGGTCACTAATTTCACAGCGCGAGTTTCAGCCAAGGGAAATGCACTGTGCTACTAAATCTCAATGTCACAGTGCTCGGAGTCAAAACACAATTAAAAAATATAGGTCAACAAAAAAATTAAAAGTCTAGAGAAACCATACTGAAAAAGACAACTGAATTATTTGGAGTTTCCTTTCCCTTCTCATGTTTTAGTTGAGCTGAATGGAAAATCTTCAACTTCAACCTGAGGCTGTATACACCGCTAAGGCTTAGCTTCATAGTCAAAGAATAGCTACCATTGTGCTGTGGTGCATGTCTTTCATCATTTTGTGCAAAAGACAACATCTGCACTAAAATGGATTGAAACATATCAACCAGTGAGAGGTGATTTGTGCCCGTATGGCAAATGAATCATAAACAGAATGTTGTACACTCAAAGAAAACAGATGTTTACACATATCCAAAACATTTTCTATTAAAGTATTCGGTCGTGGGTGATTTGATGTCAAGACAGGAGAGCATTATGCATTAACCTTTTATTCACTCTTCTGAGCAGCAAACCATTGAAAGAACCAAAAGAACCTTAACAGCATCACAAAGAAAACAGAATGTTCAAGTCCATATTATCCAGGTGTCCTCCATTTCCTTCCTCTTTTGTTTGCTGCTTCTGAGCAGATAAGTAAATGTTAAATAACTTACATACGCTTTGAGCTGTATTGTATGTTTGTTTAATTTTGGGGAAACCCAATTTATGGGTTGTGAAGGTTGTTTTTTTGGTATTTTTTTGTAAATGTATCGTTTTTTATTTTCAGTTTATTTCACGAGCGGGTGATGCAAAACCATGATAAATAGGTCCCTGAGTGCCTAAAAGCACATTATTATATAAGCCTTTTGTTATGCTTTAGTTGCTGAACTGTTCGTAGTCACACACCAGAGTCATATTCACATAATGTGTTATCTAATTGACCAGTAGATTTTAATCCTTATGTTTAATCAGTGTTTAATTCCACTAACAATGAACACAACTTACTAACCATCACACTTTGACAAGTGTGACAATTCAGATTTCAGGCTCCCAAAGCTTTAAGAATGACTTGGCAGCAAGTTTTAGTCATTTTTAAAGTACATTGAATTAATAAAAAACTGCTGTTGTGCTCATCTCTAATTTAGAATGTGTCAGACTGTCATAAGTGTCAGTGTTGATAAGTGCTAGTGCCGAGCACCGGAACACACAGTCTCAAATTAAGAGCTGTGTTGAATTATACATTCATTCGCACTAGCTTTTGATGATCACATATTTACACCATTCATAATTAAGAGTTGCCTTTGTACTTTTTCACATTCTTATAATTTTCCTCTTTTTATGAAACATCCATGGATACAGAGCTACTCTCCGCTGTAACCCCTCTCTGTGCCTTCTGAGGTGACTTCCTTCCTGGTAGATAACACAATGTTTAAAAAACACTGTTTATAAAGCATCCAGTTCCCACCTTTTTTTTCCCTAGAATATTTCTTTTTCCCCACTATCTCACCTTCATTGTACCTAAAACCACAGAAATCTTTCTGAACCCTCTGATTCTCCAGGAAGCCCCAGTTTTTCTTTGAAAATAATGGTGGTGGAAACTCTGTGTGAGCATATCTACTGTCATGGTTTTGTTTTAGAGTGAATATGGATGGATCCATCTATGAAAGTTGGTGAACACCCAGGTATGTGAGTATTCACCAACGTTTGCAAGTACTTTCTTACAATGAAAACACCTTGTAATTATAGTTCTACCAAGTGCAAAAGCAAATATGTTTTCAGGGTGGGAATGGGAAAGGAACACTCCTAAAAATAATGGAGGTTTTGGAAATAGGATTCTCCAGGGTGAAAAATAATTTCCCAGTGGAGAAGTAATAATAGAGTTTTCAAGTGAGAATATGCATTTACTTCAAGTTTGTGCACCTGGAAATATACATATACAGATATGCAGGGACGAACTTGGAATCCAAAGCAGCCCTGGCAACCTTCTCGGACTAGCCCTGTGGGGAAGGTGGGGGCAAGTGTGAAGCACTGCTGCCTTTGTTACTGGGGCCCGATATTGCAGCAAAATTAGTTCCCAGTAACAAAATCGGTCCCCAATGCTGCAAAACTGGCCCCACCCTTCCAGCCTCCCGGGAAAACACCCTTTGCCCGCTATGGCTAGTCCGGCCCTGCAGATATGTGAGAATGTCCTAGAAAGGCCAATGTCCTATCCGGCCCTGTTCCATGTAGGAAAGTAAAGGAAAACCTGTGCTACTTCAGGAGTTCCTGGAATAAGATAGATGGGGGCACAAAAAGGCAGAGGGAAGCGATAAAGTAGGGCTCAAACTAATTGTGTTTACGTTTTCTCTGTTTATGTTAGTTTATTTATTTTCACCTGCACCGAATTCTCTGCTAAGAGTGCAGGTACACTCTTACCATACCAAGCACTGTGACTGGTGAACTGATGGCCAGGAGTAGTCCCTTCATATACCCCCTGTTACAAACTTGTGGTTAGTCTTGCAAATTTCTCCAGGTGTGGTGGAAGTTAGAAAATCTGCTCTTTGCTTTCATCATACATAAACCATACCCATGCCTGAGTAAATTAGATAACTGAATATTCCAGTGCAGGCACATCATGGAGCTTCTCTGCTGAGCCACAAAATAGCCGTCTTTATCAGTTTCAGACTTCCCCTCACTGTCACCACAAACACAGAGGTACCACCTTCCAGCACAAAAACAATTCTTAGAGGCTCATTCTTATTTCTTTATGTGCTGCAAAATGCATCACACATTAAAAGAAGAAATAACGAGAAGAAATAAAGGTATTTCTCTTTGTTACGCCTTTCTATGGAGGAGCAATCACAGGTTTACTGCCTTTTGTAAATCTGGAATTCCTTCCAATTCGGTTGGTGTAAGCATGGGTATCCCCTGCTCCACCCATGGAATGTCTACTGCAACTAAATGTAACTGAACACAACACAAGCCACTGAGTGACGTTACATTTCTCTATAAAGTCATGCAAGGCAAAGCAAATCGCCTTTTGTGTTACTTTGTAAATCCCATTTAATGACATCACACAAGGAAAACGCAAGCTCTAAGTAAGTCTGTCCCTTGCTTTGTACAGTTCATTGCAATACTAGAGTCTTGTTCCCAAATAACTAAAAGAGAGTCCTGAACTCCAAGCATAACAGTAAGTGGTTTCCATGTATTGACAAGCCTCAGTGGTGATCTTAGACATAAAAAATACTTTTTGTTCATTGGCCCACCCTACTTAATACTGTACCTGAGAAAATGGGGCATGGCCCTATAACAATAGGCTGGTTTAAGCAACTGTATCCAAACCCCAAAACAAGAGCAAGAAAAGGCCACGTTTAGTCCCCCAAACGGAATATCAAATGAGGCACCAGGCTAACTATGCCTCCTTTAACCTATATTATTTGCCCTAACCATGTCCCCGGTATGACATTTAAGAAAACTTGGGATCCTTCATTTTTGGTAATAGCAGGTGTCGCGTAGGGTCTGGATTTGAGTGGCAGAATCGCCTGAGGTGTGGTAAACTGAGTCTTCACCCACTACAGGTGACACCTGTCACTCCAGTCCTAGTTTTGCTCTGGCTAACTAGCAGTGCCTCATCTCTACCCAAGAGCAGGGATGATTGGGCAGCCGAGCGCAAACCATAATTGACTCCTCAGGGAAATAGTGGTCACTCAGATCTCATACATTGGCCTCACGTATACAGGGACAAACAGAGGCAGTATATGTTTCAATAAGGTTTTAATGAAGCAACTGCATCTTAGACAATAAAGCATTTGCTGCACTAACCAGGACGATAAAGTATGACAGGATTAAAATTATGACAAGGAGAGTGAAGGATAGAAATAAAACTAGAGTCAATAGACAAATTCCAACCTAGGCTATAATAGAGCACAGGCCTGAAGTCTGCATAAGCAGGTGTAGCGAAGCGTTCAGCAATGAAGCGTTCAGCAATCAGCATACAGTCGTGGTCATCTGGCTGGAATCTCCCTCTAACGTGCATGGGACAGGGAAGTGTTTTATAATAAAACAACTGATGTTCTGAGAAAATGTCCCTATGTAAGGATGTGTGTTTGTTTCAATGAATACCAGAGACAAAGTGTTACCACGTTTTACCAGCAACCTATCTCACTGCAGCCTTGAGAGAAGCACAGAGTGCTTGTTTAAGAACATAGGGCTGGCCTGAGCAAAGAACAGGACCACAAACGTGGCTATAGTTAAAATAAGAAACAACGCTGAATAAAATATATCTAGGTTAAAGTGCACAGCGGCAGGCCTAGTGTGCTAAAACAACGTGCACGGAGCTATAACTAAAATGGCTACACAACACAGGTACCTGACAGATCATCATATACAGACAACTTAATTCTTTACATTAAAGGTCTACCTATAGAACAACAAGAAGAAATAAACTGCTAATGCATTTGGTATACTTTTGAGCCTAAATGTTTTTTTAAACATTATTGAGTAATAACATCTTATCAATACGTATGATGTTGACCAGAGAGGATAGGTTGTAATTACTAAGAAAAGGAATAGGAATGGGAGGACAAATAGAAGAAAGAAAGTGGATATAAAATCAAAGCAAATTTAGTGGCATTGGGACTTACCTTGCAACAATTTTGCATGTCACAAAACAAATATTGTAACAAGATGAATGATAACAACAAGACATAGGATCTTGAATAGAAAAAAGCAATAACATATACAGTAAGTATACATGCAGCACCCCGGTGTGGGTGCTTGGCACATGCTACAAAATCCATAGATGCAAACTTAAAGGCCAATTACGGGAGTTGATGTCCGCATTTGTCTTAGTGTATGTGCCAACTCGATTTGTACACCATCGCTAAGTCGCAGACTATTCTGAAGTCAGTGTTAAGCCATAAGCTGTGTTATCCCTTGATTGGGGTGTTGTACCGATTGGGTGTTTGGACCTTATAATATACCAAACATATATTAGTAATGATCATCAGTTCAGGGAGGGCGGCCATCATTTTTTGCCATAATGTGTACTACAAAAACATCCCACACTTCGCACCCAGAGCATAATCATCCTCCATTTCTCATCATGCGCAATGCGCTCACCTCTGCCTTAGCCCATTTCAATATCATATGAAGCCACTGAGAAGTATATGGTGTATTAGGCGCTTACCATTGCATGGTACTTTGTCACTTAAATAGTGCAAATGCAAGGTCAATGAATATGTGGAGGTGTTTGTCCTTCTTGGACCTGTGACAAATCCCTAATAGATAGGTTTCCGGTGGGTGTCAGAGTGTGTTATTTCTGATATTTGGGTTATGATGTTGTGCCATGTATCCAAATCTGGGGGCATTCCCAAACCATATGATAGAAGAGTGCCTCATTCAGGCCACACCTGGGACATTCAGGTGTAGAGGAGGGGAACATGCATTTAATGCAGTGTGGAGATTAGTATGCTTGATGTATGTAGTTGAACTCGGTGAAGAGAAATCTGGGATTGGGGAATACCAGCTCCGCTTTCTCTAGTGCGGTTAACCATTGTGGTGGTGATAAGGGCTGCGGTAGAGCTGCGCTCCATCTGGCTCGGGCTGCCACCATGGGATCCCGACTCCTAGTTGTCAAGGCTGCACATAGCAATGATATGGCTCTTCTATGACTGAGACCTGACAGTACTGTGTGTAGTATTGGTGATTGAGGGGCTTCCCCATCAGCCGCACCCCAGGTGTCTCGGAGGAGCCTGTTCACAGTATGATACGTCAAAAGAATGCCCTGGACCAGAGAGTAGCACTACTGGCAGTGGGTTTGGTGTGTAGTATGCAGACCCATTTGAGGAAGCCCAGACCAAATCCCATGGGGCGTGGAGTTGCGAATAAGAATTTCCACCCCAGCGTATCAAATGCCTTTTCGATATCTGTTGAAAATGCAACCTGATCATATGCCGTTTATGCGGTATTATGTAGGGTGTCTAAAAATTGCCAAATGTTCAGGATGTGCTACGTCCCGGTATGAATCCGGACTGGTCTTTGTGAACTAATGCCATGATCTGGGGGAGGATCCTGTTCACAAGAATCTTGCCCAGTATCTTACAATCAGTATTACAGAGTGACAGCAGCTATATGACACCACATTGGTAGGGTTGTGTCCCGGTTTAGGTAGAACTATAACCAATGCTTCCCGTTGCAAGTTTGTAAGTTTGCCTCGTGAACAGGCCTCATTGTACGCGTTTAGCAAGAGTTGGGTGTGAGCCACTGAGTACATGGCATAGTATTCTATTGGTAAGCCATCTGCCCCAGGTGCCCTGTTTCTGGCCAACTGGGAGATCAGTGGACGTATTTCCTCAAGCCGAAGGGGCACGTCTAGTTCTGCCGTTTGTAACGAAGATAACTGGGGTAGATTAGCATCGTCCGGAAACGCCACCAGTTGTGGTGTGTCGTTTGTCAGCGGATGTGGGTATAAGGTGCTGTAGAAGTCTTGTAAAGCCGGTTTAATGGAGTCTTGAGTGGTGGCCATTGAGCCATCCTGTAGCCGGATGGCTCAAATGGGAGTATGCTGTCGTTAATCTCGAACAAGCTGTGCCAATAGCCTCCCCGACCAGTTGCCCTCCACATGTAATTTGCTATGTGGAACCTATAATCATGTTTATGGAGGCATGTTTCGGCCTCGTGGTAGGATTTATGGAGGTCACGGAGGCGGTCGGGTGCGGCTAGATATGTAGCAACCTCATTCTCTAGTGTGCGGAGGTCCTGCTCTAAGGAGTTAAATTCAGCACATAGGCCCTCATTAGAACCCTGGCGGTCGGTGGAGAAATGGCGGTAATACCGCGAACAGGCCGGCAGAAAAGAAAATGCCATTACAAGCATGGCGGTGTCCGCCATACTAAACCGCCACTTCTCCACTCCGACTGCCAGGGTGGTAACAATCGCTGGGCTGGAAACTTCGGTCTCCAGACCAGCAGCTGTCACAACACAGCTGGCGGTATCACGACCCTGCATACTGCCATGTATTTCGTGGGGTTTTGTACTGCCACGAAATCCATGGCAGTAGGCACTATCAGTGCCAGGGGATGCCTTCCCTGGCACTGATAGGGGTCTCCCGCACCCCCCTCCCCCATCCCTGATTCCGCCCCCCACACCCCTGACCCCCCTACCAACCCCCAATGGTGGCAGGACCCCTCTCCCCACCCCCCAACATCGACATACACTCCCTACACGCACACAGACACTACCACTACACATACCCGCACACATACTAACAATCATTCCAACAGACACACACAGTCATACACGCACACATACATACAGACATACACGCACACATACTCACAGACATACAAACAGACAGACTTGCACACATTTTCAAAAACACAAAACCCCCCTGCATGCATACACGCACTCACACACCCCTTCTACACACTCACACCCCCATGCATGCACACAACACCCCCCCACCCCCTCCCCTAACGGACGATCACCTTACCTGGTCCAGTGATCCTCCGGGAGGGAACAGGATCCATGGGGGCTGCTCCGCCACCAGCACCCCGTCACCAGAACACCGCCACACCGAATCATGGGACGTGATTCGGTAGGCGGTGTTCTGATGACGTGGTGGTGAAGGTGGAGCAGCCTCCACTTCCCCGTCGACCGCCAGTATGGCTGCTGGCGGCTCTCCATCCGAAAAAGGATGGAGGGTTGCCAGTAGTCATAATACGCTGCACGGAAAACCACCTGCACTGGCGGTCTTCAGCACAGCAGTACCTCGGCGGTCTTTAAAAACGACCGCCGAGGTCGAAATGAGGGCCATAGTGTATGTTTTATTCCCCACGTGGCCAAGAGGCAATGTCCCCTCACCACCATCTGATGCACATCCGACTCTGTCACCCGCAATGTGGTTGATTCAGTGTTATGTTCCGAGTACTGTGTAATGCAACTGGACAATTCCTCCCGGTATGGTGGATCTGAGAGGGCGTCCATTTGCAGGCGCCATGTTGGGATATGTGGACGTGGTGTGCCCCATTGCAGAGTAAGTGATAAGGGACAGTGATCGGAGAGGGTACGGGCTAGGTATTCCATATGTAGAATTGTTTGTCCCAGATGGGTGTTACCTAACATCAGGTCGATCCTGGTGTGTGGGTCATGGACAGAAGAATAAAAGGAATACTCTCTTGTGGATGGATGCCTAATGTGCCATAGATTGTAGAGCTCCCATCTTTGGCCCAGGTTTGTAAGCTTTGAGACAGTCTGCTACACTGTGCAGTAAATATTGGGGGGAAATGAGTGATCAAGATCCACATCAAACACACAATTGAAGGCACCACCCCAGAGACAAGGGGCCAGTGGACCCTGATAGAGCGCAGGGAAAAGTGTGTTCACGAAGTCCCCCTGCACCTGATTGGGAGCGTAAAGCCCCACTAGCGCTAAAGGCAACCCACCTAAGGTACCCTCCAAAACTATGTATCGATCTCCAGTGTCAATCCTGTGATGATGTACCATGTACGGTAAACCCGGCTCTATCCATATTAGTACCTCTCTAGCAAATGCAGATGAGGTGGTACCATATACCTTCCTATGCCACGTGGCTCTGAGTTTCTGAAGCTCCCTGTCTGTCAGGTGAGTCTCTTGCAAGATGGAAAAATGCACTCTGTGGCATTTGAGATATGTGTGTATGCGGTATCTTTTGGTCGGTATCGCCATCCTACGTACATTCCATGTTAGTATGTTGTAGTGCAGTAAGGCCGCATCAGGGCAGGCTTGCATGGTAAAGGATTAGGAAATGGGGATTCCAATTTGCGAGACTAACTCTAAAGGATTGGTGCCCGGCATTCCCTATGCATTGACTGATATTGTATCTGAACCTCCCACCTAACATGATCACATCTCCAAAGCCAAATCGCCCCCATCTGCCATGCGATAACAAGTGTGAGTTACTGAACAGTGTAACTTCAAGCAGGAATCTCTCAAAAGGGTAACAGAAAAACTTGTTGCTATAGACACCAGATACATAACATATGCAAACTGAGCAAATATTAAAGGTTAGAACAGTCCATGCAGTACCCATCAGGCATGGGGCGTGCTTATACTGGCCACTTCCATTTCAGGGGGGGATCAGTACCACCTTTCATGATCCCATCCAAACCGGAGGGTGAATCAGTAAAATTGTATTCAGGCCAAGCCACTGGAGTGTGAATAGGACTGGGATGGTGAACATTTCAATATGTGCCAGTAGGGCTCCAGCTACGGAAGTGGAGCCTGTCAGCACCAGCCCAGCCCACAGAGGTCACAAGGGTCAGTGCCGAGGCACCCCACCACTACACTAAAGCCCATATAATAGTCCGCCCAGTAGAGTGTAGTAGTTAGTAGTCAATTGTTCAGGAAAACACAAGCCTTGCAATGCTTAATCTTTGTGTATCATGTAACGCTGCAAAAGTGTTCGCGGAATACTGAGTGGTCTCATGCAGGACTTTAGGCCTTTCTTTCGCTGCTTGACATTTGGTAGGTTTAGACTGTTGGGTGTTCCTGCACCGCTGCTGGGCTTGGGGGTCACCCATGTTCTCATGTTCAGCGTCCCCAGTCGAGGATTGAGCATTAACCTTGGCATGCATCCACATGCAAGTATCCTCCGGTGCAGGAAAAATATGAATCTTCTCTCCATCCACCAGGCAGAGCCTGGCTGGGAACAACAGAGCATGTTGGAAGTTTTGCTCCCATAGGCATTGCTTGATCTTTGCGTAGGTAGCCCGTTGCCATTGTACCTCTGCTGTAAAGTCTGGCTATGCCGGATGATTGCATCTTTGTACTTCCATGGGCCATGGATTCTAAATCGTTGCAGAATCATGTCTCGGTCTTGATCATGAAGGAAGCAGTCAATCAGTGGGTGTGGTAGAACTCAAGGTGGTGGTGGTCTCCCTGAGATTCTATGAGCTCTTTCAATGGAGAAGAATTTGGGGGACCCTCAAGGTAGGACGGTATCTTTTAGCCAGTTTTCTATAACGAGTTCTGTGTCTGTGCCCTCTGCTTTTTTCAGGGACGCCCATGAAGCAAACGCTGTTCCGTCTGGAACAACCCTCCGCATCCTCCGTCCTCCAATGAAGGACTGTCACCTCCATGCTAAGCTGTTTCACCTGCGATACCAGTTCCTTCACAGGGGGCTTCAGACCACTTAGGGGAGACTCCGTTACCTTGACCCTGTCAGCCAATCTGCTCGAAGAAGATTGACGTCCTGGGAAACTGAGGTGACTATGGCTTCTAGTGAGGTTTTAGTTTCCTGTATGGTTTGTAGTATTTTTTTTAATTGAGTGGAGTGCGTTTGGAGCATGGCTTCCAGGTTGTACAGGGCCGTGATGGCGTCCAGTGGAGTGGATGGCATTTCGGAGTGTTCCCGGTGGTCTTGTGGTGTTGACCTAGATGATTTGGTCTTTACCATATTGATGTCTTGTGTTGTCATCCGGGAGCAAGTGCGGGACAGTGGACGCAGCCTCCCAGGCAGAGTATATCACTGTAGATTTTGTGCAGAGGTAGGTCAGCATCCAAGTGTCTCAAGAGTGCATGGGCACATGAAGCGTCAGCTGGTTGAGTTCAAGAATGCCTGATTCTGCGTTGAGACCGGGGGATGACCCGCATCCGCACAACTATGATCCGGGAGAGGACTCTGCCATTCAGCGTTTTAGTGTCTAGAAAGGTTTTTGCACTACAAGACCTTGCCAGCACCCGCTCGTAGTAGGTACTATGCCACCAGACAGCGCAGCCCACCCCGACTGTGAATCAGACGCAGGCCAGTGATGTGATATTGTGCAGAAGAGGGTGTTGCAGATGGGTGAATTATCTATGGGTATTTGCAGTTATGCTCCGACCAGTCCGTCCCCACTTGGTAAGACATGCGCACTGCTTTTAGGGCTTGCTCCAGGATGTAGCTGGGTACCCACTGCCTAGGTGGCTTGCCGCTTAATACCTCTGCTGGTATTGTACTGGTTCTGTGCAGCTCTGGCCACTTATGATGTTTCTTATATATCCTTATAATGTTTCTTATATGTCCTGGTGCATCCTCCGGGACACTGCCCATCTGCAGCACTGCTGCAGTGGGGCCAGTGGAGTGGGTTGCACACAGGTCCGCTGCTCCCCTAGATTTCCACCCTGTGATCAGGCTCACAACTTCATCGGGTCCCTGGTTCACTCGGCTGGGTGTGCAGAAGTGGGAACGCGACCCCACTGGGCCCACCGCCTCTCTGGCAGTCTCCCCAGCCGCTCTCCAGCACGGTCACACATGGCTCACATTTGGCCCCTGGAGGGGGAGATATCTCTGTTGCGCCAGCAGCTGTTGGCCCCAGCGACATCAATAATGCCCCCAAGAGAGTAGATCAGAGTAGGCACACCACCCTGTGTATGCAGCACACCTCGGTCCTCCGCGTCTCCTCAGTGGCGCATACAGCCACCTCCAGTGGCCAGACCGCTGCCCTCCCAGTCCCTGCAAAACCCTGCCTCTGTCACACCATGGGGTGTTCCTGCTCTCCCCTCTGCAGCGATAAGCCCACAGAGAAAGCGGCAGACCGCTGACTACCGGCCCCTCCACCGCAGCTCCGGCCTGGGGGGACACATCACGGCTCAGGCCGCTATCTCCTCTCCACCCAGCAGGCATAGATCCTTCCTGGCAGGAGCAGCCTGACCAGCAATTTAGAGGGTTAATTATCTGTTTATGCTCTATTGTCACCCAGATGGCGAATGATTCATTGTCTGAGGTCGGATGGGTGATATATTGCAGGATGATGTTGGGGCTGTGCCGGGGCTGATTATGAAACCACTGCCATGGCTACCATCTTGGCCATGCCCCTTGAGCCTAAATGTTAACTAGGAGAAGTTCCTTGTCACATTGCTGCTCCAGACCATTAACCGTTATTTGACCAAATTCCACTGATGACAGTGAACTCAAATATCTAGTGATCCAGGACCACAACGTAGATTCAGACCTTATCGCACAGACCATTAGAAACTCAGCACGCTTTTGGAAAAAACTGCCTCCGACAGCAATGGGAAGAATTGCTCTATCCAAAATTGTCATATGCACCTAAATAATATAACACTTTACCAACCTTCCAATGATTTTGATATATTTCCTCTTTAAGGATTTAGGTTGTTGATTAACAGAATTTATATGGAATGATGGTAAACATAGATGCATTGGAAACACTCTTACCTAGATGATCTCTGGGAAGCAGTGTTTGACAAATGAACCTGGAAATTACCTGTTTCAAAACAGTTTGCCAAAGTTAAATATTGCAGGAATAGATACAGTGCAATGTGAAAGCCTTACATCCTGGCGCTAGATTTGAATTGCATAAGACAATGATAGATGGATAGAGAATGAACATCTTTGCAAACTTTGTGGGACCATTGTTCCTTTGACATGATAGGAAACACAGATTGCTCTGCGGCGTTCCACATATTTGCGGAGGTCCAAGTAGAATATTCAGTTTGGTTGGGAGAGATCCTACATATTGCAGACTAGCATGTATCGTTTGAACGCCTTGGGACAATGGTGGCATCAAGCAAACATTTGAAAACACCTGCAGACATTCTTGACTTGGAGACCAGATTGTAAGATAACATCACACTTGTTATGTAATGCTCCCAAAGAAAGCTTCTTTTGTCTATTTTAGTTTCTGAATCTCATAACCCACTGCTATGACATGGCAACAGTTGCTAACACAAATGGTTTCCAACTGTTCTTATACCATAAAGGCCTTTGAGAGAGCCTGTCAGTCCCACCCTGCTTGCCTGCTTTGACTGGAAGCAGAAAGCACAGCTGCAGGAGGGAGAAGGAAGGCATGGAAGGTAGTGGGGGTTGGTCAATGATAACAGGTAAGATTTTTTAAAATTTTGGGACAGGTACACATCACAGAGGCCATGTTGTGTATTTCTTCCCCATTACTCCTCTGCCATCGCATAGCAGTTGAAATTAGGGGCAGGTAATTTTGGGGGCCACACATTACATAAAATTATAGATTGATAAAAAGTTAATTACGGGGATGTTTTTCACCTCGGGGTTCTGAGTGGCATGATAGACAATCACGCTCCGCTCTCATTGTCTATTTGACGTCACTCAGAAATGCTCCTGATAGATACCTCCCCTTTCTTGGTAACACAAACACAGTCGTATGAAAATGTTGGTAGAGAATGTGGAGGGGACGAATCAACCAAAATAGGATCCTTCAGAGCCCAAACCTCCAAGAATAGTGCATTAAAATTGATACAATTCAATTACCTCCAACACACCTATTTCACCCCTGCCAGATTGCGTGGGGCAGCCGCCTTAAATGGCATTCCCCTGATGCTGATTACTTTGCATATGAGCTGATAATGCCCAGAACTAACCTATTTTTGGAAAAATTTACCTCAGGGGTCAATGAGTCTTCTAACAACCAATAGACAGTCACCCCTAAAACTGTGCATCTTCAGGTGTTTCTGCATGAAGAGACCAGAAACTATATGAGGAACTTTGTAGATCTAGGCAAACGTAGAAATCAAATGTATTGCCCCCTTGATTCATTAACCTCGAGCAGGTCTAGAGATGTGTTTCTTGGTCATTACAGGAAACAGGGTGGTGAAAAACAGTTAATGTTATTATGTTGCAGCAGACAACCAATATTATGTGACAGCAATATACATCTTATACCTGTTGTTGACCTAGAACTGCCTATGACCTTCAAGATTTATTACACTTTTTTCCCTCTCACTAAACCATTGAAAGATTGTTCCATGCTGAATGCACCTGTCTTACATCAGCTGCCGAAGACCTATTCATGGTCAAAAAGATAAGGGACATCAAAACTGTCATTATGTGGTAAATATTCATTTTGTTTCATGATATAAAAACAATAAAATATGTATAAAAAATTAAAGTAATTGGCTGTGAAAACATAAATAGTTGTACATAACTGGTTGACATGCACATACTGGTTGACATAATGCTGAAGCCATTGTTTTCTATGGACCAGAATGGCACTGAGTTGTTGCCTTCAAAGAACTATTAGGTAATTACCGAACAATTTCAAGAAAACATAGTCAGTAGTGAACAAATATGGGGATGAAAGTAATCTTTTTTTTGGACCCATGGTTCTCTAGGTTGTTTGAGTCCACCCTTAAAAGTAGGCACTATGGGCCAGATGTAGCAACCCGTTTGCGAGTCGCAAACGGCGAAAATTGCCGTTTGCGAGTCGCAAACGAGGGTTTGGCATGCAGAAATGCATATTGCGAGTCGTTACCGACTCGCAATATGCATTTCCGACTCGCAAATAGGAAGGGGTGTTCCCTTCCTATTTGCGAGTCGCTGTGGGATGCAATACCATTTGCGACCGCGTACGCGGTCGCAAATGGCATCGCAGTTACCATCCACTTCAAGTGGATGGTAACCCACTCGCAAATTGGAAGGGGTCCCCATGGGACCCCTTCCAGTTTGTGACTGGACCCCAAAATACTGGACCACTCCCTGCCCTGAAAAAATACCGAAACAAAAGGTTTCGTTTTTTTTTGCAGTGCAGCTCGTTTTCCTGTCAGGAAAACGGGCTACACTTCAAAATAAAAAAACTGCTTTATTTAAAAGCAGGTCGCGAACATGGAGGTCTGCTGACATCAGCAGGCCTCCATGTTAGCGAGTGCCCATACTCGCTATGGGGCCGCAATTTGCGACCCACCTCATGAATATTCATGAGGTGGGTCATTGCGACCCCATAGCGAGTTGCAGTCGGTGTCTGAGACACCGTACTGCATTGGGAATTGCAAATGTATGGTAGATGAAAGGCCTGGGGTGAAATGTTAGAACCACTAACAACTTGAAGAATTAGTTCCGCTTTTCTTATGATCTTCTTCTCTGTCAAAATACTGTCTTTTTATCTCTTTAATACATCATTAGAATTTTTTTTTGTCCTGGCGCCTTTTCTTTCTCTTTTTTATTGGTGAATAGATGTTCTTGTGGCCTTGTACAGTACATGCGGCCTTGGTGATCTTGCAAAGAGAAGACCCAAAAAGGTGACATTCATCACAACTTTAAGAGTATACATGCAGAGGTACTTGTACATTAGGTCCTGAGAGAATACAACTGTTGACTCATTGAGTTTAAAGAAAGGCAATATGAAGCCGTGTTTGTGAGCCAGTAGTGGCTATGTGGTTTAATTGTTCTGCCATAAAGGTGAGCAAACTCATACTTGGTCATGTTAGATAGAAGATATGCCGCAGACATACAGCTTCATATGCATTCAAGGCAAGGCATTAGTGGACGGATATCATTGACCGAATACAACTTGAGGTGGAGCTGTGTGCTCTTGGGGGCATATTTATACTCTGTTTGTCGCCGGATTTGCGTCTTTTTTTTTAACGCAAATTCGATGCAAAACAAACTCCATATTTATACTTTGGCGTTAGAACCATCTAGCACCAAAGTTCATGGAGTTTGCGTCATTTTTCAGCGTGGACACCTTCCTTGCGTTAATGATATGCAAGGTAGGTGTTCCCGTCTAAAAAATGACTCCAAGGCATGTGCGCTGTATTTATACTCCCGGGCAAAAATGACGCCCGGGAGTGGGTGGGTCAAAAAAAATGACGTTCAGCCGCTTTTGCGCTGTTTTTTAGCGCCTGGTCAGGGCAGGCGTTAAGGGACCTGTGGGCTCGGAAGGAGCCCAGAGGTGCCCTCCCATGCCCCCAGGGACACCCCCTGCCACCCTTGCCCACCCCAGGAGGACACCCAAGGATGGAGGGACCCACCCCGGGGACATTAAGGTAAGTGCTGGTAAGTATTTTTTTTTTTTTTTTGTGGCATAGGGGGGCCTGATTTGTGCCCCCCTACATGCCACTATGCCCAATGACCATGCCCAGGGGACATAAGTCCCCTGGGCATGGCCATTGGGCAAGGGGGCATGACTCCTGTCTTTGATAAGACAGGAGTCATGTCAATGGGGGTTGGGAGTAAAAATAAATGGCGCAAATCGGGTTGAGGCGAAAATTTTGCCTCAGCCTGACTTGCCCCATTTTTTGACGTCCAAGCTCCATTTTCCCCAACGCCGGCGCTGCCTGGTGTACGTCATTTTTTTTAACGCACACCAGTCAGCTCCGCCGGCTAACGCCGGCTAACGTCATTGTATAAATACGGCGCCCGCATGGCGCTTCAGAATGGCGTTAGCCGGCGTTAACTTTTTCGACGCACAACTGCGTTGGCGCAGTTGTGCGTCGAAAAGTATAAATATGGCCCTTAGTGTATTAATGGGTGCCAATATCTTCGATGGGCAAAAGACCTTATACAACCCAGGATTGACAAAATATAGCATAAAGATAGAGCAGGAGAGGGTGTAAGACTAATGCACCCTAGGTATTAAGGGTGGACTGGAAAATCTGGATAATCCCATCCAATTTCTCCCATATAGCAATGAGAACAAACATTTTCATGTTTTTTGCCTATGATCACACTAGAGGATAGGACAGGCAAAAGCCCCTGCTAACCAGTGAAAATGGATGCTGATGTTTTGACACAGTGCTCCCGAAGTTAAGGACCTTCTTTTGTTGTCTTGCCTATAGCAGCATTTAGCCATCTGTTCTTGAAAGACCTATTAAGTAGTATGCCAATACTTTGAAGGGCTTTACACCAGACTTTTGCTCATCATTGGTTGGCTATCTTGTTATTTGCTTGCTTCTTATTTGATGGCTTTTCTTCCTCTTCTTGTGCTTGTCCATCCCATGGAACACAGTTTCTCTGAAATCTTTTTAACTGGATTACTTGCATCCTTCCACAGCTGACATTCAGGTACCTATTTCTTAGTTTTCCTTCTAGTAACTCCAAGAACTGCATGTATACTAACTCTCTTCCCTGTGAGCGTCTTCCTTCCTCACATCCCCACTTACCCCTCCAGGCTCTCTGTGTTCCTCCACATGTCATATTTTGCTTCTCTTGTCCTTCCCTGTCCTGTTCAACCTTTTTTCTGCTTTTTTTTTTAGTTTTCAATAACCCCCGCTCCTACATTATTCTTCCACCCTACCTTGATGGTTGCTGAGCTTCTGTCAGTGGTGTTTTGCTGCTTTTCTGCCCCTCGCCTCTTCACACTCATGAATTGCTCCTCACCCTTCCCAATCCCATTTCATTTTAATTTCTAATTTTTACTTTTTAAGTGGGCCCAAAAGCTGCAATGTTGCTACCAGGCTGCTCTTTTCTCATTGATATTCCTTCATACACATTTTTGTATATTTAATTGCAGTCTAAAATGGGTGACTGTTATCTTGGAACAATAAATTGAATAGAAGACACAATGGCTGTGTCATGATGTATGCATGCATGTGTGGTGATTCATGCACACATTCCTCATGATGTTCTGGACTGCTTTTTTATTTGTCTTTCTGGGGTACAGAATGTTCACTTCTTCTTTATACCCTTTGATAGCATGATGAGCCAGTCACCTAAAGTCAAATGAATGGTACTGAGAAATTTTGCATCTCCTGACAGGTCAATGAGATCTTTAGCTCTAGGTGTGGGTATCGGTCTATTCTGTTGCATTAAACTGTTTTTTGTTTGTGCACAACTTCAGTTTAGGAGCCACCACCTTGGGATTTGGCCTTGAGTATTAGAACCATGATCTAGGCCAAGGATTGCTATAGTGTTCAATCACCCCGAGGTCTAATATGTTGGAGACCTCTTTCTTGATGTTGGCCCTCATCGTATCTGACCACCTGGAAATTATCTTTTAAATAGGCATGCAGTCACCTAATATGTCTTCTAGATTCTCTAGCACACTGCCCAGTAAATAGGCTTTCTAGAACCCCTGGCACTAAGGACTTTGTCAATGTGCCAAACTGAGACAGAAAGACAGTTGGATGGCAACCATCCCACAACCCATTGAGCAGTATCTGAGTGAGATATGTTTCAGGTAACAATCAATCTTGTGAAGTATCAATAAATTAATATATTGTACAGATTTATTTTAAAGATAAAATCCTATCCTAGTGCACACAATATGAATTGTAACTATAATAAAACAAACAGAACACTAGCTACAGTGCTTCTGAGTAATGTGGACAGCAGAAAATATTCCAAAGTATCAAATGTTTAATTTTATATCGACCCCACCCACATATCTTTGGCTTAATAAGCTAAAGTCAACACCATAAAAAGCCTAATTTGAGTTTCAAAGATGGTTCACACCCTCATAACTGTTTTGTACAATGATGTTATTATTCAATATGAGAGCTTAGTCTGCTCTTCAAATCTCCACTGGAATGAAGGCTGATAAGCCCACAGCAAGTGAACGGCAAATGTGCCTCCTGTTAGCCTTCAGCAAAAGTAGGTGAAACAATTAGGAATGGCCTGTCTTGTTTCTGTCTTCTAGCACAAAGTTTATCTCTAGCCCTTCACACCCTGTCCTAACTTTTATAACAATATCTGGTCACTGTTGAATATTTTAGAATAAAAATATGAAGAAAGTGACCTGATGCCCTTTTACCTATTTTCACTCTGTCAAACATGCTTCGTGAATTGCAACATTACATGAGAAATGAAACATTCAGCTTCCATGACACTTTCTTCACAACTTAGCAGAAATCGTTTTCAAGCAGAGAATGCAGCTATGATCAAATACTGTGAATATATTTGAGCAGATTTGATTATCACATTGCAAGCACAACTACAATTAAACAAACATGAATTCTATTGTTGTCGTTCATGCGTAAATGATTAACAGATGTGACCTTAAAAGGAGGATACAGAGAAGAGAAAAAAATGATGATTATAACGTTACCATGTTATTATTGGGATACAGAAAGTGGTGAGCTCAGGCATCCATTTAGTGAAGCTAACTCACCCAGCAACTAGCGATAGCCCCTGTGCTGTTTGGCAGAGTGGGCGAGTGTACAACTCCCTCCTCTGACCCATCTTACTAGTCTGTGACAGAAGATCAGAAAAGGGCTCTCTCACCTACTCTTCATCAGCATTGAGACACCATGAGATTAGCTACTTTTGCCCTGTAATAGTGGTGCTTCATGCTGTGGACATGTTGTAGAAAGCTCAGAGTGCACAAGGTAGGTCACCTTGTTATTTTTTTCGTTCATCATGTGGGGCTCGGACCATCTATCTTGGAAAGCCATGGTCTCTCCAGAATCCATCACTGGCACTTTCCAATCAAACTACAGATTCAGTTTGCTCAGTAAGTAATCATACATGAATGTTTTTTTTAGAGTGTTTTGACAACCAACGTCAAACAATTTGGTGTGCTTTAATAGAAATATCTTAGTTTTAGTGAATCCAGGTATGGCGTGGTCGACATTGCAAAGCCACATCATAGGTTGAGGGAGGGGATTAGGACAGATTCATTGAATTCTGACTATTGTCATAACAGTTGTTTGAAATTGTGTGAATCACCAAAGATTCACCCTGAACTCTTAGCAGGATTAGAAATATCTCATGTTACTATTTAGGTAACCACACTTTTATGAAAATTTTAGTAATGTACATGTCAATAAAAAGAGAACACCTTATACCTCAATGCAGGAATTATAATTTTACCCATATAGACATATGTATGTTCTCACATAATCAGAAAGTGAACACCTTAGGCAGTATTGTGATGAGAATTTAGCTAATGCGTTACTAGACCCTCAGAGTTATTACCTTCCTTACTATTATTTTTTGTTCAGAAGAAAGGAAGGAACTTAAAACATGTATAGATTATACAGCAATCAACAGGATCACCACTAAAATAGGTATCCATTGTCAGTGATACCTGTCCTGTTAGATCAGATTATGTATGCCAACATTTGCACTAATCTAGATCACAGAGGAGCATACCATCTATTTGGAGTCAAAGATGAGGAGGTGATGAGTGGAGAACTGTGTTCTGTGAAATGTGTTGTGTTTGAAAATCATGTTAGGACTTTCAGACTCTGCAACACTCTTGATACATTATGAAGTATGCATTTGTATCCAATGTATTTGCACATGGCTAGGTGACTGATTTACTGATAGGAATACAAAATATACAATCCTGACAAATGTTTTTTTTTCTACAGTTGAGAAAACAACCTGAGAATAAAAGGTAGTTGTTTTTCCTAGAGAGACAGAGAGAGAGTGATTATTATGAACCACATGCCATAGGAATCTCACAGAATTTGTTTACATTTCAGCTCAATGCATCTCCAGTTTCGTCCATCTTAGAGATGGGTGTTTACAGGTGTTCTGGAGGTTTTTTGTTTATCATAGAGAGTGTTGCTGATGAGTATTTACTAAGACAAAGGGCTCATCTTAGAGTTTGGTGGAACGATTACTCCATCACACACATGGCGGATATCCTAACAACTGTATTACAAGTCTATAATATCCTCTGGCACTTGTGATGTGGCACAAGTGATAAACGTCACATTTGTGATGGAGTAACTCACCCAATAAAATCCTGAATCAGGCCCATAAAAATAATGGTCTAAATGAAAACATCATATTCCTATTGTGAATGTCTGACTTTGGACAAAGTGAAATGCAAAACTGTTCATCACGTACCTTGAGTTCAGAATTCAAGTTTGTGCATTATATAGTGATTCCAATTCCCTCCAGGACTGCTTTTCCCAATATGCCAATCTGTAAGCCTCTATCTCTGACAGGTATAAACTGTGAGAAGACTCACTGCTCCTATGCCTGTACAACACAGTTGAAGATGATCCTTCAAGATGATCCTTCAGGTAGGCCATCTGATAGCTCTGGTGCCTCTTCAATGTCCTCATCATTGTCTTTAAAGATGAGTTGTTCTTTATTGCCTTTTTACCTCCTTTGTTGGGGTAACATTCCAACCCATTGTTCTTTTGCCCATTGTGCCACCTCAGTTTGTCCCTAGCCATATGCAAATCAGACTTGACCCAGCCCTGTGCCACTACAACCAAGCTACACTGACGGATGAGCCCCATTCAGAGTGATATCAGTTTTGTGTTGCTTGTGGAGGACATGGTATAGCAGTTTGGGCTGGACTGTATTTTTTGGAGCAGGGTCATGACTGATTTACATATAGCTGGGTCCAAACTGAGGTGACATAGTGGGCAAAAGAATAATGGATTGGACTGCTATCCTGAGTGATTGTCACTGCTTATAGGCTTATTGCAAGAATTCCCCCTTCAACCTTTGTGTGTTTTAAGAAGGTATATAACCTGGGCAAAAGAAAGAACAAAGTCATCTTCTAGAGAGCAGAGGATACGAGGATTTCATTTATTAACTGCAAAATCAGGTACACAACGACCCATAGAAAGTTACTAAGTAATGGCTTTTCTGCCACACTTTGAGACATTTTGGCATGAAATAGCTTTGAACTGGCTGTAAGTTATATTCCCACCTAATATTTTAAAATTATATCATTTTAATGAGTCCTTAAGCATGTACAGTGGTCATCATAGATATTATAGATAATTGTTTCTAATTATTTAGGACTTTCATTGTATCACCTAGATTTCTTAACCAAAGGGCTCCTTGCATGTTGATTGACTGTGCTGAAGTTGTGGTCATAAATGCTATGTTATGCTTATGCTCCTTGTAAAACACCCTTACACCTAAAACCGTTCCTGCTGCTAGCTCAAGGCAAGTTCTAAAGAAACTTAAGAGAGCACTTATACAAATACCTTGCAAAAACATTTTAATACTCTTTGAAATTGCAAAGACTGCTGAGTAGCCAAATATAAAAACAGAAAAAAGAAGAATGAGGCTTGAAATGGAAAATATATAACCACTCAATCTCTTTGAAGTAAAAATTAAACAAATTAGTGAGCTACATATTGGGACATAATTGAGCGTGGAGGCAGTTTAAACTTGTTAATGAGGAAAGTAGCCATTCAATACAGTGGGAGTGCAAACCCACTTCAGGCCTACCTTTGTAGCCTGAATCAAGCAGTTTAAAAACTGCAATTCATCCTGTCAAATTAAACTCTTCTGGTGGCCTATCGTGTGGGCTGTAACGCCTCTGAAGCAGAGGAGCTCTTTGGATGCTAATCCCTATCACTCACATTCGGGTTAAAGATTTTCCCCATCCTCTTATTATTCTTATATTATGGGTCTTGGGACCAGATGTAGCAAGCATTTTGCATGGTGAAAACTGTGAAAATCGCAGTTTGCACCATGCAAAATGTACATCGCGATGCACATTCACATTTTGTGAGTCGGTACCGACTCGCAAAATGTGAATGCGACTCGCAAATAGGAAGGGGTGTCCCCTTCCTATTTGCGACTCACACCATGATGCTAAATTGCTTTATGACCGCGAACGCGGTCACAAAGCTATTTGCAGTTACCACCAGTGTCACACTGGTGGTAACCCATTGCCAAAAACGTTTTTTCAGAGCAGGCAGTGATCCAATGGACCACAGCCTACTCTGAAAAAATGAAACGAAATAGTTTCTTTATTTTTTTGTTTTGCAACTCGTTTTCCTTTAACGAAAACAGGCTGCAAAACAAAAACAAAAAAACTGCTTTATTTAAAAAGCAGTCACAGACATGGAGGTCTGCTGACTTCAGCAGACCACCATCCCTGTGAGTGCAGGGTCTCGCTATGGGGTCGCAAAATGCGACCCACCTCATTAATATTTATGAGGTGGGTCTTTGAGACCCCATAGCGATTCGCAGACGGTGTCTGAGACACCGTTCTGCATCCGCATTTGCGATTCAGAAATTGCGAGTCGCACCGACTCGCATTTTCCGAATCGCAAATGCGGAAATTGCTACATATGGCCCTTGGTTCCACCCAGAGGTAGTTTGAATTCGACCTCCTTACCTCTGCACTCTGCACCTTCAACCATACCTACTGCAAACATAGGGATTACCAATCTGAAGAGCTCCTCTCTTGTGATGTAGTTGCAACCCACATCATAGACTTTGTGGAGTTAGGAAGAACCCTATGGTGAAGCATGCTGACTAAGGGCGTGTAGGGGTTTCTGTCCAAACAGAAAACTGCTTCTAAAGAACTAGAGACTGAGTTCCACTATCCAAGTTAGCACCACATTGCCACTGGACCACCAGGCTCAAGCACCTTGTGTGGGTTAATGTTAAACATGACCTTATGGTGATTAGCACCCAAAAGCTATTTTCACTGCAGTAAGGCTGGGTGTTGCATAGAGAAACACTTGGATTCCCTATTAAATGTAATAATGTTTTATATTCAGCTAGGAAACACCATAAATGTTACATTCTTGGACACCTTATAATATTTATTAAAAGTCAAACATATTCATGAAGTAAGATATTTCATAAATATTAAGGAAAAGGTATGTTTAGAAATTTATATTTTCCCTGCCTAAGGAATCTAGAGGATAATTTGCATTATCCTGTAGCCTTCTGAGTGGGCAAGCACTAAAAGAGGTGTGAAAACTGCTCCCAGAGTAGAGACAAAGGTCTGTCTGTGGAGAGGTGCTTCCGTTCCTCTGGCAGGATAACCATTTCAACAGTGCAAATCAATTAAATTAACTTCAAAGGGACCTCTTGTGCTAAACCAGATGTCAGAGGACACCTGGATAGGCTTCCCTTCTTTGTTCTCCCAGTCAAGCAGAAACCAATCCCAGTAGGGACGGAGCTTCCCCCCGGACTGGTATGAAATGATCACATTAGAGGGATTGCTCATTTTTTCTGGCCACACCTTTGGGTGGGCACACAGCCTCTGCACAAGGAGAGAAAGGTTTCACCATTTTGGATTTAGGCAGAAAGGGGTTGTTTGTTGTAGGGCACACAGGAAATGATGCAAAAGTGGGTAGGGCAACTCTAGGTAACTTGTACCTCACTGGTTAAGGAGGAGGCAGGAGTCACATCCAACCACAAGCTAGTAGTAGACATATACAGTATGTTGCATCCCCTGAACCCACCTCATTACTCTACTGGACCTCAGAACGATCCAGGCTGAAGCTGCTATCTGTTACCTGGGAGGAGCACTGAAGGACTGGACCTGCTCCCTCTTGTACCCAGGATAAAGAAGTGGACTCAAAACATCATATGGCTAACCTCTCCTTCAAGCTACAGAGAAAAAGCAAGTTACAATATCCCTTTCCTGGAACTGCCTAGCAAACCATTTCAAACTGGACTGGCCTTGGATCCTGCTTTTGGCATCTGCTGGAGTGAGTCCTGACTCCTAAGTAATGTCCCTGAGGTCCTGAAATCCACGGCTGAATCTAGCTGGACTTCTCCCACCACCACTGAATACCTGCCAAGCTGAGTCAACTGTGGTGCATTGCTGCTGGGGTAAAGATTGACAATTCTCCTGCCCACTGCTTCTCTGTAGCAGAAACAAATCCAGTTTGGGGGTAACCACTCGAAGACGGTATATCGCCTCATGTACCCTTTTTGGCTACAACTTGCAGCTTTACCCAACTGGAGGAATCTCGAGCTCCAAAAAAGTAACTTAATACAATTAAAGAAATCTTGACCAGGCAAAGGTGCCAAAATTATCTGCAGGAAAGAGACCTTGCTTGGTCTTGAAATTCAAATTTGTCGAGTTCGGAGCTTTTCCACCGAAAACCAACAATAGAACCTTGTCTGACGGACGTCCAACCTCGTGGAGTCCTCCCTAGCTACAGCCCACTGCTTTGCCCCGCTGAAGATTTTGTACCTCCATTTTTTATACTAAGGGCCTGTTTTGGATACAGACATGATGGATTCCCGTCCGCAATATTACAACTACCATAGGATATAATGTATTTGTAATACTGCTGACAAGTAACCCATTCGTTGAACTCTAAATCAGGCCCTAATTTTCAAGGTAAAATGACCCACTGGATCAAACCAGGTTTCTAAATCCGACTCGCGCTCCATCACAGTGAGCCTCAAATAGCACCTAGGTCCTTGTCTACCACAGTTAGTACGTACTGCATTTTGGCACTCATTTTTACTTAAATGTTTAAAAACTCATATCTCTGGTCCCTATCATTGGGGGAATGCCACCTTTGCATACATTATGCCCGGTGCATGCATAATGTAGCGCAAAGGGTTACAAAGTGGCACAATGCATGCATTGCGCCACTTTGTAAATATGGCGCTAGGATTTTGGCCTCGTTGGGCCACATTAGCATAAAAAATGATGCTAATGTGTTGCAAGGTGGCGCTAGAGCCTTATAAATATGCCCCTTGCTTTGTTATAGCTGCCAGCAGCCGAAGTCTCCAGGTGAAACCGCACAGAAATTAGGCATTCCCTGGGATGTCATAATCCTATTTGCGCTTCTAGCTGCCATTACCTGTCCTCCTGGAATGAAGGGTAGACTCTTAATGAGGTCCTACATATAGTGCAGCATGGACGGACACCCTTGTAGCTCTTAACAGCCTGGTGAGTCAGAGTGATCTGTTGTTGCCTACCTGCTGATCACTGCTTTCTGTGATAGGCCACATCTCTGCAGTAGGGCTGGGTGGTTTATTTTGTTGTTTATTTATTCGATAATTCATTTATTTATCGCCTAAACTTAGTTGGTTTGGATTTAAATTCTGAAGTGAATCAAGCGCCCTGGTGTCTCTTCACAAATCTCATCTAGAAATAAGCCTTTATTCCATAATGTTATCCTAGCTAAAATATACGCAATCGTCTTAAAGTATTGTAAGCTTGTTTGCATAACACCAAGGGCCGTATTTATACTCTGGTTGCGCTGAATTTGCGTCGTTTTTTTCGACGCAAATTCGACGCTAAACTAACGCCAACTAACGCCATATTTATACTATGGCGTTAGAGGCGTCTAGCGCCAAAGTTCCCGGAATGTGCGTCATTTTTTAGCGTGAACCCCTTCCTTGCGTTAATGATATGCAAGGGAGGCGTTCCCGTCTTAAAAAATGACTCCCAGGCCTTTACATGGTATTTATACTCCCGGGCAAAAGAGACGCCCGGGAGTGGGCGTGGCTAAAAACGGCGCATTTGCGCCCAGAGTGCCCTCCCCTGCCCCCAGGGACCCCCCCTGCCACCCTTGCCCACCCCAGGAGGACACCCAAGGCTGGAGGGACCCACCCCAGGGACATTCAGGTAAGTTCAGGTAAGTATTATTTTTATTTTTTTTTAATAATTTTTTTTGGCATAGGGGGGCCTGATTTGTGCCCCCCTACATGCCACTATGCCCAATGACCATGCCCAGGGGACAGAAGTCCCCTGGGCATGGCCATTGGGCAAGGGGGCATGACTCCTATCTTTACAATGATAGGAGTCATGTTGATGGGGGATGGGCGTCGTTAAAAAATGGCGCAAGTCGGGTTAAGACGATTTTTTTGCCTCAACCTGACTTGCCCCATTTTAAGACGCCCTAACGTCATTTTTGCCCAACGCCGGCGCTGCCTGGTCTACGTGGTTTTTTGCCACGCACACCAGGCAGCGCCGGTCTGCTTGCGCCGGCTAACGCCATTCCATAAATACGGCGGCCGCATGGCGCTTCAGAATGGCGTTAGACGGCGCAAAATTTTTTGACGCAAAACTGCGTTAGCGCAGTTTAGCGTCAAAAAGTATAAATATGGGCCCAAGTCTTAAGCATCTTTATTCTTGGGTACTTGCAATAACAGTTGAAGAGGTGAACAATTAGTCCACACACAAAGAAAGGGAAGACACAAAAATGTACATCGGCCATGGTACCAGAATACCTTGAGACAGTCCTGGTGGCGGCCCGCTATTCTACAACTAATAGGCTGTGTGTCCTCTAGCAAGTGAGGTAAACATTCATGTGGGCTGCTCCACTATTATTAATGCCGAATATTATAATAATACATTACGACAAATTCCAAATCTTTGTCATTTTCAGTTTGATTCATGCCATAAAAACTGACTAGATCACAATACATCATACATTTATGCTGTAAAAGGAAAAGGCAAACTTAATGTAGCTAAAATATGCAAAGAGTTAAACGTGTAGAAAAAAAACAAATTGTTAGTTCTCTAGAAAAATGAGCCACTGCACTGTGTATGATGTGAACGTTCATCACTTAAATTGTTATACAGTAAAATATAATTACCAAGATTGGTTTCATGTTTTATAAAATGACTGCATGTTTGGTTTGGCACAGCTCGCAATCTACATGCTAAGTTAATCAAATTCGACTCCGAGGAACAACTTGCTGACTTTTTCTCCAGACAGCAAGGAAAATCAAAGCATCCTGGATGCTTCATGGCTCTGCGTGGATCAATAGCAGATGCACTCGTCCGTCTGCATCTAGAGGTCAGTCACGAAGGGCGCTGAGAAAGGGGCACTTTCAATGTCTTTTATATGACAGGGACGCTGGGGTTTTGTCTTGTGCGTTTCTTAGAAGCACCCACCTCGGACGACCACACCCTCAAATGCTTTCACCCATCTTTTGTAACGAGGTTCATCACATTACCCTTGGAGCTCCTCTCTCGTTGCCTATTCCACAATCTTGTCACAATGGCCAGTGCGAATCTTTCAGAGAACATTTTATCACAACCCACTGCTCCTTTGTTTAATTACATGTGAAGCCACACGTTGAGGCCCAAACTCTTGTTTGGCAAACATTCTAACTGGGCAAGATGGCAACCTGAGAAGAATTCGGGTGACTGTCTCTGCTTGAATTATCCCAATACCGTCCGTACACCTCCCACTTGATAATGAACATTCTTGTTCTAAGTTTGCAATTAAAAAGGTATCTAACTGACCTGTGTATCTTTCACTAATGGCCTGGTCCTTGTAGATGAGGGTTGGCATAGCTACCAAATGCCTGTCTGTTCTTCTAAAATGGTGCCAACAGAGGTACCTCAAAATGAATGGGACTTACATACCAAGCGTTGGCTTAGGGGGCCTGGAGCGAGTCAACACATTTCAGGGCTGCCGCGGACGTCTTGAAGCTATGCTTTTAAAATCACTCATGCCCGTGATGATAGAAACACATATTGTAGGCCACGTGTGACGTGGCTTTTTTACCCTTCGGGAAACGCCGCACCAATGTACTGTGGCCTTATCTAAGAGGTGTTAACCAGTTGTGCCATGTTTTAGGGTCATACTTCATGCAGAGTGCAATTTTTTAAGTGCTTCTCAAACTTCTTGGGCGACCATGCTCTCGGTCATACAGGTCCAACTGCCTTACAATGAGACTCATAGTAACTCACAATTTGATCATGAAATCTACAGGTTTAACATACACGGGGCACTGTTAAGAGATCACGGGTCAGAACAAGTATTTCAACTCATCATTATAAAACTATAGCTTCTATGGAGGTTTTCCACGACTAATAGACTATTGCAGTGACACCAAGTACTGAATGTCCTCTGACATTTTAAAACTCAATCCTGGCCCTTCCCTCCAACTCCTGTCACAGAGGATAAACCACCATTTCAAGTGGTCCCCTCATGATGGTGGAGATCTCACCACCTTAAAAGCATGACCTATTACAGAAGATGCACTTGAGACAAATCTAAATGGCAAGCAGGCACTATGTTTTTTCTCCTGATCACCTTTTGTGTTTTATGTTTTCATAAACAAACTGCCAAAGTAGGAGTTTGTTTATGAAATATTAAAAAACACAATGGCTTTCATGTGCAGGGAGCTTTCTCTGAGTATTGATGGTTCTCCCTGATTGGGATTGTGTGGTTATCCATTGCTGCCCCAGGAGGGGAATTCCAAAATCCAGAGACAATTGTGTGGTGGGCTGCCTATCACTTAGACCTGAAAGTCGAGAAGTGATGGACTTCTGGGTCAAATGTGTTTGTCAGTGTACTAGCTGAGGCTCTAAAAGCAAACGCACTGTGTTTCTTCACATCAAAATGGGGCCGAAAAATATTGAATGTGGTAGATGGTCATTGGCCATTTTTCGCTGATACCCTGCATTCATCAGCCTCTGACTGACACACAGAGTTTCTTATTTTCTTGTTTCTTTTTTGGAAAAGGCTATCTGCGTTTTTGTTCTTCACATTACCTAATGGCCGGTATCATCAGGTTGGTCGATTAGTATTGTACCTCATTCAAAATTAAACTTCAAATCACATATCAACTGCACGTCTCAGTCCACTGATGTATTGCAGAAAATCATATCTCCTGTCCTCAGTCTTTCATCTAACAACGAAGCTCAAATTCCCTCCAGACTAGAAAGGCGACTTTCTGTCTTGGCTGGCTGGCCATTTTTATCTTGCAGGCTGTGTGTATTCCTCTCTGCAGCGAGGTTTATGATCACCACCCAAAGCTATGATTACATCACGTCTCTAGTCTGTTTGTATTCCCTGGATTCCTGTACACTGTTGTATTTTTTTGTATACTGCAATACCTACAAGGTGTGTGCCCTTCGTCAGTTTTGTGTATCTGTTGCTGAAAACCTTTTTCTTATAACTCTTCTATTCCTCTTCTGCTTCATTGGTCCATCAGTCTGCCTATGGAGTGCCTCGATTGCAGGGCATGTACTATGTGAAAAGTCTTTGCACTGAATAGTAAGGCCATTGTTATTTTGAGCATTTTTAATGGGCGTTGCTCATTATGTTCACATTTTTTAAGGATGCTGCTCACTGTGTGTGCATAACCACTCACTGCACATCAGGCAATAGCATGCAGCATTCTTGGCCACTTTTATTCTGAGGGTAGAAATGCATTTCCTGGACATAAAAAATAGGGGCTGATGCCAGGCTCAGAAGATGTAGAAAAGGTAAACAGGGTGTCTGAGGACTTTATATCCACCACCCTGCCTTTACCTAACCCACCAAATTGAGAGATGGCTTTCGGCCCATGGGCATCTCTATACATTGACAGGAAAGTCTACATGGATGCAATATTAGAAGGACTTGAAAAAAAACACAAAAACGGGGAAATAAGTACTGCTGAGGGTTACTTTCTATATTGGACCTGTTTCCAATCTGGAGATTTCAGCTACTTTTTTGCAGCCAAAATATCCTTGGGGAATCATCAGGGATACAGGGACTCCTGATGCAGCCAGTAGCTACTTTTGTGAACTGTATATTGTAATCAGTTAGTATATTTTAACAAATCTTCTTGGCAGTCAGTTCAGTCAGGGACTCCCTATGGTGGTATCCCGATAGGAAAATTACATAATTCTGGTGTTTGCTACGTTTCAACATTTCTATACAATTTGTTTGTGTTCTTTTTTCCATGAGCTCTTCAACTGATTCTTACTGGTCATTTATCTTATCAGTTTCTAATGATGTTTATCCTTGATAGTGCCCTATGATCTAGTACTGTGCATTGGCTTACGGAGCTATAAATACATTCATCCTAGGACTAAGTGTAAATTTAAATAAGTGATTAAAGAGTACTAAATATGCACACACACGAATTTTCAGTTTCAAGTGGGACAAGACAAATCCTAAAGCTGTATAGTACATTGCCATCAGTGTGAAAATAATGCAACTATCTGTTGTGTTCTTCCATTATTTAGGTCTGACCACTTTCCCTCCTCCTAGCCTCCTCTTCTCCTCCCCCCTCCCTTCCATTGTCATGGTATGATCTTCCTTTAAAACGCTCAGCTGAGGGGAACTGAAAGACAGTTGTTATTGAGCCGTTTTTCTTCCCGACTGTTCAGGTATTAAATTTATGTTTTTACAATAAAGGCTGGAGAAAAACAAAGAAAACGTTTCCACCAGTGTCTTCTTAACATGATCCACATCCACTGTATCTTTACTTTCAATATTTTATGTTCACATTTGTTAAGAGTACCTGATAAATGTTTCAGGGAAATTTCACTTTTTAATATGTAAAATGTTTATTATTGTACTGTGTAGCACACATAGTTCTACATGGTATTTTTAGAAAGTACATGCTGTTGGCTTTAGAGTTTTTGGCTGGCGCTAGTTACCTTGCTTTTTTGCTGCTCTCAGACTTTTATCTCATGGTATGCTAATGGGTTCCCTACATCGGGTTTTGCAAAAACGTACACAATCACATATCATTTTTTACAGAAAAATAGTTTATGTCTCTAGTGATCAAAGAGATGAAGAAAAACGTTTGACAGAAGGCCGATAAGGTAATGAAAACAAGGAGAAAGGAACGGATCCGGAGAATGTGTCAGAGATGGAAAAGAATCCCATAAATCAAAAGGAAACAGCGAACCATGCACTGCAACGCTGCTGAGGCCTGAGGCTAAATGTCTTCTAACTTGTTAATTAGTTAATGTTTCTGTAAAATGCTATGGATACTCTAATCCTACAAAAATGTACATGGACTTCTTTCAGTGACACGTGCAAAGAACACCTTTTCATAAGCTGCAGTAGGTATTTTCTTCTGGGAGTGAAAGACTGGTAATTAATTGCTTCCTTACTGCCTTCCTCTATACTGCTCACTATTGACTGTTCTTCATCGTGTTTACATCCACTTCTGACCCCTTATAGGATGACTCACCTCACTCATTTAAATAATATCAGCACTATTCACAAAGGTAATTTTATATGTGCAATAAATCTTTGTTGGCTGCCGTAAATCTCAAGGGAGGGTGTAGGGGAGCGTGGGAAATGGGGTTAAATAAAAAAAAGTACCTGTCCTGCCGCTGCTGGCAGCTTGCCTTGTTCCTCTTCTTGCTCCTGATGGTGTCCCAGCAGTCCCTGGGAAACCAGCACTGGCTCTCCACCCAATCCTGGTGCTGCCCTCAGGCTATACCTAGTATGAGAGCAGCGTCAGGATTGGTCTGAGAGTCTTGGTCTGCCATTCAGACAGTGCATTGGAGTCTGTGCTGTTTCTCTAATCCAGCTGTGCAACACAGCCAAGTTGGAGAAACCTAAGTGTGCATGTCAGTTCGGCCAGCCTAAGATGGGTGGCAAAACTTGCATGCACATTTAAGTGCACTCCACTCCTCCTCCCACCCTCCATTTGCCCAGCCCCGCCCCACCCTGCACATGCTGGCTGAGCCAGCAGCTGAAAAACAAAGCAATACTAAAATATCATTTTATTTTTCAGCTGCTGGCTCCTAGCCAGTGGGACAAAGCTCCTTCGCCATTGCGGAGGAGCCACGGCTGGTGTGGAGGACTCCACCTACAGCCAGGCGACGATCTCCTCAAGGATGGAATGCAACATTTATGTGCAAAGATTTATATGTACTAGTGCACTAATCTTCACCCTCTCAAATGTTGGCTGGTTGTAATGGTGCCCCAGTTACGGCCCCAGTTATAGCAACTCTGAACGCCGGCGTCGAAAAGTGCCCTGGGGGCACTTTGAAAGGAAATTACCCAGCCGGGAGAGACGACTTCCAGGTAACGAAGGAGGGGCTAGGAGACTACGAGGAGAAAAGGTAAGCAGACGAACATGGAGGACAGCAAGAAGGAGAGGAGCAGGTGGACACCATATCGCGAGGAAAGGACACAAGGAAAACGGAAGAGGACAAAGGAGGAAAGAACGTAGCAGGAAAACTGCCGGGGACGATGGAGAATCCAAACGGGGACACGACACAGAGGCAAGAAGGAGTGAGGAGGAGGAGGAAAGCAGAGGTCCACGAGGATATAATCTTGGAGGGGAAGAGGAGCCATCCAGAAAGGAGGACACCACCAAAGGACCACGCCACGTTCCTGGAGGAGCGTGACTATACAAGGTACGGAGATATATGCTGTGCAAATTGGGAGGTGGGGATAAAGGGCATGAGAGGGAAGTAAGGGAGGGCTAGCCTCCCTGAAGGAGGATCAGGAGAAGACCACTTACCTTTTCTTTCTGCTGCATGCAACTGATCACCTGTGCTGCACTGAGGAGTGACCACTACCTAAGCGTCCCTCACTCACTCCCCTCCCTGGTGAAAGCCCAGCCCTATTACCAACTAGTACACTTACCTGATCTGGTTCTCCTTAACTCGGAGGTATACTGGGAACAACGTGACCTGGGACCAGAAGACCTCCACACCATCTCAAGTGTGACCAGCCTAAGAGGAGAAAGGAAGAAAGGAACACTAATTACCTCTACAATATGATGTTTAGAACGAATAAAAACTTACAATCCCACAACCTTGACTGCATGGCCCTCAATAATCTCACAGTAACTATCGCACTGGTGGAAACTCCTATGATCAGATTTAAGGCTGTAAAGTTACTATCAGTAACTGTAACAGTGCTGCTGTTTGCAGAGATCCAGGTATAGAAAGTAATGTGTCAAACTCATAAAATTAAATAAAATTTGTATAAAAATAGTACATCCTAATTCAACAAAAAAATATAAAAACACCCTTATCTAACTCCCATTCTCAAAGGACTATCACACTAATAAGACACAACACAACCGCTCAAAAAGTTAACATAATGTTAACACACAATTTAAATTATTGTTCTTTTTAAATTAGTTTTTTATCATTTTAATTATTTAGAAGTTTAATCCCCTCTTACAACTTCAGTTGTATTGTATGTGCTATAAGCTTGGGCACAAGTTATGCCTTATGTTATAATTTCATTTTAGTTGTTACCATTTAAATTATATTAAAAAGTACTTTAACAGTTAAAAATAAATAATTTACATTCTATAACAAATATTTTGTAAAATGACTTTTACATAAAAAAAATAAATGTACCATAACATTTGAATTTCTTTCATATAATAATACTTGCTATGGGATTTTGCTGCAGTACCAGTGTCAGGCTACTCGTAGTGCTTGACTTTCATGAATGCATAGCTAGAGAATATTAAACCCCATTTAATCAGTAGTACTACAAAAGTAGGTGTGTATTTTGTAATTTTGTGAATGGAAATGATCTTACTTGTGTATAGATGTGTTTTTGTTTTGACTTGTCCTTCTCTAAACCCCTCCTTTATTTTCCCTAAACCCCACTCGTTGTGTAAAATGTATTCCCTGTTTCCCCACCACTCCCCCCTTGTTCCTCCTACAATTACTACTATAACCTACACTTGCATCTGCGGAGATCTCTTCTACTGTGGTAAAGATCTCCGCACCGAAAAGATAGGAGAGGTTGAGTTTTGTGAATTGTAGATCTACTTTGTACACTCCAAAACAGCTTCTGTGAATAGCATACTAAGGGTTCGAATGACAAAGAAAGCAGTAAAATTACACTTGTAGAGAATATTTGTTCCTGTAGAGAAAGCCCTCTCCACCCTAACCTCTACCAAATTTGGGGTGATTCATTCCCCTTCCTACTCTGGAAAAGGATTTATGCCAGCACTGTGCTGGAGCAACAAATATTGTACAGTTTCCACACTAGAAAACAGAACAAGAGTGGTCTGTGAATTCCCATAAACATATTTTTTTGTGAATATTCACAAACCTTGATGGCTATCTTCACCATGAACCATCCTACAGTGCCCATTTTGTCACCCGTTATGTGGGATTTATGGGTGAGGACAACTCCATGCTCATAGTGGACATCTCAAAATGTGTAACAGGGCTTAACCCTGCCAGGAATCCCTTTGTGACTTAATGGTGTGAAAACAATACATTTGGTTGCAAACTTACATTTACAACCAACTTTACCTTTGTCAATAGGGACCTGTAGTTTCTACAGACAATAGAAAATAAGATGCCTTTTTCATCCGGTAATTGTCTTTTGATATTGGCTAAGAGCTGAATAGCAATCTTTCATGTTCTTTCTGGCATAATTTTCCTCATAATTCCATACTATATCTGTCTTCTGCCAGCCACAGTTTTCTGGTTGAATTTGGTGCTCCTAACAATGAAGGTTCTTCTAAAAATAATCTCTTCAATGAACACAAGTAGCTACGGAGTTTTACCATCTACAGATAAAACAATTTTTGTCAGTGTTCAATCATTCTTTCTCAAGTTGCTTAATGCATCCCTCCCTTCTAAAAAGAGAGCTTTCCTGGAGTAAGAAATTGGGTTACTGGTTGAAAGGGGGAACCCCTACTCAAGCCGGAACCACAATCCTTGCCAGGATAAAGTTGCTGCAAACCCCAAATGAACCTGTACTCAACCATTTGGTAGCTTGGCACAGAACAGTCATGCTTAACTTAGAGACAATGTGTAAAGTATTAATGCAGATCTTCACAAAGTAATAATGTGTGATAAAGTGAAAACACAGCACAGGACAAATCCCCTACAAAAATATAGTAATTTTTAATAAATAAATCAAGACCAAAACAACAAAAATCCAAACAGTAGAACCAGAGAAATTACATTTCAAATATTTAAGTGAAAATATCGCTCAAAAGGCCAAAACACCAACTGTGATTATCTGGTTGTGCTGGACTGGGACAAATTCACAAGTTCAGGCCAACCACAATGGAGCATGTGCCAGCTACAGGGACCCACTTAGAGCCGCTGAACACAGTACCTTGATCATGGTTCCCCAGAGATGTGGAGTCCATTGTTGAGGATGCACAGCAGAGGCGATGCATCGTCTGGGCAAGAAAATATGTCTTGCAGCAGCAGCTCTGATGAGCTGTAAAGTGCAAGGCAATGACTTTGTGTGGATATGCATCATAAAGCTGTGGTTCTAATGGGCTGCATTTCGTGAGGAGTTATCCTTGCATGGAGATACATCGACTCTGAGAGCTGTGATGGGGGTGCGAGTCCTTGCTTCAGGGAAGTCTGCACAGCAGAGGCAATGTGTCTGTTCTGAGGGTGATGCTTTGGGCAGCAAAAGCGATGCACCTGTTCCATGTGAGATGAGCCAGGTGCGGAGGAGATCTGTCAGTTCTGCTGCCTCCACAGATGGGCTGGCAGAGGACCTTTGTGCCCACTTCCAAGAGTCCAGTAATGGGATGGTACCACTTGGGAGGGCAGGACTCACTGATAGCAGAGCCCAAGTGCTGGGTTCAAGGATGATGGAAGCCTGTTATGTCCCTGTGGCTTCTGATCAGGAGGCCAGTAGACTACTCCCTTGAGTCACTCTGTGATCCTGGGATTAGAGTTGGAAGTCCAGTCCTTCTTCAAGAGGACAGCAGGAAAGCAGATCAGCATAGCAGGACAACAGAAGTTCAGAAAAGCAGTCCAACAGAGACTCTATCCTTCCAGCAGCACAGCAGTCCTTCTTCCTGGTAGAGTCCAGAAGGACCAGAAGCATACTAAAGAGTGGGTCTAAGGTCCAATATTTGTGTCTGATACCCACTTTTAAGTGAAGAAAGCTTCTAGAGGTTTTCACTCCCCTAAAATGTCAGGTATCCGCTTCTTCCCTACCCTGGCCCCAACATGTCTGGTGTTGAAAAAGACTAAAGTCAAACCTTTTCTGAGAGTACTCAGGCAGGACTTTTCTGATGTGCAAGTGTGGCTGGTGACAGCTCCTCCCCCTCATTAACTCAGAGTGGCCCGTCCTGCCAACGTCTGTCCGTGTAGCACTGGTTAGCAGTGGTAAAGTGCACAGAGTGCTAAAGCCAGCAAAAATGAAGTCAGCAAAATAGGATGATTGAAGGCAAAACGTTAAGGAGGAACCACTCCAAGGATGCAGAGTCTAACAAGCACTTTGACTCCAGCAACATCCAACCCATCATAACCATTCTCCTTCTTAACCCAGACAATCAAAACATCTCTACAACCAAGTAATGAATTATGAGGTAAAAGCAATTTGTGAGGTGTACCCATCACAGCGCTGTTAATTTGCAGAATCATTTTTAACAGTGAATTCTGTATGTTTTGCCTTTTTTCCAGGCCTCATTCGGATACATTTCAGGCTTGATCTGCCGGAATTTGTCACAGCAAACTGAAAGGGTGTCATTATCATCACACAACACATAATTACTATATCGTGCAAGCAAAAGTTTGCACAGGTATCTGAATTTAGCCTTCAAATTGTAATAAGGGCCTAAATATCCAAAACAGGCATTCTGTTGCTGGCTTATATTGCTCTCAATTTCCTTTGCACAAGTCATTTATATCACTGTGAGCAAAAGGGATCATACCTTGAGTAGTCACATATGCATTATCTTTTGGGTTCCTAAATGCATTGGAATTATACCTTAAACTTTACTCCAAGAATAACGTGAAATTAACACTTCAGATATGTAGGAGTCTGGCCTGGTTTGTAGTGGGTACCCAAGGTACTTACACCATATACCAGGTCCAGCTATCCCTTAGTAGTGAAATGTAGGCAGTGTTCTAGCAGCTTAGGCTGTCTAGAGGTAGCTGTGCTGAGCAGCTTAGGCTGAACTAGGAGACATGCAAAGCTCCTGCAATACTACTATAGTTACACAGTACTTATACACAATAAAATACAATACTCTGTGTTACCAAACATTAAGGTACTTCATTTTAGTGACACAAGGCCAAAACTATGTTAGAGGCAATACTGCTTCTGGAGGTAAGTATTATACACAATATATTAACTAGGGACCAAAATCAGGTAAGTAAATAGTCATAGAATAGTGCCAACAGTATAAAATATAATATAATGCAATAGGCCTAGGGGCAACACAAACCATATACTAAGAAAGTGGAATGTGAACCACGAATTCCCCTCTAGGCAAGTGTAATGTGTAAAGGGGTGCTTGGAGTGTAGGAAAACACCAAAGGTAAGTAAAATAAATCACCCCAGAGCCCAGGAAAGTAGGAGTAAAGTGCTGCAGGTTTCCTCAGGACACACTACAAGCCCTGATAAGAGTTATTGCAAGAACCAAGGAAGACTGCAAGCAACAAATGGAGAACTCCTGGACCTGAAGATCTGTGAAGAGAGAGGACCAAGTCCAGAAATCGCAGAAGAGTCCAGGAAGGACAGGAGCCCCTGCCAACCTAGAAGATGGTGCAAAAGAGGATTTTCCAGTTAGAAGAAGTCTGCAGAAGCGCACCAAAGAAGATGGCTGCAGGTTCCTGCACGGTGCAGGAGATGTCCAACGTCGAGATATTGGATGCAGGCTGTTTGAGTTGCTGGATTTGTCCAACAAGCCTTGGTTCAAGCAAGGTTGCAGTTTGCGTCAAAATGGTGCTGCCTAGACCAAGGAGGGACCTGGGGGCCTCAACTCAGACTGAGGAGGCAGAGGGGGTCTCCCAACACTGGAAAGAGCCCACAGATGACCAGGCAGCACCCAAGGGAGTCCCAGGACACAGGGACAAAAAAGATGCAAATTGCTGTCGGTGCAGCACAACAAAAGAAGGTCCCACGCTGCCAAAGAACAACTCAGCAAGTTGTGCGTCACAGGATGGAGTGCTGGGGACCTGGGTTACACTGTGCACGAAGGATTTTTGGAAGATGTGCACAGAAGCCCAAGGAGCTAGAGATGACGCGGTGCACAGGGGTACTGTCGTAACCCGGGAAGGCAAGCTCTTACCTCCTCTAAATTTGGACAGCTGGACCTTAGGACAGTCTGGGTCATGTTGGTCCACCACATTTGTTCCAGGGAGCATGCTCATCATCAGGAGAGGAGTCCCAGAGAACCGGTCATCGCCTTGGAAGGTGCCTGCAGGAGCAGGGAAGTGACTCCGTCACTCCACTGGAGATTCCTTCGGTTCTTTTGGTGCAGGGTGAAGACAGGGAGTCCTCAGAGAGTGCACACCTTAGAAACTGTTGCAAATGCTGGCTGGAGCTGAAGTTGCAGGTCACAGAAGTCATCCTGGATACTTTTTTGCAGTTACAGCAGTTCCTGGAGCAGCCTTCGGTTGATCCGACGGACAGAAGCTGAAGCAGAGGAGGCACAAGATTCCTGAAGGAGTCTTGCAAGCTGATTCTGAAGAGGAACCCACAGGAGAGATCCTAAATAGCCCTGAGAGGGGGATTAGCTACCTACCCAGGTATTCACCTATCAGAAGGGGTCTCTGACGTCACCTGCTGACACTGGCCACTCTGAGATCTCCAGAGTATCCCCACACTTTGGAAAACAAGATGGCTAATGCCAGGGACAACCTGGAGGAGCTCGGGGCACCACCCCTGTGGTGGTGATGGACAGGGGAGTGGTCACTCCCCTTACCTTTGTCCAGTTTCATGCCAGAGCAGGTACTGGGGGTCCCTGAACTGGTGTAGACTGGCTTATGCAAGGAGGGCACCATCTGTGCCCTTCAAAGCATTTCCAGAGGCTCTGGGAGGCTACCCGTCCCAAGCCTGTAACACCTATTTCCAAAGGGAGAGGGTGTAACACCCTCCTGCCAAAGGAAATGACTTGTTCTGCCTTCCTTGGACTGAGCTGCTAGGACCCCAGGAGGGCAGAACCCTGTCTGTGAGGTGGCAGCAGCTGTAGCTGCAGTGCAAGCCTCAGAGAGCTGGATTGGCAGTACTGGGGGTCCATGGTGGAGCTCCCAGGATGCATGGGATTGCCCCCCCAATACCAGATTTGGAATGGGGGGACAATTCCATGATCTTAAACACCTTAAATGGCCATATTCGGAGTTACCATTGTGAAGCTACATGTAGGTAGTGACATATATGTAGTAGTGCACGCGTGTAATGGTATCCCCGCACTCACGAAGTCCGGGGAATTGGCCCTGGACAGCGTGGGGGCAACTTTGCTAATGCAAGGGTGCCCTCACACTTAGTAACTTTGCACTGAGCCTTCAGTAAATTGAAGTCGCTAAACTATAGTGACTAATTTGGATGCAGAGAGAGCATCAGCACTCTAGTTCTGGTTAGCAGAACTTCAATGACACAGTTAAGCACTACTGACAACACACACATAGGCCACAAACTATGAGCACTGGGGTCCTGGCTAGCAGGATCCCAGTGAGACAGCCAAAACACACTGACACACTCTCACAAACAGGCCAAAAGTAGGGTTAACCATGCTAGAAAGAGGCTACTTTCTTACAAGCTATACCTCCTTTAAAAGATAAAAAACACTTATAACAAAAAATGTCAACACAGAAGAGTAGCAGTTATGCCCCGGGAAAGCTTCAGCAATGCACTTATGCACTCAGCAGCAGGCTTAAGGCATCAGCGTTTATGATCACACATCATCAATTCTGACCTCTCTGCACTGACATCACATTATTGTCTGGAGCTATAGTGTATCTGACACAATACTCAGAGCTGCCTAGCTTAACATCAGCATGTCGGGGACAAAAAATACATATGCAGCAAAGATCCCTGCCATTTAGAAATTACAAGATTCTCCAAAAATCCACCAGTCGTGTCCCAAAATCTGTTAACGTCCCCCTCACCCTATTTAAATTGTGAATAGCCACTGACCTTGCACGCTTCACAAAACATCCCCAAACCATGTTCCTGTGTGTGTACTTCACTAATGCAATCTTGTACAACAGGCTCAAAAACTGATTAGGTTCTCTGTGATATCTCCTGCACTTATCACAATAATGGCAGTGGTACAGACTACCTGCCTATGCCTGAACTGGTATCCATATACTCATAGGTGTGACATCATCAAACTGCGCTATTAGAGTTAAAGAAGATTTCCATCCTTATCATTGATGTCCATTTTATGTATTTTCTGCAAATTGGTGCCCAAAACCCTAGACTCGCTAAAGGAAATGCATTCAAAGTTGCTCTCATACTAGTCATGACATAACAGAGCCAATGTAATTCCTGTAATACTTTTATGTGAGTTTTATAAGGGCAAAAGAAAGAACAGAAGGGTGAGACCAAAGGCAGAACAGAGCAGAATAGTTTGGGGGAAAACAGATGGTATGATGGGAGGGGAAGAGCCCATGCATCCCGTGGCATCCATCAACGAGGCGATCAGGAAGTCTCTGCAAAATAGTCGCAGGGGACAGTAATAAAGTGAGTGCCCCATTAGAGAAGTTGCAGTGCTGATCCAGACCGATGAGGTGATGCAACAATGAAGGGATTTTCGAGTTTAGAGGTTGCACCAGAGAGGGACCTGAGGAGAACAAGTGTGAGTAGAGTTCTTCGATGACACTGATGCATAGGCATAAAGTTGGCATATTCACAACATCGACCATGAACTTCCTGCAGGGTACATTGACATGACACTAAATATTAACCAATGGCAGTTTATGTGCGCTTAAGTGGCAGTGTCTGCTATGTTTTCTGTACAGTTATGCCATAGAGCAAATTCGCACCAGAGAAATGGAGCACAGTTGAATAAAAGACTTAGGTGAAGATCAATCAAGTGTGTTCAGTATGGCAGTCACACCGTGAATCCACACTTTAACAGCTTAAGCGCGGGTGGTGTTGACATTTATATTTATTTATGAGCATGTTCTGTCTGCAACTCTGCAAGCAAAATGTTTTATAAAAAATACAAAGTAAGGAAAAACCATAACATAGGGTAGGAAAGCCAGCCACAGTAAAGGAGTCCCAGAAGCTGAAATGGTGAGAAAAAGAGAGGGAATGATATAGACTGGGGCTGGCCGAAAGAGTGAAAAGAATGATATATGAAAAAGAAATAAGAAACTGTGACAAGGAAGGGTAAAAAGAATGAAAGGATGGACACAAGGGCGTGTGAACGCATTTTTTAGCCTTCACAAGAATCAAATGCACATCGATGTAGACGGACTTTTTGATCCAGAAAGATGTGTGGTGTACCATAGACAATTTCTTCAACACCACCCCAATAATTTGGACACCATGACCAATGTGGCCACAGAAGGAAAACACCAGTCAGGAATGTAGATCAAAGCTTTATTGCAAACACAAGCTCAAAGTCATGTAGACTATGCTACATAATCACCAAGGGTTGCCCAATGCGATGAAATAAGTTCTGGGATACTAACATTAACAATACTAAGCACTCAAGAAGAATGATACAGAAAGTTAACAAAAATATAGACACAGAAATCACAAGGTGCTTAGATTGCTCAATCATTTAGTAAACTTAAATTCAATCAAGTCAATAATCATTGGCTGGACACATGTCAACCCTACAGCTAACTAAGTTAGGGACATACATGTGTGATGAGTTACACACACAAGCAAAATGCAAAACTACAAAAAGGACAAAAATAATTTGTAAACTAAAGTAACGCAGTTTACAGAACACTAAGGCCCTAATTACGACTCACGGGGAGGATGCCCCGTCGTACCAGTGGCGACCCCATCCCTGTTGTATTGAAATGCTCCCGCCAGCCTGTCCAGTGGGAACATTGTATTACGATGTTCCTGCCGGGCTGACCAGCATGAACAATGCTACGATATTGGCCTCAGCTCCTTTAAGGGAGACAAGGCCAATGTTGTAGCACACAGCACTCGCAGAATGTGCACTGTCTGCAGAGCAGACAGTGTGCATTCCAATGGTGCTGGGCAAGGGGGGGCCTGTACTGCCAATGTTATGGGCATGAGCAGTTCAGTGGCCCCCGTGGCCCCTGGCACTGACTTTCCATCAGCCTTTCCATGGCAGGGTCCCCACCATGGAAAGGCTGGCAGAAAGCTGAGTTGTAATCATCCAGACGGCGATGAGTTCAGCGCCACCCTGGCTGAGTACAACTCAGACCACCATCACCCTATCGAGAACGATGTTACTGGCGGGGAAGGTGGTCTTCTGGTGTGTCTGCCCACCAGGGTTGAAATGTGGTAGTCAGACCACCACAGTTGTGGTGGTCTGATTGTCACCTTGAGGCTGGCGGTCCTTGGACCTGAGGCACTAATTACGGAAAAGTAAAAGAAGCATAGTGGAGTTTCTAACCTAACAGGGTATTGCAAAGGGCAAGGCCAAATGGCAGAGAGGAAGATACTTTTCCAAGGGATACAGCATTCAAGAGATATTCATCAGCAAAGCATCTGGTTAGCATCAGGGAAGTATCTGTCTCTGACCAAGGCAGGACAAGGGCTGCTCTTCCTCTGCATCAGAGCATCTGGGCATCTTCTGAGTAAGGTTTGATCAGCAATGTCATATTAATCCACATGAAATGTTCCAATTGGCTTTCCAGGATAAGTTCATTTCACAAAAAAGGAGCATCATCCAATCGAAATATTAGCAAACTTCAGGTTGCAACAGTTCAGTATCCCAAATCTGTCATTAGAACATCTCCTTTTTCTGTGTGAATCCAATGGGTTTGAAACAAAAGTATGCCATTTTCCTACATTATATCCATTTCAAGGACAAATAAGTTTACCTAAGGTTAAACTATAGACGTTTCACAAGTGGGGCTTTGTTTCTCATGAGAAAGAAATATGAAAGAAGGTTTCCTGTTGTGAAAAAAATTATTCAGACCGTTTACATGAATGCAATATGCTCGCCCTTATCCTCGGTTAAGCTAACACATGAGAATATAAAATGCAATAGATTTATACTTAATAAAACACACATAACATGCAAACTTATAACTTCATCATTAATAATATTTTATCAGTATAAGTAATATATTTCATTTCAATTGGAAAATCTTTGTTATTGCATTGCAATAAGTATAACCAAGAAGTGCATTTTTCTCATTTGCACCTATTTTTAAAGTCATTAATCTTTCATAAAACATAAGAAAATCAAATTTGTTTCGACATTGGCTATTAGTTTAGAGTCTAAATTATACTTTAACATCAACTATAACCTTCTAGCACATGATTATTTAGAAAGGTACATATATCAAACTGTGAAATAAAAGCAAATGGCACATTTAAAATGCTTGTTAGTGCAGCTTTTTAAGTTAGCTGTTCTCACTTCTACGTTTGTGACTGAAACTTGCCACAGTCTGTTGACTTTTGTAGCATGAGGAACAGAGCTAAGATTCACACTCTATCAGTCTCTCCTTTGATGGCGAACTACGCCATCACAATAGGCCAAATTCTCATTTCAAGGAGACAATTCAGAATCTTGATCTCTTATTTTGATAGGGTCTGATGCAATTCTCCATTTTCTTGAGATTGCAATAATAAATGATCCTCCTCCTCTCCATTTCTATCTCCTCTTTTATCTGCCTATTCTTAGATTTTTTCTCTTTCATTATCTTGAACAGTTTTTATAATCCAAGTGTACCTATGATACACAAAATCACATTCAATAGGGGTATCAAGATGGTTCCTATTATTCCCTTTCCCATGTCTTCAAACTATTTTCCAATTGCTGAAAAACCATTTCCAACAGATTACCATGTGACTCTGTCTGTCAGACTTTTCAGATCTCTCTTCTCGCCAGTCATGTTTGCAATGCATTTTCTTATCTTCTTACTATTGTCAGGTATGTTTGTACAACAACCTTGTGCATGTGATGTTTTGCAGATTCTGCCCTCCATTGCGAGTAAGATGTCTAACGCAAGACGATTTTGCAAAACCATTGATCTCACAGCAACCATCTCCATGTCCATTAATAGCAATGCATCTTTATAGAAAATGCCGCGCTCCTATACACTTTACAAGAAAATTCTGAATAAATAGTGAACAAATAGTTAGAAAAACTAGAACTTTATTACTCATATTATAAAAAACATCAAATAAAGAATCTAAAAATACTAAGGCAAAGACATGAAGACAAATACTTACTAATAATCACTACATAAAGACTCAAAACAGACATACACAAGACAACAAATTAGACAGGTCTAATCCTCAACATGTATAAATCAGCAGATTGGGCAAAAATAATGTATTATACACAATCAAATCAATTGTATAAATATCAAAGTGAACAATTTATAACAAAATCTTTCAACATCTATGAAGATTGAAAATACTGAATCTCTTGTTTTCAAAGGTTTCTTTACTTTTCATTTCACAGTGTAATTGTAAATATTCCTTCCACAATTCATCTAAAGTATTACGTCACTCTGCTTGTGGGAGTCTTCATGTAATCACTGTGTATTTCCATGTAACTAAGAGTCTATTAAGTCAGCAATACCACAGTTTGGATGCAACTCGCTAAGCCAACCTTGATATGGTTCCAGCACAGTTTTGATGCAACTCTCTTCTTCAATACACGTAACAGGCGATACTCAATCCGCTGAAAATGAAAAATGCTCCGATTGTGACCGGTGAGACCAATCAAATAGCAATGCTCCTGCAGTCAGTAGATAGCTTATCTACTATTGTTGAGAATTTCCTAATCTTGATATCATTCAAGATAGCGCCTACTGATGGAATTATGGCATAAAATATATCTCCCACTGTCTCTGAGGCACTTGCTCCTCTTTCAACTCTGGTGTTTGATTTCCCATCCTAGACTGATTTATTAATGCTGACCACATGAAACATTTTCGGAAAAACTACTTCCAGGTAGCAAGTTCCATACCAGCCTTTCGGCAGATAAAATAAGCACCTGGTATCGCTAGATTCTTTTCCATTTGGCATAAAGGTCCAAGTGCTTTTGAACACAAAACATGTCTACATTCACTAGTAACTACAAATTGTGTATCTGCCTTTGACTTTGGTCTATATATACATAATTTTCCTACATGCTGCCAATCTACAGCTACGAATCCTTGACTCTTAGACACTAAGGGGGTCATTCCAACCCTGGCGGTCATCGACCGCCAGGGTGGATGACCACGGAAGTACCGCCAACAGGCTGGCGGTGCTTCCCTGCCCATTCTGACCGCGGCGGTAAAGCCGCGGTCAGAAAAGGGGATCCGGCGGTTTCCCGCCGGATTTCCCCTGTCTGGGCTGAATCTCCATGGCGGCGCTGCTTGCAGCGCCGCCATGGAGATTCCGCCCCCCTTCCCGCCACCCTGTTTCTGGTGGTTTTTACCGCCAGGAACAGGATGGCGGGAACGGGTGTCGTGGGGACCCTGGGGGCCCCTGCACTGCCCATGCCACTGGCATGGGCAGTGCAGGGGCCCCCTAACAGGGCCCCAGCATGATTTTCACTGTCTGCTTTGCAGACAGTGAAAATCGCGACAGGTGCAACTGCACCCATCGCACCCCTGCAACACCGCCGGCTCCATTCGGAGCCGGCTTCTATGTTGCAGGGCCTTTCCCGCTGGGCCGGCGGGCGCTCCTTTGGCGGGCGCCCGCCGGCCCAGCGGGAAAGCCAGAATGGCCTCCGCGGTCTTTTGACCGCGGAGCGGCCAAATGGCGGTGACCGCATGGCGGGCGGCTACCGCCGCCCGCCGCCGTCAAAATGACCGCCTAAGGGCCTCATTTCCTAAGTTTTGGCACAGGGCAGCGCAGCAAGTCTTTTTGCTATACTGCCCTCCATCAAAAACAAAAGGGCAGGAATGCACTGCATCTATAAGACACTGCACATTCCTGTTCTTGTCCCTTGCCCTGGCGTACAAATTGCTGCCTGGCACCAATACAGGGATCCTTGCACCAATGTGTGTTGCAGGGATAATTGTTTATGGGTGGGTAGGGACACCTTCCTGCACATAAACAGTCATTAATGGTGTAGTGAAAGCTACAAGATCAAACTATGTTTTCAAATCTTCCCACAGGCGTTTTGAAAGTTTCACAAATCTCTCTGTCTGCTTGTATCACTCTAATGGTTTCTCGCTCAATCTCGGGTAATCATTTGTGAATGACAGTATATCACTCCTACTCCAAGGTACATGTACACTGATGCAGTTTGAAGATGGGCTATCCCCAGAGGATGCATGGCTGGGGAAATGTTGCAGTTGCTGGAAGGAGCCAGAGATACAATGTTGCAGGAGGCGTCTTGCTTCTTTGTTGCAGCTTGTAGGGTCCTGAAGAGCCCAGATGCAGTTTCTTCAGTCAGAAGTCAAAGTGGAGGATGCAGAGGATTCCTGCTGGAGGCTTGCAATCCAAATCTGAGGAACCACCCAAAGGAGAGACCCTAAATAGCCCTGAAAGGGGGATTGGTCAACTAACCAAGTAAGCACCTATCAGCGGAGGGCTCTGACATCACCTGCTGGCACTGGTCACTCAGATTCTCCCAGAGTTCCCAGCCAACCTTGAATCTGAGATGGCAAACCCCTGGGACCCTCTGGAGAAGCTCTGAGCACCACCTCTGGGGTGGTGCTGGACAGGGGAGTGGTCACTCCCCTTTTCTTTGTCCAGTTTCATGCCAGAACAGAGACTGGTGTAGACTAGTTCATGTAAGGAGGGCACCAAATGTGCCCTTCAAAGCATTTCCAGTGGCTTGGGGAGGCTGCGCCTCTGCAGCCTGTAACACCTATTTCCAAAGGGAGAGGGTGTAACACCCCTCTCCCAAAGGAAATCCTTTGTTCTGCCTTCCTGTGCTAGAGCTTCTCAAGCAACAGGAGGGCAGAAACCTTTTTGGGATGTGGTAGCAGCTTGGGTTGCCTGGAAACACTCAGAAGGCTGAAATGGCAATACTGGTCCTCTAAGGACCCCCCACAGTGCATTGAATCATACAACCAATGCTTGCAAAAGCCTTGGGCTATGATTCCAACATGTTTGATACCAAACATGCCTATGTTCGGAGTTACCATTACGTAGCTGGAAATAGGAAGTGATCTACGTCAAGTACACGCGTAAAATGGCGTCCGCACACTCACGAAGTCTGGGAAAATGGGCCTGGAGCTCGTGGGGGCACCTCTGCTAATGCAGGGGTGCCCTCACACACAGGTACTTTCCACCCAGCCCTCTGGGCTAGAAGGCCTTCCATAGGGGTGAATTATAAGTGATCTGGTGTAGTGAAAAGTGGCAGTGAAAGGGTGCGTGCACCTTTTCATGCAGGCTGCAATGGCAGACCTGCAGAAGCCTTTGCATGGGCTCCCTATGGGTGGCAAAATATATGCTGCAGCCCATAGGGATCCCGTGGAATGCCAATGCCCTGGGTGCCTAGGTGCCATGTACTAGGGTCTTATAATGGGGCACCATTGTGCCAATTGTGGGGGAAATACAGAGTTTGGGGAGAAAAAGCATAATCACTGGGGTCCTTGTTAGCAGGATCCCAGTGAACACAGTCAAGCACACAGACATCAGGCAGTAAAAGGGGGTAACCATGCTAAGAAAGAGGGTACTCTCCTACAATCTCAAAATCTCCTGTGTGTACATCTCTGTGTCCAGCACCACAATTCCCCCTCCTTTGTCCACTCGTTATATTGTCAGGGAATCATTATTTGCTATGTTTTGTAAGGCTATTTATTCTTGTCTTAAAGAATTATGGTTCACAAATAATTTCTTCAAACTCAAATTATCTATTCCCCGAAGAATTGTATTTTCAAAAAACACAAGTTGCGTTGGCATCATAGAGGATGGAGGGCAGAAAGTAGATTTAGTTTCCAGCCCACTGGTATTCACTTGCTATAAGCTTTCCTTGTTAGCAAATAATGCTTTCAATCTCAGCTTTCTCAGGAACTGAAGACCCTCAATCTTCGTGGAAATAGGGTCAGGACATCTTTATGAGACAAATGACAAGCCTTTTTTCAGGACCGATGTTTCAGATTCAGACAGACGGTGCCTAGACGAATTTTATATGGGAACCATCTCCATATTAGATGTTGTTATCGGTAGTACACCCTTCCCTGTGTTTGCAGAATTACCCTTCCTCCTGAGCCCCTCCTTCCCCAGCTTCTCACCCGTTCTCCACCTCTGTTGAAAAAAGGTTGGTTTCCTGGGTGGGAGAAGGCAGTTCCTGGTCTTTCAGGGGCCTCTTCGCTCAGGGCCCTCTTGGCTTCAGTGGATGAAGTTTCTGAAAATGTTATATACCGTCTATGTGACAGATATTAAGACCTCATACATATGTTTAGCAGGATTAGCATGCGTACATTTAAGTGCATTACTTGATTCAACATGAGATTTTGTGTCTGAGTTGTTCCACAAACGTGGCGCTACCCTGAAGCCAAATCAGGGCCTAAACTAAAACAGTTTTTTAAACTCTGTCACAAAGAAATTGGCAGCAAGGAGGATCATGGTGGTACATCTCTTCTGGCTAATTGATTGCAAAAGTCTGCATTTCAAAATATCTTATGGTGTTAAGGCACCTACTGCAGAGATCTTTGTGTGCCCAGTAAACCTCAAGGAATAATAACAATAATGAGTGCAGTAGCTTTTGAGGTTAATGGATTTGCTGGAGAGATCTGTGTTTTGTCTAGTCCCAGTTTGAAATCAAAGTAGCATAATTTGTCGATGGCTAAGCACATCATGTAACATGCAGATAACTGAGTTTTATTTTATATAGATAGGTAAATGGGTTACTGCTTTTAACAAAGAGATAATTTTGTTACTTGCTGTTCATAGATTATAATGCTTCTATAATAGCACAGTGAGCAATGAATAACATGTGAATCCTACACCTTGTAACCCTCACTGTCTTATATAACACACCCTGTACATTGATGTGCACACTCATATGATTTATTGTCCATGTATAATGTCTATGCCTGATGTAAAGTGCTCTGACACCCTGCATTGGGATGAGTAGCTCTATAAAAGAAATAAAATAGTGGTATATAAATTCCTATTTGTGTAAATACTGGGACAGACCAACACATCTAACATTCTTAAGTGCATGCATATGTCTTATATATGGGGGACTGAACACAGTCAAAAGTATCCCTCTATTAAGTACTTATGAAGTGATAAGCTGTGAGTCTTTGTTTCCGGTCCATTGCATTTGAATCTAAGTGTGAGGAACAGGACTGTGCCCAGCCAGGATACAGGAACAATAGAAGGACTGATGGCCCCTTAACTTTGGCCTTATCTTTGTCACAGATGAGGGTGAAAATAACAAACCACTCTGCCAGCCTGCACGTAGCTGCTAGAAATGTAAACCAGACAACGTACAGGTGCTGATGAACGTGTCCCAGTGTCTGAAAATTCCACAAGGACATGGTCAGCATATTTCAGTGGAGCTCAACTTTTTGGCAGGGTGGACGGCATCTACCCTGTGAAAATAATGGGTAGATAACATCTACCCATGTGTATCCCGGACTTGTGACTTGCATGCATCATATTAAGGTTTTTTTCCTTTAACCACTTCTTACCAGTAGCTAGTCTCATGGGTGATAAAGAGGCTGTTCTCTGATCATAAGTCGTCACCCAGTCCCAGCTGATGCTGTGTTAAAACGTGGGTGTCTATCTAGACTCTTTTCTTTCACATGATCTTGTGAAATAAGGTTACTATCAGCTGATTTTCACTTCAACATCCTAAAAGAATTTCTTCCTTTTCTGAGGTCTTGGCATCACTTGCCATTTATCAGTGCCCTTATCCAGTCTGGACTTAACTACAGCAGCACAATCTATCTAGCATCAACAGCTAAATTGCTAGAACACCTTCAACTAGTTCAAAATGTGACAGCTTACATTTTGAAAGAATGCTCAAGATGTGAACATATCTCACCAGTCCTTGGATCTCTTCACTTGATGCCTATCCCATCATAATACAGGGTATGATAAATCTGCATGAAGTAATCTAAAAGAAGATCTACCCCAGTTAGAAGAAAATTTGTCTTGGTACGTGCCTCCCAGAAATCTATGTTCTGGAGACAAATTTCTTCTAGAGATACCTTAAATCTACATTTGGCTCCTACGGGGATAGAGGTTTCTCAGGATTTGAAGCACTATGCCCTTTTCATTTATGAGTAGAATACTGCCTAAATTCTTTTAGAAAACTTCTCAAAACCTTGCTTTTGAATTATTAGTCACACTTATTCAATCAGTGTCTAGGGCCCTTCCTTTCAGTATTAGTTAAGACGTTTTACTCTATACAAGCATATGCTTTATAGGTAAGAACGCTCACAAATGAACTTACCTTAAAATAGCATTATATAGAAGCAGTAACATAGAATTCTAGCAATATTGCTGAATGAACCCCAGCAGTGCCAACATGCTGACTGTGACTCAATACCTGTTCATGATACATTCAGGCCCTCATTATGAGTTTGGCGGTCTTTCAGCAAGACCGCCGCGGTTGCAGGTGTCAAAAGACCATGTTGGCTGTATCCCACCCGCCATATTAAGAGTCCACAAAGCATTTTGCCCAAAAACAGCCACGAATCAGACACTACCAGGACGACCAAGGGCAGGATAGAGGCAGTCCCTCCACCAGCACCGCCATGCCAGACAAATACCTGCCTCCATATTACAATCCACAAATCAGCACAGCAGTCATTGCACAGCAGAAAACCATTGGCAGTGTGAACCCCCGAGGCCAAAAAACACACCTCTACCAGAACACAGCACCACATTCGACAAATCGAATACCCAACACCTGACACACATACACACATTAGACACACCAACACACATGACTATAAAACACACCCCCACACAACCCATAACCATTTGCAACCAAAAATGAAATGGACCAACTGCGAGGACCACACAAACCAGAGACACTGCACACATACACCATATTCCCAATCATACACAACACTCACCACACAGCTTCACCGTTCACACAAACCACACATCATCACAGCACACAAACACCACAACCAGAACACATAAACAAGAACTCCCACCCCACAAAACACCCTACACTGCTCCCTTGAACACTACACACACCCCTACTCACAACACAACCACCATGTCCTGTCAGAATCACCCACACTTCACAGACGATGAGCTGAGGGTCATGGTTGATTAAATCATCAGGGTAGAGCCACAACTGTTCAGAGCACAGGTCCAGCAAACATCCATAGCCAGGAAAATTGAGTTATGGCAGAGAATCGTGGCCAGGGTCAACTCAGTTGGCAAACATCCACACACAAGGGAGGACATCTGGAAGAGGTGAAATTACCCTAGAGGGAAGGTGCATTCCATGGCATCCAGATGACAAATTGCTGTGATGAAGACTGGCCGTGGGCCCTCACCTCCTACCCCAGAGTTCACATCATGGGAGGAGAAGGTCTTGGACATCCTGCATCCTGAGGGTCTGACTGGAATACCTGGAGGACTGGACAGTGGTAAAGTACCCACATGCCCCTAGCACTAATTCGGCCCACCAGCATGCTACCCCACCACCCTTTCGCTCCCCAAGTCACCCTATCTTCCACTACAACTCCCACACCATCACCTAAAGCCCCCCCTGCATGCCACCCTACCCCCCAGCCGCAATGACCAGACAGTCCCTGCCCACTGCACAGATAGCACTGCCAAACACCATCACTACGACTCCCACAATGCACCTGCGCATCCACATGAAAAGCAGAACTGTCCACGTCTCAGAGCAACACCTGCATGTACAACTGTTGCACCTGCAACACCAACAGGATGCTACGACTGAGAACCTATACATGGCAATGGCAGAAATGCAATCCTCATTAGGCAATCTTCAATAGAATATGCTATCCATCTCACTGTACATTACATCCAAACAATGTCTGTAGTGCTGCATCTGTCATTGCCGTAACTGGGAATCGAGTTAAGCCACCATATGCATCAGACACAGAGACCAACATTCACATCTTCACCATGTGATACTCTCTCACTTAATACACAGGTACCCCTGCCACTGCCACCATGGAGAGGATGCCAGAGACAGACAGCCCTCCCTAGGATGTTGGCCCCAGTGACGAGAACGCCACAGGATGTCTGGACATAGACAACTTACCTGGCCCATCGGGAACAGATGGTCAGTCCACCACTCCCAGCCTCACCCTGCCCACATCCAACCCCTCCAACCTTTGGCATCTACATCTCAGCCAAACCCTGCTACCCAAACCTGTGTCCTAAGGACTGGTCAATCAGCAGTGTGTCCCAAAGTACAGGGACCTGAGTTGACCCCTCACACCCAAGACAATGACGGTCCTGGGGTAACTGGGAGTGGGCACACCGTGCCAGGGGCATAGGCACAGGGGTTCAGGGGTTGTGGGAGGACACCTGTGGGTGAGGGGATGGGGCCCCCAAGGGACTCGACTGGCCAGGAAAGCATCTCCCAAGTCCAGAGAGCACACCAGCAATCCCAGGGCAAGATGGGCCAAATACTCACCCTTCCAGAGGAAAACCAAAGGCTGCACAGCAATACCACCAGGAGGCCATGCAGCAGTGGCAGGCCCACAATGCCACTATGGCCTCCATTGCAGGGGTACTCAAGGAGCTCACAAGCATCCTGAGTGCTACCTCCACCTGCCAGCGAGCCCCTTCCACTAGCCAGATACCAACTGAGCCATCAACATCAGCCTCAGCCAGTGGAATGGAGGCCCTGCCAGAGGAACCGCAGCCTACTGGCACCCCACCCTCTGCAGCTGAGGAACTCCCCAGGAAACATGGTCGTCCATCCAGACATCCTGCAGGAGCTGATTTCAAGACCAAACCCACTGCCGGAAGTGACCCTCTTCTGTACATTCTCTTTTGTGTGCTACTGAGATACCCTGTTGGCTGTTCAATGTCATTACTCTATTTTCAGATGGTCCTTGGATACTGGGCCTGTACTGACTACAGCTAGGCCACCTACTCTGATGTTTACTCCAACCATGACCACACCCATCAACTCTTCCATACTTTGTGCACAATAAACACCATAGGACACAGGAACTGTCTTTGTGTCTTCATTCTCACATGTTCAAACAACAATCCTAGTGAAATGTAATGTGTGGTAATTCCCCTTCACCAAAAGTATGTCGCATGGTCAGCAGAGGGAGCCATTCCCTGCAGGTGAAACCCTACACTAGACAGGGTACAAATTCCATTTGAGAGTCACTAGCCCAGCCATACACAGGAGTAGATCCACAAATCCAACCTGCAAGTAGACCAAGACAGGGACTCACATCAGGATAGTAGGCATTGTGGGAACCACAGCACATATGAAATACATTGTTGCCATGCACAGTGTGGATTTGCAACTACACAGAGGACAACAGAAGACAATGTTGTACCCATAAGATCAGGAATCACATGACTATTATGCAGGAAATCACGGCTGAAATGGTTAAATTACCACCCTTACTATTGTTAGGAAAGGACAATGTCCATGAATGCCATGGAGTGTGACATACTTGACAATCTTCATTTGGGAAAAGATCTGCACAGGACCTTGCAGGACAAATGACACACCACATGCCTGTACATAGGAATATTCAACCTACCAATCTGCATTCACCACACTTTTCAGTGAGATTTCATCAGTAATACAGCTCCTAATAGGCTATCTGTCTCCCACCACAAGTCACACCGTGGAATAGGTACACTGAACATCTCCAATGATGTACCTGACCATGAGCAGCACTGTCATGAGGCAATTTGTAAATAATACACCAGACAATACACAACCAACATACCTGTATGTCACTCGAAGTAATGAGTGATCAGCTACATTCAGCTGCACCTTCCTCATCCTCCTCCTCATCACTTTCCCCACCATCAGTCACTGGTCCAGCTGCCTCCTCCTCATTAGCCAGTAATGGAATCTGTCATCTCAGGGCCAGATTGTGTAGCACTCAGCAGACAACAGGTAACTATGATCTGGCATGCCTTTCTGGGACTATGGAGGAGGGCGCCTCCAGAGACATGGAGGCTCCTGAATCTGGCCTTCAGGAGCCCAAATGTTTTATCAATCACATGCCTCATCCTGCCATGGGCCTCATTGAAATGGTGTTCCACATCCGAGGTAGGGTACCTCACTGGTGCCAGCAGCCAGGGAAGGTTAGGATAGCAAGAGTCACCTGTGTGCACAAAGGCAGGACCTGTCATAATAACAGTAGGGGCACAGGGCTGAATGGAATGACAGGTGACATTAAAGCGACACACATCCTATATGTGTAGGGAAAAAAGCATGGCATTTTGCTACATGTGACTATGTTGCAAATAACACAGCAAAATCTATTGTAGCAGCTAATATTCTGTGGTCTAGCCTTTCCAACGGTGGTATGGAAGTAGATATGGTAAGTCCCCTGGGAGGTTCCTGGAGTCCTTCCCTCTTGTTCAAATGCCATGCATGACTTCACCCCGGCAATCACAATGCTGCTATACAGTGTTTCAGCCTTGCCAATTCACTAAGTCAAAATGTTCTCACAATAGCTGGATTATGAGCATAGCATCTTGCAATTCACAATGTGTATTTTATGAAATGCACTGCCATTGTAATGGTATGGCATGCCATTAGGTAATTGGTGAGAGGTACATGGTGATCTGTGTTAATGGTTGGTAGGTATGGACCATTTTCCTCCCTATTTTTCTTTCTCTCCATCCCTCCTTCTCCTCCTCTGTCTTTGTGAGCGAAGGAGAAGGGGCACCGGCCAGAGGGTAAGCAGCAGCCGACAGGACCCAGGAGGCTGACACCAGCAAAGCCGAAGGGACCAGTGAAACGAAGGGCAAGGGGAGTGCCACAGGGAGACGGGATCATCAGCATCATCTATGGATTCCTCCTCTGATGGAAGCTCCCCGGCGGTGGCAGACCCATCTGGGACCAGCACAGCACCATCCTTGTTCGCCACCCTCTTTACCAGCACCGCTCTCCCTGTTGCTCCCCAACCAGTAGCCTGTGCGTGCTCACCCAGGAGGGTGGGTGTCTCCTTTACTGCAGGCACCTCTGCCCCTGCCCCAGTCAGCCCTGCTGCCCTCAGTGAGGAGGCTATTGACACATATGCAGGGGGAAACACAGGGGTGCATCGTATTCTAGTAAAAAACGGCGCATCCCTGCATTTTGAAAATGTTCGTTCATAACGCTGCCAAATTTGGTGTAACTTCATGCTCTGTCATTTTCTCTTAAATATGTCCCAAAAGGTATACATTTTTATGTAAGAGCTCATTTTGCACCACTAATCCCTGCACTACTTATTGTGCATATATATAATTTAATGTAAGAGCACACTTTGCACCACTAATTCCTGCTATACTTATATTGTGCAGATGTACAAATTGTGCAAGGGCAGAATGGTGCCAATCACAGACCCTGTGTCCCATGCTGTAGGTTTTTGTGAGCAGAAGCAAAATGTGAATGACACTACTGAAAACCAATGGATCAAGAGGGCTGACTGAATGTCTCTGTACGTATGTATAAAATATTTATTTTTTATTAAAAACAAACGGCCTTGGCTAACGCCAGACCTAAAAATGCGACATTGAATTTGGAAGATAATTTATAGTCAGAGCTGCAATAATGCAAATAATTAAAACGGTTATATCAGCACATCTGTCCTTCTGACCCGAGGATATATATCTGGCACAAGTTTCAGTGTGAAGAAAAGGGAGAGCTGCAGGACAAATAAATGCAGAGTATGTCAGCCTTCCAACAGGTTTATGTACCCGGACTCAGGCCTGTAGGGAGTGGATGTTTTCATTGAGGCATTTTGATCTTTGTGTTTAGTATGAAGTACGGCTAGAGATAGTCAAGAGATATGATAGGGTTCACTTGATCTCGGAGCTGTCTAATTATTCATTTAAGTGCAGGGTTATTATCCATATAATTGAAATGAAACGACTTAATGTAGAACGTCCCTCTGTGCACGCATCCAGCTCGGATCGCAAGCATATGCCTTCGAAATGGTAAAGAAGTCTCTAATGCATGTCAAGATTGGCAACAACAGCCTATTAAAAAGAAAATCAAATCGCTGCCTTCAGTGCCAGCCTAATGATCTCGTGCGTGTCCTAGAGCAGAGATGTCAGACGCGCTTTTAATTCCTGATATTTTGTACAATGAATGCCGACAGGTCCAAAGGGAAACCATAAAGTGAAACGTTACCCCCTATTCCGTGTGTTTGTTGTACCACTCGGCATGCAAATGTAATTTCAGAGCTCACATCACAGCTGGAAACACTATGTATAGGTAACGTAGTAGCTCCCGTGATGAGCAATGTATTGCCCTGACCTTAAATATGTACACTTGAGATGCAGACACGGGGCTCTCTGTACTCCAGGCGGGTTGTGAAACCTACTGGCATCTCACGTTACCGCCATGTTTGTTTTCTGTGCAACTGCCTCGATCTGGGAAATTGGTCTGATTCACCAACATCTAAGACAGGTTTCTGTCAGAGTTTTGGGTCGACTGATTGTATCAAGTATGTAAAGGGCTGATAGAGTTATGTTTTACCAACTTCTTTGACATTCGTTAATGTCTCTAGAATTAACACCTTCGCTGCCAGGCATTTTCCCCTCACGTGCCAGGCCTTTTATTGGCTATGTGGGGCAGTTCGGGCTTAGGCCCTCATAACTTTTTGTCCACATACGTTCGCCACGCCAAATTTGCGTCCTTTTTTCTAAATCAAATCAAATCAAATCATTAACATTTATAAAGCGCGCTACTCACCTGTGCGGGTCTCAAGGCGCTAGGGGGAAGGGGTTACTGCTGCTCGAAGAGCCTGGTCTTGAGGAGTCTCCGGAATATTGGGTGGTCCTGAGGATGGTGGGGAGGGTGTTCCAAGTCTTCCAAGTCTAACATCCTAGGGATTCTACAAGTACCCAGAGTTTGTGGTTTCCCCTGGAGGACACACTGAGAAATTAGCCAAAATACAGCGAAAAGTTCGTTTAAAAAAAAAAATATGGGAAAAAAGGGCTGCAGAAGAAAACTTGAGGTTTTTATCCTGAAAATGGCATCAACACAGGGTTTACAGGTGCCAAAATCACCATCTTCCCAGCTTTCAGGAACAGGCAGACTTGAATAAAAAAAAACATTTTTCAACACAACTTTGGCATTTTAGAGGGACATACCCCATTTTTACTTTTTTTAGTGCTTTTAGCCTCCTTCCAGTTAGTGACAGAAATGGGCATGGAGCCAATGCTGGATATCAGACTGCTGTACATTTCTAAAAAGTAGACAATATCCTGAATTCAGCAAGGGGTCATTTGTGTAGACCCTACAAGGTTTTCTTACAGAAAATAACACCTAAAATAAATAAATACTGAAATTGAGGTGAAAAAAACAGCAATTTTTCTCCATATTTTACTCTGTAACTTTTTACTGCAATGTCAGATTTTCAAAAGACATATACCGTTACATCTGCTGGGCCGTTCTGGTTACAAAGATTTATATGGCTTGTAGGTTCATCAAGAACTCCAGATACCCAGAGCCAATAAAGGAGCTGCACCTTGCAATGGACTTTCATTGCATACTGGGTATACAGGAAATCATTTGGTGAAATATAAAGAATGAAAAACAGGTAACAAGGAAACATTGGTATTCCAAAATGGGCACAAGATAAGGTGTTGAAAAGCAGTAGTTATCTGCACATCTCTGAGTTCTGGGATCCCCATACTAGCATGTGAATTACAGGGCATTTCACAAACTGTTGTATTTTTTACACACTGTCTTACATTTGGAAGGAAACAATTTAGAGAAAAACAAGGGGCAATAACACTTGTTCTTCTATACTGTGTTCCCCCAAGTCTCACGATAAAAATGGTACCTCACTTGAGTGGGTAGGCCTAATGCCCGCGACAGGAAGCGCAACATGGACACATCACATTTTTACATTGAAAGCTGACCTTTTTTGGAAAGTGCCTAGCTGTGGATTTTGGCCTTTAGCTCAGCCAGCACCTAGGGAAACCTAGCAAACCTATATATGTTTGAAAACTGGACACCTAGCGGAATTCAGAATGGGGTGATTTGTGGGGCTCTCACCAGGTTCTGTTACTCAGAATCCTTTGCAAACCTCAAAATTTGACAAGAAAAACACTTTTTCCTCACATTTTGGTTACAGAAAGTTCTGGAATCTTTGAAGAGCCACAAGTTTCCTTCTACCCATCTTTCCCCCATGTCTCCCGATAAAAATAGTACCTCACTTGTGTGGGTAGGCCAAGTGCCCGCGACAGGAAATGCCCCAAAACATAACATGGACACATCACATTTTCCCAAAGAAAACAGACCTGTTTTTTGCAGAGTGCCTAGCTGTGGATTTTGGCCTCTAGCTCAGCCAGCACCTATGAAAACCTAGCAAATCTGGACATTTCTGAAAACTAGACACCCAAGGGAACCCAGGATGGGGTAACTTGTGGTGCTCTCACCAGGTCCTGCTACCCAGAACCCTTAGCAAACCTAAACATTTAGCACAAAGAACACTTTGTCCTCACATTTCGGTGCTGTAAAGTTCCATGATCTGAGGGGAGCCACAAACTTCCATCTACCCAGTGCTCCCCCAGGTCTCCTGATAAAAATGGTACCTCACTTGTGTGGGTAGGCCTAGTGCTTTCAACAGGAAGTGCCCCAAAACACTATGTGGACACATCAAAATTATAAAATACAAAACTACCTGTTTTTGCGGGTGGCTGCGTTTTTGATCCTGGGCTTAGCAGCCATCTAGGGAAACCTACCAAACCCAGACATCTCTGAAAACTAGATACCAGAGGGAGTCCAAGGAGGTGTGACTTGCGTGGATCCCCCAGTGTTTTATTACCTAGAATCCTCAGCAAACATCAAATTTAGCTAAAAAGAAATCATATTTTCCCCACATTTCTGTTTGCGATCACTGCATCAGCACAAATTTCCTACCACCCAATGTTCCCCTCAGTCTCCCTATAAAAATGATACCTCCCTTGTGTAGGTGGGCCTAGTGCCTGTGACTGGGAAGAGCAAAAAACATGACAAAATGAGGGGGAACCAAAGCGGGTCCAAAAGGGCAATTTGAAAGGAAACATTTTTAGACTGACAAGTGGGGCAGACTTTTTATCGGTCTAGATGCAACACTGCTGGGTGGGAGGAATTTTGTGGATTCCTGCAGATTCCGAAAGGTTCCATCACACCAATTTGGGAAAAATGTGTGATTTCAAGCAAAGTTTGAGGTTTGCAGAGCTTTATGGGTAAGAAAATGGTGCAGGTTGCATGTGAAGCACACCACCTTGGACTCACCTAGATGTTTAGTTTTCAGATGTGTCTAAGTCTAGTAGATTTTTCTACATGGCAGCGTCCCAAAGTCCAAAAAGTGAAGCCCTCACCATTCCAAGTGGGATGATTTTGAGAGTTAGACAAGCTCCCATGGCCCAAATGTAAAACAAAATCCCCAAATAATCAAATGTCCTCTTGCTTGCAGTGGGATAAGATGTTTCAGTGTGCCAGGGGAGAGCTGAAAGACTGTTACCCCCTTCAGTTGGGGTGTGGGTATAACCATAGTTTCCACCACCCACTGTGTATATTTTTTAAATCCCTAGGCATCTGTAAGTTTTCTGTCCCCCACAGGTGGGCAGAACAACATTGTCCACATTTATTTAGAGTGGGGGCATGGCCATACCCCCGTCCCGCTTTAAAAAAACAAAAAAACATTTCCCCTGGTCTCTTGGGGGCAGATGGGCCTTACAAAAATAGGAAATGGCCAACAATAATGTGCCCCCCCAGGGAGCAACTCTTGCCCAAGGGGCTGACCCTCAAAACAAAACACACACACCAATCCTTGGTGCCTAAGTGATTTCTGCCCCTCCTAGGGGCAGATCAGCCTAATAGAAATAGGCCAATTTGCCCCCATGGGGGCCAGAAATGGCCTAAAATAAATTTGCTCCCCTTGCATGAAATTGGTACAAAAAATAAATCCCTGGTGTCCTGTGGTTTCTGCCCCTGAGGGCAGATTGGCCTAAGAAAAATAGGCTGATCTGCCCCCAAGGTGGGCAGAAATGGTCTAAAATAAAATTGCCCCCTAGGTGAGAGACCCTTGCCTAAAGGGTCACTCTCCATGTGTAAAAAAATAAAAAATATAAAAATCCCTGGTGCCTAGTGGTTTCAAATTAAAATAGGCCAATCTGCCCCAAGGGAGGTAGAAATGGCTAAAAAACAATTTGTTCCAAGGGGAGCGACTCTTGCCTAAGGGGCACTCACACGTAAAATAAAAACTGATCCCTGGTGTCTATTGGGTTCTGCACCCCCAAGGGCAGATCGGCCTAATTAAAATAGGCTGATCTGCCCCCAGGGGGGCAGAAAGGCCTAATAACTTAATTGCCACCCTGGGGAGCGGCCCTTGCCAAAGGGGCCGCTCCCCTTATGTATAAATATAAAATAAACAACAGAAAAAACTCCCTGGTGTCTAGTGGGTATTAATGCAGCCCAATCGCTACACGATCAGGCTGCAGAAATGCTTACGGAGGCATGAAAGGAAAGGAAAGGCCTTTCCGTTCCTCTCCTGCCTCTGCCTGCACCCTTTGCTTTGCATTTCTCTTCCGATTGTTCCAGCGCAATGGGAGGTGACCTCTGATGAACCGGGTGCAGAACGAGCTGGTCTTGTTATAGGCATATGGCAACTGTGGCCAAAGATGAGCCCAGCTCGTACCGGGTACTCGAGGGATTAAAAGAAATGTGCTTAGTTTGGGTATTGTTGTTGTGGAATTTGTTGAAGTAAGGAACACAACATAACACAATACCACAGAGCAACATGCCAACACAAAAAGGAATATGAGAACAATACAGTAAAAACAGAGCGCACATGATACAAAAACCAGGCAACCCAGCACACACATAACACATCCCCACAACAAAAATCAAAGCAAAAAATATGTACGAACATTCTTGTCACACATGACCAGGGCGGCTCATCTGCAATGGCGGAGGAGTGTTGCCCCCCTGTCCAAGGGCCAGGAGATGAAAAATAAAATGACAGTTGACTATCATTCTATTTTTCATCTGCTGGCTCAGCCAGCAGTTCAAATGTGAGCCCGCCTGACCTCATTTGGGTCTTTTATAAATTTTTATTATAAGGAAATGCGTTAGACGCTTGATAGACCTTTTGACTACGCTTGGAGGAATCTCACCATCATTACCCTCAACTTTTTCTACAAACAATTTAGACCCCACAATTGATTAACAAATCGACTTGTCAAACTTGAGTCATTAAAAGTCAAGCACCATGACCCGGGTGGCTATGAATAACCACACCTTTTATTAAAAGTTTGAATATTTATTTCCCTATATTAACAATGCTAACAACACATATATTAGCCTCAAAACCAATTGATAAACATAGATGAATAGCACTGGCTGACCAAATCTTCTCAATTTAACTAAGACAGTCCCAATTAGCCCTTCAAGAGTTACATTACATATCAATAGTAACAAAATTTGGCTGTAGAAATAACATTCATCTGGCTTCAGCAGTTGAACAAGATAAACTCTCAGTCAATCACGTTAGTCAGTATTAGGATTTCTTACTAACCCTCAAATTAAAATAGCATGTTTGGACTTCATGCAAAACAATTTTGTCAAAAGTTAATTTGGAAAACATCGAACTAAGGCTCTATCAAAATAGCAGTTGGTACCTAGAAACCAAAGAGCCCAAAATCTACAACAAACACATAGCATTTAGTAATACCTCTCCTCGATCGGTCAGCAAGCTGTGATTCTCTTCGTCAGTTGGACATCCGTCTGGTCAGCGTCGATAATGGGCAGTGAAAGTGAGTGGCTCAGACATGGTGGGCTCTAAGCTATCAGAACCATTTAGGTTTAGCAAGCTAAGGAATCAGCATTAGCACAAATTTTACTCTATGAGAATGGTTATAAACCAAAACATTATCAGAACTCTTCAGCTCCTCAAACAGAATAAGATGCATGAAGAAGAAAGGCGAAAAGAATGGCCTGGAACTCTCTCTGCAGTTAGGCTAAGTTAGAACTTCCTAAAGCATCTTCCCACATCGTCATTGGTCAGGAAATCGTATGTTTACAGTTAATCCAATGGGAACTAAAACACAAATCTAAGATATAACTAAACTGTCTTTCACACATCGATGTGTGCCTCTTCTTCTCCTGTTTCCATCTTCAGACTCGTCAGGTATCTTCCTTGTTACAATCCTTACACTAGTCAGTGCATCCATTGTTAATTCCTGGGAACATTTCAATCTCATGCATCAAGTTAACATTTGTATCTTTTCTAGTACAACATGATTCTACATTCTTCATGAGAAAGAAAAAACATCTGCAAATCGTTTTGTGAGCACAGTGTGAATAAAGAAGTTAGTAATTCTTTGGCCATACATTTCCCACTATTTTGTTAAACACTGCAGCTTGACATTAGGCCTCGCAGACTAGGCCCAAACCTCGCCAACTTATGGCCAACAGTAAATAAATAAAATGTATAACATAAATCTGTTAATGTGACATACTTCTACATTTTCCCTTCTACATGTGCACTATGATTAATAATAATAATAATAATTTGAATTCACAAAAAACATTTACGTAAAATGACGGCCAAACAAGTGGGCACGTTTTCCAAGTTGCATATTATTTTCTACATTAGCCTCATTTTATGCAAATTCTTCTTACTTATTAATAAACAAAATCATTAGTAATTAATTCAGCTTTCACAATCCCTCCTCTGATGACTAAATATGTCATCACACTTTACATCATCCTATACAAATGTTTGTTCATCTAAAATGTAGTTTCTCCATAACTTTTAATTCTTCTTTCCCTTTTCAAATTTTCTCTAAAATAATTCTCCATTTTAATGTCTTCCCTCCTCTGATCATTCTTCATTTTAATCACATGATACAATTTGTGAATTCTCTCTTTGACATAGCATGATATAACTCCTTCAGTTTCTCAAGTTGAGAAATCTTTGGGAAGACTATCCACAAGTAACATGTCTCATACCATCGTCTTGGAAGACAGTAATGCGCATTTGGTCCACATATGTAATAAACCCCTAGAATTGCTGGGTCTTGTCCATTTAACAAAAAAGTCATTTTACTCTGGAAAAGGAACACATGTCTACATTCACTCATTCCCACAAACAATGTGTCAGTTCGGGCTGGACTGTTCCCATGAGGAACAGGGTCAAGACTGATTTGCATATGGCTGGGTCCAAACTGGGGTGGCATGGTGAGCAAAAGAACGATGGATTAAACCCAGATCTGTGACTGGGGGTGAGTGTTTGACAATGTTCAGCATTCCGTCCATCACTTGTTGTTTTAGTTCTATATTTATGCCTATATACACAAAGCTTCCCTATGTGTTGCACGTCTAAAGCTAATTTCCCTTGTCCTTTGATTTCACTAAATGCATGATCATTTCTAAATGTCCTTTTATCTAAGCCCTTCTTTAACTTCTCTTTCAGTGCCTTCCTTCTGTCATCTGTCCAATCTAAGAAGCTCTTTTCTACTGGTGTTAGCAAGCATGTCAAATTGTTGTGGTGGCCATAAGCTGTACTAAACGTTAATGTAGGCTCGAAGAAAGCTCTCACTAGTTCTATATTATTTTCTTTAGCTATTCTACTCCAATACTTCATTATGGGAACAAATGAAAATACTACATTATGATTCAAAAATAAATATTGAAAATACTCCTGGTTATGGAATCTTGTTAGTAAAAGACTGTAACTAATCTCATATGTTAGTGTCAGACTATGATAAGTAACTCCTTCCTCTACTGATGAAGGAATTTGTTTGCACACAATACTCTCTCGCATTCATTGTCTCAACATACTCATCTAATGAGCGATAGAAGACATTAGAAGAAAGATCTCCTTGTGAACGATCTAAATGTAAATATTTCTCAAACCTATGAAACTCTTCTAATCCAGTAAGTGTAGTAGCTTCTCTAAAGCAGTAGCATTGTTGACCATATTCTTCCATATTATTCTTCTAAGACTCCCATTCACAATCAATATCAAACATACTATCAGGTATACAATCGCTAAGCCTATACCTATGTACCTACAGTATCTACGCTCTCTAGCTTGCTTATTAGGGGTATTCATTGTCTGTAAAGAATTAGAAAGCAGAAAGCAAAAATTATAGCTATGCAGCAAAAAGCAAAACAAAAATCTTTGGCCAATTCTCTTTTCAGCTTTGAACTTTCAACTTCTCCCAATTCTGCAGGATTTTGACTCAATGTATCTGCGACTCTTGTCAGAGGAGTCGGATCATTTTGACTTTGACCGGCCTCAACTCCTCCCACTTCTTCAGAGCTTGTTACTTGCTTTGTTTGTCCTTCAAGATCGTCTGCTTCTGAGAGAGTCCTCCTCTGACTAGACTCTCCTGTTGTCTCATATGAGGTTAGTTTGCTGTTATCCTCCTGTAGGTCTTCCACTTCGTCTCTCAGAGGAGTGCCTGAACCACCTTCGGTTTGCTGAGTCAGTCTCTGATTCTCCCGTTTACTGCTCCCTTTCTGGAGAGCATCCAGATGTTGATACTCTCAACAACTCATCTTCATTGTCCAAAAGACAGGGTACCTTCCTAGTATGGCTTGGTGAATCCAATTCGGGACTCCTGCACACTTCACAGTTGTAGTAGTAACTAGTACTGCTTGGTAAGGGCCTCTACACCAAGGCTCCAAGCAAGTCTTCCTCACATGTTTTCTGATCACAGCCCAATCTCCTGCTCTCAGGTTGTGGTTTTGATCTTAAGACAGTTGCAGTGTGGTGGCTTCCACCTCATGAGAGAAAGAGCGAACCACATCAGCCAGGCCCCTGCAGTAGTCCAATACCATATCATCTGTTATATTCACGAGAGTATTCACAGGAACCGCCGGCAACCTCATTGCTCAGCCCATGAGAATTTCATGCGGCCACAGTCCAGTCTTCCTGTCGGTGTATTTCTCACACTCATCAGAACTAGCAGTAGTACATCTGGCCATTTCAGACTCGTGGATGCACACATCTTTGCAAGTCTTGACTTCAAGATACCATTCATTTGCTCAACAAGTCCTGATGCTTCAGGGTGGTAGCTACAATGCAACTTCTGCTCAATGTTTAAAGCTAAACACAGCAATTTAATTACTTCACTGTTGAAGTGACTTCCTCTATCTGATTCTAAACAGACCGGAAGCCAAAAATGAGGCATCAGTTCCCTTAGCAGTACTTTCCATACAGTAAGACTATCACTTCTCCACGTGGAGTATGCCTCTATCCAGTGACTAAAAATGCAAACTATCACCAGCACATATCTCAATCCTCCATACACTGGCATCTCAATACAATCCATTTGCCTCCTGCTAAATGGACCTCCCACTCTTCCAATGTGGCTCAAATTGACCAATGTTCTCTTTCCCACATTCCTCTGCTGACAGATGATGCAACGGTGGCAAACTGCTTCGACAACCTGTCTAAACTTTGGATTGAACCAAGACTGCTTAAATGTATGAATCATGGCATCCCTTCCAACATGTGCCTGACCATGATAATATCTAGCCATTTGAGTCAACAAATTATTCAGTAAAACCACTTGTCCTTCTCTTGACACCCATACTTCATAATTTCAATTTTACCCAAGTATTTTTTTCATCTTTGTCAACATTATCCTGAAGCCCCTTCAACTCTTCCCAAGTGTCATAACATTCAAAACAAAATTGATACATGTTTTTTCCTCTGGCAACAATTCACATTTGTCTTTAAAGGATATACAATTCAGGGCGCAAAACCTTGTGACTTGATCCACATATCCATTTCCCATTGATACAAAATCTTGCAGTTGTAGAGCTTGTAACAAATCATGAATTCTTTTGCCATTTCTACCTGGCGAACCAGAAGAGGTCAAGAAACCTCTCTGTGACCACAGCTGGCCAAAGTCATGGACTATTCCAAATCCGTAGTGGCTATCACTGTAAATGGTAACTTTAACTTGTGCAGAAAAATGGAATGTTCACATTAAGAGCCACTAATTCAGCCACCTGAGCAGAATATACTTCTCGAAGCCAGGATGCTTCAAGTATACCAGAAATTGAGCACACACCATATCTTGCTCTCAATGTTCCCATGTTATCTTTTAAACATGAACCATCAGCAAAAATAATGTTGTCATTTTCTTCCAATCCAATATCTTTAATGCCATGTCTTGGTTTTGTGCACAAATCAGTTACCTCCAGACAGTCATGTTCAACTTCCTTCAATTTATAAATTTCAACATTTTCATTTGGATGCAAAGTTTCTGGGTTAAGCACTGTACACCTTTTTCATGTTACATTCGGAGACCCCAGGATTATGATCTTGTAACAAGTAAGTCTGGTATTGGGCAAGTGTTGGGTCTTGGTTCGAGTAAGCAAAACATCAATGGAGTGAGGGACTATTACAGTTAAAGGATGTCCCATCACAATGCTCTCTCTCTGAGTGAGGCTCAGTCCTACCGTGGCTACTGTACGCAGACAGCCAGGTAAAGTTCCTGCGACTGGGTCCAAAGTCGCTGAAAAATATGCTACTGGGCCGTTTGCACCACCATGTACTTGCATCAAAACAGACAAAGAACATGCATCACGCTCATGACAAAACCAAATAAAAGGTTTAGTGTAGTCAAGCATTCCCAAAGCCGGAGCTTTGCACTTTCTCTCAACTCAGTAAAGGCTTTCATACAGGTTCAGGCTAACACTAAGGGATCAGTAACCTCTTTGTGAGTCAGTTTCTGCAATGGCTTTGAAATGATTGAAAGGTTGGGAATCCATTGGCGACAATAGCTCACCATTCCCAGAAACAATCTGACATCTCTCTGTGGGACAGGGGGATTCATTTCTAATATAACTGTAATCCTCTACGCTGGAAATCTTCCTGGCTTCCTTTTTCAAATTGGTGTCCCAAATACTTTACTTGTTTGTGACAGTACTGTAACTTTGCTGGGGACACTTTGGGGGCCATTCCGACCCTGGCGGTCCATGACCGCCATGGCGGAGCGCGGCGGAAGCACCGCCAACAGGCTGGCGGTGCTTCCTGGGCTATTCTGACCGCTGCGGTAAAGCCGCAGTCAGAAAAGGGGAACCGGCGGTTTCCCGCCGGTTTTCCCCTGGCCCAGGGAATCCGCCATGGTGGTGCTGCTTGCAGCACCGCCATGGGGATTCCGACCCCCTTCCCGCCAGCCTGTTTCTGGCGATGTCCACCGCCAGAACCAGGAAGGCGGGAACGGGTGCCGTGGGGCCCCTGCACTGCCCATGTCAGTGCATGGGCAGTGCAGGGGCCCCCTAACAGGGCCCCACAAAGATTTACACTGTCTGCTTTGCAGACAGTGAAAATCGCGACGGGTGCCACTGCACCCGTCGCACCCTGCAACTCCGCCGGCTCCATTCAGAGCCGGCTTCCTCGTTGCAGGGGCTTTCCCGCTGGGCTGGCGGACAGCCTTTTGGCGGTCGCCCGCCGGCCCAGCGGGAAAGTTGGAATGACCGCCGCGGTCTTTTGACCGCGGTGCGGTCATTCGGCGGTAACCGCAGTCAGAATGACCGCCTTTATGTCCATTTTTTCCCAATTGATTCAACAAAGCAATAGTATCATACTTGCATGCTTCTCTTGTCTTTGAAGCAATCAACAGATCATCAGTGTATTGCACCAAGGTCGATTGGAAAGGTAAATCCAATGATTCCAGATTTTTCTTCAGTATCTGATTGAAAATAGATGGTAACTCTGAACAAACCTTGAGGAATTCTACACAAACAGTAAACTGTGTCCATGAATTTAAAACAAAAGTGAAATTGGCTATCCTCATGAAGAGGTACAGAAAAGAATGCTTGTGACAGGTCTACTACAGTGAACCATTCAGCATTGCGTGGGATCTGAAACAGTATCACTGCTGGATTTGGCATCACAGGACAACATTTAATCACAATATCATTTATTTTCCTCAAATCTTGAACAATCTGAAATTTCTCACAGGGTTTTCGCAAACCCATTATTGGTAAATTACACGGGCTACACAGGCTACTCAGTAAGTCATTTAAAAGTCCCTGGTTTACAAATTCTGCAATTATAGGTGCAATCATTTCAGTGGTATCCTGTGTCATGTGGTATTGGGGTATCTAGGGAAAAATTGCTTTTGGCTTGACTGGGACTTTCACTGGTTCAACACCTTTGCTTAGACCAATCTCCTTTCCTGTAAAATCCCACACTTTCATTTTAACTGTTCCCTGTAAATCAGAGGGTAGATCTCTCATTGTGAAAACTGGAAAGAAATTGATGGGTACTCCTCATTCACTGTATCGCAACTTGTTTCAGCAGGCAAGTCATCTTCATGATCACTGTTTGTCTGAATGGCAATGCCATCGTTCGAGCAGGTAATTGAACATCTTGTTTTACACAGCAAGTCTCTTCCTAGTAAGGATACTGGACTTGAGTCACAAACTATGAATTTGTATAACCCTTTAAAGCTTCGAATTTTATCCTGAACTGGTTCTCTGATTGGATTTGTCAAATATTGATTTGTAATTCCTACGATCTGTACTGTTTTCCCTGAATGTGGTAAGTTTGGGACTTCTGCAGTCCTTACTGTAGAGCGTGTAGCTCCTGTGTCAACAAAAAATGGGACACCCATCACTTTTACCTTCATTTAAGGACCCTTCTGATCCACTTATAATGAAGCTGCTAACACACATTCCTCCTCATCTGAACTCTCACTTACCCAGTCATCACTCTCTTCATCTTCACTGTGTAGTGAGTATTGGTGTATTGTGTTGTTACTCTGGGTAATCCTTTGACCTGTCACCTGCTGAGGAAGCACCACCTGCTGCTGCTCCATCGGGGCTTGAGGTATCTGAATGTGTTCTCTGGGTACCATTTGGATTTGAGGTTGCATTTGCTGTGACTGGGGTATCTGCAAATGTGGCATTTGCATCTATTGCATAGGCTAAAAACTTTGCATCAGGTTCACATTACATTAAAATTTAGATTCTTGGTCCTCTCATGTTTGGAAAACAATTGATCTCATTTGTCTGCTGAACAACACCTTCCTGACCCACCATTGAACACTCCCATTTCCAATGTCCGAGGCCTTCGCAAGCGTGGCAAGGTAAAATCCTTTTCATTCCTTGCACATCATTCGGAACAACCACAATATTCAAGTCAGAACTAGGGATCATAGTTCCCATTCCACCACGACCTCTACCTTTTGACTGGACCTCTACCTTTCACCTGGTTTTGTAACCATGCATTTCCCTGCTGCTGCTGTAGAAAATTCCCTGCATTCCTGATTTTGTCGCTTTAATCTGTATCACCATTGGCTTTTCCTTCAACTTCCTCTGCTTCAACTACAGTACTTTGCATACTGCAACACCTCATCAATCGGCTTTGCTTGCCAACAAATCAAATTACTCTTAATCATCTGGCTAATTTTAGGTCTCACCCTCTCAACAAACCTGAACACAAAATCAATCATGACCTTCAGCTCAATTGTTTTTATCCCACTGTAGTATTTGAATGCCTTCAACAGTCTCTCATAGTACGCATGTATCAACTCTTTCCCTTCCCGAGCTGTCCTGTCTATTCTCTGCCAATCAATATTATTGGGCAAAATTCTTATTTTTCAAAAATTCTATCGCCTTATACTAGTATTTCATCACATCAGGGGATGGTGTACCTGTAACTGGATCTCTCTGTGGTTCTCTCGCTGGCCAGTCTACCCTTCTCTTGCACTCAACCATAAGTCTGCTGGAACTACTATTTCTAACAGGGTGTTCAAATCCTCCAACATGTATTTTGTGAGCTTCACAAATCTATCTGTCTGCCGTTAACATTCCACTGGCTTCTCTCTCAACCTAGGACAATCATTAGTAAACAATAAGATGTCACTCCTGCTCCCAGGGACATGAACAAAGTTCCCTCCCGGAATCTCTCTTATTGGTAATATTTTTAGTGGATCCTCAACTCGCTGCACATTTGCAGTAACATTCCCAGAATCTCTTTTCTTCTTGTCTCTTTTCTTCACCAATCTGCCTTTCCACTTATCTAACGCTCCCCATGTTTAAATGTTCTGAATTAATTTTCTGAGATTAATTTTCATTCCTGGTATTCTCATGTTTTCAAGTCCTTTGAGTGAAACTCTAACCTGTAATCTGCTAATTTCTGATGTACTATTCTGCTTTATTTGTGATCAATTTGCAGAAATAACGCAATTCCTCTTCAGGATATGAGTCAATCCTGTCTATTCCCCTTGCTCCTTCAATTAAGTCTTCTGCTTCTAGTCTAAGCCTGGTCAATTTCAACCCACTTCCTCCACTGGAATCTCCTTGAGTGCTACTCAACTCCTCTAAACATTCAGTTAATTGCTGAGCTGTCAAACCTTGTAATGAAATATTGTTATTGCTTGCACCGGGCACTTCCTGTAACGTCAGGCTCAGGGTTTTTGGTGTCACCATGCTTAGATTGGAACTTAGGTTGAATCTCCCTTGATTACTTGGAGGAGTTCTAAAAGAACTCAAATCTATCAACGGACCTGCTCCATCAAATGTCAGTCTCATTGGAGTCATCATTCTTGCATTTTCATTGAACCTCTCCCTTTCAATGCTCAGGTTCAGTATTTTCTGTTCACTGCTTTCATAATTTCCCTGGGCAAGCAATTGTATAACTGGTACTGATGTGGCATCTGGATTTGGTCGGACATTTGGATCTCTAGGATACATTATTCCTGTATTCTGGCTTGTCAGTGCAGACATCTCTGTCTGTGACCCTGTTACTGGGGTGTATCTCAGGATTGTCTGTGTTTGTCCTGGAGACAACAAATTTGGGATAGACTCTACCTGGACCAATGTTGGCTTCTGATAAACCTGTCTCATGTTGTCAGTATGTCCTGTCGGCACTATTAAGTTTGTTGCAGTGTCTATAATAGGCATGTCTGGGTAAACTCTTGGTGTCTCAATCTATGGCATAGGATTTGAATCGCAGAAGTGGTAGGGTCGTTATGGCTAACCTGTACCTGTCTCTGTGTAGATTCTATGGACATCGGAGCTGTAGGGTCTGTACTAACTCTTGAACCTGACTCATGCGCTGCATATGGTGGGGGATGATTTCTCAACAATTGCACAATAAAGTCGTCATCATCTGAGTCTTTATCAAAAGTCAAAGTTTTTCTAGACTCTGTCGATCTCTGCTCTTTGTCATCAGAAGGATAGGAATCCGTCTTCTTGGTACCTTTTCCAGTCTCGCTCTCATTCTCTTGCGCAATTGCAGGAACCATCTTAATTCCTTGTTGTAGGAAAGTAGCCTCTTTCTCGCTTGGTTACCCCCACTTTTGGCCTGTTTGTCAGTGTGTTTGACTGTGTCTAATGGGATCCTGCTAATCAGCACCCCAGTAGTTATGCTCTCTCCCTTAAATTTGGTTGTTGCATACTTGTAACCCAGTATTTCACCCACAATTGACATACTGGTGCACCCTTATAAGTCCCTAGTATATGGTACCTAGGTACCCAAGGGCATTGGGGTTACAGGGGATCCCTATGGGCTGCAGCATATCTTTTGCCACCCATAGGGAGACCATGCAAAGGCTTCTGCCGGACTGCCATTGCAGCCTGCATGGAAAGGTGCATGCACCCTTTCACTGCCATTAACACTGCAACAGGTCACTTATAGGTCACCTCTACAGCAGGCCTTCCAGCCCTGAGGGCAGGGTGCAAAGTACCTGTGTGTGAGGGCACCCCTGCAATAGCAGAGGTGCCCCCACGACCTCCAGGACCATTTTCCCATACTTGGTGAGTGCAGGGACGCCACTTTATGCGTCTACTGAACATAGGTCACTACCTATGTCCAGCTACATAATGGTAATTCCGAACAGAGGCATGTTTGGTATCAAACATGTGGGAATGATACCCCAAGGCTTTTGCAAGCATTGGTTGTATGATTCCATGCACTCTGGGGGCTCCTTAGAGGACCCTTAGTATTGCCATTCCAGCCTTCTGAGGTTTTCCAGGCAGACCCAGGAGTGATGCTCAGAACTCCTCCAGAGGGTCCCTGGGTTTTGCCATCTTGGATTCCAAGTTGGCAGGGAACTCTGGGAGCACCTGAGTGGCCAGTGCCAGCAGGTGATGTCAGAGCCCTTCACTGATAGGTACTTACCTGTTTAGCTGACCAATCCCCCTTTCAGGTCTATTTAGGGTCTCTCTTTTGGGTGGCTCTTCAGATTCGGCTTACAAGACTCCAGCAGGAATCCTCTGCATCCTCTACTTCAACTTGTCACCAAAGAAACTGCATCAGGACCCTCCAGTAACTCTACAAACTGCAACAAAGAAGCAAAAATGACTTCTGCAACATTGTATCGTCGACTCCTGCCAGCAACTGCAACTGTTTCTCGGTCGTACATCCTCAGAGAACAGCCTGTCTTCAGCCTGCACCAGAAGAGCGAAGGAATCTCCCTTGGGGTGAAGGAGTCATTACCCTGCTTGAGCAGGCACCTACTGCAACGATGACCGGCTGCATGGATCCTCACTCCTGCTGAGCTGCATGGATCCTGCATCACGGGTGGTAGACTGAAGTGGTCCCAATGGTCCTGACGTTCTACTGTCCAACTTTGGTGGAGGTAAGAGCTTGCCTCCCCAGGCAAGACAGTACCCCTGTGCACCATGTGTTTTGCAGTTGCTAAGGCTTGTTGGCATCCTTCTATGAAGTTCTTTGTGCGCCATGGAGCTTTGTTACCCAGCACTCTATCCTGTGACGCACATCTTCCTGAGTTGTTCTCCGGCAGTGTGGGAACCTTTGTCATGGTGCTGTATGGGACTCCTTTTGCACCTCCTTTGTCCCCGTGCTATGGGACTCCTGTGCACACTGCCTGGTCTTCTGTGGGTTCTCTGAGTTGCTGAGAACCCCCTCTGACTCCTCTTCCTGGATAGAGTCCACCAGGTCCCTCCTGATCCCGGGCAGCACCATTTTCTGCTAACTTAGAGCTTTGTGTGTGCCAAGGCTTGTTGGCAGACTCCAGCAACGCAAACCAGACTGCCATCCTCCATCTAGCGTGAGACATCATCTGCACCAACCAGGAACCCAACTCTGTCTTCTTGGGTGCAGCACTGACTTTCTTCCTCACCGGTGGTTCTTCTTTTGCACCTTCATCCAGGTTAGCAGGGGCTCCTGTTCTCACTGGACTCTTCTGTGCTTCTTGCACTTGGTCCTCTTCTTCCAAGAGTCTTAAGGTCCAGGAATCCACTGTTGGTGTCTTGCAGTCTCTTCTGGTTCTTGCATGATCTTCTTTCTCGTGTTTCTGTGTGTTGTGGGAAAGTAACTGTGATTTACTCCTGCATTTCTGGGTACTGGGGTGGGTTCTAGTACTTACCTTTGGTGTTTTCTAGTACTCCCAGTGCCCCTCTACACACTACACTTGCCTAGGTGGAAAACCGACATTCCCATTCCACTTTCTTAGTATATGATTGTGTTCCCCCAGGCCCATTTCTAACTACTGTGATTTTCACTAATTAAACTGTTTTCTAACTGTTTTAATGCATATTTCTGCATACTAGTGTATATAATTTGTATATTACTTACCTCCTAAGGTAGTATAGTCTCTATGGTATTTTTGGCATTTGTGTCACCAAAATAAAGTACCTTTATTTTTGTGACTCTGAGTATTTTCTTTCATGTGTGTAAGTACTGTGTGACTACAGTGGTATTGCATGAGCTTTGCATGTCTCCTAGATAAGGCTTGGCTGCTCAGCTACAGCTATCTCTAAAGAGCCTGGCTTCTAGACGCTGCCTACATTTCACTAATAAAGGATAACTGGACCTGGTATAAGTACCATAGTACCCACTACAAACCAGGCCAGCCTCCTACACCTGTAAAGTCTCAGTTATCCAAAATTTCTGCTCACTATCCCATCTCACTTTAGCTAAAGTCTTCTCAGCTTTTCTCATTCTCCTCTAAAATTTCAGTTGCTGTTGCTATCTGGCCACTAATTCTCAAATAGCTAAAGCTTCAAACTGTGCAGGTCTCAGAGGAGGTTTTGAATCATATATTACTCTCCTCAAATTCTTTGAAATTCTCAAATTGAATGTCCCGTGGACAGGGAATGCTAAGCTCCTGTCTCTCTCTGTTTCTTTTCACCATTGTTTCGGCCAAAGACATGGAGCAGCACCTCGTTCTTCGAATACAATATAGGCAGGTGTTCCTTCTGGCAGTGTAATTTCTCCTATTCTAGTTAGAATAAACACATCTCCTCTTAAGGAGCTCTTTAAAGCTTTAAAAATTTTAATTTTCAGCAAATTTACACTACTTCAATCAAATCAGGAAGTAAATTTTCATTCCCAAAATCTTTTTCATTGACCTTCTCAACCAATTACGCTTCACGGTTGTCCACCAATCCGTTTGCGACCGTTCTCATCAACCAACCTATTCCAGCGCAGCTCTAGTGACGCCATACTCACACGTGCAGCGGATGACAAAGCCTTTCAGCCTGTCTTCTTAACCTCAGAATCGCACAAAACTAAATGCAAATATTGCAAGCACTAAATAAAATCCACATACAACTTGTCTGTTTACTACAGGTAGGTAACATTCGCTTCAGAAACCTTACTGATTTTTCACTGCAGCATTTTGCTCTAACAGATACTCCTTCTGTCTCAGTTTCCCTGACTCGCAAGCAAAATTTGACCCATAAATTTTACTCTCAACTGATCATTGGATCCTCCTTGTGCACATAGGACTCACTAAATCTCAGTCAAAAACCTGTCACTCACTTTAGCACACACTCTGAGCAATCAGGCAACTTACAACATAAACCAAGTGTCTCATACACTTTTATAATATTTCAGAGTCTTAGACCATGCAGGGTCCATAGTCCAACAACCATGTGGGCAATTTTTTAGTGCAAAGCACCACACACGTGAAGTTCGATGACTTCCCTACTCACACACTTTTGGAGTATGCCTACTCCCTAAACAACTTCAATTAGATTACGCAGACTCCCTATCCACTGACAAACATCACAATTCACCTACAATACCCTTAAGCTGTGCAAGCGCAAAACCTATTTCATTCACTCTCTCACTAGAACGCTGAGAACATCTTCAAACAAGCATTGGTAAACTCCAAGGTTTTGGGAAAATCATGTTAGGCTCTTAGGGAGACATATTCTTAATTTCTCATAAAACGGGGACAAACCATCTGACCATTAACAACCTGGGAAATACTAATCATCCTGAGGAGACTTACCATGAGCTGTGCTATCAAACTGGGAAAATGGCAACTCAAAATTGTGGTGTCCTCTTAAGGAGACTTACCCATCCAACTCTACCCAGAACTGGGAAAGTGATAACTGAAAATGATGGTGTCCTCCCAAGGAGACAAACTATCCAACTCTGCTTACTTGGGTCTTTTATACATTTTAATTACTAGGGGATGCGTTAGAAGTTCTATAGACCTTTGGATGATGCTCGGAGGAATCTCACCATCATTACCCTTAACTTGTTCTATAAACAGTTTAGACCCCACAATATATAAACAAATCGACTTGTCAAACTTGAGTCAGAAAATGTTGCGCACCATTGCCCATGTGGTCATGATTAAGCACATCTTTTATTAAAAGTTAGAATGTTTATTTCCCTATATTAACAATGCTAACAACACATATATTAGTCTCAAAACCAATTGCTAAACATAAATGAATAACACTGTTTGACCAAATCATCTAAAGAATCTCAATTTAACTAAAGCAGTCACAATTAGACCTTCAAGATTTACATTACAAATCAATAGTAACAAAAATTTGCAGGTGAAATAACATACATCTGGCTTCAGCAGGTGAACAAGATAAACTCTCAGTTAATCACATTAGTCAATATTGGGATTTCTTACTAACCCTCAAATTAAAATAGCATGTTTGGACTTCATGCAAAACAATTTTGTCAAAAGTTAATTTGGAAAAGATCTAACTATGGCTCTATCAAAATAGCGATTGGTACCTAGAAACAAAAGAGCCCAAAAATCTACAACAAACACATAACATTTTGTTATACCTCTCCTCGATGGATCAGCAAGCTGCGATTCTCTTAGTCAATTGGACATCCGTCTGGTCAGTGTCAATAAGGGGCAGTGAAAGGGAATGGATCAGACACGCTGGGCTCTAAACTATCTGAACCATTTAGGTTTAGCAAGCTAAGGAATCAGCATTAGCACAAATTTCACTCTATGAGGATGGTTATAAACCAAAACATCATCAGGAACTCTTCAGCTCCTCAACAGAATAAGACAGTGCATGAAGAAGAAAGGCGAAAAGAATGGCCTGGAACTTTCTCTGCAGTAAGGCTAAGTTAGAATTTCCTAAGGCATCTTCCCACATCGTCATTAGTCAGGAAATCGTATGTTTACAGTTAATCCAATGTGATCTAAAACCCAAATCTAAGATATAACTAAACTGTTTTCACACGTTGATGAGTGGCTCTTCTTCTCCTGTTCCCATCGTCAGACTTGTCAGGTATCTTCTTTGTTGCAATCCTTACTTTAGTCAGTGCATCCATTGTTAATTCCTGGGAACATTTCAGTCTCACGCATCAAGTTAACATTTGTATCTTTTCTAGTACAACATGATTCTAAAAGCATTTCTCATGAGAAAGTAAAGAGATCTGCAAATTGTTTGGTGAGCACAGGGTGAACAAAGAAGATAGTACTGCTTTGGCCATACATTTCCCACTATTTTATTAAACATTTCAGCTTGACATTAGACCTCGCAGACTAGGCCCAAACCTCGCCAACAGTAAATAAATAAAATGCATAACATAAATCTGTTAATGTGACATACTTCTACATTTTCCCTTCTACATGTGCGCTGTGAATAATAATAATAATATGCATTTACTAAAAACATTTGCGTAATTGATGACGGCCACTCAAGCGGGCACGTTTTCCAAGTTGCACATTATTTTCTACATTAGCCTCATTTTATGCAAATTCTTACTTAATAAACAAAATTATTAGTAATTAATTCAGCTTTCACACCAGGAGGGGTGGGGGTGGGTCACAGGAGGTGGGGGGGAGAATGCACTTAGGTGCACATGACAGTTTGTCTGGCTTTCTCAGGCCAGCCAAACACACATGCACACTCAGGTTACTCCAGCCCAGCTGCGTTGAACTGCCAGGCTAGAGAAACTGCACAGACCCCAGGGGTGTGTCTGACCAGCGGTCAAAGCCACCCAGACCAATCCTGGCACTGCTTTCATGCTATGTTTAGCATGAAAACAGTGCCTGGATTGCTGGGGAGCTTGTACTGGTGTCCCAGTGAATGCTAAGACACCACCATCAGGAGCAGAGGCGCGAGGCAGCAGGAGTCGGCGGGGAATGGCGGGAATTGTATGTTTTTTTTCTATTATTTTTTATTGTTTCACTATCCAACAAATTATATACATTCATTATATTGCTTACATGAACACTACCCCTCTACTCACCTTTGTGAAGTGTTATTGAACAAAAATGTCTGTGTAAACCAGCTTCAAAGAAGAGCTGAGGCTCTTGCAGTTTTCAAATACATCATGTTGATTACACACCTGACAGCATGATGTATGTAAACATTTGTATTTTTCTTGACTCTTGGTGACATCGCTGCTTTAGAGAGCCTCGTAAAATACATCAAAAACACAGGTTTTGTAAAGTCCCAGAATCTACACTTCCTAATGATGGTCTTCAAGTTATCATTGTCATTAAAACATATCACAATCTGAAGGGCTCTGATATTTACAACATGTGCTTTTTGAATTTTGAGAACATTCTATTGAGACTTGTTATGCTGTTGTCCTGTTAGCGTAGGTGCAGCATTTTTAAAAGGTGGCATTTTGCTAGTAAATTTAAAAGATTTATCATTGCAGGAAAAAAGTATCCCTAGGTTCCTAATAACTCTACATTAATGAAAACACTAATTATCCAAGTTATAAAACAAGGTTTGGCAAAGCTAAAAGGACTAGCTTTTTGCTAGGGGATGCTATGTTAGTAGGTGGGCAACTTTGTGTTAATCACCCCTGCTGTTCTACAATAAATCCTGTATTAAAGTAACAAAATCGTCTACAACAGTGCGTAAGTGGGAACCTTTGCTGGACTTACTGCTAAACCATAGTCCGAAAGAAAGAATTTTGAAAGACAGTCAAAAGATGAAGTTTGTGTTCCAAGTGGTGAACAAAGTAAAATATCTCATAGTAGACCCATTGAATAAGGGATCACTAAGAACGTTTTTGAGCTCAAAACTTTACTTTACGCAAAAAAAACTGTAAATTCAAGGTCATGCTCAAGAAAGCAAAGTAAAACAAATGTATCTTCAAGGAAGGCAAGAAAACAGCGCTGTGTACTTTGTGACATGCTATAATATCCAAATAGCATGCATTTCCCGATCAAAAAAGCCATAAATCATGTGTAGGCAAAGAACACACACTGGCTCTCACTAGTTACAGCACATCATGCATGATGCATGTGCAGTCAAACACAAGAACTATTTGATACCCTATCATCAAAAACCAATGGGAAAAGAACTAGGGCAATTATCATCAAAAACTAATGGAAACAGAGCTAAGACAATGTAACCTTCCTATAAATTCTATGGTCTTAATGGACAGCCTATTCTATCAATGGCAGACCATGAAAACGCATTAAAGCCATTGTCTGAAGGGAGCTGATCTAATGCCCACAGTCTCTCCGCCTTACTTGTTATTGTACAATTTTAAGTCTTTGTATGCTCACAATTATGGACATTTTTGTTTTAATATTTAGCTGGACACAAAATTGAAGGGTATTTGCCAAGTTCTGATCACAAAATGAGCCCATTGTCCAGCATAAATATATTCACATTTATCAGACTAGGTTACTGGAAAGTAGCTGACCTGGCAATAATAACAGTAGCTTTATTAATGCCTGGAAAACAACACTGAATAAGAGATGCTTGAAATGTCCATATGTTTTATACAAATATTCTTTGACATCGCTATTAAGATTATTCTCTGAAGTAAATTTCTCAGGTTAGTAGAAAACCTAATTTGACACTTAATTGAACTATACACTGTTAGGTTGGTGCGTAATAAGATCTGAGGGAAACACAAATAATTCAATAAAGTATCATCTTCAAGTAGGTCAACAATGTAAACTAAGGTAAATGATTTTGTCTAGAATAATAGTCAATGGTTCCTTAATTAATTAAATAATCGCATTAAATTCTCTAAACAAAAATCAATTAACTTTTGAGCTCATAGTTTTTTACACAGGGAAGCACTGAACATATTGGCAATTCTGACTACATGTATATAACAAAACAATAAATGCAATTCTTTGGGTCTCTCTCTCTCTATGTCTATGAAGAGTTAAGTCTGTTCACCACTGGACCCTATGATGTGTAAAACTGCAAAGTCTATTTTTTGTGCTTCAAACATTATTAGAGATGGGCGTGACTGCAGAGTCAGCTTTGGTAAATTAAAAGATTTGGCTTCCAAATTATTTATTGGCTTACGGTATATAGCAAGAGGTAAATACCAATTATGGTGTTGGTTATAAATATAGATGTTTGCTAAATGTCTGTTGATAAAAATGTAGGTTTACTGAAGGTGTGGAATTACCACACAGTATTTATCTCTTCCACATTGTACATAGCCAGCCAAGGAAAACTGTTAGAGGTTTTATGCACAAGTGATATGCTAAAGTTTTTTTTATATTAAAGCACTGTAGATATATTTTTGAAATGATCTTCAGAAATGAATAGTTGTCCCACACAACCTACAGCTACCAGAGGACTCTGGTGTAACTCAGAAGCAGCCGTCTGATGGCATTGCAAAGTTCTGCCCTGCTAAAGGTTGCAGGTGTAAACCCTGATGGCGTACAGAATGTCTGTGATCTTCTGGGACTGACTCTGCACTACAGACCTACATTATAGCTCCTTCATCTCGATCTTGACATGACAGCATCACCAGCTGCAGGGATCTGGGTGAGATCGGCACCAAGAGATTGTGGGTGGACTGTGTCATTACCAATACCGTCCTTCTCACTCTTTCTCAATTCATCCATTCCCCCATTCATTTAAACACCCTTCCATCTGTGTACTCATTCTTCCACCAATGCAATCAGTCATTCACTCATTCACACAATTTACTTTCCCTTCTCCTGTACTGCCTCCTAATTCTTCCAGTCTCATCACCCTACCCTTGCCCTCACACAGTCCAATGAAGCATTAATGATTTTTCTTGCATCCATGAATGCATTTGCCCTTACTTCCAAGCTTTCAATCACTTACTCATTCACCTAACCATGTGCTTATTATGATAATCATCCACTCATACATCCACACAACCACACATGCAATCACTCAAGAAACAGTTTCACATGTAAGCCAGACCTATTGGCTTCCCCAGTGATTGTTGACACTTGTCAGACCGGTTCATGGCAACAGGATATCAAAAAGTGATGGTGAAAAGCAATAGTTGTTCCATGAGTAGAAGGAAGACATTTTGCGGCTCATACTAATCTAACTAGCCTTAAATGGTATAGAAAACACTCTATAAAGCAGCAACACCATTCAAACTACAAGGGCAGCACTGGAAAGTTGCTTTGATGGGCACTAATAGAGTTTGTTGGTGCCTTGTTAGAATTTTAAGACTAATGCTTAAACTTGCTTATGTTTTAATAAATATTGCTTTTCATATTTGTAATACAAGAATCACACATATTTTTTAAGGAAATTACTTTTTGCTGTAATTATGCTCTATGTGTATTAATTAGTCACTGTATGCCTTAAATGGATGTTCAATACTGATAGTGTTTATAATATTATTTACCTAATACAATACAGTTTTGAATTGACTTGAACAACTGTAAGGATGTGATTTATGAATCTGGTTGTCACAAACGTGATAGTAAATAATTTCTGGCTTATTTATTGGGTCAAAAACATATTGCATTTAAACATTTCCTACAGGTTAAGGCACCTGCTCTAGGGATCGTTGTGTACACACCTATTTCTAGAGTACAGTAGAATAACTCTGGTGGCTGATGCACTTCTTAGCATAATGCCGGTGCAGTCTAGTCGCAGTTTTAACTCATCATGAAATAGCACAAGAGGGTTAATGTGGTAGCTGCAAATCACAGAGTATAACATGAAGGTCACAGTATTGTATTTTGTGTATACAGTTCAGTACGTTACTGCTTTTGCTGTTGAAAGCTTTGTGTTACCTGTAGGGCACAAGTTGTAAACCTTGTTAGTCTAGCTTAGTGGATAATAAATTGGCATGGTAGTGCTGTATGCAAACTGCAAGGCTTGAACATTACTGTTTTTTAATCTCAATTTTATATTAAAAAATTCTGAAAAGGGTTCCTTGGGATTATAACGAAGACATATTAATAGGACAATATAAATGGTTATTAGTATAATTTGGGCAAAATATCATATAAGAAAAATATTGTGATGCAAAAATATTGTGTCAAACATATTGGGACATTGACAGTCTTGTGGAGAGGAATATCAAAGGTGAAAATATTGTTTTTTACCTGGTGTCTACTATTGTTGTTAAAATTACCAATGTAAAAATAAATATTGTTGTATGTGTTCTCATTTGTAAGTGTTAATTATTATGTAATATATTGTAGGTTGTTTGATTTGATGTGTTTATTTTTCTTTTTTGTGCTTTTAGTAACATATTTTGTCATCTATGAAAGAGTTAAAATTTGTATTTTGAATTGCATTAAAGTATATAATTAGTTGTTGTTTATTTTTGTAGTAGCAGGGTATTGGGCTTTTATGAGAAAAGTGTAGAGAGATTTGTTTTAAAAAGTGTATATTTCAAATTTAACTTGTAAGGTAACAATTCTAAGGATATACAAATTATAATTTTCCAAATGTTTACATTTATTTTATTATATAAATAAGTTTAATATATTTTAATTTGATGAAAATCCAGATATATATATTAATGTTGTTATTGTTTTTAAATAGGAACAGTTGAAATAATATAAAATTACATTAAATATGTTTAATTAAGTAGAATATTTAGGAATATTTTATGGTATAATTACACATGTAATTTTATAATTACATTTGTATTTTTGTTTTTATTAAAAATTGAATTGAAAGTTAATTGTTTTAAATTTTATCAATTACAAAATGTATAGAAAGATTGTACAAATTATGATTATTAATTTTGTATTATGAATGTATTTTTAATTTATTGTATAATGTTATGAAGGTAGCCAACATTTTGATTAATATGTTATTTTTGTATTCGTAATTAACTTAGTAGTTTTATCATTTAAAATAATAATATGCATGTTAAGGTTTCTAGATTTCATTAGTGTGTTTTTAAATACAATTTTAGTTGATTTTATACAAAAAAGTTGTGAAAATATGGAGGACTGAATGTGTATGTAACATTTTAATTTGTAATATTTTATGTCAAATGTTTTATATTAAAGTGGCTATAGTAACTGTTAACTCTTTAGGGACCAACATCTTCACAAATATGGTTATATTGGAGTGAGAATTGTAACCTTCTAAAATATGGTTAGATTGAAGTGAGAATGGTAAATGGCACCCTTTAGTATCCAACATCTTCTCCAAATTGGTTTAAATTGGAGTGGGAATAATAATTGTTAACCCTTTAGACCAATACCTTCCTCAAGTTGGTTTAGGTTGGCGTGGGAATACATCAAAAATACTGTATAACAAAGATGTCATACATTTTTCCATTTTTATTTGTTTACAATTTTTAATCAATCTACATTCTTACATTATTAATCGTATATACTATAAGGAAAAATAGAAAATATATAAAGTTTAGTAAATACAAAATGTTTTCATTACTTTTAACATATTAAAATATAACATCAATTTATTTATATGCATTTGTATTTTGTACATGTTCTACTCTTATTTTTCCATTGATTAAATTATAATAATATTTTATAACTTTATATACATATTTTTAACATTATGTTAACATGTTTTATTAGTATAAACAAAATAATTGTATATCTTTTATACTATCATTTCATTTATACTTTACAATTTAGAACATCATTTGATATGTTTTCAATGCTTAATCATTTTTAACATTTATTTAAACATTTTTTAACATTCTTCCTTTTTTGATATTTTAGATTCCTTCAAGGGATTTTAACTGTATTTGTTATATTTTTTAATTTTTTGGGAATTTTGAATTTATTTAGCTCTGTTTTGGTGGATTACTATTTTTATCACACAAAGAAACAGAAAGATTTCCAGCTATAATATGGTAAGTTAGTGGGTGGGAAATGTGATATTATATTGTTTCTGTGAAATTTATGTGATTGTTAGGTGGAATTGTTTGGATTTTATGTCATGGATTGGGTTGGATTTTAACTACTTTGGTTGATGACGATAATAGTTTTTTTTAAAACAAATTATGTATATTTCTATTATATCAGTTTTATTTACATTGCAAATTGTTTTATTGATGTAATAAGATATTATATTTATCATTTAAAAATTACACATGGTATGTTGGTTTAGAATTTGCCATTATTTTTTAGGACTTTGGTAGATAACTATTTATTTTATTATAATATGCTTTTCACCATGATTTCTAAGTAATCTACTCATTTGTTATTTATGAAGAGTTTGACTTTAAATTGTAGCATGTTGTTCAGTTGGACATAGTGAGTGCTGCTTTGTTTATTTGGTAGTAGGGCATATATAAAAGGGATATTTGTGTTTTGCTATTCAACATCTTTAGTGTATATCTGAGTGAATGGTTTGTGACCTATTTTGAAGGTCCCAGCCATCATCTTTATTTGATATTGGCAGGTTTGTATTCTGCTGGAAGAGTTGTTGGTTTATTGGTTTTCCCTTCCTATGATCCCATATATGATGGTGGGGGTTGGAGACAGCTTTGTGTAAGAACAGGCACAGCCATATTCAGGTGCAGGTGTCAGCTCCTCCCACTACTCTAGCTCAGGAAGACCCATCAGCCTGGTAATGGGCCATCACGATATGCAGGGCACACCTCAGCTCCCTTTGTGTGACTGCCCAGAGTGAATGCACAAACAGCCCAACTGTCATCCTGACACAGAAGTGTATTCAGCAGAGGCATTCTCAAACTTACAATTCAGAAACCAACTTCACCAAAAGGTGTATTTTTAAATTGTGAGTTCAGAGACCCCAAAGTATATATCTCCATCTGTTCCCAATGGGAAATTACACTTAAAAGATATTCCAAGGCAATCCCAATGTTACCCTATGGGAGAGATAGGCCTTGCAACAGTGAAAAAAGATTTTAGCAGTATTTCACTAACCGCACATGTAAAGCACAACAGTACATGTCCTATCTTTAACCCTTTGGGTGCCCAGGACGTAACGGTTACGTCCTCATTTGCACCGCTTGGGTGCTG